>NC_138961.1:27362500-27972500 GCF_055761805.1 Camellia sinensis
AAACTTGAAAAACACGAAAAGTAGAGAATAAACAAAAGCATCAATGTAATGAAAGTGACCCTCCACACACCAAATTGTTTCAGATCTAACTCTCTCACTCATCACAGAGCCTTTAATCAGAGTCTAATAAGCTTAAATTACGGGGGCTTTGAATTTACCTCAGAGAATTGAGAGAGACCCTTTTTTGAGGATTTACTATTCGAAAGATTGTGTAAAGAAATACAAATCTCGGAGAGGTGTGTGTATATATATATATATATATAGAGAGAGAGAGAGAGAGAGAGAGAGAGACAACGTGGGTGAGTAATGGGTTGAACTGGGAGGGAAGGATCGATGGGTGAAACCGCAACTCTCGGATCAAAAAAACGTTTCGGATTGAGATTACGTTTTTTTTCCTTTTTTTTGTTGAACTAGGATTGAGATTACGGTCTCCTCCTGTTTCTATCCTGGGTTGTCCTCTTCCAATTGAATGGAGCCACCTCATCTAATATTTTTCTCAAAAAATTTCACAAATTAATTTGGTGAAAATAAAATTTTATTTTTTGAATAAATTTTTTTTTGAATAAAAATGTTAAATTTATTTTTTCATATGATACGGTAAAATTACCTAACTATTATATTTGTTTCAACTTGATTTTAATAAAAAAAAATTAGGTGAGCATTTAAGTTCAGAGGTGAATAGGTTAAAATTATCAAAGTTAGAATAAAGTATTAAATTATATCATTAAAATAATTATGTTTAAAATCAAGAATTTAGATGCGAAACTCTAAAAAAATTTGACTAGTTGTCATCCCTTTTATCTTTGTTTTGGATGAAAATATTTTTTTAAAAATTCAAGGATAAATTTTTTAGTATTTATTTTTTGTCAAGTCAATTCATAACCTTCTGAAAAAATTCAAAAATAAAATTTATAAATTCAACCAAAATGCCGCTTACTTTTAGGTGGGTTTGGAATTTTTAATGATTTTTTAAACCTTTTTACGTGCTAAAAAAATTAATCAGCTTGTTTAGTTTGAGTATTCTGAATTCACATTTTAAAAATTAATACTTTTTATCTTTTATGTTTTTTTATTTTTACTGATTTTTTTTTAATATTTTAAGCAATTTTTAAAAAATTTTAGATACACTTAACATAAATACACTTAAACAGTATAACATCTCTGAAAAAAAATCACTAAATACCAAAAATATAAAAATATGAAAATTCAATATATTTTTGTGTTCTTGTGTATTTGTTAATTTTTAAATTTTTTTTTATAAATATTTTACTTTTTAGATATATTTAAGTAAGACACATTTAAAAAAGTAAAAAAATTACTTAAAATATTCACTAAAAACAAAAAAATACTAAAAAATAAAAAAAATAATTTTCAAAAAATTTAAACCAAATACAATAAATGTGTTTAAAATTTTACTTTCTTATGCGTAAAGAAAAATTAATATGATATTTGTACTTTTTTGTGACCCAAATGCCTCTTGGACCTATGCTTCCTTCTATTTATTAATTGCGCTTTTCTCATTGTTTTTCAAATTTTTACAACTCGAACAACATCATTATCAAGCTCATTAGAATCTTGGTTTGAATATTTTATAGTACAAAATTATAGAAACATGCTCCATCAAACTCAATTTTTGACTAACTATTTTAATTGAATATCAAATTACTAGTTACATATAGTTAGGAAAATATGACTCAATAATTGATTTTAGATAATAAAATATTTAATATACTATATTATATTTATCTTTTGATCAATTATTACTATATTAATAATAAACATGAGTGGTGAAATCATTATACTAATGCAATTGTAATACATGAGATAAAAAATATAATTTGATAAATTAAGAAAAATTATTTATAAACAAAATTTCTATATAAAAAAAGGCTAAATCATAATGATATAATTGTATTATTTTTGAAAATATAAGTTAAAATAATATGTAATTTAATTGAGATTAATGAAACATAAAATATCACATAATTTTATATAAAAATTCAATATAATTTTTTTTAGAGATAAATTACATTGATTTCTTTGAAGTTTGGATACAACAAACCGTGATGTTTTAGGAAGTTGGTAAAAAATAAATTTTTGATTTTTTTATGACTTTTTTATTTTTTTGTATAAAAAAGTAGAGATATAATGTGACATAAAAAAATTAAAAAATTAAAAAATTGATTTTTTACCAACTTGCCAAAAGGCCCCATATGTCTTGAGATAATAAAATCAACCTTTTTATTTGTAAGCTTTATGGGATTGGAATGAATGTATGTAATGCTAAGACTCGGAGATAAATAATATAAAATATTTTTTTACTGTAAGAAAGATGTCAATAATCACTTTTTTATTTATAATATTAACAAATTATGGAGAAAAATAGGTTAAGTGCTACGTAAATTAAAACTTTAAATGAATCTAATATAATATGTAAATTTGTGAAATTTATTATATTTTCTTTAAATTTTAAGAGATGTGAATGTAATTTATTCAATATTTTATTTATATATCATTACCCTAAACAAATGTGATTATTCATTATTTTAAGTCTCTCTTAAATATTAAATTTGGAATTGAATAAAAAATAAAATAAAAATATAATAGAGTAAAAAATAGAGAGTTTGTTGGAGAATATATTTAAAAAGATGGTTAACTAAAGGGAGCTGTTAAGATGTGTACCTCACCGAACGACCCCACGACATTGCCTTTCCCAATGTCTCTCTCTTCTCTCTCTTTCTCTCGGCTAGCTGGAAGCATTGCCACAATTAACACACAAGTTAACAGCTGACACTAACACATCCCTTAACAGCTCCATTGTAGCACAAAATAGTATTTTTAGCTGGCAAAAAATTAGCAGTTGACACTAACACATCCATTGTGGATGCTCTAAGGTTATATCAAGCCAGTCATTTTTATTTGAGAGATTATTTAGGTTTGATACGTCTATTTTGAAATATATTTTGGTGATTTAAATTGTTCATTTTTTATAAATTATTGAGTAAATTATTCATATAAAAAATCAAGATGATCGAATATCGATGGCTATATGTTTAAATCAAATTTATATTACAAAAAAATGGATGGCTACTTTTCAAATTTATATTACAAAAAAATGGATGGCTATTTTTTAAATTATATTTATATATTTATTCAAATATATAGTTACTGATATCTAATCATCTTGATTTTTTGCATGAATATTCTACTTAATGAGTCTTACAAAGTGAACGGTTCAGATCACTAAGATCGATCCTAAAATGAGCCTACCAAATCTAAACGCTCTCTCAAGTTGAGATTGTAATTTGAGAGAAGCTAAACCGGTATTTATATTGATGATTAGGAGACAATTTAAAATAGAGTTAATTGTAATTGGGGGAAAAATATTTGTACTCAATAATTTTTTTTTACTAGTAATGATATATATAAATAAGAAATTTATATACAAAAATTATACATCATAGATAATTATTAGGTATTTCTAGAACGTCATGTTATGTTGGTTATATATTGTTTTGAATAATTTTTAAAATATTAAAGGTTCATTTGGGAAGTGGGTTGATTTTTTGACTATTTTAGTTTGGGGTTAATAGTCTCGTTTGGGAAGAGTTTTTTGATTTTTTTGATTTTTTTGTAAGAGCAATAATGTAATGATTATGGATTTAATTGAATGTAATGTTTTGTCTTGTTGGGTTAAAAAATATATTTTGTTTTTTTGTGACTATTTTAGTAGAAAAAAATCCAAATCTCAACTTCTCAAACAGAGGCTAAGAGTGAAATATGTTAATTTGTTTTTCTTTTAAATTCTCTCAATGATATGGTAAATAATACCAATCAATTAACTTTTTTCAAGTTATTTGCCACATTATTAGGAAAATTTGGGGGAAAAAAATTGAGGTGATGGAACGTATTTCTTAAGAGAAAACAAAACACGAAAAATTATTTCTCAAGTAATTAAGCAAAAGCTCTTAGACATGTACACATCATCGTTTGATTTGATTGAATTATAAAATATGAAAAATTGATGCATGTAACATGATTTGTGTGTAATACTAAGAGTTTGTTTGGAATGATCTAAATAAGTGTATTTTTTGTCTTTTTATAAAAAATATGTAAAAAAATAGAAAAGTGATATGATGAAAAAAAGATAAAAATATGAATTATTTTAAAGATGCCAAACTTAGCCTAAGATTATACTTGCAAGGCTATTTTAAGAATCATCTTTTAATTTTTAATTCATTTTGAATTATATTATTTTTCATATTTTTTTCATAAAAATTTAAAAAATCAAATTTTAGCATTCGTTTGAGATGGGAGTTGATTTTTTAACTTTTTAACTGTTTTAGTCTGGGACTAAAAAGTCTCGTTTAGGATAGATTTTTTTGACTTTTGTGAGAGAAAAAATAAATTGATTATGGTTTAGTTGTGATGTGTTGTCTTATTGGACTATAAAACCTATTTTATTTTTTTATGGTTATTTTAACCCAAACCTTATATGCCAAATGAAGCCTTAATCATCTTTCCAAAACAACCCAAAATATAGAGAGGTTTGTGTTTAGGGTCACGTTGTAGTGTGCAACCCTTAAAAGGTTGCACACCATATGCACCTTCATTATTGACCATTAGATTACATAAGTTGATCTTGACGGTTGAATTATTTAATTTTGAAAAATTTGACACCGGAGCAACCGGTTGACAGATCTATATTCTCTTTTCTTGCATAGTATTCTCTCTACTTTCACTTTCGTCTCTCTCTGTCGCCCCCTCTCTCTCTCTCTCTGTGTTGCCCCTTCCTTCCATCTCTTCCCCTCGCTCCTCTCGCTCTCTTCTCTCTCTGTTGCGCTTATTCCTCTCTCTTTCTCTGGTTCGATTGATTGCAAGCCGAAGTGGTTGTTCTGTTTAAAACCCTAATCTAACCCAGTGAGCCTCTGTTTGGTTTCTAAGAAAATAAAGAATTTTTTTTGGAAGAGCATTCAACAAGGTATGCCTCCCTCTTATTATTTCTGAAACCCTCCCTCTTCTAAAACTCTGTTCTTTTCCAATTTTTACTCTGTTTTCTCTCTCTGAATTTGTATTCCAATCTCTCCTGTTTCACACTCATTCGAAATTTGTACGAATGAGTGTCTGTGTCTGTGTAATTTGATTTTGATTTTCATTCAGTTGGTAAATAGGAGAAATTATTCAATGCTCGTGGAGCAATGGTAAATAGGCAATTCAAGTTGTTCTGAATCAAGTTCCTTCAAGTTGTTCTCAATCGACAGCCGACGATCTTCTGGAGGTGCGAATTGCAAATCTCTCTCTCTCTCTCTCTCATAACGAACAGAGCTTTGTTCCCAATCTCTGTTATTGTACATTTTCGATGTCATCGAAGATGCTTTCAAGATCACACTGATTATCTGTGCGTGAGATGAGTTCTCGTTGATTCATTCAAATTTGTTCGATTTTTATCATTTTGATTGCTGTTAAGAGTTTAATTTTAATTTATATTTTGGTCGATTGATGCTTATTTTATATTAATCTATAAATCTGGAGTGTTCTTGTTCTGTTTCTTTAGGTTTTGTAAGTTGATTTTGTGTGTATGTTTTTTCAAGTGTTTGGTATAGAACACAAAAGTTTCTAGGGATTTGATTTTGGTTTTTTAATTTTGTATAATTTTGAGTTTTGAAAGTTGCTAATTGATGAAGCTAGGGTTTATGAGGTTAATTTGATGAAGCTAGGATTGGGTGGATGTTAATAGGGAAGGTGCATTGATACTTACACAACTATGGCTTTAGTTTTCGAGTTTGAATAAGACTTTTTGACTGGAAAAATAAAGCCCTAAGCAAGTGCATGTGGGTTTTCACACTTTGTTGGGTTGCTTTGACTTCATCCACTAGCATTTTATAATCTCCACCTCTACTTTTATTTTTGGGAAGCCATTCCAAAATGAAAGATAAAATTGAATTCATAAATTAAACTGTATCTAGGACAACTTGATAGTTTCTAACATTGATTGTGCCCTATGATGACGTTGAGGTTGTTCACTTCGTAAGATGACACTGCCTTAATGAAATTCAATTTTTTTTTTTAATTTTTTGATAAGTACATCTATTAGGATAGATAAACAAGTGCTATAATGACTATGTTTCCTTGGTGGAGGCCCGACCTGCATGCTCTTTGCTTTCCAAACTAAACCTTGGGGAATTGAGCTGGATAGCATCCTGAGTTTAGTGTTGCATGATATACTGTCCTCTGTCTCTATTCTCTTCTTGCTTCATTTTTTTCTTTTTTCTTTTTCTTTTTTTTTTTATAAAATGTTTTGATCATATTTTCTTTTCCTTTGTCATGTTTTTGTTAGGTAAGGAAGAGAGACTCAAACTTTTAGTCTGTTTATTAAGGTAATGCAACCTACGTAGCTGCGGTATCATTTTTCACTCATTATTAGATTGTTTTTAGTGTTTTTCTTTTTTGCATTGGCACTTGGCAACTTAGTCCAAGTGTTTGTTAACTAGATTATTATTTAACAAATCCATTCATATGTGCATGTGGTGCAATTGATGAATGTATTGTACAACCTAGATGGTGTAGGATATTTTCAATTCCCACATTAAGTATGTATGTCAACTGATGAATGTACTATAACTTTTAAGATTTTTGTTTGTTTTTTCCCTAATCAAAGATACTAGAAGTTTATTCTTCTTGTCTTTCTTCACAAGGAATTCTGATTGAAGCCTGATGGATTAGTTACATGTGGTATAATCTATTTCTAACCATTTGCAATTTATCTCTATGCCTCAGTTACATGGATGTAGTTAGTTATTTTTAACCATGTGAGGAACTATGCTTTTAATCTTTGGAAGAACAAGGGATTGAGGGAGGTACTGTCTACTACCACCAGTTTTATATTTTTCTTATTTGATTGTGTGGAAAGTAGTACTAATGTTGTTAAGGATGGACCCTGGTTTTTTGGGGGGCACTTTCTTGTACTAAAAAAGTGGCACAATATGATGAAATTATCTAAGGAGAGGCTTGATAGAATTTTGATTTGGATTAAGTTGTTTAACATTCGTTTAGAATATTGGGATGATGATGGGCTTAGTAGGATTTCTAGTGCTAGAATTTCATTTGCTAAAATATGTGTGGAAATAGGATTGGATTCTCTTCCTACTGATTTTCTAATCAAATGTGAAGATTAGAGTGTTGAGATTGGGGTTGAATACCTGTGGACTCCATCCAAGTGCTCAAAATGTAAAGTCTTTGGGCATATGGAAGATAAATACATCAAAACTCGAGTGGAGAATTTGTCCAAAGAAAGTATTTCACTAAAGGTGTAAACTTTTGGTGACTAAAAAAAGTTAGTCATTTTATGTTCAATTTTTGCCGACGGCAAAAAAAATTAGTAGCGAAATTATGCTTTTGACTACAAAAGATTAGTCATTATTAATTAATATTTGTTGACAAATAATAATTTAGTCGCTAAAGGGTGAGAAATTTTATTACCGCGTGCCCCTCTTCTCTGTTTCACACAAACACTTTCTTCTCTGTTCTCTCTTACACACATAGAACAATCACCACCAAACCTCACCTCAAGCCGCTGTGCTCGATTATCCGCTTTTACAAAGTAGAAGTCATATAGCGCAATGTCCTCAACTTGCTATCTCAAAAACTCTTTCTTCCATGTAGCCAGAATGCCTCTTGGCAACACCACTAGTGGTCTAGCATGGGGATACTTGGCCAGAAAACTCTGCATAAAACTAATTGTCATGAAAGCTTTACCAGAGCTTGGAGCGTGGGCCATGATGTAGCCACCTGGATTCTCTGTAACCAAGTTACTCAGTAGAAAATTGAAGCCCTCAACTTGATGGGGTTTCATCTGCTTTTTGTGCCTGGGATGAGTAGCAATTTCAGTGACATCAAAATCCTGTCCACATAATTTAACCCCATCATGAAATATTTCAGTTGCTTCCTTGTCCTTATAGTCCAGCCTCCATAAAAGTATGTACATGTAGACCTTGTGCCCTAAATCAAAAAGAAAATGAAGCAAATTAGTCAAAGAAAATCCAATAGGGAGAAAATCAGTAGCTTCATACCTACAAAAAAAAAGTTACGAAGAAAATTAAGAAACTAGTAAATTAGCAACATTGTAAAGCTACTAAACATATAAAGAAAATTGGTAGCTCCATACCTACTTTACTTATTCTGTCCTATGCACTACAAGTTTCTCTTTCAGTTGTATGATTTATTTTCTTGGAGCTGTTTGCTTAATCAAGAGTTCTTGTTTGCATGGTAGGATTTACAGCTACGCTAGGGCTTATGTTGTATTTGTTGTCACTGTATAGGTCCAAACTTACTCAGAATGGGTAATAGATGGAGAGTATGATTGGCCTCCTAAATGCTGCCTATGTCATCCTGCGATTGAAGAGGGGACCAATCCTCAAACTATTTGATTTGGTTGCTTGCGTATGTGATCCTGCACATTGTTAAACCTCATGCATGCAATTTTTATCTTGAATGAGAGCTGGATGAATTATACCAAATTACTTACATTTTTTTGGGTTCATATTAGATATTATACATACAAGTTGCTTGGATTCACATATTAAGGTTTTTCCTCCACACACTACTCCAGCTGGATATACTTGTCCTGCCTGTCCCAACCCGGCATGACTTTTTATTTTTATTTTTATGGAAGCTGACCAAAGTTTTATTTATTTCCATTCATTTCTTTTGTTTTTTAATGAACTTATCATGGTTGCATTCCTTTATTACTCTCTTGTCATGTACCTTCAAACAGTTAGGTTCATTACTACTTTTTGTTGAAATTTCCTAAGACAAGTATGCATGTATCGTATTTGTGTTTTGTTTTTATTGTATCAGAAGCTTCAGATAAGAAGGGATTCATGCTAGTAGTGAACCAGTGATACTTGTTGATTTACATGTAAGAAAGTATAATCACTGTGAATCTTGAAAAATTGACAATCATATCTGAAAGTAATCACGAGGGAGTATACAATTGTAGATTAACTATGCTCCAGAATCTAAAAAGCCTTGTCTGAGGCAACCCAAGGTATCAGCCCCAAGCCTCATTTTGAGGCTGAATTTAAACCACTCACTGCAATAAATAGTAGCAGATAATCAGATCAATTGTGATGGCTCCATTGCTGTCAATTATTTTTTCATTTACTACGAAGTTTTGAGTTTTTTTGATATATATGACTCAAAATACTTCTTTTTTATGTCTATTTTTTCCCTTTTATTGCTTTAGATTCATACAATTGATGAAAATCAATTTTCATCGTAGATTTCCTTCTTAAATTTATCATATAGCTTTAATTGAGTTGTGAATATTTTTTTAAGCTTTTTACAAAATTTCAGAAAAGTAAAAGATGAGGAATGCCAATTTTCTGTTGACCAAAGTTGATCTGTTGAATAGAAGATGATGCCTTTATTTATGTTTTGGGCAAAAACTTTAAAGCCAGCTCCACCACCCCCTAGTTTTATATAACAGTCTATATTAGAGAATGTGTACAACACTCAGCAAATGGTTGTTACACTTATTTGACATATTTCACTCTGATTAATATCTCAAATATGTAGTAGATATCTGAATGAGACAGTTTTGTGTGTCTTTGATGGTTATGCCTCTTACTTAATGGCTCATATGCTTATTTCTTGAGCTCAACAGGTGCAAGAGAAGAAAGTGAAGAAAATTTCTGACATGAACATTGACCCTTTTAAGGCTGTTGGAAATGGCGGTGTTACCAGTTCAAGTGGCTCTTCTACCCCTACACCATATCTTGCAAATGGAGAAAACGCAGATAAATCTTACCATTCTTTGAGCAATGACTTCTCATTCCCACCAAGGGGCATTTCGTCGCTATATTTACCTGCGGTAGTTGTACTCATCTTTTTTTGGTTATTTTCCTGCAATAATAATAGTTTTCAAAATAAATAACGTAGTATCAGTGTCTTAGATTATGCCGTCATTTCAATATTTTTTTTTTGGGGTGAATAAGACATAAATAAAATTAGAAAATATACAAATTTACAAGGGGTATGCCCCAGGCCCTACCATAACTATACAAAGCCACACATCAAGGAACTACTCCTCACTTAAAGCCCTCAAAAAAAAACAAACGTGCCTACAGCCATACATAGTTCATATATATCTAAGATGTTCAACAGCAACCATATCCTAATAGAATAGGGGTCCTGTACATCTTTAGACCAAAAATGGGAAGCATCATATGGGATATAAAGAAATCGCCCCCCCTGAAAACAAGAGCTATAGTGATTAGGCATGGAGAGCTCCACAGTAGTCACCGTAGCTTCATCTAGTAAGACTATACCAAGATGGCAGCAGTTTAACCATAATGTAAATACATTCAGCACACACAAGCTGCTAGCTAATTCCCAAAATATAATAATTCTCCTACACAACCGGTAGGAGTAGGCCACAAACCTCAAAATATGATAGTCTATACCAGTCAACAAAGGTTTATATAAAACATAATTACAACTGTAGAATAAACTAAAACTAAAAGCATGACTAGGCGCAAGCTGCTGCCACCACCAAGCTTTAGTTCCTTTGGATAGGCACAGATTGCAGCCACCTCCAATCCACCAGACCAGGACTTCAGTTATCCAAAAGGTCTCCATATAACTAGCAAAACACAGCTGCAGGATTACATGGAAGAAGTACCCATCTCCTGGATGCATATGTAATATGGAATCAATCAACATAACCTGCCAGTAATGAAGAATGAAATAATTATTAGCAAAAATGGGGTAGTATAGATTACATAATAGCATTAGGCTACAACACACAATATATGGTCTCACAACACTCAACCCACACTTTAGAATCTCAGTACTCTCTGTGATAGCTTCCTTAACCTGCAAATAAAGATGTACTTGATAAATAGAGATTAGTGAACCACTCATATATTGGCTGACTGCACTCAATCCACAGTATATACACTCAAATCTTTGGAGATATTTCATTTTAAGTATGTTTCTTACAACACTCAACCCTCAAAATCTGCTATAGAGCTCCTCAAGCTGCTGCACAAGTTAGCAAACAATTAGAATAACACACATTTTTGCTGACCTTCACTCAACTCTCATTTAGAAAATTCACATCACTCGACAGTCTCCATAACTGATCATATGGGCTTTAAAACAGTCACAGGTTGGTTCTAATGAGCAAGAAACCAGCCATCACCTGTGGATCTAGGCAGATTGTTAATAGACAAAAGTCTCCCTCTTATCATATGAATAATAGATTTAATGACCAGGTACTAGATTTAAAGAGTTCATGCTGTGATTGATAAGTTTGCAGAGCGAGGGTTACGATCTCTTGCAGTAGCTTACCAGGTACTATACTATTGTCATTATTTGCTGGCCATTCTCTCTACTACTCTACTCAACACAGATGTCTTTTTGAATTAGCTATTACTCAGTAGGTAATGGGCTATTTTTAACATTTTCAACAGGAAGTTCCTGATGGATGGAAGGAGAGTTCAGGAAGTGCATGGCAATTCATAGGCCTCATGCCTCTCTTTGGCCCACCTCGACATGACAGTGCAGAGACAATTACAAGGGCTTTGAATGTGGGGGTAAATGTTAAAATGATCACTGGTGTGTATATTCTTTTTCTTTTTCATTCTTTTTGATAAATATTTCTTTCTGTTTTGCTGTTGAATAGTCCCGGTCAGTGCTTTTAATCGGATCTGTTTAATCATTACAAAAAAAAAAAATTATGAGATGAAAAGATAGATATTACTCCTACCAGATATTTGTGGCTGCAGAGTTCAAGTTATTGTTAGTGTGGGCGCTTATTATTTTAGTTCATGGCATTATGCCATTAAAAAAGTCTTGTTGCATCTTTTTCTTTTTTTTTTCCAGAATTCTGTTTCTTAAAAATTTCATCTCTTTCTCACTATCTCCAATTATGGGAAATTGGCCTTTTTCATTTATTTTGTTTTTCCCCATTGGCATTGCCCTTTTCAATCTCCACTAGGTGATCAACTGGCAATAGCAAAGGAAACAGGACGGCGATTGGGAATGGGAACCAATATGTATCCTTCATCTGCCTTGTTAGGACAGCACAAGGATGAGTCAATTGCAGCTTTGCCAGTTGACGAGCTGATTGAAAAAGCTGATGGTTTTGCTGGTGTTTTCCCTGGTAATGTTTATTTAATTTTTTTTATCTTTCATTCCTCCTGTAAGTCAAAGATATTTTTTCTACTTTTTGGTTAACTATATCTAAACCTAGACCCTAGGCATAGCTTCCAAGTGAGAAAGGTTTGATACCTTAACTCCTTTAAGGAGGAAGCTAGACCACTTGGCCTAAAGACCAATCTGTTGGTAGTTTTTTTTTTTATGTAATACGTTTCAATTGTTGCATACACAACAGAATACTGAATTACCAGCACTGAATGTTCACCGAGATCTTCTTCTGTGATTCTTGTTTGATTGGCCATGTTTTATTTGTTGGTATAGAGCACAAATATGAGATTGTAAAACGTCTGCAAGCTAGAAAACATATATGCGGAATGACCGGTGATGGAGTTAATGATGCTCCTGCCCTTAAAAAGGCTGACATTGGCATAGCTGTTGCTGATGCAACTGATGCTGCTCGCAGTGCTTCTGACATAGTCCTGACTGAACCTGGACTTAGTGTTATCATCAGCGCCGTACTAACTAGTCGAGCTATCTTCCAGAGGATGAAAAATTACACGGTAAGTAGAGCTGGCTCTAGGCCTAGACAAGGAGGCAGCCATTTGAGAGTCCTGTACATTTTCAAATGGTGAAATGGTAGAGCTTTTATTATCTAGGAGATGTGTGTCTTATTTGTTAACTTTATTTTCTTTTGAAAAAAAAGGAAAAGAAGGGAAATGTTATTCCTACTCCATTTCTTTATAAACGCACTCTAAAATTTGTCTTTTAGTGTGCATTGAGCCATAGGTATCAAACATATCTTTGTTAGCCAACTGTTGCTCGGACTATTCAAGTTACTAATTTTATTTATATCTTGGGTGTTATTGGTACAGATATATGTTGTTTCTATTACAATCCGTATTGTGGTAAGTATTTTAATTTGGGATGACCATTGAAAAACCTCTTTTAAATTTTAATTTTCACTTTAATATTATTATTATGAAGTATTTGATGGATCCTCTTGTTCATGGCTTGTAGTTTTCCTTTTACTTACTTCCCTTTTATCTTTGCTTTGACAGCTTGGTTTTATGTTACTCACCCTCATATGGAAGTTCGATTTCCCACCCTTATGGTGCTGATCATTGCCATTCTTAATGATGGTTTGTATTTTGTTACACTAAATACACATTCCCTTTTCCAGTTACCACATGCATGCATATTTCTTCTCATTTTCTTCATTATCTTGAAATACTGCTTTTGTGTGTGGTTCTCAATACTTAACTCCCTTTATGGCATGCCAGGTACCATTATGACAATATCAAAAGATAGGGTGAAACCGTCTCCTCAGCCAGACAGCTGGAAGCTGTTAGAGATTTTTGCTACTGGAATCATTCTTGGCAGTTACTTGGCCATGATGACTGTCATTTTCTTTTGGGCGGCATACGATACAGACATTTTTCCTGTAAGATAAACTTATAACTAGATTAGATATCAAATGAATTTCACATTTTTTCTTCCTTCTAATTCATAATAAGTAAGCCCATTTCTAGTTCCTTTGTTTTTTGTCATCATCATACAATTGGTTTTGTGATCTGCCATTGTGGGATCATCTGCATTGGTTTGCCCTGAGGTGTTTTCTCCACAATTCACTATTAAGTTTGTTGTTTCTTTATGTTAGAAGCCCATATCATGTTTACCTAGGCAGATTATGTTGATTGATATAATCCTTTCCTGGTTGGAGAAAAATCTCCGTAGGAATTTATCTAGTTTACTTGATTTAAGGTGATTTTACCTTTTTGGTTGATTGATAAAGAAGTTGGTTGAACTCTTTAATTTGCCTATGTGGTTAGAAGGTAGTACTTGGTCTTTTGCATGCTTCTATATCCCAACTCTGGAGGTCATGTCGTTAAATTCTTCCAAACCATTATGAAGGAAATTTGTACGACAATGTTTACTGCTATCATGCTTTGCGGACTTATTAATCTGGCCTGACAAAGTTACCTTATTTTATTGAACCAATGTGATTTTTTTGGGTAGCTGTAACCCTTGGTTTTCGTCCTTCTATTCTGTCCGAGTCTCTTAATTTTTTAATTTTTTTTTGTGAATCATTGACATGTTTGATTATCTCAGTTTGTATTTTATCATGATTAGCTGACATGTTGTGTTTTGTGAGGTTTAGATACGAGAGAAGAAATTCAGCTCGGCATATATGCACTTTAAAGAGTTTTTGATTTCCTTCCTTCTGTAGATACATGCTTTGTAAGTTATAATTGTATTTTTGTCTCATATGTTCTGGCAAACTTATTGTGAGTCCTTGGGTGATACTGCAGGTATATTGAATTTTATGATGCAATGTCCATGCCAATGCCTATAGCTCTCTCTGGCCACCTACTTTTCGGACAACCTGTAATGGTTAAACCATCAAAAGCTGAAAAGAACCTTGTTCAAACTAATGCTTCTGGTGGTGGTTCAGTCGTGGGATCCTATGGTGCAGTTGATAGAAAACTGTATGTGGGAAATTTACACTTCAGCATTACAGTATTTCAGCTTAAACAGGTAATATGACTTCCACTACTGAATGTTTTCCATTTTAGCTTGTTTAAATATTACCATTGCTGTTAAAGGAGGAAGAAGGTGTAAGATTTGCTGGAAAATGCCATGTGTGGTGGATGGGAAATTAAATAAATAAACCTCAAAAATGAAAGAAAAAAATGAGCTCTTAGAAGCATCACTAATGGTGAGTGCTTATTAACAGATGATGTAAAAATATAGTAATATGCTGTATTTCCGCGGTAAAACAGAGTATCTTCAAAGACCAGGGGAATACCATCTATGTTCTCGAAGACAACAATAGTCAAGCAAGCTGCTTTATAAAGATAACACAGGTTGAGTTGTGATGGTTGTACTAGATGATGTGTGATGTCTCAGAGGGAGCTGTAGATGGGTCAGTGTTCCAGACATTCTGGTGGCCTGTAATGGACAGCAGATGCATCATTTGTCGAAACCTTGTCAGTAATGTTAGGAAAATATTTGGAAGTGGCCATTTATTGAGAAAGGGAGGTAGAGTTTGCTTAAGAATCCAGAGATGTAGGTGGAGGTGGTTGGCTTGTGGTGGGGGAAATGCTCAAGGAGTTCAGTGGGGAGGTTAGAAGCTGAAGGATGGGCTGCCAAAAATCTTTTTGGGAGGGTGAAGAAAGGGCAGCAAAGGACAGAATATGAGTGAAGGTGGATGAGGGATCTTGTAGGTGTACAATGTCTTTCATATGGAATGGTCAAGTGGGTAGGTTTGGCAGAATGGGTTTGCCGTTGCTGAAGAAGGTAGAGCTTTAAAAATGGGTAAATAATGTATGGAGGGTACCATAAGGAGCTAGGGCAACGATGCTCAGTGCTGCATGCCTTTTTTTTGAGTTACCATCACTGTTAGCTAAGAAGCATGAGCATGAACATGGACATGGGCCATATTATAATATTTAATGAGTTTTTTGGTTTGGGTTGACACTGCCCCTACCAGCCCCTTTGTCGGTCCATTTCTGCCCACCACCAAGGTGAGAGGTCTTTTGTCCTCTATGATGCTTGCTTGGTACTATTTGGCCTCCAATTTCCCTAGCCATAGAAGGCAAGTTTCCATGCCTCGGTTTCATGCAGACTTGACACATAGAATGATTGAACAAAACTATTCTCGAAGGTAAATTGAGCTTGTCATGCTGAGGGTGATAGGAGTACTTGCCAAGTGCTGGTAATAAATCAATGGCGTTGGTGGCTGGGGAGAGAACTGCCATCTGTCTATGATGTGCATGAGATACTGCAGGATTGGTAGGAAACCGTTGTCGGAGTTGTAGTATGCTTGTGGGGAACTGTCTGGGTAGTATGATACCAGTATGGTACTGCCCTTATAATACATGCTCTTTGCTTGGTACTTTATAAACCCTATTTACTTGGTACTTATTCTGGATCTTATTATATACTTGTTTGGCCATGTGAGATGCAGGTTCTTGGAGGTTCATACATTTCACAAATAGCTCCTCTAGGTTTCCAGATTTCAAGAAATCCAATGGAAATTCCATCTTTGAGTTAGTTACTACACCAACAAAAATTAATGGTGTACATTATCTTTAGGTGAGTCATTCCACTGGTTGTTTATTGCCATGTAAGCCTTTTTTTTTAATTATTATTTTTATAATAATATGTCACATGAATAATATTTTAAGTGAAGAAAATATCTTAATACTACCACTACTAGAAAAAGGAGCTTTAGACACGGAATTTTTTGTGACAGTTTAAAAATCGTCGTAAAAACCAAGTATAACTTTTTGCGACACCTTGATTTTCGTCGCAAAAGCTACACATTTGAGATGGATAAAATAATTCATCGCTAATAGTATTTGTTGGGACAGAAAATGACTGTTGCTATAAATGAGCAAAAAGGCGTTATCATTAGCAACATAAACAAATTATCCGTCGCAAAAGGATCCATCAGTTGTAACAAATACTAAACCGTGGCCAAAATTGCCTTAAACTTAACTGAAAAATTGCATTTCGGGAGGGGAAAACTTGGTAGAAACTTTTTTGGACATGCAACATATGATTACGGCTATAATTATATAATTTTGAAAAGATAATATACATTCGAGTTTTATATAATTTTCTTTTATAATTTGAAATGATGATGTTATCCAATCAATACTAATGGTTAATTTTATTTTTACAGATGGTTTTTGGCGTGAAAAAGTGGATATTCTTTATTTTTGTACAGAGGACATTGTTTTTTTTATAATCCGTTATTATGTTGTCCTTTGTTTTTTTTTTTTTGGATTACTATTGTTCATACAGATAACTATTGGCATGGTACAAATTGCTTTTGGCATAGAATATATTACTTTTGGCATGGTATAGATTATCATTTGACATGGTATTGTGGATTTTTTTTTTTTTTTTGTGTACGGTAGATATGATTTTTGTATGATCCTCTGTTTTGTATAAAATTATTATTTTAGGTTGGATTATGCTTGATTCGTATGGAATTTCTATTATATTTCGAATTTGATGCTAAAAGTTAAATTTTCTTGGATTGTTATTATTTTCTTTATATACAAGGTACAAGTTGCACAAAATAAATACAGGTTGTGGCGAAATAAATATATATATGTGTATAAAGATAAAAATAAAAATAAAAAAAGTAAAGAAAGTTTTTGATGAATAAACATTTAGTAGCTAAAAAGAAGTGAAGTTGGTGACTAACCAATTCGTAGCCAAAAAGAAATAAAGGCTTTTTCACGATTAAATATTTGGTAGCCAAAAGAAAGAAAATATTTTTAGTGTCTAAATAATTTGTAGTAAAAAAAAGAAAAAGACGAAAAATAAATTTCTTTTTGTGACTAAATATTTAGTAGCCCAAAAAATTTGAAGTTTTTGCCTACTAAAAATTTAGTCGTAAAAAAATTGTCGATATTTTTTATGACTAAAAATTTAGTCACCAAAAAAGTTACAATTTTGTTGCCTACACAAAAGCTTGGTTGCTAGCTAAAGGAGTCAATTAGATGTTTGGCTACAAAATTAATTTGTCGCTGATAATGGAAAAAAGAATTGGCGACTATATATTTTAATCACTAAATAAAACATAGTAGTGATAAAATTTATCTACGACTAACAATTTAGTCGATTAAAGTTCAAATTAAATTTATAAAAAAAATTATGGCGACTAAATTATTAGTCGACGAATGGTATTCTTTGGCTACTAAAATAATTTTAGTCACCAATATTTTTCCCGACAATTAGTCAATGACCAATTGGGTGATAATTTAATTGGGAATTACATTCGTCAACTAAAAATGATTTTTAACAATTAAAAAATTAATTTTCAAATGTGCAATTTCTTATAGTGTGTAACTACTTTGAAGATAATTCATAGTGTCAAGAAAATTCTAAATGATAATTTTTATATTTTTTTGTAAAGTATATATTATTTAAAATTTATTATCATAACTTTGCGGTGTTGGCGTAAGAGGCGGTACCCTTTGTCCAATCCATTTGAATCCAATTATAATTGAGTTTGTAAGATAAAAGTCATTTAAATTATGACAAATTTCTCACATAAAATTACATAATTATTTAATGCTAATTGAATTTGTAAATATTTATACACAAGCATCAACGTACGTCATTAGAACCTCACAATTGCTACAATCATCACTAATGTTGCTGCAACCATCATCAGCATCACTGTCACTGTTAGCACCACCACCACCACCACCACCACCACCATTATGAAGCCACCATTGTTATTTTTATTTATTTATGTATTTTGATTCATAAGAAAAAGAGATAACAGACAAAACAGAGAAATAGGCAAAGCTGCCTTACATAGTAGAAGGAGAAGAAGAAGCCCCAATGACGTCTGCAACAAGCAGATTTGCAATCTCAGTTGGGGGGATCATTAAGAAACACAAAAGGGACTTGGTGATTTACACCCATATTTGCCAAACCATCCGCACTCTTGATTCCCACTCTACGTATATGAGCTATTGTGCAGTTGCATCTTTGTATTAGAAACTTAGCATCTTCAAGCAGAGCCCTATACTGAAAGTGCTGAGATGGTGAATCCTTGATGAGTTTAACAACTTGTTTTGAGTCTGTCTCAATGCATGTGTCCTTCATTCCCTTCTCAAGCATTATTGTGAGGCCTCGATAAACTGCCCAGAGCTCAACCTCCATGCTAGTTGCTTCCTCCAATTTTCCATGATATCCATGAAGCCAAGCTCCTCTTTCATCCCTGAAAAGGCCTCCATATCCAGCTGGCCCCGGATGGCCTTTTGAACAACCGTCAACGTTGAGTTTAATTTCCCCTGCAAAAAGCAAAACCCAATTAGTTATGTGATTTAGAGGTTGGTCTGTAAAGTGATCAGTTTGGAATGCCTCATATGTCTCTGTGGCTCGGTGTTGAATGGATCTAATAATTTCGTAGACATTTTCATCCTCTTGTCTGAAGACCACATTGTTTCTATATTTCTAGATTGCCCAAATAGTGTATAAGAACACAATGCTCCAAGGCATGTGGTAGGTCTTCCTTTCCTGATTCTTCAAATTTAGTTGTAGCCATTAAGCCACCATTGTTATTACCACTACCTTTATAATCCTTGTCATCGTTATCGTAAAACATACCGTCATTTCAAGTAATGAAATTTCATTATCTTTAAATAGTGAAATTTAACCTTATTATTTAGGTGAAATTATTGAAAAAGTGAAATTTCTACTAAAGAAATAAAAATTACAAAATTAAAGGTAAAGATGAACTAGTGAGTAAATGGAAAACTTATGAGTTAAAGAGAGATGTCATCAATGGATTCGTTGGAAAACAAGTGATTGTCACTATCATTTAAATTAGCTAATGATAATTTAATTTTCTTAATTAATTTGTTGTCTAATTAATCCTATAATGTGTGTAATTACCAAAATTTTACTTTAATTTGAAATTCCCTTTCAAAATTTAAGACCCTCCAAGTTTTGCCCCTAAGCCCTCCTACGTTTCTCATGTCTCTTTCTCTTCCTCTCTCACACACGACTACTTCTTCTCATTCTTCCTCCCTCACGGACGATTTTGTTGCTCCCATTCCACCGTTGTACCGCCCGAAATCCAAAGTCGACACTGCCGATTCACGAACTCAGAGTATTTTATTCTGACCAGGTAAGTTGATTTATGTTTCTTTCTTTAGATCATATTATTTGCCCATAATTTCTCACAAATCAACTCCCTCTCTGACCAATCTCTACCTCACACACCTTCATCGCCCTGTAATCACTACGGCACCATGCCACCGTTGGCACCGTCTCTCTGAATACAGCGGAACCCCCTCAATCGCCACAATCCCCACATTCGCACGACCCATCATTACCACCAGACAATCCTACCAGTAAGCCCGTTTTCCATTGCTTTTGTTGTCCCTCTTCATCCTCTCTTGCTTCCTGCCATCGTGCTGTAATATATTTCTCTCTCTCTCTTAGCCACCATATTTCGTTCTGGGCATATGTTAATTTCCAGATTTGGTAATTCGAATAGTATTTTGTGTTGGTACTTCATATTTATGTTTGTTTGATCAATTGCAAATATATGTTCGTTTATTCGCCTTGCTCACTTTCTTCCTTCATTCTTTAAGGTTTTTACCAAGCTCCCTCTGGACTTATCTATCCAATACAAGAAAATGCACTTTTAGCGACCACTTTGTCTCTCTCGCTTATCACTCTGTCTCTGTCTCTGTCTCTTTCTCTGTTTATCTTCTCTATCTGTCTCTCATTTATCTCTCTCTCTCACCACACATCTCGTCTACCACTTTCACCACTACTGCAAATGTCATTCCACTACCACCACTACTACCACTGTTGCCACTCCACCTCTACGACTATCATTACTACCACAATCACCACCACTCCACCGCCACCACCGCCACTACTGCCACTACTACTACCATTACCTCTCCTCCACTATCGCTACTCCATCTCCTCTACCACTACCACAACTTCTATTTACATATCACAAATTTGTCAACGGAGGACTTCATCGAAGGACTAGTGATCGGAGGAACAACAATGAGGACTAGTGCTCTACTTCATATAAATCTTGCTGTATAAAGCACTATCAGGAATCTTCATATAAATCGATGATCTTCATCGGCAAAGCTTTATAAATGTTGCTTATGCGAATTCCTCCATCGTAGTCAATGCTAATGAAGCTCTGAACAATGTTGTGAACGAAGAGTAAAGAGAGAGGAGTTGTTTGGTGCAAGAAAAGATAGGAGAGGGAATGAGAGAGTGTGTTATATATATGGGTGTGAGTGAGGGACCTTAGACTACAAAAAAAAAAATATATATTGTGGACCTCTCCCATTACTAAAAGTTAGAGAGGGATGTTAGATCAAATTTTCCTATAAAAAAATCTATGAATACAAAAAATTAAAAAATAAATGTTTTCTTTTTATATTTTTATATTTGGTGTAATTTTATTTTTTTAATGAGATTTATACTTTTAAATGTATCTAAATTTTATACTTTTAAATGTATCTAGATTTATACTTTTACCCCTACTTCTACCAAATAAAAAAAATAATAAATTTTTTTAAGTAAAATAAAAATGAAACAAATAAATTTTCAACCTTAGTAACCTAAAAAAAATTAAAATAAAAATCATTAACCACAAAAATAAAATAAAATAAAATAACAAAAAAAATTTGTTTTTGTTTTCCCGCGCATGAATTCTTCCCCCCCCCCTCTTTGTTTGTCACCATCCCAAATCCCCAATCCCTAACCTAACACTCCCTCTCACTCTCCTCTCTCTTTTATCTCTTCCGCCTCCTACGTCGTCGCCTCTGGTACCGCCACTGGCGACCACCACCGCCGCCGCCACACCTCCTCCCTCACCGCCCTCTCTCTCTTCTCCTATTCTCTTCACCGGTCGTCTACTTCGTCTTCTCCACTCTCGTCGTCGGATCCAAAACCCTAACCCTACCTTCGATCTTCTCCAATCCCTCCACAAGCCATATGTTCAAATCCAGACCCTACACTCCCCTCAACTGTCTTAGAACCTTTGTCACAAAGGACTATCGTCGGACTCGTCAGAACGGCGATCTCAAACGGGCTGATTGAGATGAGAAAGACCAGGTGGCGAGGCACATTAACGCGTCAGAAACGAAATCAGAAGATGGACAGTTCATCTTTGCCCTAAATTTTCTCTCCATTTCTGCTCAAATGTAAGTATGATATAGTCGTCCTCAATGTCGGTTTCTTGGGTTACTGGTACTAGTCTTGACTGTGCACTTTATGTGTTTGTTTAATTGACTGAATAGTGTGTTTGTTGGAATTACAAAATAAATTTGTCATGTACTGGTTTAAATGTATTATAATATATATTTAGCAAGAAATGCCTGCTTAAAATTAATTATCCAATGCATTGCATAGTCCAACACTAGTTTTTAAGGCTCTGCAAAATGTTTTGTTGATAAAATCTTTTGGCGTGTTCCATAGATTTGTGATCAAATTAGGGGAAAAAGAACATCTTTACACGTTTGTTTTGCATTTCTTAGTGGACCACCATGTGCAGCAGCATAACAATATTTGACCATAGCCGAAGATACTATAACCTCTCTATATGCAGCAGCATAATAATTTTCAGCATAGTACAATGAATTTGAAAAGCATATACTACATGCCACATTATCTGCCGACATACCTTCCTAAAAAAAACATTGTTTATTTTAATTGTTGTTAAAATTATTATAATTTTATTTGGTAAGGTGATTGTTTTGTTGGAAACAACATGCCTATGAGTTCTGCTCACATGGAACCCAACTTGCCTTTTTCTCCAGTTTTTGAGGCCTACGGGATTTCATACTAATTATGTGATACAAAGAATGCTCCAAGCTTTTGCAATGTGAATACGAAAAGAAAAAAGAAAGTCCTTTGCATGGAACTTAAAAACTATAGAAAAGTAATAAATAATAATAATCATAGAAAACACAAACAGAGAAAAAAAACTTGGGTTTTGGTTAAAGGCAAAAGAGGCTTTTGGAACATATTATCGAATTTAACTTGAATTGAAATGGATGCACATGGCTGATATTAGATAATGATATCCCTAACATTTCCACCCCAGTAATTACAAGGCCCCCTTTTCGCTCCTCCTCTCTATTCCTTTTATAATTTTCATTATCTATATAATTTTGAGTTCAAAATGGAACAGTTTGTTAATATCATTTGGTCGTAATCGTTCCCATCTGCTAGCCATTCAGATATTAATTTTAATTTCTTCATTCGTGTATGAACAATTTCTTCAAGTACTTGTAGTTGTGAATATGCATGACACATAAACCTCAAACAATTGAAAGTTATATGATTTACATTCACCCACAAATTCATCGTTTTCTGACTACTATTACTTTTAATAAAATTCCCCACAATTACTTCTGCATCTATGGACCATTAGTAACAACTTTTCCCATAGGACTGGGCCACATTTGTTGTGTACAAGGTTGGGAATTGGCATCCTGTTGAATTTCCCACAGGACTGGGCCACATTTGTTGTGTACAAAGATGGTAATCCTTTTCTTAGGGAATAGGATAGAAAAACATTCAAGAAATTTCTATCCCAACCAGTTTTTTCTTGGTTTTTTATTTTTTATTTTTAGGGAGGGGGGGGGGGAGCATGGCATGGGGTTAATTTCAAAAGTGTTGTTCTCTCTGTAACTTTGCGGGATTACCATGAAGTGATTTGTTATAGACCTATAAAGGATGATCATTTCCATATATTATTCCCTACCTTGCCGTGGTTCCATTGGTGGTAATAGTTCCACATTAGACTCTTATATTGCTGCTATTGTGAGTTGAGAAAAGTTCACATCTATGTTTGAGATTTACAGGCGTGGTGTGAGCACTTTGAGGTTGATGAATGAGTTATAGCTATAAAAGGCAAATTTATTAGTTGACTATGGCTGCATTTTTTTATTTTGTTTTTACGAACCAGTAACTAAGTTTAGTGATAACATCTTTTATGGTACGAACTAGTAACTAAGTTTTGTCATAACATCTTTTATGGTATTGATTTTTTGATTTAAAAAAAAAAAGGAGTTTGACTATAACTTTTGTTTTTTCTCTATAAAGGAGTGCCTGTGCATGACTACATTGCCGGGGCAGCCTCCTTATGGTCAGCTGGTGCCATAGCACCATTATGTATTGTGAAGAAGTCACACTAATGTGATTGTTCCAATGTTAAAAGTCTGACGTATGAATTTGAGTATTTTGTTCGGACAAAAAAAAGCAGTCTTTTGCTAAAGTCTTTGAATTTTGAATACTTTGTTTGTTTGAAAACTCTAACTACTAACGTTTATGTTGCTGAAAGAAAGGTCACAATATTACTATATATGTTGGTTGGCACATGCTATTGTGTTGGTTATATGATACTTTTTGTAGTTTCTTCTTCCTTTTTATTTTTTTTCTAGCTCAATCTTTGATAATATGTAATGGGCATTCTGGTTGAGACCACACAGCCCCCCCCCCTCACACACACACACACACACACACACACACCAAAAGAAAGATACACATTTTGTTGCCTTCTTTTCTTCTATTAGTAAACCTTGATCTAATGTGTTCTGATTTTGTTATTTGCAGATGCTGGAAGGGCTTCTTAAATTGCCAGAGAACAGGGAGTGCGCTGACTGCAAATGCAAGTATGTTATCTGGAAATTGTCAATGTTGATGACATTGATTGAAATTGTGAAAAAATAATGACATGGATAGAGTCACAGAACCAGATTCGAAAGCAATGGATCTTTGTGCATTATACCATAAAGTAGCTACATGTTATTAGTTATTAATAATTTTTATTTATTTAAGTTGCTGGTAGTGACTCATTTTTCATGCAGAGGTCCTCGATGGGCTAGTGTGAATCTGGGCATCTTTATATGCATGCAATGTTCTGGAATCCACAGAAGTCTTGGAGTGCACATATCAAAGGTGATATTTTGTTCATTGGTTATTGTAAATCAACAATAGAAATTGAAATATACATGATGTATTTATTTATTTTATAAATGTTTCAAAACATATTTAAAGTGCATAAGTTGTATTTCGAATAATGCATAACATTGATACTACGAAGAGATTCTTCGCATGGTCTGTTTACATGTTTTCAGATCCAGACCTGACTTAGAAATTGGATTAGGAGAGAAATTAATTATTGTCTTCATGCAGCATGTTCGTACAATTAATGATGATGGCCGCTCTATAAGCAGAGACCTTGACGGGTTTCCAGTGACCTGCAGGTAATTGAGGCTTTTAGTGATCCTATCTTCAAATTAACTGACAAACTGATTCAAACTTCTCTGTGAATTACCTGTTGTACAGTGGCAGTTATGAGGACAATATGGTAGTACTGAAGCAGGAGTCTCAATTTGCAAAGGCAAATGATTGTAGTTTCAGTCGAGTAATATATCTTTAATTACCAAACTAAATCTAAATATTGTTATTGCCAATGTGATTCAAAAACTTAAAAGTGCTATATTTTTTACTTTGAATTTGTTTTATTTGCAGTTTAGTCTGCAAATAGAACAACGAATTCCCGTTCTATCCAGGTGGCTGATCTTCAACCGATTCAAATTTACTGCATCACAGGGAGTTAAACTTGGGCCAGCATTTCTCTTGACAAGGTGAGCATAATAAGAAGAATCATGCAGGAAGTAAGGAAGCATAAAAAACACTCTTTAGAATTCTTTTGATTAAACTTTATAACCGAGGTATACTAGCTACTAGCTACTAGCTAGGGACTTGGAAGTTAAGAAGTAAAAGAAAAGAAAGGATTATGCCATGAGAAACACAACTAAAGTGGAAGATATTGTTATTCTCAAAATAGGATTCAATATCAAACTAAACAATTTTCTTTTGCAATAGATAAATTTGCTAAAAAGAGAAAGCACAAGTTAACTGCTGGGGTATGCTTTTGAAGGGTGATTCCTGACCCTTTTTCGAACTTCACTGAGCCCGTTATGAAACATAGTGCTTTACTTGCATTTCCAATATGTTTCCTGTAATTAGTAAATGATCTGAAAAGTGTTTTTTTTTTTTGGTGCAAAATTTACATCTTTTCCTTTGACAGCTTGACAGGTGGCTTAATGATGAAGCAAACAAAATCTCCACCTTTTCCTTCTATTTACTTTATTGTTTTGGGTGATCTAAGAAGCACAAATACATCTAAAAAAGTGCTGTGCCTGTGTTGAATACATGTTGGACACGTGTCCAAACATGTTATATTATTATTATTATTTAAATTTTTTTAGATACAGATAGTTGGACACGCTTTCGACACTTGGGGAACACGCTCATCCATCACTATGAAACACCTTACAAGTTTGATGAAAGTAACTTGGGATTTAATGATAAAGAAAAACAACAGAGATTTATACATATTAATCCTTACTCCTTTAGATTTTAAGAAGTGATGTTAAATCTCTGAATGAAATATTCATATATAACATATGATAAATATATAAAACTATATATTTTTTGGGCTTGCCCGTGTCATGTCGTGTCGTGTCGTGTCGTGTCGTGTGTCTATGCTTCTTAGTGGCTAATAATGAGGCTTTTCTTCACGGAACAAGGAGAAAGGACAATTTCCTGTGCAGCATCCTTGGTGGGTGCATGCTTTACTTTGTTTCTAGTTGAAATTTATGCTGAAAATCTTCTTACATGGATTAGATTTCTGACAAGAATTTTCGATGTCTTCGTTTGGGCATTACTGCACCTCCTTCAGTGAGAAAGCGACATTCTTTATTTGTTAAAGTCCTCTATGAACTAAAAAAAATCAATGTTAAATAGTTTCTTGTAGAATGTATGCTAAATTTTGTTTCTTCTTGTTTGTGATGTGTAATTTTAAATTTTGAATGAGGCAAGTTGAAGTGAATGTATGTGGATGCATGTGGCTGTTATTACCAAAAATATAATTACAAAATAGTTAGGAACACTCTTATAAAATTTCACGTCACTCAACTCTTAACTTTTGTTTAATTGGTTGTTGAGTTTTTGAATATGGGTTAAATTTATCTAGCGAATATTGCTCCAATAGTGTACTAACATGCCATCTCAACTTAATGTTTCTTGGATGATTTCTTACCAAGAATGTCAACCCCTTGGAACATATATTTAAATTTCTCTTCAGGTGAGTTGTGTTCCTTTTATACGATGACTTTGAGAAGCCTTTGAATCTTTGAACCTAATCCTGACATGTGCAAGGTATATGAGTTTAATTGACAAAAATAGAATGATTGTTGCTATATGATAATTCAGCACATCAACTGGTATTTATTTTCTATATATTTTTTTGTAGCTGTTGAAGCCAGCTCATCTATGGCTATATATTGTATATTGTATAAGATTCAAAGTGTTGTGATTGCTGTCAATATGTAGTTGAAAAATAGTTTAATGTAGTTTTATTTCTGTTGGGAGCTCTTCAAATGGCTCGTGTGTGTTGCTTACCATTGTCTGATTAGTTTGTATGCTGATACATCCAATTTAGACGAGGTCCATCGAGTTTGGAACTCCCTGAAGTCGGGTTTTCCAAAGACGACTAATGTGAGTTATCATGTTATGCTTCATGCTCTTGACAGATTGAACGATATCGATGGCCCAAAGAGATGCTTTGAGGAATGGGAGTCGAGTTACTCCAGCTATGATATCAGGTTAGCAAATACCTAAAAAATGACATGATCGTAGAAGCTGAATCGGTCCTTGATGAGGCCATCAAGAGATCAGAAGGACCTTTTTTTAAGGCTTGGGATATGTTCATGATGTTTTTCTTGAAGCAACATGGATTCCGCTTTGAAGTACATGGAGGCAGCTTTGGGGCATCCAAAATCTGAAAGTGTTGATAAAGTTCTGAAGTATTTTGAGGAAGAGAAAAATGTTGATGGTGCTGAAGAGTTATGCAAGATGTTGAAGAAGGTTAATCGTCTTGATTCCAAGGCCTATGATTCTTTGCTTCGAACATATATTGCTGCTGGAAAACCAGCACCTGATATGCGGATGAGGATAAAGGCAGATGGTATTGAAGTGAACAGCGAGTTTGAGAATTTGCTTGAAACGGTTTGCCCCAAATGAGTTGGGGAGTCCTCTAGTATCCTTGACAAAGCAAACAGTTTTTAGTAGTTTCATTCAATGCGGATGCTAAAAGTTTCTGTCATGTATAACAGTTACATTGTGATACATTATTTTTTCAAAAATGCTTCGGACCCTAGAGCAGCAGCTCTAGAGCGGCACTAATGACGTGGCTCAGAGCTGGCAACCACGTTCGCTAACTCGCTTTTCTCTCTTTCTCATTCTTGATTTCAAAATTTCAAACTTATTTTCCAAATTTCTCTCTCTATATTCAAAACCTATTCTTATCTCTCTCTGTATTTGCGATCTTCCCCGACGGAGCACGGCTCTACTCCAACCCTCGCTGGACGATCGACTCTGTCCCTCAATCCCAAAGGCGACCGACTGCGTCTCTGTCTCCCTCGATTCTCTCGTTTCTCGCTGTCTTCGACTTCTCACTCCTCGACGGAGCGTAGTTCCACTCTAACCCCGCCAATGATCGACTCGCACAGCGAGGAGTTTCTGTCTTCTGTGGACTCTCTGTCAGTCTGTCTTCTCTCGACTCTCTGTTTGATCAGCGACTCCAATCTACAGGTATATAACTTACAAATTGGTTTAGGGTTAGGGCATGTATATATAACAGTATAACTTAGAGGTTTGATTTAGGATTTGTAATATAGAAATTAATTAGGGTTTGTATATATAACAGTATAACTTATATGTAATTTAGAAATCGATTTAGGGTTTGTGTGTATATATGACTTAGAGATTGATTTAGGGATTCTATTTAATTTTCTTTTGAAGCAAAAATAATAATAATAATAATAATAATATGTTGTTGTTGTTGTTGTTGTTGATATATATTGAAAAGGGTATGAGCATTCTGAAAACCTTCTTCTTCTTGTTGAGGTTGAGGTCCAGTCTAAGCATTATTAATAGTACAAATGAAAATCAGTTTCGGATCAAACTGTAGTTAGGTTATATAAGCTACTTCATTAAAGATGGAAACAAAATGTTACTTTTTTGAACTCCTGAGCCCACCTGATCCATAACATAGAAGTGCTGAAAAAGAAATTGTAATCCAGCTGATCCATAACATATGCCATTGCAAGAGACCGAGAAATGTTTATGGCATTTAATCTCTTCTCAGCAGTGAACCTGTACATGTCCAATTGGTTATCCTTGAATGCTTGAACTTCCCATGATTTCATATCCATATATGGAGGCAAAGCATAAGATTCCTCAGGCAAAGGGCAGTGTTTTATATCATGCTCTTCTCTTTCAAATTCCATCTTTGGAAGTTCAGCAACCAAAAAACCACCACAAATGGATGTTTCACCATAGGAAAAACCACGGCTCTGCACTCGGGAATAAATTCTGCCTACAATTCAAATCAACATCGTCCCTAAATTTAAATTAATGAAGAGTGATCAGGAACGACAAAGAATGGAGGTTCAACTTATATAGGCACAGAGTCAGAAAAATATCATGCTTGTTGATTTGAAATGGCAGCTTCTGCCACTCTTAACCCTGTTGGAACACTAAAATTACTGATTAATATCACAATATCAGTTGCATTAACTCTTTCCGTAGACAATCTTTGGCCTCCCATGAGAATTGAACTTAGTCCATTTCATATATTTCCTTCTCTTAGTATTGTTCCAATTCCAAGCTGCTAGTTCTACTAATTTATTTATTAGAGCTCAGTAATTGCTTAGATATTTGTAAAATATTTGTAAACAAAAGTCTACGTGTCTGTATGTATATTAGATACAGAAAGAACTTCACCATGGTGAAACCTTAGACAATTGAGTGTCCCTATGCTTTAGGTGCCTTTTCCTGGATTAGAGTTGTACACTGTTTTTTTTTTTTTTTTTGATAGAATTATATGGCCGTGCTTTTTAGACTGGGTATGCTTGTTCAAACTTCATTAGTCAGGCTGCTAGTTATCATGATGGTATAATATCAGATGTTCAATATTCTGCTATTTGAACTGAGTTATTTTGCTTTTGTTGATGTTGGTATAATATCATAAACCATTTGTTGTTCATGTTGGGATGGTATAATACCAAAGTGTAGCTCTTGTTTGCTTCCATTTAATTCATACCTTTCCTACTTTTTAAACAGTTTTGAGACTAATACACTAACTGATTGAGATTTGACTTCATATTTTTGTAGATGTCAACTTCAAATGCTAGCGGCAGTACCTCAGATCATTTGAAGAACAAAGTGTAAATGGAAAACATACCAACCGTCACCGAACAACTTCGAAGTATGGGTGAACACTTGTAATTTCAAAGCGAACAACTTCAAATTCAAAGCACGCAGATGCAAAAATTTTAGACAGACTTAAGTCGAAGTTGGTGTTGCATTTATGAGATCTTTTTCTTCCTTGTAATTATTGTTGTATTAGTTACGAATATGTAATAATTTAAATAACAGTTACAAGTTGAAATAGATGATATGTATGAAAATTTATGATATATGACAGTTATTTTGGAGGAGTATAAACATGTAATCTGTTATCTGTTTGTTTGTTTGAAGAATGTTTGAACACAGGTTGTTAAAATTATGTTTGTTTGTTTGTTTGAGGAATGCTTGAACACGGGTTGTTATATGTTTGTTTGTTTGAGGAATGCTTCAACACAGGTTGTTACATGTTTAATGAATGCTTGTTTGTTTGAAAAATATTTTGACACAGGTTGTTATACGTGTGTTTGTTTGAAGAATGATTGCATAGGTTTTTTGTTTGAAGAATGATTGCACAGGTTTTCTAACACAGTTTTCTGCACAGATATTTTAAACACAGAATTTGAACACTAGTTTTTCAACACAGATTTTGAAGAGATATTTTGAACATAGCTTGTTCAAGACAGATTTTTTCACACAGGTTTTTGAAGACAGATTTTTTCACACAGGTTTTTTAGCACAGTTTTGAAGACAGATTTTTTTACACAGGTTTTTAGAGACAGATTTGAAGACTGATTTTTTTAACACAATTTTGAAGACAGATTTTTTCACACAGGTTTTTGAAGACTGATTTTTTTTCACAGGTTTTTGATAACAGTTTTGAAGACAGATTTTATGACACAGGTTTTTGCAGACGGATTTGAAGACAGATTTTTTCAACACAGTTTTGAAGATAGATTTTTTCAGAGAGGTTTTTTAACACAGTTTTTTGCAACAGGTGTTTTGACACAGGTTTTGAAGACAGATTTTTTTGCACAGGTTTTTGAAGACTGGTATTTTTGCACAGGTTTTGAACACAGTTTTTATCACAGGTTTTTGCAGACAGATTTTTTCACACAGGTTTTTTAACACAATTTTCTGCAGCAGATTTTTTCACAGGTTTTTGCAGACAGATTTAAAGACAGATTTTTTGAACACAGTTTTGAGGACAGTTTTTTTAACACAGATTTTTCAACACAGCTTTTTGAAGACAGATTTTTTCACACAGATATTGAAAAAGTTTTTGGAGCACAGATTTTGTAACACATTAAATCCATTTCTGTATAGAGCAAGATAGCATATAACAACAAAACAATATCAAATTTTTATAAATTTCATAAATTATGCTCCATCAAATATAACAACAAAGCAACATTAAATTACTCCAACCACAAAATAAACTCCAACTTAAAATTACAAGTTTCCAACTAATGAAAACGAGACTCATTTCCGTCCATTTGTACATTGAAGTCAACAAAAGAAGACGGTTGCACTCCATAAATTTGATTCAAACCAATCTCCATTTCTGCTCATTCAAAAAGAAGTCACCACTATTCGAACCAATCTCCATTTCTGCTCATTCAAAAATACCATATGAAATCAATGATTTAATAGATTAATAGAATAACCTGTTTCATTACAATAGAATAACCTGTTTAATAGAATAATAGAATAAAAGAATAACCTATTTCATTACCAGTTACCCTTTCAATGATGCAAGCTCTTGTATGTTTCATTACAATAGATTATTCAAAAATTAACAATAGATTATAACATATGCCATTGAAAGAAGCTTTAAACTGATAAAACCTCCTTCAAACCTTCTCTTTCAGAGTCACGTTGATGATTCCTATTGGAGATTTAGGTCGATAATGTTCATCCGTATCCACCTCTTCAATTTCCTGGTAAGCACATTGCAGGACATGCGTTCAAACATCAATAAGGAATATGATTTAATGACTTGAAAACTAAAAGCATGACATATCTTTTCCCCCATTAACTTAACATGATCCAACTGGCTTGATATAGTGCCATTTGACTATATTAACGACGAATGCAAGCATCTTCTTTTTTTTTTTTTTTTTTGGCCCAATGTAATGGGCTAAGACGATTGGGGAGCCACCACCACACCACCAAAAAAAACTTTACTAGTTTATCGAGATAACCCATCTAGATATAATGTTTGACTAATTAGCAGTCAAACTAATAGATGGTAACACCAATTCAACTGAAGAATGATGATATTGGATCATTAAATGTTTTTAAAATATGACAATGCATAAAGTAGCAGCCTAAAAGGAACATTTTGCAGAACCAGCAATTTCATGTAAAAAAAATGAATTGAGTGAAAAAATGTGTTCGTTCAATAACAGAAATCGATTATACTGCAATGTCACACTAAGAGAGAGAGAGAGAGAGAGAGAGAGAGAGCATGCAGGCACTTTTTTTATTATAGGAATTGTTCGTGTGTGGGGTGCAAGTCAGGTATACATAAAGGTAAAACTTTAGGCTGAAATATTAGAAAAGTTGATGAGCACCTTCTATCAATATATTAAGAGCATAACTAAGAGTTTTACTGGGACGTAATGCTAACAAATGACCATGTGCTTCTCCAACTTCACTTTTCCATGTACCTAAAGGGAGGCTACCGACCGGTTGTCGTAGAATAGGTAGACAACCAGGATGGTTTTTAAAGTGCCTGCATATATCTAAGTTTTACGAGAAAAAGAGAGAAGAGAAGGTAAGCTATTAACAACATACACAATATTACTAGAGAATGGATCTTTAAATAACTTGACAAAGCCACCCACATTTTAGTATTCCACCGAGGCATGCTATGTGTAACAACAGTGGGCAAGATTCCTCTATTGTTGAGTATATAATGGGAACAGTTGATATCTTATTTTGCAAAATCATCAGAGCCATATCTTTTAGAGACTCATCGGGACCAGCCTGTGGGTTACAGTAAAAGGGCAAAGAACTACAATATTAAAATCTATGAAACGCTACCATATGAGAATATAACCATATATCTCATCAATCGAAAAAATGAAAAATTGAAACATTTATTAAGAAATCTACCACCAAGAAATTCAAGTTTCCTTTACGAAGTTTCATGTGTGTGTTTTGCAAAAAGATGGGGGGAGGGGAGATTAGATGATGGGAACATGAATAAAAGCAAAAAGGCCCAAATCCCCTGAATATTCTGTGGGCAAGAGCACTCACCCATATTAAAGGCCTACCAAACATCAGCTGTGCAGCCCTAAACGCTTCTCCATATTGTTGGGATTTCCCTTCTTTGCAGGCAGATATTGTATGCACTTCCAGTTGTTCATCAGTCAGTGTTGCACGATTTCTATGAAGCTGCAGAAATTAACAAGCAAACATAAATTGATTATCCAAAAAACAAATATCTCAAGAAGAGAGCATGACATACATTGAATTACAAGGGATGCAAACAACAACATAATAATGAAGTCATATCTCCAAAAGATAAGCAATGAGTTGCTAGTAACTGATTGTAGAAGTCAAATTGTCAAAATTGAACTATTGACCAGCTAACCAAATGCATGCACCATCAAGAAAGATGGGAGCCCACAGAAAGAATGTGCAGTGTAAAAGCTGTCTGCAACTTACAGGTTTATGCTAGAATAAGCACCTAATTCTGGCTAGCAGATAAGAACATGCATTAATACCTCCATCAATATCAAAATGAAATCAGAAGCAGTCAGCATCCCCGAAATTTGTCTACGATTGCTATCCTAGATTGGCACAACAGCAAGTCCCTGGGAAAAAAAGAAAAAAAAAAAAAGAAAGAAGAAATAATCAACATGGTTAACATAAAAGAAAAATGAAAGCATTGATGCAAACAAGTTGAATTCCTTGAGGGAGAAGAAAAAAGAAAAGGAAAGAGAGCATATATATAACCTTATATACCCTATAGTTGGGTCAAATATTGTTGGGTCAAATATTGTACTAAATTCAGTAACTGCCAAACATATTTCAAATCGAGGATAATGAGCATTCTGACACCTCCGGGTGGATTTGCTTGCCAGTGGCCATCCATCGATTACTAGAACATAGATAATTATAGACACGTTGCATGTACAATATCTCATTAGCTGTTTGGTGACTCCTCTTGTATTAAATGCCTCTATTCTTGGATTAAGTTGGGTGTTGCAGAGATCAGCAGATAATTTCGAAAGGATAGTAGTTGAAGGTCTGTAATCGTCCCTTTTCACAAGCTTCAGAAGCAATACTTTTTTTCTTTTCTAATGTACCTGAGGAGAAGAATCTAAAAACTTTGAAGACAACAAGATCTGTACAGTCTTAAAATTGCATTTTCCAGATATCGTCTCTCTTAGATCTAAGTCCTTTGTCTGTGATTTTGAATCAATTTGGTAATGGTATGGGTGGAACCATGAAGCGAGAGGCATGCCTAGCTTGATCTCTAGCCAATCCAGTGTTGTTTCTTTCTAATCAATACATTTTCCACCATAAATTATCAAATGATCAAGTTCTCTACATTTTGGACAACACAAACTTCATCTAAATAACAATGGTCTCCTGCTTAGATTCTTGAAGTAGCTAATTTTGATCCCTTCCTTTGTGGTTGGTGTGAAGACTAAATAAAAGGTATGCCGAAGAGAAAAACCATTTTCCACTGCACAGATCTAACATACAGGGGCATGCTGGGTACAGAGTGTCAGGACCTTCAAGTCGTATGTATTCAAGATATACAAAATTCAAAAGCAACAGACTTCTAGGACAAAGTAGGCATGCTCAAAGAAGATCAACAAGCTTCCACATAATATGGCCCCCAAAATGATATCTTAGAATCTACTAAATGGGATTGGGAAAAAAATAATGATTCATATTGGTAGCAAAAGAAATATGTAACCATATTATAGAGTAACTAGCAATAACTATTTTAAATACCCACCTAAGAAGGAGCGGATAACAAGACAGCTTCCAATGAGGCATTTCCCTTCTTTACACTGCTCAAATCATGCATAAAACCCCTAGCGATGCCTATGCAAATTCTGATATTTGAGAATGAATCCTCGGGTATTCTGAAAGAGATGTAATCAACAAGCCTTTGTTCACGTGTTTTATAAGTTGTGACAGCCTCAGAAGCTTCCTATAGAGGAAAAGAAAACTGTTAAGAGTAATTTACTTGTAGGGGCTAAACATAAATTACTAGGCAGGCATCACCAAGGCACAATTATGATAAAATCTAATCTCGTACCATATCGCAAATTGAACATATGGACATGCCTCTGTCATTCGAAAACTATTCATCATCACACAAAAAAAGGGTATTGGACCAAAAGTTTCTTCTCAGATAGCATAAACAGGCAGTAACACAATTTCAATGAATTTGCACTCTTATTAGTTATTAGTGTTTGTGCAGAGAACATATGAAAGACTCATAAAACATATCGAGAAACCATCATAAAAAATGAACCAAAGATGTAAATTAGCAACCAATCCAAATATGGTTCCCCTTTCTCCAAGTTAATATCCTGTCCTTCAGAGAAAATGTTCCAGTTATGAGATTCTCCTGTATTAAGTGGTGGTCAACTAAAATGTGCTTGAAGCTGCTACAATTGCGATAATAAAGAAGCCGGATCATCACGCTCTATATTAATGATTTAAATTTACTAATCGTCATGCCAATCAACATCTCATAAACATAAATGGCAAAATGGGTGGATTGGGGCCCACACCAATTGAGGATGTGAGCCCCACTCCCATTGTTATGCATTAATCTCTACATTAATGTGACCAGGCCAGGAGTTCTCCAATGGACTTAACTCCATATTTGCTAAAAAAGACCAGTGCCTTTTAGTTGTCAATAGCCAGTACTACCTATGAAGAAGGGTTCGACCAACTAACCTCTTCTAAACAACAAGAAGTCGACCAATTATTCCTACTGCTTAGCCATTTTTTTGAAGATCTTGCCCTCACCAGGGTTGAAGAATTTTCTGGCAGCTTTCAAAGTTTTCTACCACTAGCAGCAAGAATTTTAGATCTTGACCAGCTTCAAATCCTCCAAGACTTCATGGGTCAACTTCTCCAATACCTTTCTTTCATGACATAATTTAAAGTTCAGATTGAGGTTGCTAATGCACAAATGGCCTTTGTAAGGCAAGTTTCTCACACATTGGCCAGTGCTGCTGCTTTGCAAAGAAAGTGCCTTCATCAATGAGAAGAAGGCTTCCAATATTGTACAAATACAACAGTTGCAAGCAGAACTTACTGTAGCTGATACCTAGCAAACTCTCTTAATGAAGGAGCAGAGTAATATTAATCAACAAATGGACCAGTTGTTGGCAAAAGATGGCCCCATTGCCCTTAGAGATGTCCAAGTGAAGGCCAAAAGAAGGGCTAGCTTTGTAATTGTTCTTCAAAGGGACTGAGATTTTTGTATTTATTTTTTCTCTTTTTTAGAATAGACATTAGAACTTTTTTTGTGTTTAAATTTTATAACGAAAAGAAAAAATTTTTATGCATGTCTTCTTACTTTATGCTTGTCTAACATTTTCCTACATGGTTGGTTAATATTTATTTAAATATTTACTATTTATAACTTTCCTATGTGGGACCCCTTCCAAGGATGCAAGGTGATAGGCTCCTCCTCTAAGGACCTTAAACACCTTAAATGGTCTTTCCCAATTTGGGGACCACTTTCCAAATTTTGGATCCTTACTGCCTATAGGTAAGATAGTCTTCCACACCAAATCCCCCTCTGAAAGTATCTTAACTTTTATCCTCATATTGTAGACTCTCTCCACTCTTCTTTTTTGGGCAACAAGATAGCTATAAGCCATAACTCTTTTTCCTCTAAATCTTGTAACTCAACCATCATGGCCTCAGTATATTCATCAATTGGAATATCATAGTGTAAGGCCACTCAACTAGATTGGACAATCACCTCTCAAGGCAACATTGCATCATGGCCATATACCAATTCATAAGGTGTAGTACCAGTACTGTTTCTCTTGGAATTTCAATAGGCCCACAATACATTAGACAATAAATTGTGCCAATATCTAGGGTTCTCCTCAATCACCCTTTCCAAATTATTCTTTATTATTCTATTACTCAGCTTGCCCATTAGGCTGAGCATAATAAGGTGATGAATTGAGGATTGAAATGTCATATTCCTTGGCAGATTCACTAATCTCTTCCCCATTAAACATAGTTTCCTGATCAACAGTAATCGATTGGAGTAGACCAAATGTATGGATTATATGCTTTTTCACCAAGTCAATTACATGCCCTTGGGTTGCTACCATCAACGGCACTGCTTCCACCTACTTGGTGAAGTAATTAGCTACCACCAAAAGGTAAGAATGCTGTTTTGAAGAAGGAGAAAAAATTTGCCCAATCAAGTCCATTGCCCATCCTTTGAAAGGCTATGGCTTTATCACTGAATGCAAACCAATTGCAAGGACTCTTTGAAGGCTATCATGCTTTTGGCATGCCTGACATCTCTTAGCATAGGCCATACAACCCTTCCTTACTGTAGGCCAAAATAAACCGTACCTGTTGATCATTCACCTCATTTTTTCTCTAGCTTGATAGGCACCACATATGCTTTCATACACTTCATCCATTACTTTCATCTGTTCATTTTGGCTAATGTATAATAAGGTCATACCATCATGGGCTCTATTGAATAAGTCATATCCCATGATGACATAATTCAAGGTTTGATACTTAATCTGCCTACTAACCTTCTCATTGGCATTTATAAAATATTTGATCAAAGGATGTCTCCAATCCTCTTTTGCCACTTCCAAATTCATTACTGTCACGAAATTTCTCTTTTGGATCCTAATTATTCTTTATTGGAATCCTTTAGGAATCTTTAAACAAGAAGCCACTTGAGCCATTTCATTAGCCTCATTATTCTCCAATCGAAACATGTGCTAAAATGTCACATGGCTGAAGAAACTCACCAACCATTTAACCTCAACTAAATACTCTTCTAAGGCCTTGTTAGTGCACTTGTATTCACCTTTAACTTGCTTGATAACCAAATGTGAATCACCAAAAACTTGCAAACTAGTGATTATGAATTCTATAGCCAATTCTAAACCTATAATCAAGGCCTCATACCTAGCTTGATTATTTGATAAGACATGTCGTTCATCTAACTAGTAAGAAAATTGATGTACTTGCTCATTAGTGGCAACAAACACAACACCAGCTCCAACCCCTTCCTTAGTTCTAGAGTCATCAAACATTAGTCTACAAGGGGTGTTTTCTATACAATTAATTTCAAATAAGTCCTCATTCATAGATGAACAAGGGTGTTTAGCTAAGAAATCAACCAAAGTTTGGCCTTTTACGACTTTTTGAGGGACATACTTGAAACAATACTCTATTAGAGCCAACAACCATTTGTCTTGTCTTCCCCTCATTATGGGTTTAGACAACATGTACTTGATCACATTAGTTTGTGCCACCACAAATACTTCTAAGGGGAACATGTAATGCCTTAACTTAATGGCAGCAAAGTATAATGGCAAGCATAATTTCTCCATTGACTTGCTAATTCAAATGATAGAGCAAGCAACAACGAGGTGGAAAAAAGGCATGATTCCAATCATATGCAAAGAAAAATACTGCAAATGGCTACCAGTTATGCTCTTGTCTCTTAGAAACATCAACAAATTATAGAGAAGGAAACAAGGAAAGTAAAAAAGAAAAAATGTTAGTGGTAAATTCTACTTACAATTTTTTTTTTTTTTTCTTTTCAAACTTGTTCCAGTTTTTCTTTTTAAATTTTTAGGATGTAGACCTAGAAAGCAAACTATTTTTACTCAAAATTGGAAAAAATTTAAAATAAAATAACGTATTCAGGGTTGGTTTGAGTAAAGTGTAGAAAATTCATATTTGAGAAAACAAAAAGAGAACAAGAGCATAGCTGCGAAGCAAAGAACAAGAGAGAAGGGCATTGAAATTGATTTCTGTCCGACTGTCTCTGTATCAATAGAATTTGGGTAAAGTAGATAGAGAGATAGAGAGAGATACCCAGCGAGAACATCGAAGTTGTTAGCAACGACCTTGAGGAAGCTTCCAGCTCCAGATCCCATCTCCACCACTCCACGATCTCACTCTTTCTGAATCAGAAGAAGACGATAGAAACTGTTAAGAGTGAGTGAGGGTTTCGATCGTCGGTTTGTGAAAGTGGTTCTTTTCTGATTAATTATGAGAAAAGAAAATGATCTTCCAGGAATTTTAACATTTGGATTGGCGAAATGTTAGTGGTAAATTGCTATAAGATTTTAGGGGTTTGTAATGGCAGTAAGACAGCCTTGGATTAACCAATCCAAGTCCAAATCCAACCAGGTATCACAAGGTAAAAGAGGACCTGTTTTTAATATAGAGGAAGGGAGAGAGAGAGACCGAGATCGACAGAGACGGAGAGACCGAGATAGACGGATCGACAGAGAGATCGGCAGAGAGAGAGAGACCGAAATCGACGGAGATCGACAGAGAGAGACCGAGGTCGACGGAGATCGACAGAGAGACACCGAGATCGACAGAGAAGAGACAGATCGACAGAGATAGACCGAGATCGACGGAGATCGACAGAGAAGTGACACAGATCGACAGAGAGAGACCAAGATCGAGAGAGAGAGAGAAAAAAACCTGCAACAGCGGCAGTGGTGATTTGCGGCGGTGGCGTGCGACGGTGGCCAGCGATGGTTGGGTGGTGAGCGGGAGTGAGGTTTGGTGGTAACTGTTCTGTGTGTGTGGGTGAGAGACAGAACAGAGAAACCGTTGGTGGTAACTGTTAAGTGGTTGTCCAAAATGTTTACTCCTTCTGTGTTTATGAACCTTGAAACGAAGGCTTACTCCTTTTTATGGTTATGTTGTTCAGTGGTTGTTCCAAAATATTTACTCCTTTTGTGTTTATGAACCTTGAAATGAAGACTTACTTTTTTTTATGGTTATGTTGGTGGTAACTGTTCAGTGGTTGTCCCAAAATGTTTACTCTTTTTGTGTTTATGAACCTTGAAATGAAGACTTACTCCTTTTATGGTTATGTTGGTGGTAACTGTTCAGTGGTTGTCCCAAAATGTTTACTCCTTTTGTGTTTATGAATCTTGAAATAAAGACTTACTCCTTTTATGGTTAGTGAAATTTATACGTTTTATAAAAATAAAACTTACACATTTTGTGAAGTTATTTACATCTTTTTTGAAATAACTTACACTATTTTTGAAAAGTTACTCATTTTGTATAAGAATTTTTGACATAACATTTATACTTTTTCTTCGAACTTACACCTTTTATGGAAGCCCAACTTAAAACTTTTTCGGAAGTCACTTATACCTTTTGTGAAAAAATAAATTCATCAAATTTATACCTTTTGCTTAAGCTTATACATTTTCGTGGAAGTGCTTATATTTTTTTTGAAAAGTTACTCCTTTTGTGTAAGAATTTTTGGCATAACATTTATACTTTTTCTTCGAACTTACACCTTTTGTGGAAGCTCAACTTAAAACTTTTTCGGAAGTCACTTATACCTTTTGTGAAAAAATAAATTCATCAAATTTATACCTTTTGCTTAAGCTTATACATTTTCGTGGAAGTGCTTATATTTTTTTTGAAAAGTTACTCCTTTTGTGTAAGAATTTTTGGCATAACATTTATACTTTTTCTTCGAACTTATACCTTTTGTGGAAGCCCAACTTAAAACTTTTTCGGAAGTCACTTATACCTTTTGTGAAAAAATAAATTCATCAAATTTATACATTTTTCTTAAGCTTATACATTTTCGTGGAAGTGCTTATATTTTTTTTTGAAAAGTTACTCCTTTTGTGTAAGAATTTTTGGCATAACATTTATACTTTTTCTTTGAACTTACACCTTTTGTGGAAGCCCAACTTAAAACTTTTTCGGAAGTCACTTATACCTTTTGTGAAAAAATAAATTTATCAAATTTACACCTTTTGCTTAAGCTTATACCTTTTCGTGAAAGTACTTATATTTTTTTTGAAAAGTTACTCCTTTTGTGTAAGAATTTTTGGCATAACATTTATACTTTTTCTTTGAACTTACACCTTTTGTGGAAGCCCAACTTAAAACTTTTTCGGAAGTCACTTATACCTTTTGTGAAAAAATAAATTCATCAAATTTATATCTTTTGCTTAAGCTTATACCTTTTTGTGGAAGTGCTTATATTTTTTTTGAAAAGTTACTCCTTTTGTGTAAGAATTTTTGGCATAACATTTATATTTTTTCTTTGAACTTACACCTTTTGTGGAAGCCCAACTTCCGAAAAAACTTTAAGTTGAGCTTCCACAAAAGGTGTAAGTTCGAAGAAAAAGTATAAATGTTATGCCAAAAATTCTTACACAAAATGAATAACTTTTCAAAAAAAATATAAGCACTTCCACGAAAAGGTATAAGCTTAAGCAAAAGGTGTAAATTTGATGAATTTATTTTTTCACAAAAGGTATAAGTGACTTCCGAAAAAGTTTTAAGTTGGGCTTCCACAAAAGGTGTAAATTTGAAGAAAAAGTATAAATGTTATGCCAAAAATTCTTACACAAAAGGAGTAATTTTTCAAAAAAAATATAAGCACTTCCACGAAAAGGTATAAGCTTAACCAAAAGGTGTAAATTTGATGAATTTATTTTTTCACAAAAGGTATAAGTGACTTCCGAAAAAGCTTTAAGTTGGGCTTCCACAAAAGGTGTAAGTTCGAAAAAAAAGTATAAATGTTATGCCAAAAATTCTTACACAAAAGAAGTAACTTTTCAAAAATGGTGTAAGTATTTTCACGAAAAGGTGTAAGCTTAAGCAAAATGTGTAAGTTTTCGTTTGTTTACACCTTTGGTAAGTCAACTCACAAAAGGAGTAAGTGTTCATAAAAGGTGTAAATAATTTCACAGAAGGCGTAAGTTTTCAGAAAAAGGTGTAAGTTTTCAGAAAAGGTATAAGTTTTTACAAAAGGCGTAAGTTTTCACAAAAAATGTAAGTTTTCATAAATCAGTTACGCCTTTTTCTGAAATTACTTATGCCTTTCGTGAAAATATATGCCTTTTGTGAAAATTTATACATTTTTTGTGACCATCTACACCTTTAGTTATATAATATATTATTTTATTAATTTACCTGGAAAGTGACCTGCTTAGCAGGTCACCAATGTGTAAGTTTTCAAATATTTTGATATAACCTAATACATATAAATGTGTAAATATAAAATAAAAGAGTGTAAGTGCCTTGCATACCATATGCAAGGCACACATGAGAAAAGTCCTTGTGTTTATCATGATTTAAATAATGTCATTGAGACTTCATTTGTCAACTATATATTTTAGTCAAAAAATTAAAAAAAATTATTATAAATTATCATATCACTCCCTCTATTTTTCTATATGTATTTTCATAAAAAATTAAAAAATTATTAAAATAACATATTTATAAATTAGGCTAGAGTTAAATCCATTGAAAGAGGGAAAAAAAAGAGAATGAGGCCCCGTTTGTTTTGGGGTATGAGAGGAGGATTGTGATTAGGATAGCTGTGCGCCCCATTTAATGTGTTGTTTGTTTACAGAGTTGAGGAAGAGACTAATAAGCCGAAGGGCTTAAGATAGGCCTTGCAGATGGGATTCGGATGGGTCTCCAGGACTTGGTATTAGAAAAATAGTCCGGCGGACCAGAAATTTTTTATTTTTATTTATTTTTTATATTATTTTTTACATGTCGGACATTTTTTTTAACATTAATGTTAAATTTTTTATATTTGTTGTTAAGTAAAAATTATTATTTTATTTATTTTGTTTTTTTCTGAATTTTTTTTATTTTATTTTTATTTTTTTAAATTTTTTTACATATTGGGGATTTTTTTTAAAACATTAATATTTAATATTTTTTTATTTATTTTATTATTTTATATAAAAATAATTTAACAATTATCATTAAAATAAATACAATTTTACTTAATTTATTCACTATCAATCCCTTCACTATTAATCCTCTTACTATCAATCTCCACTATTCTAGGTAGGAAAACAAACGGAAGGGAAAGAAGAGAGGGGTCAGTCGGAGTGGAGGGCACACCAATTTATAGGGTCCTTGAGAAGTTATTAAATGCTGCAAGGACACAACTATGTTGTGTATCAACTCGAATATATGTTGGAAATTAGCCGAAAAACAGGAAGTTTGGCAATTTGTGATTGGCTAGTGATATGATTTCGGGGTGTCCACAGAGCACCAAATAATTTTCCTGTCTGATCTGTCGTTTTCTCAAGCCGGAAGATGATGAGCGGGGGTGTGGCTCACGTGGTCAGTCAATGGCACATTTTGAAAAGATGATAAAAAATAATTTTTTGACTTTTAATTAAACTTTAGATTTTTTTAGATAAATAATTTGGGAAGTTGATATAAAATGACTTTTGGCTATTTTCATTAATAATTGTTTATAATGTCAAATCATAATAAAATGATCAAATTATCTCATTTAGTTTAAAATATTTATAACTTCACCCATATAACACATTTTAATCCATGATGAGTAGAATTGTAATTTTATAATTGGCTAAAAATCAACTTCTCAAATGAAAAAAAATCAAAAAAACTAATTTTTAACTTTTATTACAAACCAAAAAAACAATTAAAAGTCAACTTTCCAAAATAAGCCAATGTACTGAATCCGGCTCACCAAACCGGAAGGAAAAACCAAAGCAAAAATGCTTAGAGACCTAAAAAAATCTACTAAAAGGTATACCAAATATCTGTGACCCATATTGTGCGGATGTTATACCCATACGAAACCTTCGGTAAAATTTTAAAATTTTTTAGCATTATTCAAACCAAAAAGGTACGGTGTGTGGACCAAGGATTCTCTAGAGTAAAATTTTTCTAAAGTTTTTACATTGTGCGGTTGAGATTTACTGGCAAGTCTCATCAAATTTTTTTTTATGTGACTTACCAGTAAATCTTAACCGCACAATGTAACACTCTAGGAAACTTTAGGAAAATTTCACTCTAGAGGATCTTTGGTGCGGTGTGTGAGGTTTTCTTCAGCCACGTCAGATACAACTCACGGGGAGGTAGGGAACAGTGGAATTAATGGGAAAGTTATGTGGCGTTTTAAAAAGTTGGTAAAAAATAATTTTTTTTTTGATTTTTTTTGTGTGTAAAAATTAAAAAGTTAAAAAGTTAGTTTTTTTTAATAAGTTTTCAAATTGTCCCTATATATTGGCTTATTTTAGCAATTAGAAAAAAAAAATTATTTTTTTAATTTTTTCTTTTTTTTAAAATATATATAAAAAAAGAAAAATGATGTGATTTAAATAAATCAATAAAATGATTTTTTTCTTAGTTGCCAAAATAGTGGGGGGTGTAGAATTTTTTATTTTTTTTATTTTTACAAAAGAGTAAAAAAGTTCATGATTTTAATTATTAATTAGTAGGTAACCCATGCGATACATGGGAATTTATTTTTAAATTAATTTTGATTCTTGATACTTTATGTTTAGAAAATTTTAATAATTGAAAGTCAAATACAAACAAATTTATTGACGACTAATGAATTTGTTTGTATGTGACTCTATGTAAAAAACTCATAAAAATAATTTATTTCAAAATTATTAAAAAAGAATGTACTCTCAACCTGAAATCAAATTTACCAAAAACTCGTGAATTTCACTCGTATCAAAATATTTAAAAATAAAAATTAAGAAAAATTTTATAATATATAAATTATGACTTAGTTATAACTCATAGTGTATTATATTATGATATGTGTTACAGAAGAATAATATTAATTTTAATTTAAAATAAAATAAAATTTAATTTTAATTATTTATTTTAATAATCTTAACCTTATCATTCTATAAAAGTATTACTTGAATACTTATATATAATAAATTTAGTTAAATTATTTATTTATTTTGATAATTTTAGTTCTATTATGCTATAAGAGTGTAATTATTATATAATTATTTTATATGATTTATATTAAATTATAAGATAATAAAATAAATACCCATTTTGATATTAAAAATAATATTTAAATTAGAAAGATAATTAGTAATATAAAACTAAAGGTGATTCTAATTATTTATTTTAATTTCTTTTATATTTATTTGAAAAATAAAATATATAGAAATAGAACTATACAAAATTTATTTATTTGTATATTGAGACAGTTTTTATTTCAAATATCATAATAATAATATCAACTATATAAAAAATATTTGATGAAATATATGAAAAATAAGAATTTCTCAAATAGAATCCATATAAAATTAGTTATTATAATTGAAATTGAATTTGTATAGAACTTTGTATATAAATAGAAAATGCATATTGATGTGACTTTTTTTAAAAAAAGTAAGCCTTTAGAATGTGCCACATAAGAAAGTGAAAAACACTAAAGAAAATTAGTAATATAAAATTGAAGGTGATTCTAATTATTTAATTTTATTTTTATTTGAAAAATAAAAATATTTAGAAATAAAACTACACAAAATTTATTTAAAAGATTAAATATAAATATTTGTGATTGGACAAAATACATAAATTAATTATGTAGAGAATTGATTTTTTCTTTAATATTTTTTTGAATTATTCATATATATTGTACATAGGTATATAAAATTTAAATTAAATATAAATATTTTGTAATAAATAATTTCATGTTAAATAAAAAATTAAATATAAATTAATATTAAGATATCAATAAGCACATTATGTCTTATTTATTTGTTTATTTGTATATCATGATAATTTTTTTTTTCAAATGTCATAATAATAATATCAACTATATAAAAAGAAGTCTAATGAAAAATATATAAAAAATAAGTATTTCTAAAATAGAATCCATATAAATTTGATTGTTATAATTGAAATTGAGTTTGTGTAGAATTTTATATGTAAATAGAAAATGCATGTTGTTGTGATTTTTTTAGAAAAAAAAAAAAAACTTTTAGAATATGCCACACAAGAAAGGAAAAACACTATAAAATTGGTTATTATAATTGAAATTGAGTTTGTGTAAGACTTTATATGTAAATAGAAAAAACGTGTTGATGTGATTTTTTTAGGGAAAAATAAGTATAGAATGTGCCACATAAGAAAATGAAAAATACAACTTATATATATATATATATTTATTTATTTATTTATTTGTAAGAAAAATTTAAGGTAAAGTACCAATAAATTCCAAATTTAGATGTGTTAAACCATTTAGTCATGCCTTTTATTTTGTAGACTTAAAACTCTCATTCCAATATTAATTACATAGAACCCCATGAAATCAGCACGCGAGATGTATGTGTGAGGGGGATAAATGTAGTTTTTTAGTGATGTTGTAGTTACGAAAATGTTCAAAAGCATATTATAGCATTTTTTTGCTTTTTCTCCATCTCGAACAAAATGGATGATCAATAATGGAAACTTCTGGGTTTCTATCCCAGTGTTACAACGTTAATCCTCATCTTGTTTGATTGCAAGACATGATTTGGCAACGTTAAACCTAGAATCTACATTCCCTAATTAACATTATACATCCCCTCAAATCCGCAGAAAATCAAAAATCCCCTTGTAGGTTTCCATCCCAATGTTCTAACGTTGATCCTCATCCTGTTTGAGTGCAAGGCCTACTTTGGTAATGTTAGACCTAGATTCTACATTGCCTAATTAACATTGTACATCCCCTCAAACCCTAGCAAAGATGAAAACCCCGTTGCGGCACATTTATAGAGTCGAATCAACATGGACACTAAGACATCTGGATTTACGATTAACGGTGAGGACGTAACGTCGGTGAGAAACACCCTAATTAAAATTTACCAAAAAAATAGGAATAATTAATCCATAAGAAAACACTTAAGACTGATTTAACTCCATATAAGATTTATGAGTAATTTTTTCAAAATTTAAGCACCACACTGATGTGTAATTTCTCTTCGAAATTTAGAGATTGTTTGAAATGATCTAAAACTTATTTTGAGAAATAGACAAAAAAAAGAGTCAATTTTTAAGGTATTTTTTTAAAAAAATATATGTAAAAAAAGTAGAGAGGTGATATGACTCAAATAAGTTAATAAATTGACTTTTTTTCTAGTTGCTAAAATAGATTTACATAAGTATATATTTTGATTTTTTATAAAATGATATGAAAAAATAAAAATAATTTTATTCAAAAAATAAAAAAATAAAAAATATACTATTTTAAGAGATGCCAAATAATTCCCAATTCATAGCCAGCGAGGAAGTGTTTTGAAATTTTGCGACACTACTATTGATTAAACCTATCTGCCACGTCATATACACATACACTCTATTCAATTTCAATCCTAAATATTTGAAATTTTAGGACACTACTATTGACGAAACTTATCTACCACGTCATGTACACCTACACTATATTCAATTTCAATCCTAAATATTTATGAAAAATTATTAAGTATTTTTAGAATATTAGGTGATCATACTTTCTTATTAATCACCATTCATTATATCCCCTCATATTTATTACTTTTTTTTTTTTAGAGAGACTCATATTTATTACTTACTCAACATAAAAATTAATATTTTACATTTTCCACCAATCATACTATCATGAAACACTACGTGACCACACTCCCAAATTATCAAATAATCATCAATTATTTATTTGTCCTTCTCACTCTTACCCAAAAATCTCAACCATATTTCGGTTTCATTTTTTTAGTTAAAAAAATAATTTATTAAATATAAATAAAATTACAAAAAAAAAAATGTTAATTTGATTGGTACATGCTTTTCTATCCGATGAGCTGGTGTGGCGTTCCTTTTCCTGATCTGACGTCTATCATAGATTTGTATAATTTTTTACCATGGCTGTCTATGTTGTAACTCTTAATTCGAGTTTAATATTTTTCTACTCACTTCAATAAACTAGGTCAACTTTGAAACAATAATGTTAGATACACCACATGAGTGTAAATTTTGCATTTATGTGAATAATTTGATAAATTTATTGATAATTTTGTTAGTACCATTTTACATTTTGAAATATCTCATTTTTATAAGTTAGTGGGTCTTTTCATCATATTATGGGCGTGTTTGATTGGGGGATTGGAGGGGGACTATCCACTATTTGGATTACAATCCAAATAGTGTTCTTTATCCGCCGTTTGATTTTTTTTTAGTCCGCCGGACATGGAGTCCGCCCGGACTCCATGTCCCTCATATGGGGGACTATTGTGTCCTAGGGGGGGTGGGATAGAATGTGGGGACTATTCATTGTTGGGATTAGATGCGAACATGACCATTTTGACCCTCTATTATTTAATTATGTATTATATTTAATAAAATTCAATAAAATTTAAATGTCTCAATTTAAAAATAAAATAATTTTATTTAACTTTTTATTGATGCTTTATTTATTTAAAATTTTAAAATAATTTTTTATAGATATATTATTGATGTTTTATTTTAAAATTTTGTTTATAATTTATTTAATTTCATTATTTAAATTTTAATATGTGTTTTATTTAAAATTTATTTAAAATTTTAATTAAAAAAATAATATAAATTTTTTATACAGGTTATACAGTATTTTATTAAATCAAATTTAGTGGTTATTTATTTATTTAATTGTGTAAAAAAATAAATTTATTTAATTGTGTAAATAAACAAACACAGTAAAGTTTTGCATGTAAAAAAAATAATAATTTGTTATACAGTAATGATTTAAAACAAATTTTATTGATATTTTATTTATTTATTTATTTAATTTAAAAAAAACGAATTTATTTAATTAAAAATAATTAAAATATTAAAGATATGTTTAATATTGCTATTACTTAGTAAACAATTGAAAAAGGGTAAAATAGTCTTTTGTTCATTTATCCTATCCAGTCCGTCCAACCAAACGTTGGATTCACATAGTCCTATCCAGACATCTAATCCCATGAAAAAACAAACACAGGATACATATCCAATCCGACCAAATAGTCCGGGGGATTCACAGTCCCAGGACTCAAGTCCGATGGATTCTAATCCCCCATTTTCCAATCCGTCCAATCAAACACACCCTATATATTTCTTTGAACATACGTTTTGAGTATTATTATACTCCTTTTATTTATTTATTTATTATTACTGGGAAAATAAACGCTGAAAAAAACAATAAAAAACTTCTTAAAGAGTGACGATGATGAAACTGCACTCACGAATACCAATTTTAGCTTCTTGCTTGGGATGACGATTATTGGAGTAATTAAAATAGTCAACAAAAATATCAAAAATTTAAATAATTAATAAAATAAAATAAAATATCACATTTAAATTATAATTATTTTATTTTTTTCTTTTACAATAACTAATTTAACTATAAAAAAAAAAAAAAAAATTATCCCAAACAACATTTTTTCCGTCATGTTAAAATAACTAAAAATACCCATCTTAAACTAGCACTTCTATAATTTAGTTGAGAAATATGGTATCAAAGATTTGATGACATTTTAAGAATTCAATCATAGCGGTCTCAGTACTTTTAATTTTCAGAAAAATAGCTTTTTCTATTGAACTATCAACATTTATTTTTTTGGATAAATTACACTGACACCTTCTGAGATTTATATTTATTACATTTTTTCCCTCATCTTTTGAAAATTATATTTTTTTCTTGAGATTTAAAGTTTCATTACAGATTCCTCACTCAGCAATTTAATTTTTTTAAATACCAATTTTGTCCTCATTGGGTAAATTACATTGACATTCCTCACATTTTTAAAATTACAATCCCCTCCCTAAGGTTTAAAGTAGCATTACCAATTACCCAATTTGTTAGTATTAGTTGGAAAAAAATTCATTGAAAAAAAAAATTAGTTGGAAAAAAAATTAATTGAAATTTTTTTGTTGTTAATAAAATTTTTAAAACTTTGTTTAAAAACCAACGTAAACTCATTTTTTAAATTTACGTTTTTTCTTCAAATTTATAAACTGAGACAATAATTTATAAACCAAAAAAATTATCAAACAAGTTTTTATAACAGTTTTTAAAATTTTTGTAAATATAAATTGAAAACTGAAAACGAAATGGTTTACCAAACAGGTCTTAAATGGTAAAAATGTCGTAAAATTAACAAATAACTAAATAAGTTACCAACGTAAGAAATGACTTATCAAAAAATTCCTAGGCCATGTATGGTTTGATTTTTAGAATTTTTTTTTAAAATTAAAAATTAATTTGGTTAAAAAATAAAAAATAAAAATAATTATCATTTAAGGGTAAAAAATAATTATCATTTTAACTTTTGGGTATGTTATATACATACGTGTGGCTGTTTCAATTTAATTTGTAGAAAATTATTTCTAACCACTCGAAAGATAAAAATTATATAAAAATGATAATTATTTTTTTATTTTTTATTTCTTAACCAAATAAATTTTTAATTTAAAAAAAAATTCTAAAAATCAAACCATACATAGCTTAAGAATCTTTTGATAAATCATTTTTTATGTTGGTAACTTATTTAATTATTTGTTAATTTTACGACATTTTTACCATCTGAAGCCTGTTTGGTAACCATTTCGTTTTCAGTTTTTAATTTATATTTACAAAAATTTTAAAAACTTCCATAAAAACTTGTTTGATAATTTTTTTGGTTTATAAATGGTTGTCTCAGTTTGTAAATTTGAGAAAAAAACGTAAATTCAAAAAATGAGCTTATGCTGGTTTTTAAACAAAAATTTAAAAATTTTACTAACAAAATTTTTTTTCAATGAATTTTTTTTCTCAACTAATACTAACCGAGGAGGCGCAATTGGTAACGCTACTTTAAACCTTAGGAAGGGGATTGTAATCTCTAAAATGTGAGGGGTGTTAATGTAATTTACGTAGTGAGAGCAAAATTGATATTTAAAAAAATTAAATTGTTGAGGGGGGAATCTGTAATGAAACTTTAAACCTCAGGGGGAGATGTAATTTTCAAAAGGTGAGGAAGGAACTGTAATAAATATAAATCTCAAGAGGTGGCAGTGTAATTTACCCTTATTTTTTTTTACCAACGTGACTATAGGTATGGATTTATCTTGTTAATAAAAAATTGGGTCATTTGTTTCGTATATATAACAAAGTTGATTGATTTTGGGTAATATGTATATATATGTACATATATTATATAAAACATACAAATTCAACAAATTATTTTTACTCATATGTATATGCAATAATAAAAATTGAAAATAAATTTTATTACAATAATTTGATAGCTAGCATCAACTTATTTATTTTTTGATATAAAAAAAATATATATATACTCCATATATCTGTTAGAGAGTATTGTTTCTCAACATCACATAGCAATTTACTAGAGACCTCACCATACATTTGTTAAGGTCGAAACTAAGGTGTCACCGTGTGCTCTGGACGGTGAAGAGTTATAGTAGCTAAATAATTAGGAGATTTGAACCCAAGAATTGAGCAAGGAGATCTGAGTATTTATCCTCTAAACCAACCACATTATTAAGTCAAATAAATTTTAAATTTAAGAATGAGAAACAAGAAGTGGCTGTAGTTTAGTGGTAAGAATTCCACGTTGTGGCCGTGGAGACCTGGGCTCGAATCCCAGCAGCCACAGCGGATTATACTTTTTCAATATTTTTTTGGCATATTTTCTTTTGGGTAAATTATACTTACACCCCTTAAAGTTTGAGTTTAATACATATCACTCCTAACGTTTGGAAAATTATACTAACTCCTATCATTGTAATTATTTACATGAAATAAAGATATTGAACTTATGCATTTTTTTTTAATTTTTTTTATTTTGCTATATTTTCTTTTTTTTTTCCTTTCCTTTATTTTGTTTTTTTTAATGTAATTTTTTTTGTTTTTTTATTGAGTTGTTACCTTTTATATAAACAAATGTTTGTGAAATTAGACTGTTAACTGCAGGGGTGAAAATGTAATTTTCAAAACGTTAGGAGTGGGTAGTAATTGAACCAAACCTCAAGGGGTGTCAATGTAATTTATCCTTTTCTTTTTAAATTTTGTTTGCAGAGTTGCCCTTATTGTTTTCTTTATTACATTGGTATCCTTTGCCATAAAAGCCCTTCAAACCCTAATCCCCTGGATCTGAAAACAACTCGATGCGCTACGGTACAGAAGAGTTTGATCGCAATCCGCATCAACTTTCACTTTCTCTTGGATCGCCATCTTCATTGATCTCTCGTATCTGAGATTTGATCAGCAAAAAGGTACGTAATTCTCTTTCTTTCTCTGTTTCTTACCATGTAATGTGTCCTTAATATGCTCTAGAGAAGAGCAAAAAATGAAATAAAATGGAGAAGTGGAGGAGAAGATTTTGTTGCATAAATCACTCTGATAAGCTTGAATTTTTGACTTGAATAAAGGAACAAAAATTTAATACTACTTTGTTGGATTTCAAGTTGTTTTAGTGCCAGTGTTCTAACTATCTCAAGGTTTGATCACTCTACTTGGTAATCTTTTAAGCACTGATATTATATGTTGGTATTGAATCAATTGAGGAACATTGTTTCTAGTATGCTTTTGCATTTGGGTAATGCAGTGCTTGTACTCTATTCAACTTGAAGAAAAAGGAAACTGTTTGAAACCAACGAGATTAGGATGAAAGGGCTTTCTTTCATTAACATTTAGTTTAGTGAAGGTGCATAGCTTCTTTGAATTCCCCATTGATTGACTATTACATTTAGGGATGGGACTGATCCCAAAAGAAAGATCTTTCTTTTTGGTTATGAAATTGCTTAGATTGAAAAGCAAAGCAAGTCAATGATGTATTGATGCCTCATTGAGTCGAGGATATTAGCATCTTAATTTGTATGTTAGAAATTGGTCATACATAACTAGCAGAATCGATACACTTTGACACTTCATACTTGGTTGTTATGGTGATTATTGACTCATATACTTTTGTGGCGATCGTCTTTATTTGATCTCATGAAATTGTTTGGAGAACATGGAGGTCTTAGGAAAGAAAATTTATTTTGCAAAATTAGTTAATAAGAGAAGCTTGTATCTAGGTAGAAAGGAGGAACAAGTTACATGAGTTTATTTGTATGGGTTTTTATTTTCCTTGTCTGGCAATTTTTTTTTTTTTTTAAATTGCACTGTCGAAATATGTCTGTACTGATTGAATATGAATCCTGGAGCATTGAGTAACAGAGATAAAAGTGCTTCTGACATTATCAATTCTAGACATTGAGGATTTTCTTAGGTTGGGGAAACTTGCAAGGTGAAGAGTGCCACCGTCAAGTAGAATTTTTTAATGCATCTACTATGGGAAATCGAAAATGTCAGCTTCAAGAGTTACTGATTCTGTAGGGGGAGGGTTATGTGTTGTCCTGCTTGAATGAGATTTAAGGTGTTGCTGATATGTGAGGATAAAAAATGGGTGATTTGAGCCGATGTTATAGCGGAAAAAATTCAGAATATGAAGGAAGCTGCTGGTTGTCCCTCATTTTATGAGGGATGAATAAGTAATCTGTAGTAAGATGCTAAATCCACCGTCTGTCAAGGACCATCAGTTGAACAAAATCCACCTTCACTGAGTCGGGTATCGATCAATTTGTGCAGGAATGGAACTTAAGTATCCCTGTGGAAGACAATTTTTTACCATATATTCCTATGTTAAATTTCCAATTGCTAATCTTGTTAGATCCTTTGTTTTTGCTGTGGAAAGTACAATTCCTGCAAGCCTTTGTTTTGTTCCTCTTCTATCTCTTGTTACAGTTGCTATAATTTTAGTTAATCTGATAATTTTACTTTTGGTATTTGATAGAGTTATTTTGGACCATGGTATTTTCCTTCCTTTTTTTTTTTTTTTGGGTGATAATTGGGTGCTTAATATGACGAATTCTTTGTGCTTTGACAGATGATTGATGATCAAGACTTGGGATTCTTTGCCAACTTTCTTGGCATATTCATATTTGTCTTGGTGATTGCTTACCACTATGTGATGGCTGATCCCAAATATGAAGGGAACTGAAAAGGGCTCGCAGTGTTCCCAATACTTTTTCATTTCATGTGAACATTCTTATGTTAGAATTTTAATACAGTGATGACCTCTGATTTGGAATTTCACATTTGCAGCTGTCTTCGATCCCCCGATCTCCTTTATTTTTAATTATTTTTAATTTACTTATAATGTCAGGGAGCTTAGTGGGTTGTGGATGAAGCCACATGTGTTCCTTTCTTATTATGAATAAAGTTATTACAAACCAAAAAAAAAGAAGAAAAAGAAAAGAAAAAGAAGATACGTTTCCCTAATTATTCTGTTGCGGCTCCATTTATGCAGCTTTTGAAAATCATTCCTAGGTCAGTGCTGTGAAGCGAGAGCAAGTATTTGGTGTAACTGGTATTATCACAGTGATGTAACCTTTATCTCACATATTTATAGGCCCGTTTGTTTTCCGCTATTACGGCCCACTCCGGACTGTGACCGTCTATTACGGCCCACTCCGGACTGTGACTGATGAGCAGTGAAGATGGCTCATGTTTGTTTTGGTTTTGGAACTCTGAATTCGTAATCTCTTCGGACTACGATAGGCCTTAGTGAGGGGTATTAGTAGTCTGAGCTGAGAGATGGTATTAGCAAAATAATCCGTTCGGATTGGGTGTTACCGGACATCCGTCCGAAGTCCAGCCAGTCAACTGTAATTTTTTTTTTACTTGTTGGGCATTTTTTTGTTCAAACATTTTCTTGTATTTTTTGTTAAGTAAAAATTATAATTTTATTTTTATTTTTTTATTTTATATAAAAATAATTTAACAATTTTCACCCTAACAACTATCATCAAAACAAATACAATTTTATTAATTCTCTCATTAACAATTTTTTCACTATTAATTCTACCTCTCAAACCAAACGGGGCATAATGTAAGCTCTACTATTATAATAAGTTCCTCTTTATAGGAGAATGGTGTGTTTGCCGATTGAATTAAATATCACCTCATGAGGCTAAGAAGATGTTTTGAAATTCTCACCGCAAATGCATCCAGGATCACATGGTGCAGTTAAAAATAACCACAAAATATAAAGCTGATGCTATCACCATTAAACCTTTTATTCTTCTCTCCGTGATCATGAAAAAGACCACAATTTGTTTCAGTTGTCAACAGAAAAAAGTTAAAACAGGCTTACTGGAGGAAAGACCCAAACCGATTCAGCTATACAAAGTCAACCACCAGTCTGGGTCGCGAACAACTAGCCTCCACATAAACAAAGAGAACTCGCTCATGGACCACTGTGCCATTTCAACAAAGAGAGATAATCTGGGTATTGCTTTGCCAAAACAAAAGCGATAAATATCCACATCATGAGGATGCTGATAATCACAATCCTCATTATTTGATCGCTGCCCTGATTCACCCTGTTCCCAGTAAGATGACGTGATGCCGGTGAAGGCACATTCTCATTATTTGCAAGACACCCACTTGCTCTCATCAGAACGATCTCTTCATTCATATTGTGCGCGGCAACTTGGTCTGAACATTTTAGGCAATAATACTTACAGCCAAGAAAGGAAGGGAGTGACTGAAGGTACTCCGAGAGAACCTTCCGGTAGTTTTCTCCAACAACCCAAAATTTTTGCTGTGTGGTGGGTCACATAACCTGCACGATCCATATTTCAAAAAGTAAGTCCTCATAGTCCCAGTAAGGTTCCTATTGCGTCCCCTATGGAAGAATGGTGTGAAATTTCTAATTCTTGTTGTACTAGGTTTTTTCTTCTATAGAGAGCGATGGAATTCTTGAAAGATTATGAGCCAGAGTTAGCAAGTCACCACCCAACAGGCAAAGACCTATGGCTATGTTTGGATGACAAGACTGGAACAGCAGGAATGCAAATTCTATTACCAGGAATTCCATTACTAGTAACAATATATACGTATCAATGCAATTCTAGTGTTTAGTTTGGTTAGGAATCTTCTATAATGAATAAGATATAATTTAAATTTTGTGGGCCTATTTATTGTTTTATTCTTAAATGAGTCACATTCCTGTTCCCACGGGTGGAATTGGATTCCCACAAGTGTGGTAATCTCATTCTGCCTTGGGAATTGAACTAAAAATCACATTTTCATTCTTGGATGTATCCAAACAACGAAATGAAAGACACTTGGAATGCAATTCCCACTACGCCTCTCTATTCCTGCCATCCAAACATGTTAGGAGTCCACTGAGGGAGGGTGTGATATCATGATATCACCACATGCACTCGTGTGTTCTTTTTTCTCCCTCTAATTTTTGCCATTGTTTGGTTTCATCTCATGATTGAAGGGAAGGACGATACCTCTAGTGTTAAATGTAAAGAAAGATGGCCAGCTTGTTAAGCTAAGTAACAGTCTAATAGAAATCATAAGATTACGATAAATTTTTGCCATTGTTTGGTTTCATCTCATGATTGAAGGGAAGGACGATACCTCTAGTGTTAAATGTAAAGAAAGATGGCCAGCTTGTTAAGCTAAGTAACAGTCTAATTGAAATCATAAGATTACGATACAAACACTATAAAGAGGAGTGATATTTGTCTTTTTCTAGAGTAGGTTACTTGTTGGATAAAGCTGCCAAAATCAAATATGATGATGATTTCTTCATTCAAACATCATCTTTTCAACGTCAAGGTGCAGCAGAAATTGGAAAGTCACACAACATAACAAGTCCTTCAAAAAAAAAAACTGAGGCTTGAAGAGATGGAGCTTACTTGAAACAAAGTTTGTGTAATCACTTGGGCAACTGTAGGAAGCTGTATGACAATCAAATAGCCAAGACGGTTTGGGTAATGATCTTGCAAAAGGAGAGCACAAGATCTCAACATTTGCATGGGGAATCCAGAAGGAGATAATCCTTCACAATCCATCAAAACTGTAATTTGAGGATTTTCGACATTAACCAAGTGCATTACCCCATGCTCTACCTGGGAAACTGAAGAAGAAACATATAGCGATGTCAACAATTGTGTCAGAATAATCAAACAATGAAAGTGAGAAACAAATTAACTAATGACAGAGAAGCAGCATTGGTATAGAAGTATGGAGACAATCAAGGTTTATATAAACATACAAGTATTAGTGTATTCAATCAGCTTAGTGAATACACTAACAATGGTGAAGGATGATTCCATTTGCAATGTATTTTTCATCATTTTTTAGTGAACCAAATGTGAGATTGGAAATTCTAATGGAATGATCATTCCATTCCACCTTCATTCCAATGAACCAAACACTACCTAAAATTTAACCTTTTTTTTTTTGGCCTCGTATCCAAAATGAAATTTCATATTAAAGACAAACAAAATGTAACTGCCTTCAGTCACCATCTGCAAGTACTACCTCTCCAATTGGGCCTTTGTGCATTGGTACCTATACTGATAGTAACAAAACTTATTGTTGGAAATTTGTGTTAATGTATATAATATGATAGTGGTGTTGGTGAAGGATAGTGGCATGTATAGAATATGATAGTGGTGTTGGTGGTAGATAGTGGCATGTATATAATATGATAGTGGTAGATAGTGGTAATATATAATATGTAAGTGGCATATAATGGGTTATAATGATGTTTGTAATATCTCCTATATAAGGAGTGTCATTTGGTCTTGTAAGATAAGAAGTTTTGAATATAACAAAAAATATATTCCTTCTTCCTCATATTTTCGGAGTTCTTCTTCCTCATATTTTCTAAGTTGGTATCAGAGCAACAAAAAACACAGCAGCCCTAAAACCGTCATAGCCATGTCGGAAGTCACGTCCGAAACCACTTCAACCCCTGCCGCTGCCATTCCGGTGAAAACGTCCAACTCTCACTCTGTCCAAATCACCACCATCCGCCTAAATGGTGATAATTTTCTTCGTTGGTCACAATCTGTCCGGATGTATATCCGTGGGCAAGGAAAGATCGGTTACATCACTGGTGACAAGAAGGCTCCTGCTGTTAATGATCCGCTGTTCGACAGTTGGGACGCTGAAAACTCCATGGTTATGACATGGTTGGTCAATTCCATGGAGGAGGATATAAGCTCTAATTACATGTGCTATACTACTGCACAAGAATTGTGGAATAATGTTAGTCAGATGTATTCTGACCTAGGAAATCAATCTCAAGTCTTCGAATTAACTTTGAAGTTGGGAGAGATTCGTCAAGGAGATGATTCCGTCACCAAATATTTCAATTCGTTGAAAAGGTTGTGGCAGGATCTTGACATCTTCAACACATACGAATGGAAATCGGTTGACGACTGCAACCACCACAAGAAAACTGTGGAAGACAGCCGTATTTACAAGTTTCTTGCCGGCCTCAACATTGAGTTCGATGAAGTGCGAGGAAGAATTATTGGCAGACCTCCTCTCCCATCCATTGGCGAAGTATTTGCCGAAGTCAGAAGGGAAGAGAGCCGAAGGAGCGTCATGCTTAAGAAAAAAGGTACTGGTGAATCAATTGAAATTTCTGCTTTAATTAGCGATGCTGCGGCCAACAAGGCTGCAAATTACCAGCGCAGGTTTGATGATAAGCCACGGGTCTGGTGTGATTTTTGCAACAAGCCTCGCCATACACGCGAAACGTGTTGGAAGATCCATGGCAAACCTGTCAACTGGAAAAGCAGCAAACAAGGAGAGAAGAATCGTGGCTTTCCTACCACTAATGAAGCCGATTCAGGTCCCTTCAACAAAGAGCAGATTGATCAACTCTTAAAGCTGATAAAATCCAACTCCTCATCTGGTACTCCTAGTGTTTTGTTGGCACAAACAGGTAGAAATCCTAAAGCCTTCTCTTGCCTAAACTTCTCTCTGTGGATCATAGATTCCGGTGCCTCTGATCACATGACTAGTTTTTCTCATTTATTTAGTACCTATTTCCCTTGTTCTGGTCATGACAAAATCAGAATAGCCGATGGTAGTTTTTCACCTATTGCAGGAAAAGGATTTATTAAACTAACTGAGAAAATTAATCTCAATGCTGTTCTTCACGTCCCCAACTTAGCCTGTAACCTTTTGTCTGTCAGTAAACTATCTAAGGATTCTAATTGTCGTGTTACATTTTTTGAATCCCATTGTGAATTTCAGGACCAGAACTCGGGGATGATGATTGGGCGTGCTAGGATGCTTGAAGGTCTTTACTACTTTGATGAAGTACCTGTTAGTAATAAAAAAGCTCAGAGCTTTAATAGTACTAGTTCAATCTCTGTTCAAGAAAAAATAATGCTATGGCACTATAGGCTAGGACATCCTAGTTTTCTTTATCTGAAACATTTATTTCCAGAATTATTTAAAGGGATTGATTGTTCTTCTTTTCATTGTGAAAGTTGCATTTTTGCAAAATTTCATCGCTCTACTTATTTGCCAAAACCTTACCAGGCTTCCAAACCTTTTTATTTGATTCATAGTGATGTTTGGGGCCCTTCTAAAATCCCTACTCTTTCTGGTAAAAAATGGTTTGTTACATTTATTGATGACCATACCCGCTTATGTTGGATTTATTTGATGAATAAAAAATCTGACGTGAAAAATTTATTCACAAATTTTTACAATATGATTGAAAACCAATTTCAAACCAAAATTGGTATTTTACATTCTGATAATGGAACAGAATATTTCAATGAGCAGTTGGGTGAGTTTTTAGAAAAAAAGGGAATTTTTTATCAATCTACATGTCGGGATACCCCTCAACAAAATGGCATTGCAGAACGAAAAAATAAACATCTACTTGAAGTAGCACGTGCTATAATGTTTTACATGCATGTTCCTAAATATTTATGGGGTGAAGCAATTTTAACAGCCTCGTATTTGATAAACAGGATGCCTACAAAGGTGTTAACATACAAAACACCTTTTGATTGTCTCAAGACTTTTTTTCCTGACACGAGGTTGGTTTCTGATTTACCCGCCAAAGTTTTTGGATGTACTGCCTATGTTCATGTTCCCAGTCAATTTCGTTCAAAACTTGACCCCCGTGCTATAAAATGTGTTTTTTTGGGTTATTCCTCAAACAAAAAGGGGTATAAGTGTTTCGATCCTCAAACCAAGAAATTTCATGTGAGTATGGATGTATCATTTGTGGAAACAAAATCCTATTTCCCCAACACTTCTCTTCAGGGGGAGACAAGTGGAGTAGAAGACCGTTTTTGGGATATTTCTATCCCGCTCCCCAATGTCATTTATCCTACACAAAAACCACATCTGTCTGATAATGATCACTTAGGAGAACCAAGTTCTATGGTGCCTAGTCAAGAAGATTCTTGTTTAGGGGGAGAAGTACTACAAAATGATCTAAATCCTGAGCTTCAGGTTTATACTAGGAAGCGATTTCATCTGAGGAATAATGACCCGAATGTCCATCCTAATGACCCGAATGTCCACCCGAGTTCTGACATCGAAATTTTAGGTAATCCTATTCCTTCTATTTCCGACCTTGATGTTCCTATAGCAATTAGGAAAGGTGTCCGAAATTGCATTAAACATCCTATTGCAAATTACCTCTCCTATCAAAGACTGTCTAAAAACCATAGAGCTTTCACATCTAGGATTTCACACTTGTTTGTTCCAAGGAATATACAGGAAGCATTGGATGATCCGAATTGGAAATTAGCAGTCATGGAGGAGATGAATGCTTTAAGGAGAAGTGGTACTTGGGAGATAGTTGATCTACCCAAAGACAAGAAAACAGTTGGGTGTAAATGGGTGTTTACGATAAAATGTAACGCAGACGGAAGCGTTGAGAGATACAAGGCGAGACTGGTGGCTAAAGGCTTCACTCAAACTTATGGGATCGACTATCAGGAGACGTTTGCTCCTGTTGCTAAAATAAATTCCATCAGAGTACTGTTATCTCTTGCAGTAAATTCAGATTGGCCTCTACATCAACTTGACATTAAAAATGCATTTCTCAATGGTGATCTTGAAGAGGAGGTGTTCATGAGCCTACCGCCGGGATTTGAGCGGAGACTTGGAAGCGACAGAGTATGCAGATTGAACAAGTCATTATACGGACTCAAACAATCACCAAGAGCGTGGTTTGAACGCTTTGGGAAGGCAGTTATCAGTTGTGGCTTCTCGCAGAGTTAAGCAGATCACACAATATTTTATAAACATTCAAAAAACAGTAAAATTGCAATTTTGATTGTTTATGTTGATGACATCATTTTAACTGGTAATGATGAAGCAGAGTTAGCAGCCCTCAAAGAGAAACTCGCAAAAGAATTTCACATTAAGGATCTGGGAGCCCTCAAGTATTTCCTCGGAATGGAATTTGCAAGATCCAAGGAAGGTATATTCGTTAATCAGAGAAAATATGTTCTTGATCTCCTTGGAGAAACAGGTATGCTTGGTTGTAAGATGATGGAGACTCCGATCGAGCCTAACTTGAAGTTACAAGCTGCTAAGGCTGAAGAAGTCAAAGAGAGGGAACAATATCAGCGACTTGTAGGGAAATTGATTTACTTGTCTCATACGCGGCCTGATATTGCCTTTGCAGTCAGCATGGTAAGTCAGTTCATGCACTCACCAGGGGCAGAGCACTTTGAGGCCGTTTATAAGATCTTAAGATATTTGAAAGGAACTCCAGGGAGAGGCTTACTGTTCAAGAAACATGGGCATCTTCAAGTTGAAGTATACACAGATGCAGACTGGGCAGGAAGTGTTACAGACAGGAGATCAACATCCGGATACTGCTCCTTTGTAGGTGGGAACCTAGTTACATGGCGGAGTAAAAAACAGAATGTGGTAGCTAGAAGTAGTGCAGAAGCAGAGTTCAGAGCTGTTGCCCATGGAATCTGTGAAGTAATGTGGATTAAAAGAATTCTTGAAGAATTAAAGCTTTCTCACCCGACACCTATGAAGGTCTATTGTGACAACAAAGCAGCTATATCTATAGCTCATAATCCAGTTCTACATGATCGCACAAAACATATAGAAGTGGATAAACATTTCATCAAGGAGAAAATCAATGCTGGCATAATCTGTATGACCTACCTTCCAACAGGTGAACAATTAGCTGATGTGCTAACGAAGGGACTACACAAGAAGCAATTTGATAAGCTGACTAGCAAGCTGGCTATGGAAGATATCTTCAAACCAGCTTGAGGGGGAGTGCTGGAAATTTGTGTTAATGTATATAATATGATAGTGGTGTTGGTGAAGGATAGTGGCATGTATAGAATATGATAGTGGTGTTGGTGGTAGATAGTGGCATGTATATAATATGATAGTGGTAGATAGTGGTAATATATAATATGTAAGTGGCATATAATGGGTTATAATGATGTTTGTAATATCTCCTATATAAGGAGTGTCATTTGGTCTTGTAAGATAAGAAGTTTTGAATATAACAAAAAATATATTCCTTCTTCCTCATATTTTCGGAGTTCTTCTTCCTCATATTTTCTAAGTCTTATATTACCTCTAGATTGGAGAAGTGATGGAGAGGTAACCCAAATCAAATCAAATCAAACCAAAATTAAGCCTCGTGTCTCAATCAAGTGACTAAGAATAAAAAAAAAAAACTACACCCAATTTAGTCATTTGATGGAGCTTCTGTAGGGATAGATTGGGTATAGATCTAACCTTTGGCTTAATTTTCACAAAGTGGTTTGCCTTCAGGTTTGAACCCACAACCTCAAAGTTAGTAGGCCAAGTTTTAACAACTGAACTAGTGCCCCCTTGTTTAAGAGGTACATAGACATAAATTTAACAGAAACAAATGTGAACCAACTGCTTTAGCGAAGATAGGTCTGTTGTTGGATCTCAAGCTAGAGCAAGCAAGACCTAGTCGAATAATGAGGCAAGGCCGTAGCTGCACGTCATATCCATGCCAAAAGACCAAATGCGACCAAGACTCAAGCTCTTTTGGTGGAAGAAAAGTAAAAGTCTGCCTCCAATGAATTGTCTTCTTGATTGATGATAGCAACCTTGAAAACTCACCATTTGCAGCAGTGTAAAATCTATGAAGCTCATCATCATTAAGCCTGTAGAGATATTTCAATATCATATTTCACTAAATTTACCTCAAAGGCAAGATAAAATTTCCAATTAAATGAGGATTCAGTAATTACAAAAATGAGTATCCTGAGACCTTGATTTTTTTTGTTGTTGTTTACTATTAGAATTATATAGGCATACATAAAGAACTAGTACAACAGAATTCCTAAGAATAAAGATGTACAAATGTGAAGAAAATAAAAAAAAGTTCTGATTCAAATTTTCCAGGAAGGCATGGCCAGAACATGGTAATGGTTACCTTTCTGGTAAAGTAACACCCAGCTTCTCAAGCTCTTTGTGGAGTTGTTGCAACCAATTTTCGGTAGATAAACTTTCAGGGACTGCATCACAAGACCTGAAAATAAAAATAATTGAATTATGACTTAAGCATAAAAGAATAAGCACAAGGCTAACCAGGACAAAATGGCAACGCAAGATAAGAAATGGAGCATTAACAAAAATGTTAAACCCATATTTATACGATCATAATGGTAATCAGTAAAGTGGGCTGTAAAGATGCCTAGCAAACCTGAAACATAAGCTACAGGATGTTTGTGTTAACCAAATAAGTGGATTAGTACCGGTTCATTCCACTGTAACAAGTTAGCAAAATATGAAGTACCCAAAAAAAAAAAAAAGTAATAAAATGAAAGTTTCATAGATTGACACAATTTGCAATTTCCAACCTGGCTCACACTAACCATTATACTATTTCAGAAGGAAGAAACATTAGCCTGTCCCTGGCACCATCTTCCAGCGTTCTTTATTGGACAGCATTTTATATGTGAGGACTGCCATGACTTTAGATAAAAATAAAAATGTGGCTGGTATGTAGGGAAATTCCATGAAAATATAAATTGCCAGTCTCTAACAACTAGGCAGAAGGAGAAAGGCAGATGATTTTTTACAGAATAAAATTTAAGGGCTAACATGTTGGTTGAAATGGGTTAAGAACCTTCTGGACCAATGTCTAACCATTGACGTTAAGTCAAGTCTTGGACAGAGTCACACAGCAATACGAAAGATTTTTTACAGCTGAAATTATTAACTCGATGAACATTAAATATCTATGTTGGATATGCATATAATACAGATTAGCTTCATAAAACAATGAACCCAAATGTTAAGTCTGTAATAGTAATGCTTTCCATAATTAAACATAAGAAAACTTGTATAAATCAATGAACAGAAAAGAAGCAACTAAGAATCACCTTGAGTCTGAAGTTGGCAATTGTGAAGATGTCTCCTGTTGTGATTCAGAATATGCTTGAGAATCATGTGAACTATCCATTTTTTTTGTCGTACACGCCGATTGATCAGAGAAAACTGTTGCAATTGTGAGGACTAGTAATGGCTTCGACAAACTCTAGCGGGAATAAACAAATTATCAATACTATGAAAATCCCATGACTAAACATTGTTAAATGGGAAACAGAAGAAAGAGAAAAACCCAAAGAAAAGAAGAAGAAGAAGAAAGAATATGACTAAATGACTAACACAATGCTGTATATCATGAACAAGCCAAGGATCTTTAAATCTTGAAAGCAGTTAAGAATTAGCATTTCTCTCACATACTTCTATGACAAAAAAAAGAGGTTTTGCAGTGTTAATAATGCTTGATGTGTGTTCATGTCACATTTTGTGGGGCCAAGTGTGCGTAGATCCTCACATTTTAGAGTTTTTCATGTCTGAATTAGGCAATGATTCCCAGATCAGTTTCCTTGCCATATAGTCTAAATTAAAATTACATGGAAATCACAAGATATAATAACACATCCAACATAGATATGTTCATATAAATGTGTCTATAAAACCAACCTGCATGTATTTAACCAAAGCTTTAAAGGGTGTCCATCTTTCGATCCACTTAAATGGTGGATAGCAGAGAACTTGCAATGCCTGAAGGCGACGCCAAACAACAGGACACTTGGCGCTTGTGTACCTCCGTACAATCTCAAGGGCTGCAGTTTTTACTATAAAGAGTCCTATATCACCAACAACCCCATTTCCAATTATCCCATGTTTCATTGAAGTCACACATTGTAAAGTCTTGTGAGAGAAACCCTTTGATAAAGAATCCGCAGGCTGATTTTTAGTAGTGATAATGACCTTTGGCTCCAACTTCTTTCTTGAACAAAATAGACATAAGGAGTCTCCCATTGGGGCTGATTGGAAAGCTTTCAATCAGTCAATAACGTATGTAGCAGTGTATCACATCATTCCAACATTGAATTTTTCATTCTGAATTACACTAAACAAAAACCTGTGATTTTACTGAAATTGCTCAACCTGCAAAGACCATTCGAAAAACACAAGCACAAGGCCAACTTCAGTGTAACATTCCAGTTAAAAAGGAAAATTTATTCAAAATTTGAAATGCATAAGCAATGTGTAAAAGAAAATTACTTAGATACTCCCGGAATACCACGTGTCATTGTCTATATAGTACTTGAAAAATTGCAACATACATGTCTCATCCATTAAATTTTTCGCTATGTGATTGGTTGGTTTGACTACTGAATAATTATTCTCTGAAAAATTATGTTAAAAAAAAAAAAAAAAAAACCTAACGAAAGACAGAAATTGCTTGGCTTAAGCTTTGGTTATATGAATATACATACAAAACCAAAACCAAAAATAAAAATAAAAAATCAAAATACGAGCTCCAAAAGATCGAAAAAATCAATTAACAAATTGGCATTTATTTGAAGCTAAATCAAAAGGTTAAACAAAATTCCATATTCAACACGAAATTATGACATTGATTTGAGCTGTTCAAAATCAAAATTTCAAATCAATAAAACGAACGCAGTAAATGCGAGTTATTACCTTAATTGCGGCATAAAATCTGCAAAAACATTTGACCAATTTCAATGTTTAAACTTCAACGCCATCGTTTCCTACAGGATGAATCGAGAACGAGGGTGGAGGGTTAGGGTTAAAGATTGAGGTTGACAAGAGAACACTCTCCAACAGAGTCTCCGTTTGGAGAGAGAGAAAAACAGAGACAGAAAGAGAAACAGTTGTGAGAGGGACAGGAAGAGGAGGGAACTGCCACGTAACAAAACCATCCTCCTGTCACTCTGAAACGGGCCAATCCGTTAAATATTTCGGGTCGGATCTCCCAACCCGCTTCATTAGTATACGTCTATATTTTTTTTTATAAGTTGAAGATTAATTCCACCGTTCACTTACAAAGTCTTGAGTAAAATCAAGACAAAAATACCGTATAACTTGATATCCGGCCCGTTTTATTTATATATACTTACAAAATGTTGATTAAAATCAAGACAAAAATACCGTATAACTTGATATCCAACCCGTTTCATTTATATATGTTGTGGAATTAGACAAAAAAATAAAATATTAAACTCTCTAAATTTGTTTTTGATGATATATTAGAAATAATGCCATGGAAATATGGACGTAATTTATTAGTTTTAAGATACATGTATAAAAAAGGGGAGTGAAAATAAAAATGCTTTAAGAAAAAGGTAAGAGAGATAGGACAAAAAAGAAAAGAAAAGAAAAGAAAAGCAAAGAAAAGAAAAGAAATGAGTGTGACATATTTTATTTTTGAATTTTTTCATTATTAGATAGCTGAAGATAAGTAATTTTCTGAATTTTATTAAAAATTATAAAAATAAACATATATATTTTTATGTTAGACAACTTCATCGTATTCTTTCATCCTCATATTAAAATAATAGCGTTAAATTGTATAGTTTAAGTTTTGAAATGACACTTCTACTCATTAAATTAAATTTTAACAAATAATGATTTGGCACATCATTTTTAAGTAGACCACATTCATTGAAATTGAAAATTTTAGTGACTAAATCAATAAATTTGACAAATATGACATTAATTGAAGGCATAAAAGTGAAATTAACTCTAAGAAATATGGTTACTAGCTTTTCTATTCTTATTTATCATCTTCATCCTATTTTTTCTTTTATTTACTTTTCAATTTTATGAAAATGAATTTTTAAACAAGTTTATCACAATCAAAATGGTTCGCTACCTTGATATTCAAACATGTTATTGGCCTTGTTTTGGTATAACTTATTGAGGTTCTTTTGTTTGTTTTTAACATTTTTTTTCAAATTGTACAAGTGTGTTTGGTGTAACTTTTAATTATAATTACGAAATATAAATAATTTAAAAAAATTATAAAAAAATGAATTATCAAAACGACAGAACTTGAGAAAAAATATTTTTAATTTATATTTTTTATTATTAATTTTTAACTTTAAAAAAATTAAAATATTAAAAATTAAAAATAATTATAAAAAATTTTACACAACACTAAAAATTTAAGGATACAACCAGGGCCCATTGTTCTAAAAAAAAAAAAAATAGGGCCCATAAATCCAGTGTCATACTAATTTCTTGAGCTATGACTCTTTTTGAATACCCAAAATGATTAAAAAAAAAAAATGATTTTTTTTCATCATGCTTACGTGCTTATTAATCATTAAGATAGAAGAGTGAGTATTAATATTACGAATTGATGTATTTCAGTTAAAAGACCAGCTTTAAACTTTTTCAATTGTCGTTATGATTAATATTTTAACATGATATCCAGACATGTCACGTGAAGCATATGAAGTCTCAAGTCCAATGGCAAAGAAATTTAATGCAAGACTAATGCCATCCCATCCCATCCCATCCCACCAGGGAAGGGAGGTGAAAGAAGAAAGTCGGCACAATAAAGTCAATAAAAACCAAAGAAAATTTATTATCCATTCCACCAATGTGATTCATACAAGTGTGCCTTTTCGAATTAGACTATCCAATAAAAAGTGAGTCCAATTCCAAAGAAAATCAGAATCCGCAAGTCAAATTTATAATTTATACATTTTAATTAAAAAAAATTAAAAAATCATTATAAATTATCGTATTACTCTTTTTTATTTTTTTATATATTTTTTCGTAAAAAATTAAAAAATTATTAAAATAATATATTCTTAAACGAGACCTAAAGATTGTTTTGATAAATAAGTTAAAAGTTAAATTTTTGACTTCTTTTATTATTTTTTTTAAAAAAAAAATGTAAAAAAATAAAAAAAATAATATGATCCAAAAAAAATTAAAAATCAAAAATCAAAAAAATAACTTTTAATCTTTTTGCTAAAAGGGGCCTAAGCTATCTTAATCGTGCGCATATCAAGTTTAATAATCTTTGACACAATTTGAAAGTTTCACTCCAGTAAAGACATCTCCAATGGTGCATTACTTTTTTCATCAAATTTGAATAAAAAATTGAGTAAAAACTTTGTTTTATATTGCCTGCTCCAACGAAGGGATTTGACTTTTCATCAAACCATCGATCAACCGGCATCCCTCAGCCCAGGCCTGCAGATCTTGACCTCATCAACCAAAGTGGTCATCAAGTAAATCAATGAAAAGGAACCTAATCCTCACCACCACAAACACACACACACACACACACACACACACCCCAAAAAAAAAAAACCAAACAAGTTTAGAATTGGCATTTTTCTTGATTTTTTTTTCTTGATTTGGTGATGTTGATTTCTTTGAAATAATATTTTTTGTTTTTTTGGTTAATTTGGGAGGTAATAAGCATGAAATAGCTTATGTTGAAGGAGACAAGTACTATGGAGCAAAAACAACCTTAAATGTGTGGGAACCCAACCCAAAATACAACAGTCTAATGAGTTCAACTTGTCTCAAATTTGGATATTGGGTGGTTCTTTTGGTGAAGATCTTAACAACATTGAAGCTGGTTGGCAGGTGTATTTTTCTAACTCAAATTCTGAATTTACTTACCACCTTAAAATGAAAATGCATTCTTTTGATTTGATTGCATTTTTTGTTCCCCAATTGAATTAGAGTCTGATTGTAGAGTAAATATGATTTCAGGTCAGCCCAGATCTTTATGGTGATAACAACACAAGATTGTTCACTTACTGGATTGTAAGCTTTCAAAAAATTCCCACTATGGTTTTGGGTTTTTGTCACAAATTCCCTCATCTGTCACTTTTAATTTTAGTGTAAATTCCCTCATCAGCTCTACGTAATGTGAAATCTTTTATTACTATATATTGTTGTTTCATATAATTGAATCTTCATTAGAATACTTTGGAGTTTGTAGACGAAACTAGAGACGAATTGAATTTGAATTCGTTCAACTATCGTATTGTCGAAGCCTTTTTCGGAGTCAATTTTGCATTCACTCGAAAAATGGTTTGAATAACTAATAGGAGTGTAAAAATGGCCCGTGGCCTATGGGCTGCTCGGGATGGGCTTGGGCTTGAGCCTGAGCCCGAGCCCGAGCCCGAGCCATCATTTTAAAGCCCGGCCCAACCCATGGCCCGACCCATCGGCCCACGTAAGGCCTGGCTCGACTCGAGGCCAAGTGTCTTTTTTAGTGAAAAATAATAAAATTTTGGTAAAAAAAATTTTAAAAACAAAAAAAATTGGTTAGACCCACCTAAGCTGGCCAAAGCTCGAGGCCTGAATACCCTTGGGCTTGGGCCTAATTTTTCGATGGTGGGAGCCAGTGAGGCCCGACATGGGCCCAGTTCAGCCCGAGCCCAAATGGGCCGGGCCAGGCTGGGTCAGATTTACACCCCTAATAACCAAATATACGAAGTGAATCACCACTCGACAAAGAACGCGTTTCTACCCGGACACACCTCAATCGATGTCTGGAGCCCATTTGAATTTAGGGCTATTTTAAGAAGATGGTTATAATCAATTTTTTGTAAAAGAGAAAAGTGGGTTATAGTCTGGGAAGTGAATTATAACTCACTTCCCAAAACACCCCTTAGCCTCAAAGTTAGCCAAAAGTCATGGTTGCATAAACCATTTTTCCAACACTCTATGTTACCTATTTCTGTGAGAATTGTTCACTGAAGAGGATGATCAGGGAACATTTGGCCGAATGTCTCGTCCGGTGGATCCCATCCTCAACGATTATACATAGTAAAATGGTAAAAAGTAGTCTAGATGTTCAGTTTGGTGAAACATTTGCTATATTCTTAATTTGATATAAATTTAATAAAACTACTGACGTATAAAAATAAAGATTTTTTTATTAAATTTAAATTTAATAATAAATTTAATGTAGCGTTAAAAATGACCTATTAGTCACTTTAGAACCAATATGGAGTAAATGACAAATACTCCATCACCAAATAGTGCAAATCCTCTATCACCGAATAGTTGTAACAATTAGTTCAAAAATTAAAAAAAATAAAAAAAAATTGTAACAATCTCTTTGATTTATTCATCAAAAAAGAAAAAAAACAATCTTTTTGATCAGGGGAAAAAACCAAGAAAAAAAATTACACGAAAAAATCAGTCTTGGTCACAGCTCTCCCAATAGCATATGCACAACATTAAAGTGAAGACAACACAACAGCCTGGAATGAACTTACTTTTAACAAACCCAACCCAACCCAAATCAAATCAAATCAATCAAGCTTACACAGTACGGTGCACAGCCAAAAACGAATACTCTCACACATCCAAATAAATACTCTCCCTCTCTCAAACAAATCAAAACCGTTCATTATAAATAAATAAAGGGCTCAGATTCACTGATTGTCTAGTCTAGTCTAGTCTAGAGATGAAAACGAGTTCCGTTGATAATGAAACAGACGACCCGAAATCCCGAAAGCAGCGAGGAAAGCCCCAAAAACAGAAAGCCGGCGTATCCCAAGGCGATGGATATGTCGGACTGTACGCAAAACGCGTTGCTGGCCGTACACGTGTCCCCCGCCTTCAGCGTCCGAGCAAACTCCGTCCCCGCTGAGCTCGCCGACAGTAACAGGTACGCGAAAACCTAGGAGAGACATTCATTCCATTCAGACCATAAAAGCAAAGAATGATCCAGAGAGAGAGAGGGAAATTGTTTCAAAATTTGAATGAAAGACGGAGAGAGAGAGAGTGACCTGATCATGGCCGTAGTCGAACCAGACCTGAAGGATCTCAGGGAGCAAAGTGACGCCTCTGGAAATCTCCCAAACAGAAGCTCCCATTTCGAACAATGAATACACAGCGACTATGGCATTGGCAGCCAAAACGAATCTGCAAAGATATCCTACTTCAATCTGATTTCCCCCATATTACGATGCCAAACCTAGCCCTCTGTTTGGTCACCGAGAAAATAAACCAAAATAAAAAGAAATTCCTTTCTGATCCTTCAAATTAGAAACCAATTTTAGCTCAAATTTAAACATTTTCTCGGCAACCAAACACGGTTAAATAAAATTACAGCAACATGAAGATATTTATGTGTACCTGAAGGCGGAGAAATTGTACCAGCGAGGCGAATCGGAGCTTCTAGGGTTAACGAGCATGAAAACGGAAGCAGCGGTGGAGAAGCAAAAAGTGCAAAATCGGAAGACGAAAATGAGGGTGTTGAGGCGGCGGAGCTTCTGTACGGAGACGGTGGAGTGGAAGTGAGGAGATTGGGCTTGGATTCGAGGGCGAGGAGAGGGAGTCTCGCCGCCGCCGTTGATGAGCGGCTGAGGGGACCGCATCTTCCGCCGCCGAAGTCAGAGAGAGAGAAAGTGATTGCGAGGAGGAGAGAGAAAGTGAGGAGAAGCCATGGGTGAAGAAGAAAGTAAGAAAGTTAGGAATTTAGGATATCTTTATTGTGGAAAATTCGATTTGATTTTGGTTTGAGTTTGGAGTACGGGACTTGGGATGAATTCCACGAGAGACAGAGATAAGTCTGTGTCCGTATATATACATACATATATATATATAGACAGATACACAGGAGAGAGAGAGAGAGAGAGAGAGAGAGAGAGAGAGAAAAGGGTTTTAGAGAGAGGGAGAGTGAGGGGGAGAGAAATTAGATGGAAGGTAAGAAAAGGGTTTTAGACGCCTTGTTTGGCCATGGCTATTTTTTTTTTGTTTTTTGAACTAAAATTTATAAAAATAAAATATATTAAAATAGTTAATAAAGTAAAATATCATATTAAATCTATTATTATTTTATTATTTTTCTCATAAATATCATATATAATTATAAAAAAATTTAATTATCTTTTTAAATATAAATATTTTAATTTATTAAAACCGTCAAAAATTAAAATAACTTACGAAAATAAATCCCTTTCAAAACGAGGCGAGAGACATAAACAAGTAAGAATAGTAAACAGCAGCCAGACAAGAGAGAGAGAGAGAGAGAGAGGGGCTTTATTTTGCTTTTCTTTGTTCTTTGCAATCTCTTTACCATTTTATTTGTTTATTTTTTTGTCAAAAGATAGAATCTTACATGTTAAAGTTAATTTATAACTAAAAAGAGTTGTTACTGTTATATTAATTTAAATTCTAAATTTTTCATTCACTGTCACTTAAGGCGCAACTATATGTCACTCGACTGTCGTAAAAATTATGTAATTAATTAAATTAAATAGATTTATATTTAAGAATTTGAATTTCAAAACAAGAAACATGCTGAAATTACAAGTAGATTGAATAGGAATACTCAATAAATTAAAATGGCAAAAGGAAAGTAAACCGAAACCTGCATTAGATAATTTCTTTAAAACAGATTCGCCGCCTCACTAGTTGGGTGCTGGAGGTTCTTCGATATCTGTCTCCCAAGATACGACAATTAAACCAGCTACAATAATGCACTTACTGTGTAGATTTGGTGAACAGAATTACGGCAACATTCTCTCACTAGGAATAATATAAAATTGGAGGAAAACTTTGGAACAAAAAAGCAAATTTTCTTAGTAGAAAATTGAAGGAAAATGGTCTCTTTTTATACACATGGAAGGGGACAGAGGAAAAGCTTCCTGCAACAAATGCAAAAATAAATCTCTGCAAAACTACCCAACAAATGTAGCAAAACTGATGGGATTTTAAGTGTGTGAGTTTTACACTTCATATCTGCAACCTTCAACCTGGCTTGGCCCAAAAAGATTAGGTTGGTGGCCCACCAACTCGGCTCAGCCCAAACCTAACCTATTCCAACAAGCCTGAAGCCTAAGATCCCAGATCCACGATCCACGACCCACGGACCCAAACCAGGCCCGATTTGGTCCGAACGGGTGGGCGACGAGCACGCGTGACAATTTTTGCATAACCAATTTGGACCATAGTTTTGGTCTAAGTCAATCCTTGAAGCATCTATAACTCTCTTCTTCAAAAAATTTGGATGCTCCAAAGGGCTCACACCCTTAGGCAAAAAATGGGATTTAAATACCCATCAATGCACTCATCTACAATTAATGTGGGATAGAAGGTTACACACCTTTCCCAACACCTCTTTCATGAGGAACTTAATGAGTCAATTTCTCATTCAAATCTTAATGATTTTTTGTCATTCTTTTTGTGATGTAAAGATCTCATTACAAAGAATCTAAACATACTCTAATCCACCTCAATTGAGAATTGACACTCATTTTAATATCGCATTAAAGTCACCAAAAAATCATTATTTTCCAACAATCTCCCACATGAATAACAAAGACTCGAAGAGAGAGTGCAACGAAATAACCCCTGCATCGGAAAAAGGTAGCTTTTGACTTTGAACCCCTCCTAGTGAAATCTATCAGATTTACTGGCTGCCCAATGAACAAGAAGTCTTGAACTGTTCTCCCGTTTATGTAAACCAAGACAATAGACCTCACACAGGTATTACTTCAACCATTGTTCTGTTCTCATTGTTATGTCCGGTTTGGTCCTGAAACACTAGCCTGGTTCAATGAGTGGTTTAAAGAATTCGGCCTTCTCAATTCTTATAGAAGCGACCCTACTTCATATTCACATAGGTGACTCTGCTTGAGTATCCTGCTATACTTAGCTCAATAGCTTAACATGCTAGAGTCATTAAAAGCTCAGCTTAACTTCTATACTTGCAGGTATCACCGATAAAAGGAATGGCTGGAGGTTTAACCTCCTCAATGACATGCCACCGTTACACGCAATTAGGTTATCCCATTGAACCTAAATCTTGGAATCTCCAGTTAACTAGGTTAGGTTTCTATTTCGGTAACACCTTACACTAAAGGCCTTAAACCCATTCCTTCTTATGACTTCTCTACTAACAATCAATTTAACCCTTTGGTTAGCGAATTCGTAATGTTGTCTTTATACTTCACATAGTTTAAAGTGACAACTCCGTTAGAGAGTAGTTGTCTTATAGAATTATGTCTACGACAGATATGTCTAGGCTTTCTATTATACATATTACTCTGTGCCCGTACAATAACTGACTGGCTATCACAATGAATACAAATGGCTGGCATAGGTTTTGACCAATGTGGAATATCTTCAACGAAATGGTGAAGCCATTCTGCCTTTTCTGTTGCTTTATCCAATGCTATAAACTCTAATTCATCATTGATCGTGAGATACACTTCTGCTTGGAAGATTTTCAAGGCATGACTGCCCCTCCAAGGGTGAACACATAACCACTAGTGGATTTCGAATTCCTAACATCAGATATCCAATTCGTATCGCTATAGCCTTCTATTGTTGTTGGATATCTGGTGTAATGCAGCCCATAATCTTAGGTGAAACAAAGATACCTTAACACCCGAACGATACCCTTCTAGTGAGTGGCATCAGGATTGCTCGTGTATCTACTAAGCGTGCTAACTGAGTAGGCTATATTCGGCCTTGTACAACTCATCAAAAACATCCAACTCCCAATGATTCGAGAATATTCTAGCTGAGATACACTCTCACCATTGTTCTTGGTCAAATGTAGACTCAAGTCTACTGGTATCATAGACACACTTGTATCTGATTTACTAAAATTCTCAAGTATCTTCTCAACAAAGTGAGATTGAAAAAGTACAATGCCATCAGATGTTTTGGTAATCTTAGCACCCAAAATTATATCTGCAAGGCCTATATTTTTCATGTCAAACTCAGAGTTTAATAATCTTGTAGTAGTTCTAATCACCTTATCATTACTACTAACAATGAGTACGTCATCAATGCATAGACACAAAATGACATAATCTTTTTCAGTGTGTTTGACATATACGCATTTGTCACACTCATTAATTTTGAACCCAGTTGATAACATAGTGTTATCAAACTTCTCATACCATTGTTTAGGAGCTTGCTTCAAATTATACAATGATTTGATAAGCTTACAGACTTTCTTATTTTGTCCTGGAACTGAAAACCCCTCGGGTTGCTCCATGTAGATTTCTTCCTCTAAATCTCCATTTAAGAAAGTTGTATTTACATTTATCTGATATATCTCTAGACCACGTAAAGCTGCTATTGCAATCACCATATGAATGGATGTAATTCTTGTCACAGGTGAATACGTATTAACGTAATCTAAGCCTTCTCACTACCTGCCTAGCTGTATACTTATCAATTGATCCATCCGCTTTCATCTTCCTTCTAAAGATCAACTTACTCCTCAAGGCCTTACTGCCTGGGGGTAGATCAACCAACCCCTATAAGATGGAGTCAATTTCACTCTTAATTGTTTCTTTCCACAAAGAACTTTCAGGTGAAATCACAGCTTCATAGAAAGTTCGAGGTTCTCCCTTTAACATATAAGCCAAGAAGTCTGGACCAGAGGACTTAGCAGTTCTAGCCCTTTCACTACTTCTTGACTCGTTTACTTCCTCAGCTTGATTATCGACTTGATCATCTATGTGATCATTGTCACTTTCAACTTCTTTCATGGAACTCAAGAATCCCTTCTTGGAAACGACAAGGAAATACATCTTCAAAGAAAGATGCATTTATTGATTCCATGATAGTATTATTGTATATATCTGGAATAGCAGACCTATACACAAGAAATCGATATGTACTGCTATTATGTGCATAGCGAATAAATATACAATCCATTGACTTCGGGCCTATTCGATCTGCTTAGGTGTAGGCACCGCCACTTTTACAAGTGTAATAACTCGATCCATAATTAGCCACTAATCGGTAGTTAAGGATGTTAATTAAGTGAATAAAATAAATTATGGGCTTATTATGTGATTTGCATGATATTTGGCTTACTATCTGTTACTTGTAGAAATATCTGTCTGGAATTCTGCTTTAATATGTGAATTGAAAGCCTTATCGGCATCTGAAACTGAAATTGACTCCACCAATATGTTATTTGGAATTTTTAGAACCATATAGCAGGTTTTATTAAAAATTGATTCAGAACGATTCATTAAGTTGCGTTTGGCAAGCCTTATGTTTTAATTAATGTATTTTAGCATCATAACTATTTATATGAGCCTTTAAGCTCATTTGTGCTCATTCCTCTCATTCTTGAGTGCAAAATTCGGAGATTCATCTTGGAGAGAGAGAGGGAGTGCAATTCTAGAGAGAGAAAGGGAGAGATTAAAGAGAAATTGAAGGCTATAGCTTGAATTGATCAAAGATTGTGCAAGTATAGCTAATTGAAGACTCTAGGTAAGATTACAACCTCTAGATTGTGCAACTAAGTCATTTAACATGAAATTTCTTCAAGATTATGAGTTTGAATGTGTATATTGAGCTTAGAATAAGATTTGAGTTGCAATTCATGCATGCATGTACATTTTCTTACAATTGAGCATAATTTCCATGAATCTTCTCTTGCATGTTTGAAATTTATCTTCATTTGGGGAAATCATCAAGTTTCAAGTTGTTTTGTGGTGCTTGATCATGTTTTGAGAAGTTTGATACAAGAAAAATTCATGCATGTTGTGTTCATGAACATTCATCATGTTTTAAGTTGAAATTGTGAGTTTTTAACAAATCCTTGGGCCATGATTTTATGAAATGATCCTAAATTCTTTATGTTTTACAAGTTTACTATGTTATCTCAAGTTTTGGGGCCCAAGAGATGTGTTTTGAAGGTTGGAATTCGAGTTTTGAGCTTGAAGGTGCAATCTAGAAATTCCAGAATTTGTATCTATGCTCGAGCGTGGGAGTTCACGCTTGAGCGACCAATCTGAGTGGGTGCACTCCGCTCGAGCGACCAAAAGTCTGCTCGAGCGTGAATTGCAAGCTCCTAGAAGTTTCATGTCTTTTACAGATCGCTCGAGCGAAGGAATGTGCGCTCGAGCAACCATTCACATTTTGCATGTCTGCTTGAGCGAGGAAAGCTACGCTCGAGTGTGGACCTTATTTTCAGAAAATTTAACTAAGTGTTCCACGACATGTTTTGGCATCCTCATTGCATCTTAGGCATTCCTAAGCCTTAATTAAGCCATAGTAATGAGATTATGGATTAGAAACACACTAAGACAAGAATGTACTAAGTCAAGGAATTGCAAGTGTGTGTGTGTTAGACAATGTGATAAGAAAGAACAAGAACCAACGTAACAAAAGTTAAGCCGTGTTGGCCACATGAATGTGTAATAATAAGACATGCTTGTGTTATGTATTTTGTGATTGTAGGTCAAGACTCGAGGATTGATTGACCATTTATGGGAACCACTGTGAGTAACATTTCTGTAAAGATATGTTGATATGAATTATGTTCCAAATGAAACATGATAAGCTATGATTTCTGAAATGATATCTGTTTACGTGAACGAACATCCCAAGTTTGAAATTTATTATGGCATCCATAGATAGTCCTAAGTCATGGGGGACGGTATGAAAATGCGGGTCCATGACATATAAGTTTACGAGATCTCGTTAGTCACTTCATTGTGGTGATATGTGTTTAATCGGTATTCGGAACTGATTACTCTAGTCGGAAGACGTTCTGTGATGTATTCTATGGGATGTACCATTATTATGTTCTGATATGACGATGATTATGTTATGATATTTTTTCCGCTTATGATATGTTCGGATTTCGTTCACTAACCCCTTTACGTTAATGTTATTCATTTGGTTTTAGCTCATTGTGTGTATATATATGTATAGGTGAGCATTCTGGAGCTTGAGTCTGAAGGCTTTTGTCTGGATCTGTGTTCTGTTGTTAGCCAACCATTGTGCCTCACGTGGAGGTTCCCGAAGCGTCTTGTGTTTAAGTTCTGTGGTTTCTGTTTATTTAAGACTTGATTTGATGCCGTTGGCTGTACCTTAAATACTACAATGTGTGTGGGTATAATGTATGGTTAACTACCGGTTATGTATATAAAGTTTTAAATATTTTATTTCATGTAAGTCAGCACAGCTCATTCGACAACTATATTTATGTATTTGTTTCTGTTAGCCCCTTAATCTTGTTAATCTGTTCAGAGGCCTTCGGTAATCCAAGGATTACTGGCCGGTTATGATGTTAAACCTATAGGGACGGGTTTGGGTCGTGACAGCAAGACACCCTCACATTCGTAGGTATTTATATGAAGGCTTGTGGCCTTTCCACAACTCATATGGAGTCTTGTCCACTTTCTTCTGAGGTATTCTATTAAGAATGTAATTCGCGAAGAGAATTGCTTCCTCACAAGTTCTGTGGCAACCTAGAACTTATTAACATTGCATTCATCATTTATTTTAACGTCCTATTTTTTCGCTCAGCAACACCATTTGATTGAGAGAAATAAGGAGCTGTGGTTTGGTGGATAATCCCAAATTAAGTACAAATCTCAGCAAATGGGGATTCATACTCACCACCATGATCACTTCTTAAAGCCTTGATCTTACGGCTTAGTTGATTCTCAATTTCATTCTTAAAAATAAAAATTTTATCAATTGCTCCATCTTTGCTTTTAAGAAAATATACATAACAATATCTAGTGCAATCAGCAATAAAAGTGATCAACTACTTGTTGCCACCACATGATTGTATGACTTTCAAGTAACACATATTGCTATGCACTAAATCTAAAGGTTCGTTACTTCTTTCAATAGAATGAAACGAAATCCTTGTCAATTTTGCTTTTACACAAGTTTCACACTTGTGATTTGGATTAATCTTGAAAGATGATATGTGATCTAACTTGATTGATTTACGCAAAGAGTCAAAATTTACATGATCTAGTCTACTATGCCATAAATAAGGGGACTCAAGCATATAAGTAGAAGAAGAAGCTTTCTCATTAATTTTAGGAATAATAGTCATTACATTTAGCTTAAACATACCACCCGACATATACCCTTTCCCCACATAGACCCCCACTCTTGGTCAACACAACCTTATTAGACTCAAATACCATGCAGAAGCCATGCTTACTTAAGAACGACCCCAAGACAACATTCTTACGAATGTCCTACACATATAGGACATCATTCAGAGTTAACTCTTTTCCTGAAGTCATCTTCAGGACAACTTTGCCTTTACTCTCAACAGTTAAGGTCGCAGAATTTCCCATGAACAACTTCTCACCATTTGAAATCGGTTCGAAAGTTGTGAGCATCTTCTTCTCAGCACAGATGTAGCGAGTAAACTCGGTGTCCATCCACCATTCCTTCCAGTTGGACCCTATCATGTTTACTTCAGAGACGAAAACCAATGTTTTAAAAACCAGACCGGTAAGCGAACCGGAAAAGGGATTAGGTGGATGGGTCACCGGTTCAACCGGAAAAGGGATCATGTTTACTTCAGAGACAAAAACCAATGTTTTAAAAACTAGACCGGTAAACGAACCGGAAAAGGGATTAGGTGGATGGGTCACCGGTTGAACCGGAATCGAACCGTGGCGCAATAAATATATTAAAATTATATTTAAATAAAAATATAAGTAACAAAATTAAAAATTAAAAATATTAAATTATCTTAAATATTTGCCCTAATATTTTTTTACTGAAAAATATAATAATATATTTTAAAATATTATTAATTTTAATTTTAGAAGAGGAAATCAAATATTTAATATTCCCTCCATATGATTTAATTCAAATAATTTGATTGAAAGAAGAGCAAAAATTTTGGAGGGATATCAAAATTTCAAAATTCCTTTCAATACATTTGATTGAATCCCACATGAATTTCTAGAGTTTTTTTGAAAGAATTTTTTTCTTATAAATAGGTGGAGACTTTCACAATAATTTCAAGCTCCTAATGGGATTCCTCACAAGAGGAGACCCTTGAAAGAGAGTTTCTAATTAAAATTTTCTTATATTCTTATTTTATATATATATATATATATATGTTGTCTTCTGTTACTCACTGAATAATTATTTATGTGTCTACTCATTCTCCTGTATTGAAATTGTTTACTGTTTACTGTTTACTGTTTACTGTTTACCGTCTTAATCTGTCTAATTTATCTCCGTGTCTTTCCACGTTACTATTAGCCACCCATCCTTCGTCCCAAGTCCTAGGTAAGTCCTTTGGTTAGGCAGTGTTGGATTTTAGGGGTTCTCTAAACTGGGTATGTGTGAAAACATGATAAAAATTAGACAATGAATTGAGCTCACCGTAAACTATTTCAAGATAAAATGAGTCGATTATTTAGAAGTAATTCTTTGGTTAGTTCTAGGTCAACAACTTTGCCTTCTATACTTAATCAAGGTTTAGTAATCAATGAAGAAGATGTCGAAATACAAAATGATAAAATTGATTTAAGTTGGAATATATCACGTTTACCAATTAAAGAAATTTATAAAACTACTTTTATACAAAATACATTTAATGTTAATCTTCATGTTAAAACTTTAGAACAAGTCTATGCTTTAGAAAAACCTAGAGAAACATGTCAATTATTTGATGCTAATACTATTAAACGTTATTTAAAAACTGGTCACAATTTTATTTATTTGGGATTAATTCAGGCTGGAATCAAACCATTAACACAACAAGGTAAAAATACTTCTGTTTTACTATGCTTAAGAGATACTCGTTTTCTTGATTATAATTTACCTAGTTAATCTTTAGATCAACATTCAAGATTGCTTAAATTAAGCAAAGGTTGATCTAAAGATTGTTTAGTAGCAGTATGATTAACTAATTAATCATCTAAATTAGTTTCTATCTCATCTAATTGTTTACCAAAAGGTTTTAAATATTGATTAGTATAATTATTTTGTTCAATAACTTTTTTGATTTCAGGGTCAGTGCCGGCTAACTTAAAAGGAGAGGCCCAGACTTCAGATCCTTGATGTTCAATAATTATAATAGATAAATGAGGATGACTAGAGCTTACAGTAGTATTGAGTGAAGTTTTCCATTTATGTTTTATAATTGTTTGAACCTTTGTATGATGGTCTTCTAAATATTCAAAGAAAGGAATTTCAATTTTATGTTCAATCATATATTTGTACCATTGACGAGTAATTTTAGATTGTTAAGTCAAATCCTTTTCAGTACAATATGCATAACGTTTAGTCTTATTATCTTTAGATTTAAATTCAATATGTAATTTATCAAGATCAGGAGTAAAGAGTTTACTAATAGTCATTAACTGAGGATTTATTGGAGGTATAACCTCGAAATCAGTTTGAGTTGGAGAGTCTTGAGACTCAGTATCTTCTTCATGTAAATGTGTGCGAGTTGAATAAACAGGTTTACTAATTTGGAAAGTTGTTGAATTATCAATTCCTTTCATTTTACTATGGGAAAATTGACCTAGATAAATTTGACTATTTTTTCTGAATAAAGGTGTATTAAATATTTCATCTTCAGTTTCAACATCAGTAGGTATACTAGAAGTACTATGACGAGAAGATTGAGATTGATTAAATTTAATCCTAATAGATCCATCAATAAATTGTTGAATATCTTGAAAAGTAGATTGTCGTTGATTACGTTTGTAATTTTCATTAACTGTAATCCATTGGTTGGGGAGAGTAATATTTTTCCATTCAATCATTTGAGGAATATTTATATTAGTATCATTATTACTACTTTGGATTAATAAGGTTTTGTTTTTAGAACTTTTATGTAAGGCTTGAACATTCAAATTGGTTTTTATACATTTGTAATGAACACGATAAATTAAAGCAATATTATGAACCTTTTCTTTCATGTTTGTAAATGAGCCATGTAATTGAATATTTAGAGTTAAAGCATCTAATATATGGGGATCTCTAAGACTAAGAGTAAAATCAGGAAAATAATTAAAATGGATGGGTCCTTTGTGAAGACTAGTTTCCATTATACCCATTAAGCTATCATTATAATCAAGAAAACGAGTATCTCTTAAGTATAGTAAAACAGAAGTATTTTTACCTTGTTGTGTTAATGGTTTGATTCCAACCTGAATTAATCCCAAATGAATAAAATTGTGACCAGTTTTTAAATGACGTTTAATAGTATTAGCATCAAATAATTGACATGTTTCTCTAGGTTTTTCTAAAGCATAAACTTGTTCTAAAGTTTTAACATGAAGATTAACATTATTTTGCATAAAACTAGTTTTATAAATTTCTTTAATTGGTAAACGTGATATATTCCAACTTAAATCAATTTTATCATTTTGTATTTCGATATCTTCTTTATTGATTACTAAACCTTGATTGGGTATAGAAGGCAAAGTTGTTGACCTAGAACTAACCGAAAAATTACTTCTAAATAATCGACTCATTTTATCTTGAAATAGTTTACAGTGAGCTCAATTCATTGTCTAATTTTTATCATGTTTTCACATACGATGTTTTCACACATACCCCAGTTTGGAGAACCCCTAAAATCCAACACTGCTTAACTAAAGGACTTACCTAGGACTTGGGACGAAGGATGGGTGGCTAATAGCAACGTAGAAAGACACAGAGATAAATTAGATAGATTAAGACGGTAAACAGTAAACAATTTCAATACAGGAGAATGAGTAGACACATAAATAATTATTCAGTGAGTAACAGAAGACAACATAACTGGCTCTAATACCAAAAGGGACGGAAGCAAGGAAGGAGGAAACAACACTAAAAGGGACGGAAGCAAGGAAAGAGGAAACAACACTAAAATAACAATATTCAATTGAAGCAAGGAAGAAGAAAACAACACTAAAATAACAACATTCAATATTAATAATAATAGAATAAAACAGTTTAAATAAACATAAATAATAAAACTTACAATTGTTTATTGGAATGAAACAAACAATTCTTCAAAATACATAACTTGAAAACGAACTTGAAAATAAAATTACAGAGCTATTTTTCTTGAGGAATAAGCACTCTCATTTTTTTCTAACTCTACCTTATTCTTGACTGAAGATGTTCTTTTATAATCAAAAGAGACTACTGTTAGCCTTGTGAGCGAATACTGTTAACCTTGTGAGTGAATAATCTTGACTTGAAAGGAGCATCAGGAGCACATGGGAGCTGTCTGCTGCTTTCGGTGAGTGACTAAAGTTGATGGCTGCTTTTTACTGTGTTGAATTTGTCAGTTGGATGAATCATGATGAATGAGGAATAGTAATGTTGACTTTTTGATGAATAGTGAATAGTAAAGTTGACTTTTTTCACTATTCATTGCTTGGAGGCATGTGAATGAGAAAATCAATATAGATATATATATCAGCAGCTTTTCTAAAAAATGAGTATTAATTGAAGCTGATAATTATAGTTATATAGAATCCAATGACTGAATTAGGCACTCATATTGGAGATCTGGGGAAGTCGGTCGTGAATACCAATTTTTGGTAAGAGTAGTAGGAGTAGGTTTAGGATAATGAATTTTATTAAGAGTAGAGGATTGAAATTATTAGGCTAATTGATTAATTTCATTATCAGTTGTATTAGCTTCTGTTTGAATAGAGACTGACTCATGGGTAGGTTGTTGGTTTAATACAGTAAGACCTTTTTCACTAGATGGAGAAGCTTTTTCAGAAGTGATTAACTTATTAAATAATTGTTCTATAGCTTTAACAGTGATTTTCTTAATAATCAATTTTCTGTATCTGCTAAAAAGTTATACGAATGGAATATTGATGGTCTTAGTGAAGATCAAATCCTTCAAAAATTAAATCATTTATCCATGGTTGCAAATGGCTATCTTAGTAACTACCTTGATTATATTCAACCTGAAATTGTGTCCTTAATTACTTCTGGCTTTACTGGTATGCTCAAATCTTGGTGGGAAAAATATCTTAATGAAGATTAAAGAGAATCAATTTTACATGCAAATCAAAAAGATGAACATGATTTATCTATCTTTGATGAAACTATTAGCTATTATAAACCTGATGGTATAAATACATTAATCTACACCATAGTCAGACATTTTATAGGTACCCTACTAATATATATTCTCGCATACATGATCAACTTAGTAACCTTACTTGCCCTGCATTAAGTAATTTTAGATGGTATAAAGATGTATTTACCTCTAGAGTTATGCTTAGGGAAGACTTTACTAAATCTTTTTGGAAAGAAAAATTTATTAATGGATTACCCAGTATTTTTGCTCATAAGATTAGAGATGTACTTAGTCACCCTACTGGTGCAATTGAATATGATAAATTAACTTATGGTGATATAATTAGCACTATTAAAAAAGAAGGATTAAGAATGTGTATTGATCTTAAACTTAGTCAAAAAGCTGCTAAAGATAAACATATGGCTAAATATGAATTAGGTAACTTCTATGAACAATATGATTTACCTCCTGTAGCACCCTCTCGCCGCAAAAAACATAAATACACTAAACATAAGTCATCCTACAAATATTCTAATAAATATAAAAAGAATTATACACCTTCTAAATCCATTGATAAAATCTATACTAAACCCAAAAAGAAATATTATAAGAAATCACATCCAAAATTTAAATCTAATAAAGATGTTACCTGTTATAATTGTGGTCAAAAAGGTCATTATTCTAATAAATGTAAAGAAAAATAAAAATTAAAAGATAAAGTTAATCAACTTCAAATTAATGATGGCTGCAAAAATCAATTATTTGAAAGCTTCCAATTAAATCAATCTGTTAGTAATTCCTCTTCGGATAATCCTAATACTTCATCTAATTACCATTCACCTAGTGATGATTCTGATAATAATATTGAATTAGGATGTAATGATATTTGTTGTAAAGCAGTTAAACAAATCACTATTCTTACTAAACAAAATCAAGAAGAAACTGCCCTAATTGAATTAATTAGCAAATTAGAAGATCCAGAATTAAAACACAAATATACTGATAAATTGAAATCTTTATTAACCAATCATGACAAGAAACCTAGGTTTGATAAACCTATTATTAGTCTATCCAAAACTTTAGAAAGATTTAAAAATAAACAAAAAGAAATTACATTACAGGATTTACAACATGAAATTAATCAGATTAAACAAACCATTAAAGATTTACAAAGTAAAGATAGGGCTTTAGAAGATGAAATTATTACATTAAAACTTAATAAAAGTTTAGATAATTTTCAAACCAATGATGAATCACCTAATGAATCAGAACATGAATCTGAACATACTAATCCTGATAATCTTTTGTTTGATAATCGATCACACCAATCCAATCATGAAGATAAAAGATTAAATCTTATTAATAAAATTCATATCCAAAAATGGTATTCAAAAGTCAAAATAGTAATCAATGGTTTTGAATTAAATATTATTGCTTTAATTGATACTGATGCTGATCTTAATTGTATTCAAGAAAGCTTATTACCTACAAAATATTATGAGAAAACTAGTGAACAATTAACTTCTGTGAATGGTAGTAAAATGCATATTAAATATAAATTACTCAAAGTTTATATTTGTCAAAATAATATTTGTTTTAAAACCTCATTTGTTTTAGTTAGAAATATGACCGATAAAGTTATTTTAGGAACACCATTTATATTCTTATTATATCCATTTACTACATCTAGTGAAGGAATAACAACTCAAGTTTTTGGACAAACAGTTACTTTTAAATTCTTATCACCACCTGAAGTATTGGAATTAAATCAATTAAAAGACTGTTCTATTTCTCAATATATTAATTGATTAACTCGTCAATTACGTTTTCTCAAAAAAGAAGTCAATTATAAACGCATTGAACAACAATTAACTGATCCTGTTGTTATATCTCAAATTGACGAATTTAAATTAAAATTAGAAACAACTGTTTGTTCTACTTTACCAACTGCCTTTTGGAATAGGAAAAAACATGAAGTCACATTACCATATATTAAGAATTTTAATGAAAGGCAAATTCCTATTAAATCTCGACCAATTCAGATGAATCATGAATCACTTGAAATGTGTAAAAAAGAAATTAATGAATTATTAAAAAATAGAATTATTAGTCCTAATAAATCACCTTAGTCATGTCCTGCTTTTTATGCTAATAAAAATGCTGAATTAGAAAGAGGTGTCCCTCGCTTAGTTATTAATTATAAACCATTAAATAAAGTTTTAGAATGGATTCGATATCCTATTCCTAATAAAAAAGACTTAATCAAAAGATTTAGCCAAGCTACTATTTTTAGTAAATTTGATTTAAAAAGTGATTTTTGGCAAATACAAATTCATCCTAAAGATAGATATAAAACTGCATTCACTACACCTTTTGGCCACTATGAATGGAATGTCATGCCGTTTGGATTAAAAAATACTTCTAGTGAATTTCAAATATAATGAATGATATTTTTAATCCATTTAGTCATTTTTCCATAGTTTGTATTGATGATATACTTATTTTTTCTAAATCCATTAATGAACACTGGAAACATCTTACTGCATTCTTTTATACCATTAAGAGTCATGGTCTAGTCATTTATGCTCCTAAGATTAAATTGTTTCAAACCAAAGTCAGATTTTTAGGTTATGATATTCACCAGAATACTATTTTACCTATTAGTCGTTCCATTGAGTTTGCGTCTAAATTTCCTGATGAAATCTACCTTGTCATTGGATTCTATATAGCTAGGAAGTAGATTATCCAATATGCCATTAGATTGTTGAGTCAAATCATATTTGGTACGATATGCATAACGTTTAGTCCTATTATCTTTAGATTTAAATTCAATATGTAATTTATCAAGATCAGGAGTAAAGAGTTTACTAATAGTCATTAACTAAGGATTTATTGGAGGTATAACCTCGAAATCAGTTTGAGTTGGAGAGTCTTGAGATATATATATAAAATAAGAAAGAAAGAAAGAAAAGAAAGTAAAAAAAAAGTTAGCAAAAATCAAACAAATTTTTTTTTTCCAAATCAATGGTGAATCGGCTCCGGGTCGATCGGTTTGCCGGTTCAACCGCCGATTTTCCCAGTTCTCTTTAAATAGGTCGGTTTTTAACTTCGAACAGTTTAGAGGGTATATCTGGACCGGAACCCCCACTGGTTGATGGTTCAACCGATCGGTCCGGTCCGATTTTTAAAACCTTGACGACAACTGACAGATGCATGTCGTCCACATCTTGTGATAGATCCTCTATCTCTGTCATATAAGCTCGACTTTTGTTTTGTGGCAGGTTTCTCTTGTAGGGTTTCTTCTTCTTGCGGCAATCAACCACTCGATGCCCATCACTTCCACAGTTGAAGCACTTTCCATTAAACCTAAAGGTAGGTTCATGCGGCTTGTAGACTAGCCTTTTGGAGACACCGCCTCTAGCCCCCACCTTCGAGATTTTGCCTGTCGGTGGCTTCTTCTTCACCCCCGAAGACTGGCCATGCTCAACCACATTTACTTTCACAGTGGAGGTACTCCCTTTTTTCTTTCTGTTGTCTTCCTCAATATGGAGCTTGGCAATGAGCTCTTCGACCGTCATCTCCTTTCACATGTGCTTCAAGTAGTTCTTGAAGTCTTTCCAGCCATTAGGCAACTTCTCAATTAGAGTAGCGACTTGGAATGATTCACTTAGAAACATTCCCTCTACATGAATCTCGTATAAAATTACTTGGAACTCTTGGACTTTACTAATGACGATTTTTGAGTCCACCATTTTGAAATCCAAAAACCGGCCAAAAAAAATTTCTTTGTCCCAGCATCTTCGGTCTTGTACTTCTTGTCCAAAGCGTCCCATAGCTCCTTTGCCGACTTCTTGGCATGAAACCCATTGAAAATTGACTCTGTCAAGTCATTCAGAACATAGTTCCGACAAAGAAAGTCTGACTACTTCCAAGCATCTAGAGCTATGAGCTCCTGCTTGTCTTGCTCATTCTCTTTCATGGCTGGTGGATCTTCACTCAAAAACCTCGCAAGGTTTAGAGTAGTCAGGTAGAATAGTATCTTCTGCTGCCACCTCTTGAAATTCACTCCCGTGAACTTCTCTGGCCGCTTATGATGGTTGAGCGGGCCTTCCGAAACAGTAGGAGTGACAACAGGGTTGATCACAGAGGTCACAGCAACCGGGTTGACCACATAGGTCACAACAACAGGGATTGGCAAGCCAGTTGCCCCGGGTTCTGATCCCCACCAACATTAGAAGCAATATCAGTGATAGTTGCCATTCCTGAAAAATACAACAAAATTTCACTATTCTGTATTTCTAAAAATTAAACTTAACACTAGAAAATTCCACAGTTGGAAATTTAATTCAAAACTAGTCTCATCATTTAACCTAGAATCGAACATGGTCGGGAAAGTTCCCTGGAAGATTGGAGGGGTCACACCAGTCTCACTTAAAACTCAGTTTACGTTGGACATAACTCTCAAGAGTATGTTGACTCCTAGTCTATGGGAAACAATTTTTAGAATTAAGTTTTCCAGAGGATGAACTAGGTTAAAACAAACCAAGTTCCAGACTTACATGCAATTTAAAAATTGCTACCCAAAATTACAAGCAATTAAAACATTGCTACAATAATTAAAAGCAAATACAATGCTACAACATATTGGTAAATAACAACAGTTAAAATTCAAGCAAACAATTGCTTCAAATTTAGTCCAAAAAATTCGTTTGCACGCTTAGGTATTCCTATTCAACACAAAGGTTAGTAGTCCAAAATTTTTGTTTTTACATCCCAAATACTATTCATTTGGTTTGGTATTTGTTTTTCCTATCCCTTTCGCATAGGTATTCCTCTAAAGAAAGTTAGCAAAAAAATACAAGAAGATACAAACCAAACAATCTAAAGAAACTATAAATATAATAAATTACTTAAAACCATCTAGCAAACTATTTAATAATAAAATTAACTAATGAATTAAGATGCTAGATGAGTAATAAAAAATAAACCTACAACTCTAAAAATTATCAAAATTTCAATAGCCATAAGTTATGTATGATAATATTACCCAATAAACATGTACATAAATATAGATAATTAACATACACTTACTTCTAGGCAATTAACATGTAAATAAATCATGTAAATAATTCTAGAAATAATAAGCATGTAACAAAAGATTAAAATCTAATGAACATGCAAATTATCCTACAATTCTAGAATCTAAAACACATGTGAATTAGACTAGGAAAATTGAACACATGTAGCATGTCAATTTTAACTAAACAACTAGAGACTCATAAGTATACAAATTATATTATGAAATTATAAAATAAAATAAAAAAAACATACAAACCATGGTGGGAAATAGAAAACCATGCTCATAAATTAAACTTCACGGAAAAACACTACTAGGACCAAACATCTTAAGACAAATATTTAATTTCTTAAACAAAATTAGAACATAACCCTTTGTTTTATTTGATAAAATAGTGGTCTTTTCGAAAAAAATAGTACCAGGTTTTCCGGACATAACCGTAGCAATTTTTCCCTTAATAAACTAAATTGTATATCATGTATTCTAGAAACCCACGGCAGCCTGCATATCATATTAATTTACAATCATGTACAGTGATATAAAAGAAGCAGTAACGTTAGGCCCCGTTTGTTTGTTTGGGTTATAGGGAGGGGATTGCGTTCGGTAGTGAGGAAGGGATTGAGAATGGGGTGTTTGTTTTGAGAGGTAGAGAAGGGATTAATAAGGAAGAGGAAAGGGAATTGGTAAGGAGGAAGTAGAGATGATATTAGAAAAATAGTGAGGGGATTAAATTTATATTTATTTTTTTATATATTAGGAATTTTTTTTAAATATAATGTTTAATTTTTTATATTTATTTATTTATTTTATATAAAAATAATTTAACAATTCCTCACTATTAATCTCCTCATTATCAATCCCTTTACTATAAATCCCTCTCATTCTATCTTTGAAAACAAACGGACCTTAATAAATAAATCAAAATGAATCTGTGCAAGTTAAGAGTAGCAGATTATTGGGACAGTGCACTGTTTAGTTACTGCTCACACGAAGAGACGCACTTAAGGACAATTAGAATTTCTACGCATAAATTACATATTTGTCTAATTACATATGAATTCATTTAATCAATTTTATAAAAAAGTATATATAATTTACGGCCAATTACACTAACAGTTCTTATAGTTTGAGACTTGTGTCACTTTAGTCCCTGACTTTTCAATTGTGACATATTAGACCTTGAATTTTGAATTTTGTTCCAAATAAGGACAATTGAAAATAGCATTACTCAATTTCAAGGGCAAAGTCGCCAATTTGATAAAATATCAACTAATTTGACAAAAATAAATGTCAAAAAAATATTTTTGAATTTTTAAAAATAATTTTTACCCACCAAAGATAAAATTATGTAAAATTGATAAATCTTTAGACATCTATTTATTTATTTATTTTACCAAATTAATTTTTATTATATGTATGGATGATGATTATGTAATATGTGGTTGTTAAATTTTTAATGTATAATCGATATATTTAATATATGAAATATTTTTAGTTTTAGATTTTTTGATTTAATAGGTTGGTTTAATAATGATATCAAAGTTATTGACACATTTGACTTTTGAAAAAAATAGAAACTAATTTGATGAAATAAAAACCACCATCAACGACATTTGAGTGTTGATTCTGAAGCATACATAATATAAGAACTTTAAACTTTAAACTCTGATCATGTACCATGTAAATTATCAAGAAATCAAAACAAAACATAAGTACCCGAATCCATTGTTATAGTTGAACGGAAGCGTGATTGTCAATACATCATTTGATTTTGCCTTTGTTATTGCCTTCCAATCCTTTCCTTATTAGTGCCTTAAATTTCTTCTTGAGAGGATATAGAAGGAATTGCCAGTTATTCCCTTTAGGCAGGATTAAGGACCATAACAACTTAAGGTTAAATAGGTTTTTAAAAGAACAAACCGTGTGGCAGTTTCTTAAGAGAATGAAAACCAACTTAACCAATTTTGTTTTAATTTCTATTTCTGCCCCTCATAAAAATAGAAATTACTCAACTAGTATTTACACATTAGGTCCATGACACATATACCCTTAAGCCTATTAACTAAATTGAATCACTTAAATTGTAGGCTTCTTATAAATAATAACACCACATTTAAATATGTGGTCCCATTGAGACATTATCTAACAATCTCCCATTGGACCACATATGTAACCTGACAAATGTGCTTAACTTTAGTGAGCTCAGAAATTTGTTATCATGACCTGAGGGTATCCAAACAATCTTGTCCATTAACTATATTAATATAGGATCAAAGCGGTCTTCGTTACATTAATCGGAACTCGACCCACCAATGGTCACGTATACCAATACCGCGAAATGACATAGATCAATCATGGATGCGTAGCATGGAAATTACATGTAATGTGATCCATACATGCCTATTTCCAACTGGTCCTACTTAACTTTATTGAGATCAATACTTCACAATACGTAACAGAGTGTAATAAACTGAATACTTCATTTCTGCAGAAATTAATCTAATTACATAGATAAAACTCAAGGCTGACATAAAGCAGTAATATAAATACAAACTCCCACTAAACCAAAATGTTCTCAAATAGAACAACACCTATATGAGCAGTGTGCTCATGAAAGACCTTGGGTGGTAGTCCCTTCGTAAGTGGATCCGCTATCATGGAGTTTGTCCCAATGTGCTCTATGGAAATCTGTCCACTCTGCACTCTTTCTTTTACAACTAGGAACTTGATATCAATATGCTTTGATTTTGTCGAGCTCCTGTTGTTATTGGAATATAAAACTGCAAACTTATTGTCACAGTATAACTTAAGTGGTCTTTCAATGCCTTCCAAAATACGCAACCCTGTGACAAAATTCCGCAGCCATATCCCTTGGTTTGATGCCTCATAACATGCTACAAACTCTGCGGCCATGGTGGATGAAGCTATGAGCGTCTGCTTTGCAGACCTCCAAGAAATTGCTCCGCCAGCTAACAGATAAATATAGCCTGATGTGGATTTCCTACTGTCTTGGCATCCAGCAAAATCAGAGTCGGAATATCCAATGATCTCTAACTTATCCGATCTCCTATATGTGAGCATATATTCCTTTGTTCTCTATAAATATCGCATAACACGCTTGACTGCTTTCCAATGATCCATGCCAGGATTACTTAAATATCTGCCTAACATGCCAACTATGAACGCAATATCCGGACGCGTACATACTTGGGCATACATTAGACTCCCTACAGCCGAGGCATAAGGAATCTTTTGCATTTCTTGAATTTCAAGACTGTTCTTCGGGCATTGGCTGAGACTAAACTTGTCTCCCTTAGCAACCGGGGTTTCACCTGATTTACAATTTTGCATGCCAAATCTATTGAGTACTTTTTCGATATAGCTCCTTTGTGATAATCCCAGAAAACCCCAAGAACGATCTCGGTGTATTTCGATTCCTAATACAAAGGAAGCATCACCAAGATCTTTCATTTCAAAATTCTTTGATAGAAATCTCTTAGTGTCATGCAACAAGTTTATATTGTTTGTGGCAAGCAATATATCATCAACATATAAAACCAAAAATATGTGTTTACTCCTACTGAACTTGTGATACACACATTCATCAACAACATTAGTTTCAAAACCATACGAAGTGAGAACTTGATGAAATTTGAAGTACCACTGACGAGAAGCTTGTTTGAGTCCATAAATGGATTTAGTCAATTTGCAAACCATATTCTTTGGGTCTCCCGACACAAAGTTTTCTGGCTGCACCATATAAATTGTTTCTTTAATGTCACCATTAAAAAATGCTGTTTTAACATCCATCTGATGCAACTCAAGATCAAAATATGCAACAAGCGTCATGATTGTCCTAAAAGAATCTTTTGTAGAAACCGGAGAAAAAGTTTCTTTAATGTCAATTCCTTCCTTTTGAGTAAAGCCTTTGGCTACAAGACGTGCCTTATACCTCTCCACATTACCATTTGAATCCCTTTTGGTTTTAAATATCCATTTACAACCTACGGGCTTTGCACCAACTGGTAATGGGACAAGTTCCCAAACTTTATTGTCTTGCATAGACTTATATTCTTCTTTCATGGCTTCTATCCATTTATGAGAGTTGGAACTTTCCATGGCTTGACGAAAGTTGATTGGATCATCTTTCGACATTCCATTTTCTACCTCATGTTCCTGGAGATATATAAGATAATCATCCGAAATTGCAAATCTCCTTTCTCTTGTGGATCGCCTTAGTGGCACAGGTTCTTGAGGTTGAGGTTGTAGAGTTTGTTCCTCAGGAATAATTACCTCATCTTGAATGAGGGTTTGAACTATATTGTCTTGAACAACATTGTCTGGTTGAGGATCCGAAGTTACTTCTCGAGCAATGACAGGTATAGGAACCTGTAATTGGTCAAAAGTAGTAATAGGAAGTGGGATTACTCCTGCTTCCTCCTCAAAGACAATGTCTCTTATTGGATTTCTCCCCTTAAACTCAACATCCTCGAAAAATGTTGCAATTTCCGTCTCAAATATTGACCTATTTGTGGGATCATAAAACTTGTAACCCCGTGATCGTTCGGCATAGCCAATAAAGTAGCTGCTAACAGTTTTAGAGTCCAATTTTCTTTCATGAGGTTTATAAGGCCTCGCCTCAGCAAGACACCCCCACACATGCAAGTGTTTTAGACTAGGCTTTTGCCCAACCCAAAGCTCATAAGGTGTTTTTGCAGCTGCTTTAGTTGGCACCCGATTTAAGATATAAGTTGCTGTCTTTAGAGCCTCACCCCAGAGGGACTCTGGTAAAGTAGAATGACTAATCATACTTCTTACCATATCCTTAAGAGTCCGGTTTCGTCTCTCAGATACACCATTCATGCTAGGTGATCCTGGCATGGTGTATTATGGGACGATTCCACATTCCTCCAGGTATTTTGCAAACGGTCCTAAACGTTGTTCACCTGATCCATCATATCTGCCATAGTATTCACCACCACGGTCAGACCTGACACTTTTTATCCGTTTGTTGAGTTGTAACTCAACTTCGGCCTTAAATTTTTTGAATACGTCCAAAGACTATGATTTCTCATGGATAAGAAATATATACCCATATCTGGAATAGTCGTCTATGAATGTGATAAAATATTGTTGACCATTCCAAGACGCCATAGGGAATGGCCCACAGATGTCCGTATGAGTTAATTGTAAGACATCTGTAGTCCTATGGGCACCATATTTCTTCATTTTGGTCTGTTTTCCCTTGATACACTCAACACAGACATCAAAATCTGAAAAATCAAGAGATTCCAAAATTCCATCAGACACAAGGCGCTCAACTCTAGATTTAGAGATGTGACCTAGGCGTTTGTGCCATAATGAGGCTGAATTTTCCTTAGTTATTTTGTACCTCGTGATTCCACGTGCAAGGTTTCATTATAAGATGCAATAATTTCTAGCAAATATAGATTATCAATCACATTAAGTAAACCAGTACCAACAACATTTGAATTAATAGACATACTAAACTTCATATTTCCAAAAGAACAACAATATCCCAATTTGTCCAATACAGAAACAGAAATTAAATTTCGTCTAAAGGACGGTACAACAAAAGTGTCTATTAAATCCAAACAATAACCAGTTTTTAGCAGTAATCTAAAGTGCCCTATTGCCTGCACTTCTATTGGCTTGCTATCACCCACAAAGATGTGTTTTTCAGCATCAGTTGGCTTTCGGTAGTTCAGGCAACCCTGCATAGAAACACATATGTGAGTAGTAGCACCAGAATCTACCCACCATGTGTTTCTTGGTACTGAAGCTAAATTTATTTCAGAACAGACCAAAACATAAAATGTACCTTTCTTTACACGCCAGGCGACGTATTTGGCACAATCTTTCTTTCTGTGTCCGGGCTTGCCACAAAAGAAACAAGCATCCTGCACTTTCTGTTTTTTTGGTTCCGGACCCTTAGGAGCAGCAACTTCCGTTCCCTTATGCTTTCTTTTGCCCATATGCTTGGAGGTGCTTGCCAGATGAGCACTCTCAGTCCTTTCTTGCTTCAATCGCTCTTCCTCTTGCACACAAAATGAGCTCATTGAGAGTCCATTTCTCCTTCTGGCAGTTATAACTGACCATAAATTGGTTAAATTGTGCAGGAAGAGAGATGAGAACTAAATGCACAAGCAAATCATCAGATAGGTCGAGCTTTAGTGCCTTAAGTTTTGAAGCGAGATGAGACATCTCCATGATGTACTCTCGAACATTACCTTTGCCCTTATACTTCATTGAAATCAAGCTTGCTAGAAGCGTACTTGTTTCAGCCTTATCATTTTTAGCAAAACGTTTCTAAATTTCCAAAAGAAATTAACTAGCAATGGTAACATCCTCTGTTATTGCACCCCGAAACACTTCTGGAATCCCGCGCTTCATGATCATAAGACTTAGCCTGTTAGAACGATCCCATTTTTCAAAATACGCAATTTCCTCAGAAGTACTTTGTTCAATGAGATCATTCAGTTTCGGCATTCTTAATACTAAGTCTATGTCCATGCAGCCAAGAACAATCAATATGTTCTCTTTCCAGTTCTTAAAGTTTGTTCCATTTAACATTGGAACATTGTTCATGTTGGCAGATATTGAAGTAGTAGACATTAAAGCTGAATTAAGAATAAAATAAAACGAATAAATAATCATGCTCACATCAAATAATCAAATACATAATCTCTAAATCAAATAATTTTAAGACAACATCTCAAGATACCTAGCACAACATTAATACCAAGCCTTTAGGCAGTGAGATTAATTGTAAGCGGTAATCTTGATGTAATGATCTAACACTGACAATAAGTTATGTCAAATAACAAATCTATCTTTTGATTGATTTATTATGCACCATTAGAGCATCTGCATAATTGTCACATGTTGACCACCACAAATGTGGGTGCAAATCTGCTAAGTATTAACCCTGTCTTTGGACCGTTTAATACCTGCATGATGTACACAGACATTAACATCCAAACATTCCATAAAAATTAATCCAAACAAGATAGGTCACTTTGGTGACATCTTGTTTTAATCGATTTATATTCCGAATGTTAGACAATTGCATAACCGTATAGACTATGTATATATAATTGTAATCAAAATGTTGCCGTTACAATATCTCTAAAAACAAGTAATTTTATGCAGGTCGCTTGTGCGCCCAATTGGGCTGCACCGTTAGCAAATCTTCACTGTGCTGTGTGAAATTTTCAGCGCTGTGTAACAGTTTCCAACACTGTTTACAAGATGTCCAACACTGTTCTAGGCATCAAAAAGTTCTTAAAACCAGTGTTTAAAAAATTTCAAGATTCAAAACTGTTAACTGAACTATAAATTAAATTTTCCAGAATGAAACAGTGCCGACAAATTGTAACAGTTTAACAGAAACAAGAAATAAAACTGATTTAAAACCAAAATAAAACAAACTTTAAAGGCACAAAACATGAATTTTCTAGAAACGTTTTCATGTAAACCCATTAAAACCAAAATCAATATTCTTTCATGCAACTTGTAATAAAGTTTGGCAAACACAAGCACTAATTTAAACAACTATAGAAGAACACGATGATAGGTTGCAATCCGAAATACATACCGTTAACCAGAAAACAGTTTAACACAATATATATATATATATATTTTAAGAACCTCAGTGTGTTAAAAACAGAGCATGTTCCAGCCGTATACAATGTTTCATAAAGAAATAATCCGTAAATAAACCAACAATGTCCAGAACCCAAACCAAAGAAAAAAAATATATATATATATATATATATTTAAAAACACAATGACACATAATTGCATGATTTCTAATAATGAACATGATACAACCATGCTCTGATACCAACTGAAGCATACATAATATAAGAACTTTAAACTCTGATCATGTATCATGTAAATTATCAAGAAATCAAAACAAAACATAAGTACCCGAATCCATTGTTATAGTTGAACGGAAGCGTGATTGTCAATACATCTTTTGATTTTGCCTTTGTTATTGCCTTCCAATCCTTTCCTTATTAGTGCCTTAAATTTCTTCTTGAGAGGATATAGAAGAAATTGGCAGTTATTCCCTTTAGGTAGGATTAGGGACCATAACAACTTAGGGTTAAATAGGTTTTCAAAAGAAAAAACCGTGTGGCAGTTTCTTAAGAGAATGAAAACCAACTTAACAAATTTTGTTTTAATTTCTATTTCTGCCCCTCATAGAAATAGAAACTACTCAACTAATATCTACACATTAGGTCCATGACACATATACCCTTAAGCCTATTAACTAAATTGAATCACTTAAATTGTAGGCTTCTTATAAATGATAACACCACATTTAAATATGTGGTCCCATTGAGACATTATCTAACAGATTCATCCTGTCGTATTTGTCTACACCATGTTGAGACTACACATCATGCACTTCGAGATTGCCAACGATCGAAACGTTTTTGGTCTGAGCTTATCCCTCCTTCTCATTGGTTGCAGTTCTTTTCTCTTCTGTTAGCTGTTTGGATTGATGTGAATATGGGCAAACCCCCTTGGACTGATGTTACCAGCCGTAATTGGGCCCTAATTTTCATGGCTGCTATCTCATCCCTATGGTTTTGGCGTAACCAACAACTTCATGATCGTGATTTTCAGGAGCCCTGTCAACCAGTGGAACTTATCCATGGCCGGGTTCAGGAATTTCAGCTTTATTTTGATAAGACTTTGCACAGGAAGGATGCAACTACCATCCACGTGGTATGGCAGCACCCCCCGTTGGGATGGGTAAAGCTCAACGTTGATGGTGCAGTCTGTCGGCGCACTGGTAAGGCTGCGTGTGGTGGTATGCTTCGCAATGCTCAAGGACAGTGGTTATGTGGTTTTAAGCAGCGAGTGGGCCACTCCTCAATTGCGTCTGCTGAATTATGGGATATCTGGCACGGTTTGCAGTTAGCTTGGCACGAAGGACATCATCGGGTCATCCTTGAGTCGGACTCAGCGGAAGTAGTTTCGGCCTTGAGAAAAACCAACCCACTGCACCCTCAGTTTAATTTATTACATGAAATTTGGGAGCTTATGGTAAGGAGTTGGGAGTGCGACCTCTAACAAATTTGGCTGGAAGCTAATGTCTGTGCTGATTTGCTTGGGAAAGGGCCCTCAGTATGGCTGTTACCAGGGAAGATTTATTAGATGAGCCCCCTGTTTTGGCTCCTGCTTTAGATAGAGATATATGGGGGCTTGGTTCCTCTCGTAGTGTTCTTCCTTAGTTTTGGCTTCGGCCCGGAGCTTACCGAAAAAAAAAAAGAAATAAAAACCACCATCTATTATATGATTATCATCTAAATACATAATAAAAATTAATTTGGTAAAAAAATAAATAAATGCCTAAAAAATTTATCAATTTTACATAATTTTATCTTTGGTGGGTAGAAATAAATTTTAAAAATTCAAAAATATTTTATTGACATTTATTTTTGTCAAATTAGTTGATATTTTATCAAATTGACGACTTTGCCCTTGAAATTGAGCAATGATATCTTCAATTATCTTTATTTGAAACAAGATTCAAAATTCAGGGTCAAATGTGTTACAATTGAAAAGTTAGGAACCAAAGTGACACAAGACCCAAATTATAGGGACCATTAGCGTAATTCGCCCTACAATCTATATTAAGATTGTCATAAAAATTGTGTGATTAATTAAAACAAATAGATTCATATTTAACAAATTGAATTTTAAAATAAGAAACAAGTTAAAATTATAAGTAGATTGAATAGAAATATACAATAAATTAAAATGACAAAAAGAAAACAAACCGAAACATACACTAGACAGTTTCCTTAAAACAGATTCGCCGCCTCACCGGTTAGGTGTTGGAGGTTCTTCGACATCTGTCTCCCAGAATACGACGGTTAGGTTAGTTACAGTAATGCACCTACTGTGAACTACGACAACACTCTCTCACTAGGAAGAATATAAAACTGAAGGAAAACTTTGGAACACAAAGAGAGCAAATTTTCTGGATAGAAAACTGAAGGAGAGAGGTCTCCTTTTATACACATGGAGGGGGAGAGAAGAAGAGCTTCCTGCAACAAATGCAGAAATAAATCTCTACAAAATTGATGGGACTTTTAAGTGTATGAGTTATACACTTCATGTCTGCAGCCACCAACTTGGTTTGGCCCAAAAAGATTAGGTTGGTGAACCACCAACTCGGCCTATACCAAACCTAACCTACTCAAGCCTCAGCCCAAACCCAAGATGCACGACCTACGGACCCGGCCCCGGCCTAGGCATGGGGCGTGCACGCCTGTGGCAATTTTTGCATAACCAACTTGGATCATAATTTTGGCCTAAACCCATCATTGAAACATCCATAAACTTCATTTCTTCGGAAAATTTGGATGTCCCAAAGGGTTCACACCCTTAGAAAAAAAATCAGATTTAAATACCCATCAATGTTCTCCTCTACAATCAATGTGGGATAGAAGGTTACACACTTTTCCCAACAACTCTTTCATGAGGCCAACTTAGTGAGTCAATTTCTCATTTAAATCTTAATAGTTTTTGTCATTTTTTTGGAGTGTAAATATCTCATTATAAAGAATCTAAATACACTTTAATCCACCTCAATTGTGGATTGACACTCACTTTAATATCGCATTAAAATTTTCAAAAAACTATTATTTTCCAACATCGGCTACAAGGTCCTCAACCCTTCATACCATTTCAAAATATAAATTTTTAAAAATTATTAAATATTTTTGAAAAAAATTCATTTAAAAGAGAGCAAGATGATTATGTACGAGTTTTGATATTCTTGTAAAAGTATAGCTCGACAATTTATGAGAAACACTGTGATACACACTTATGCATATTGTAATTGAAAATGAAAGTGTGAATCATAATTTAAAAAAATATAAAAAAATTATAATTAAATATAATATGAGGTATTACCAAAGATCTCATAAGTTATAATTAAAATAATATTATAATTAAAAAAAAAATAATTATAACTAAAAAAATAACATAATTAAAAATGTATATAATAAACAACCAGAGATGTATACATCAGAATTTTTCATAATTTAGATTTGTTTGACAGATAGTTTCAGTTGGAAGAAGCTAAAGTCAGTAACATATGTTTAATTTTTTAAAATGAAGTAATAATTTGTTTTGATGTTAAAATTACTCAAATTTACCTCCGTCTTTTCTATTGTTTTAGTTGTGTGTCATTATTTACACGTTGTCTCTCATAAAATATTTTTTAAAAAATGATTTAGCTATTATTTTGGAGTTTGCAGATCTCTGTGTTCAGCGACATGACAAGTGTTTTACTGATCTCGTCATACTTCATCATACCCCCAATACATTTGGCCTGTTTGATTAACAGGATTAGAATATAAATTTGAGATTATTAATCTGTAAATTTAATAATTTTATGTTTGTTTTGAAATTTTATTTTAAGATTATTAATTTAATGAATAATTAATCTAATAAATTTGTAAAATTACTAGTAATACGGTAGAGGCGGGATTATATATCCTGCGGTGGGAAATAAAATAAAAAGATTCTTTCGCCCATAATTAAAAATTAAAACATTTACTATTTTTATATAATTTTATATTTCAAAATGCTAAAAATAATTTTTTAAAATTTAAAATATTTTTTGATATTTATTTTATCAAATAAGTTGTTTATTTTGCTTTTATTAATTTATTTATAATTTTTTTCAAAACCACGTTTTTGAAAAATTTTGATAAAGTAAAGATTGTGAAAAAATATTGATAGAAAGTAAGATTAGAAAAGAAGATAAATCTAGTTATAATTCTACATTCATATGTTTTCTTATTCAATGCAAATCAAATAATAGATAAGGAGATAATTTATCATACTAATCTAATTAAATAGTGAATACCATACTAATTTAATAAAATTATTAATACTTTTTGATAATACAGTTTGTCCCAGTGGATGGACCGGACTGGTCTAAGCTCCTCAAGCCCAAGTCCAAATGATCAAGCCCACCAGATAACCTGCAAGCAAGTTCAACGGGGAACGGGGTAGTCTCCCAGTGAACCCTCCGATGAGCAAGTTAGAAAGAGAAGTAGAGTATAGAGGGAGAGATTAGAGATAGAAAACTTAACCTCCTTCTTGTCTTCAACGTTTGCTTATATCCTTTGGTAATCATTTCGCTGTCCCTTCCGACCTGCCCTCCTCACCGAAAGCCTATGCTGTAGCTTACCTTGTTCAGGGTAAGGGGGTCCTGTTCTGACGGAGAGGTGTTGTCGTAATAAATGCTGTGATGGGCTGCATTAATGGTGATGTGCAGTGGCAATAACTTTGCAGATCTTTTGTCTGCTGATGTGGCTCGTCCTTCTTTTGCCGTGTGTCTGAATGTCATTGGCTCTTTATGCCATGTTGGACTCCAGCTGTCCTGGACCTCACTAGCTGGGTTATGCATTGGGCTCCAAGTGATGGGCTTGGGTTCTCTATAATGATTCATGGCCTTTGTGGACTTGTACACGTCAGTAGTCCTCCATTCCTGAGTGCAGCTTTAGTCTAGCGAAGGGAATAGTAATGAAGAAGGTGAGGGTGTTAGGGAGTGGTAGTATGGAGGTCGACCGATGGGGGTAACCGAGCGGGTGAACCGGCCGGGAGGTGGTCCGACCGTGCAGGGCGACCGAATGGGAGGGCCGACTGCGAAGGGGGTCGACCGTGAAGGTTGGCCGAGTGGGAAGGTCGACCACGAGGAGGGGCGACCATGAAGGTTGGTCGAGCGGGAGGGCCGACCATTGGGAAGGGCCGACTGCGAAGGGTGAGGTGGAGGGGCGTGGGGTTCAAGAGGCGGCGTGTCACGTGGTAATTTGAAGTGGAAAAGATAGGGTAAGGGGAGGAGACAGTGGATCGTGGTTGTACACGTGGCAACATCCCGTAGCGGGGAAAGATTAGGCGTTGGATCAAAAATGAAACGTTAGGTCATTATGGGTGTTGAAGAGACAGTTTTGGCGGATGATTTTGAAAAGTTTTCCAACTGGGGAAAACGAGTTGGGATCCTTAGAATACGGGCAAACCGTGGGCTTTTGACATTATTCGATTCACCTACTTGTTTACGAAAAATCAAAATATTCCAAGTGTGAATTCCTTTGTTGTGCACGATACACCTCTGCAACACTTTTTCGATTTCCTTGCTCCTACCTCCGAAGCGATACGCAGACATACCACAGAAATGGCCCAAGAAGGAACTGCGATTGTCAGGGTGGACCCACTTGCAGATGATGATGCGGTGGAGTTAGCGCAGCAATACAGGATAGAGAGAGTGGGGGAGTCGATTGTACGATCCCACGGTTCCACCATGATAGCAGCTCCAAAGCCAATCAACCAGGCAGAACCTGATCACTGGCACACAAAGGCAGATAAATCAACGGTCACTACAGCGGATTTGGAGGCTATTCGCGAAAAATACCAGGTGCCTGCCGAAATAGAGTTGTCATTGCCGACGTCGACGGAGAGGCCATCCGATGCCAGGCTAGGGCAATTTGCCCTTTATGAGGAGGCATTGAAAGGAGGACTGAGGCTGCCCCTGCCGCAGGTGGTAGTAGATGTCCTAAAGCGTTTGGAGGTGGCACCGAGTCAACTAATGCCCAACATGTGGAAGATCTTGCTGTCCTGTGCAAGTGCCTGGCCGAAGGCGAACGAAGGGGTGGCCATGACAGTGGACGAATTCTTCGCGTGCTACAAGGTCTCAGGTCAGCAAGAGACTTGGGTCACTCTGCAGGCAGCAGTAGGGAAAGGCTGGTGGTGGGCTTGCCCGATCAAGGGGTGGAGACCACGGTGGTTTTATGTGTCTGCCAGTGGAGGAGTTGGAGTGCGTACCATTTGGAAGGTGCCCACCAAGTCGATGGAGCCAAAGTTGGGGGCAGCAGCAGAGGAGAGGGTGAAGAGGGTAAAGGAGTGGAGGGAGAAAGAAGGGGCCAAATGGGACGAGCTCGTTCAGCAGTCTGCATTGTTTGAGGCAAGGTTGGGTCCACAGCCGAGCGGTGGGTACCTCGACCGAGCGGAGTTGGAAGCGAGGAGGAGGGCTCAAGAAGCAGAGGATCAGAGCATCCTTGCGAAAGCTCAAAAATTCAAAGAGTCCCAGGCCGACCGACCAGCAAAACCGGCTGCAAGGGAGCGGATTCGACCTCACCCCAAACCCTTAGGAGAGAAAGACTTAGGCGAATTTGTGCCGCGACCACCCCCAATAGACCCTTTGAAGGAGAGATCTTTGAAGGAGATGGAGGTGTTGGGCATGGTGAAGAAGAAGAAGAGGGTGAGGCGGAGTGAATAGGAGCCTGTCCAGAAGAGGAGGAGGGAGACGAGGGTAAAGGAGACCAGTGTTGCCAAGGAGGCAGAGGGAGGGGAAGTGAGGGGGACCCTAGGGAGAGTGATTGCCTCAGAAGTGGTGGACATCGCCTCAGAGGGCATGGAGGTGGTACCAGTGGTGGCGGCGATCGTCGCAGGGGTCACAAGGGCCGTCCCTGAAGGGCAAGTAGAAGATGGGGCAACTGGCCCTGGGCCAAGGAGAGAAGAACAACCCCGGGGGGGCCTACACCTCAAGGAGGGGGAGTCAGTCTGACCACAGCGATCTATCATGCACGTGCGGTGGCGGAGCGGCTGGAGGGAGAAGAAGGCCCAGCCAGGGCAGGGGCAGACCGCCTGGTAGGGATTGTAGAAGAGGCAGCCTTGCGCTCGGCATCTAGATTCAACGACGCTGAATTGCTAAGGGGGTTATGCTCCGCTCAAATGGAGGTAACCACCTTAGCAGGGGCTCTGCTGAGGAAGGTGGGGGCTGCCAAACTCAAGGCAGATGAGGCCAAGGCTCAGCTTGCCAAGTTGAAGAAGAAGAGTGCAAGTTGGGAGAGTGCCCACACTGATCTACAAGCGGTTAGGGTGGAGAGTGCCCACACTGATCTGCAAGCGGTTAGGGTGGAGCTGGAGAACACACGCCACCAGGTTGTGTCGCTCGAGTTCCAACTGGCTGGCGAGCAGAAGAAGTTAGATGAGGCCCAAAAAGCTTGCGCAGTCGCGGTCGAACGCCATGAAGAGGCAATGAGCAGTAATGAAGAGCTGGTCAGGTAGAAAGATGAGACAGATGTAAGGATTGGCGATCTGTAGAAGGAGCTGGAGAGCGAGCGGGCTAAGGCAGTGGAGGAGAGGAGGAGCCTTCAAAAGGAGTTGGAAGCAGAGAGAGCCAAGGCGACGGCGGAAAGGGAGAGCCTGAAAAGGGAGTTGGAGAAGGAGAGGGCTAAGGCTGCGTCTGATAGGGCGACCCTGCAGAAGGAGCTGGACGAAGAGAGGGCGAAGGCAGCCTCTGAGAGGGCGGCCTACCCCGACTTGTGCGTCGCAGCGGTGGAGCAATTCAAAAGGTCTGCTGAATTTCAGATGGCAGTTGATGCCGCAGTCGCCAGCAGCTTGGCTAGGCAAGAATCTGGGGGGGCGGGCCCATCAAGAACGACTGTGGGAGGCAGAACCGAAGCAGAAGTTATTGAGAGCTTCCAGCAGTCGGATTTCTATAAACACGAAATGACTGAGTTCTGGGACAGTGACTGGAAGATGTTCAAACGCAGGGTTAAAGAACTGTTCCCAGACTTAGACCTCAGAAGTGTAACAATTGGTGAAGATGATGTGGCCCAGACCCCCTTGGATGAGGGTATTGAAGAAGAAGACCTTATGTCCAGCGAAGAGGAGTGATTGAAGAAGAAGAAGAAGACGTTGCCCAGACATTGTGTGGTTGTTTTTGTTGTTGTTGTTGTTGTTGTTGTTTTTTTTTTTTTTTTTTGAATTGCTGTAATAAACTTATGTACACAGTTGTGAATAAATAAAATTTCAGTTGTGTTTGGCATTTGATTGTTTTTACTTGTGTATCTGAAATGAATGAGGCGTGGGTGAAGCGGGTGTATGACTCATTGTGAAGTGCAAAGTGAAGTTAAACTTGTAATAAGAACTAAATTTAAGAACTCCTCAGTGTAGAGTGAAATTGAAGTTGTAATGAAAACTCAATGCAGAGTAAAGTTAGGAACTCCTCAATGCAGAGTGAAATTTAAAATGTAATAAAGACTCAATGCAGAGTAAAGTTAGGAACTCCTCAATGCAGAGTAAGATTTAAAATGTAATAAAGACTCAATGCAGAGTAAAGTTAGGAACTCCTCAATGCGGAGTAAAATTTAAAATGTAATAAAGACTCAATGCAGAGTAAAGTTAGGAACTCCTCAATGTAGAGTAAGATTTAAAATGTAATAAGATTATAAGTTTGTGTTTGCCACACTGCTGAAGTAGATTAGTGGTTTATTGGAGTGAGGCTTGGCTTGTGAGTTTGATTGAGAAAAGAATAACCTGACTTTTGTAAGAACGGCTTTGGAATTCGACTGAGCGAAGAGTGCTGTAGAGATTCAGAGCTGGAATTTGCATGGGTGGCCTTGACCGAGTCCTGCATACGTGCTCATTTGGGGCAAGACATTGTAGGTAACTGAGTCTGACCCTGAAACTGTGGCACTCGGTCTGTCTGAGACTTGTCAGGCAAGCCGAGTGCTTCATGTTCGGTCTGGCAGAGGCTGTTAGTGCTCGGTTTGGCCGAGGCTTTTTAGTGCTCAGTCTGGCTGAGGCTTTTGGTGCTCAGTCTGGCTGAGGCTTTTGGTGTTCAGTCTGGCCGAGGCTTTTTAGTGCTCAGTCTGGCTGAGGCTTTTGGTGCTTAGTCTGGCTGAGGCTTTTAGTGCTCAGTCTGGCTGAAGCTTTGTCGTGCTCAGTCTGGCTGAGGCTTTTAATGCTCAGTCTGGCTGAGGCTTTATTGTGCTCAGTCTGGCTGAGGCTTTTGGTGCTCAGTCTGGCTGAGGCTTTTTTAGTGCTCAGTTTGGCTGAGGCTGTTGACGGTCGGACTGGCCGAGGCTTATGGTGTGATGCTCGGTCTGGCTGAGACTTGTAATAAGTGCTGCAAATGAGAATGTTATTGAGACAACACATAGATAGCCAAGGTATAGAATTGTTGTCATGATCAGTGTAATCCAGTCGATACAAGTTTACATTAGGTAACAAAACAAAAAGAAAATACAACAATTGAGCAATACAACAGTAGGAACTTATTGAAAGTAGCGTTTTAGGTGTTCAGCGTTCCATGGGTGGGGGAGGTCTCGACCTTTCATGTCCTGAAGTCGGTAGGTGCCCAGACGTGGTCGGGCTTTCACAACATAAGGTCCTGTAGACACCCCATTTTTGACCGGCCTTAAGACTCAGACGTCACCAATTGAGTGCTTGGTGATGTTGCATATCGCGCTCGTTTAGAAGTCTCAGAGTCGCGGCCATGAGCCCTGCCTCCGGATTTCCGAACCCTCTTCTGTGCCTTGCCTCGGTTTGTGAACCAGGCTCGGTTTTCTCTGTTTCTTTTCCTGAGGGGAGGGAGAGGTCCCGTGGACCATCTCTCAGTGGCCGTGGTCTACGTTTTATGGTCGTAGGCCATTTTGCCCATTTCGGAGCTCGGTTCCCGGTTTTTAGAGCCGTCAGGCCATGTTCCTCGGTTCGGGACCACTCAACCATCTCCATTCGCTCTGAATTTTGGCATACTTCCTTTTTACTCCCTTTTGAGGGACACTGAGGTCTGAGAGACCCACTTCGGGGTCGAATGCCACTTTCGGTGTTTAACAGGCAATTTTCGGGACCCCGAACTGCGTGTTTTGGCCCCCGAGCATTCGTTTTGCATCGGTTTTCGTTCATTTTTGGCAGGTACCTCTGTTTTATCACCGGGAAGGTCACTGGAGGGTGGGAGGCCAGCAATTATCTTAGCAACCAGTTATATTCCATTTTCGCCCTCCGACGCCCGTTTTTCTCACTTCCGAGCCAATGTTGAACACCTTGGGGCCACTTTCTTCAACCCCAAACCACATATTTGTGTTGTACACACATGGGAGGACCCTAAAAGTTTATGGCCGGCCAGAAACTCCAATTGAACCTTTTGAACCCCTCCTAGAAATGGCTTGTTCTCTCTCCTGTTTTAGAGTTTCCAAATTCGAACCACAGGGTTGTGATGAGGGGACCTGGGAGGCCATCTTTTTGTGGTGGCCGGCCACTATTTCAACTTGACCTTTTTGACCCCTAGCCGGCCGGCTAGGGGAGGTGGCCGGCCGGCCACCTGCAAGTCCAAAAGGTGGCCGGCCATGATCCTCTCAATTGGCACTTTACAGCTGTATAGCTGTTGTTCCCCAGAAACATCTGTATCCGGGGGATATTTTGTGGGGGAAAGCCTTGATCCTTTTCCCCCACCCTTTCCTTCCATGCTCCCCCTCCTTTTGGTCCTTATGACCAGCTGCAAGCATTGGTATTGGAGGTTAGAAAAATTGGTCTTCAAGCCTTGATACACAAACTCCCTCCATCTCTCTTATTTCCTTGAAAAACCTCCAAATCCTACACCACCATTTCTTCTACACCACCAACCCCCACCCTTCCATCCTCCATTCCAGAAGTTTGAAGGTGTTCTCCAAGGCCTAAGGAGCCACAAACTCAAGCCAAGAGGCAACCAAAGTCAAGCCTTCAAGGGTAAGTAGTATTTTTCCCTTTTTGAGCTTATTTTGGTATCTTTTCTTAGCCATACGTGCTTACTGATTTGAGCTCCGACCAAAACTGAAAAGGTTTTTTGAGCTCATTTTCTTGTTTCATTAAGGGCTCAACCCTGTTTGAGCCCCCCATCTTGCACTTGCTTCAATATCTTCCTTGAATACTATTTTCTTGCATGCTTTGGCAGCCCATTATGCTTCCATTTTTGGTCATTTTTCAGAACTGAATATAGTCTTATTTTGGCCCATTATTCATGTTTCATTAAGGGCCTTTGGCTGTTTGATGGATATTTAGCATACTTTGTGCTTTGGCCATCTTTTGGCCCATTTCTTGCGTAAGAGCTTAGCCATATCTTTGGTTGTTTTTGAGGTTTTTACAGTTCTGTAAAGTGGCTTATTTTTGGTCCCTCTTCAATATTGTTGAAGGGCCCTAACCTATTTGGAGTCAGCAGCTGTGAGTTGCTTCATAATCTCATATTTAGGGCCATTTTTGCATACTAGTTTTGCCCTATTTATGCTTGCTGTTTGGCCATGATTTGTACTGGTAAAATGCTTATTTTGGGGCTGCCTTGCTTCTGTCTTTTCATTCCATGTACCAATTATGCATGCTTTGTATAGCTGTAGTTCATTCTATGTGCCTAATGTTGCATTTCGGGAGAGATTCCATGCATCGGGTGTACTTTCGCCTCATTTCGGGGCTGTTTTCCCCCACATTTCACTGCTGAAATTCCATTAGCATGTTTGCATATCATATTTTCATGTCATTTGCATTGCGTATGCCATTGCCTCGGTTTGCGTGCCCGTGTGCACGCACTTCGAGGCACTTCATTTTCATCCATCGGCATCCTATGTGAGTGTGGCTGAGGCTCTCTCATGTTGGTATAAGCCCATATCATATTTTCATGTTATTTGCATTGCGTATGCCGTTGCCTCGGTTTGCGTGCCCGTGTGCACGCACTTTGAGGCATTTCATTTTCATCTATCGGCATCCTATGTGAGTGTGGCTGAGGCTTTCTCATGTTAGTATAAGTCCATGTTGCATTCTATATGCCATTTTAGCCATATTGCATTGCATATGCCATTGCCTCGGTTTGCGTGCCCGTGTGCACGCATTTCGAGGCACTTCATTTTCATCCATCGGCCTCTTATGTGAGTGTGGCTGAGGCTCTCTCATGTTAGTATAAGTCCATGTTGCATTCTATATGCCATTTTAGCCATATTGCATTGCATATGCCATTGCCTCGGTTTGCGTGCCCGTGTGCACGCATTTCGAGGCACTTCATTTTCATCCATCGGCTTTTTATGTGAGTGCGGCTGAGGCTCTCTCATGTTAGTGTAAGTCCATGTTGCATTCTATATGCCATTTTAGCCATATTGCATTGCATATGCCATTGCCTCGGTTTGCGTGCCCGTGTGCACGCATTTTGAGGCACTTCATTTTTTATCCATCGGCATCCTATGTGAGTGGGGCTGAGGCTCTCTCATGTTAGTGTAAGCCCATATCACATTTCCATGTCATTTGCATTGCGTCTGTCATTTTCTCAGTTTGCGTGCCCGTGTGCACGCATTTCGAGACATCTCATATTCATAGCATTGTGCATACTAGGCTGTATCTTAGTTGCATTCATGCATATCATGCATATTGCATCGTGTTCGGAATAGGAGTTAGCCCGGGCACGGGAAACGAGGTGCATTTCGTACTCCGAGTGACGGAATGTGTCTCAATTCCCCAGTCACCGACACTCCGGATCATCTATGATGGAGTTAGGTCTTGTTGTGTTTTCATGTGCATTCATTCTATATTGAGTTGTGCAATTCGACTCCTCGGCCATCATGCCTCGGTATGCGTGATTGGTGGCACGAGGATCGAGGCATGCATATATTTGTGAAAATACATTGCTATGCCCCTTTCCTGCTCTCTGTTGTAGCAAAATGAAGAATCAGCAACTTTTCGGGACTTGGCATGCGTTTCAAGAATAACTACTAAACAGACGCTAATTGGGGCATCCCGGTGGATTTCCGCGCAAGACAACCCGGACATGCATCATCCATCAGAAGCAAGGCAGTCCCTGGCTTGCATGCCAGTTTTATTTATTTTCTTAGTTGATTTGTTAATTAATTAGGAATTTGTATATTATTTGGACTGTATTATTTGGACTGTAATATTCTTTTATTCGGGACTGTATTATTCGGACCCTCTGCGCGAGGGCACAACTGTAATAAGTGTGCGTGTGTGTGTTGTATGTCTTCCAACCCCACGTCTTTCTCCCTTTTATTTATCCGCTTATGATGGTTAGATTAGGGCATTTTTTCAATTAGCATACAGTATGATAGCATGTTTGCATTCATTCATCTGTTTTGCATGCACCGGGCTCGGCACATCATACTAACTGCATTGTATTTTCAATTCCAAATTGAATACATGATAGTTGTAGCATCTCATATACCATGTTTTGAATAGCCGAGCCTGCTATAGTTTGCATTTTTGCATGTGTTGCATTAGGCATTTCTGTATACTTAGGGTCATGCATGATTTCTAATACAGTTTTTGTTTTGGCTTGGAGTACTCGGTAAGTTTTATGCTTTATCATCCTTGCATGCGTGTGAGTGACTGCCATGAATAGCATGCTTACCATGAGGCTATGCGCTTATATGATATAACTGCCTGAATGCCTGTGGGTGAAGGTTGGGTTACTTGAATTGGAATAAATCATCAACTATTTGTTTTAAGCCCACTAGATAGTGGCAAAACCATCTTTTCTAAGCCCACCCGAGGGTGGCAAAATCTGCATTTTTAGCCTACTTGCGAGTAGCAAACCACCTTTCAAACAAGCAAACATGAGATGTTTTGTTCCAATCTAGGCGACCTAGTCTATACTTGTATGCTGTGCGCATCACATAGTAACCTAGGCTAATAACCGGAATAAGAACATACAATGTTTTCAAAAATAGATATCATGGTTAGTAGAGGCCGGTCTATGACCGGGCGAGCGGGGGTGCTCACGAAGTGACCTTCCCCAATCGTACCCAAGTTTCTAAGCCGAGGCAACTTTGGTGATGACGGACACGTGGCCTTTGGCAACGAGTCAGGGTTTCCTAAATTTTCCAAAATAAAATATTTAGGTGGCGACTCTGTATCTGGCAAAGCAGTCCATGTTTGGCACTTCTTTCAAAAATCTGTTTTCTCAAAACGATTTGTCGGATTTGGACTCTTTGGTTCAGATTTAGAATCGTGACTACAAATCGAGTCCGAGCTGTAGCGAGGTCCCCCGCGGGCTTGTTACAGGTCCCTCCCATTTGGCTGCCAGTTTACCCTCAGTCGGATTTTTGGTGGCAAGAGTTGCTTCTCTTAAGACAAGGTCCCCTACGGCGAACTCCCTTGGTCGGACCTTCCGGTTATAGTGTGTTCTCATTTTCTGTTGGTATGAGGCCAGTCTGACCGCGGTGGTCTCTTTGAGTTCTTCGATTAGGTCCAGGTCTGCCTGACGGAGCTCTTCCGTTTGTGCTGGATCCGGATGCAAAACCCTGGGAGTAGGCAGACCGACTTCTACTGGAATAACCGCCTCAACGCCGTATGTTAAGCGAAAAGGGGTTTCTCCAGTGGGAGTCTGAGCTGTAGTTCGGTAAGCCCAGAGTACATTTGGTAGTTCCTCAGCCCAAAGCCCCTTTGCAGCCTCGAGCTTAGTTCTGATGATCTTTAGGAGAGAACGGTTGGTGACCTCGACTTGGCTATTGGCCTGGGGATGACCGGGGGAAGAGAAACATGGTTGAATCTGGAGGTCGGTGCAGAATTTCCTGTACTTAGCGTTGTCAAATTGTTTGCCATTGTCGGAGACGATGGCCTGAGGGATGCCAAATCTACAAACGATCGACTGCCAGATGAACTTGGTTGTGTTCCGTTCGGTAATGGTGGCAAGGGGTTCTGCCTCTACCCACTTGGTGAAGTAATCAATGGCGACGATCGCGAACTTGGTCTGACCTCGGCTGGTGAAAAGTGGACCGACCAAGTCGATCCCCCATTTGGCGAACGGATAAGGGCTGCAAAGTATGATCAACTCTGAAGGAGGAGCATGGGGGATGTTGGCAAAACGCTGACACTTATCACATTTGAGCATGAAGTCAGTCGCGTCTTGGTTGAGGGTAGGCCAGAAATATCCAGTGCGAAGTATCTTGTGGGCCAAGGACCTGCCGCCCGAGTGATTGCCGCAGATACCCTCATGAATTTCTTGCATCACATAAGTTGCTTGAGTCAGATTGAGGCATCGCAGATAAGGGCGTGAGAAGCCACGTTTGTACAAAATGCCGTTGACGAGGATGTAATTGGATGACCGGGCTCTGACTTTGGCGGCTTGCTATTGGTCGTCTAGAAGTTCCCCCGTTGTCAGAAATAGAAAGATGTTCGATGCCCAAGGGATGGGCTCATTTTGGAGGAATTGTATTTCATGCTGGTCGGGGGAAATGCAGGGGTGGGATAGGTATTCGAGGCAGACACCACTACTGAGGTCGGACTGGTCTGCGGAAGCCAACTGGGCCATCTCATCTGCCTTAGAGTTCTCCGCCCGAGGAATGTGCTTGATGTGGAAGGTATTGAAAAGGCGAACAAGGGGAAGTGCAAGATTCCTGTAAGCCCGCATTGTGTCCTCCTTGGCATCGAATTCTCCCATGATCTGTCCGACGATGAGCTGGGAGTCGCTGAGCACTCGGATGTGGCTGACACCAATGTCCCTGGCTAGGCGAAGGCCTGCTATCAGTGCCTCATATTCGACCTCATTGTTACTGGCCTCAAACAAGAAACGGAGTGCACATTTGAAATAACCACCCTCAGGGGCGGTGAGGATGAGGCCAGCCCCACTACCTTGCCTGCGGGATGATCCGTCGACATTGAGAGTCCAAGAGTGAGGGTTTTCTGGCTCGACGGGAGCTGGTGGGGGTGGAGAGGCAATGGTTGGGGTAGGATTAGTGAATTTCAAGATGAAGTCGGCGATAGCCTGCCTCTTAATTGCTGTTCGAGGCCGGTAAAAGATGTCAAACTGGCTGAGTTCCACTGACCACTGCATGAGTCTGTCGGAAAGTTTTGGTTGCTGCATGACTTTCTTCAAGGGTTGGTCGGTGAGGACCACTATGAAATGGGCCTGGAAGTAAGGACGGAGTCGTTTGGAGGCGGTGACCAAGGCCAAGGACAATTTTTCTAATAGTGGGTAGTTCTGCTCCGTTCCCCTGAGGGCCCGACTGATGTAGTAGACTAGTCGTTGGACAGAGCCGTCTTCCCTGATAAGTACTACACTGACAGCGGTGCTTGATACGGCTAAGTAGAGGAAGAGGGGCTCGCCCGTGATTGCCTATGAAAGGAGGGGAGGGTTAGCCATGCACTGTTTCAACTGTTGAAAAGCCTCTTCGGATTCAGCCGTCCATTCAAAAGTTTGCTAAAGAACTTTGAAGAACGGTAGGCACTTGTCTGTTGCGTGGGAAATGAAGCGGTTGAGGGCTGCAACTCGGCTAATGAGTATTTGGACCTCCTTAACCATTCTGGGTGACTGCATCTCGACCAAGGCCTTGATCTTTTCAGGGTTAGCTTTAATGCCCCGCTAACTGACCATAAAACCCAGAAACTTCCCAGATCCTACGCCGAAGGCGCACTTCTCTGGATTGAGCTTCATTTGGTACTTGCGTAGGGTGGCGAAGGTCTCCCGCAGGTCGGTCAGATGATCAGTGGCGAGTTTGTACTTGACTAGCATGTCGTCGACATATACTTCCATATTCCGACCTATCTGGTGTTGGAAGACGGCATTGACTAATCGTTGGTAGGTGGCTCCAGCGTTCTTCAATCCGAATGGCATTACCCGGTAATGGTAGGTACCTCGGTCGATGATGAAGGATGTATGTTCCTGATTGGACGGGTGCATCAGGATTTGGTTGTAACCAGAGAAAGCATCCATGAAGCTGAGCATTTGATGGCCGGCCGTAGCGTCGACCAGCAGATCTATGCGGGGAAGAAGATAGCTGTCTTTGGGGCAAGCTCGGTTCAGGTCAGAGTAATCGATACAGAGTCGCCATTTGCCATTGTTCTTGCGGACTAGGACCACGTTTGACAACCATTTAGGGTAGTCGACGTTTTTGATGAATTGGGCCTCAAGGAGCTTGTCGACCTCTGCGGCTATGAGAGTATTGCGCTCCGGATAACAGATGCACTGCTTCTGGCTGTAAGGTCGAAAATGAGGTTCAATACTGAGGCGGTGAGTTATGAAAGAAGGGTCAATGCCTGGCATATCTGAATGAGTCCAAGCGAATACATCATTGTGCTCGGTTAGAAGGGCAGTAAGGTCGGCCTTAGCTTGGGGGGGATAGTTGGCTACCGATCTTGGCAGTTTTCATTGGGTTGGTGGGATCGATGAGAATCTCAATGAGCTCCTCCACCGGTTCGCCTCTAACCAGCTCATCCTTATCTCGAGCGTCAAGTCCTTTAATGATCATGGTCTACTTCAGCTTGACTTCCTTGAGTGAGGTGACATAATATTCCCTGGCTATGGTCTGCTCTCCCCGTACTATCCTGACCCCCTGGTCGGTAGAAAACTTTATGGCGAGGTGGTAGGTTAAAGTGATAGCTTGGAAAGCGTTGAGGGCAGTGCGACCCAGGATGATGTTGTAAGCGGAGGGACAGTCGACCACAAGGAAGGTGAGCAACTTGGTGGTCTGCCGTGGGTATTCGCCAATGGTAATGGGGAGATTGATGGAGCCGATGGAGGTCACCCGGTCGCCAGTGAAACCGACCAAAAGGTTTTGGAAGGGAGACAGGCTTTCCTTCCCAATTTTGAGCTGGTGGAAGCAGCTGAGGAATATGATGTTTGAAGAACTGCCGTTGTCGATGAGAACCCGTCTGACCTTACAGTTGGCGAGGAGGGCAGAAATGACGAGAGGGTCATCATGAGGATAACGGATGCTAGTACAGTCGGCGTCCGTGACGGTGATGGGCTCTGTCCACTGCCTTGGCTGTTTGGAGGGTCGGTCTACCATGGCAACCACTTTGTCTGAGCCTTGCCTTATCTTTCTGAGTTCTGCCCTCTGAGCCGAGTGGGATGGTCCCCCACAAGCAGGGCCACCTGAAATGACTCGGATTTCACCGACTGGCGGAGGGGGATTGCCTGGCGGCCGAGGATGTTGTAGAGGGCGATCATGGCCTTAGTTAGGTTGGGCTGGCGGCCGGGGTGGGGTGCGCCGGCGGTTGTTTTTGAGGGGCTCGGTTCTTTACCTCTGCTGTGGGCGGGTGTCGGTGAACCAGCTGAGACGCCCTTGACGTATTAGGGTCTCGACCTGATCTTTGAGGTTGATGCAGTCATCAATGTTGTGGCCATGGTCCTGGTGGAAACGGCAATATTTGGACTGGTCTTTCTGGTTGGAAGGGATCCATGAGGGTAGGGGCCATTTGACGGGGTAGTCCCGTTGGATCTGGTGGAGGACTTGTTTCATGGGAGAATTAAGAGGCGTGTACCGCTCGAACCGACCGGACGGTCAGGCTGGTGCCGACCGGTCAGCGCGAGGAGGTCAGTCGGTATAGTGGGGTGTTTGGCTGTTATACTGGGTGTTTCTGGGTTCTGAGTCTGTTCTCTTTTCTCTGGGGGTCAGGTTTTTAGATATTGGATCCTGCTAAGCGGCTAGTGAATCTTCGGCATTCATGTATTTCTGGGCTTTGGAGAGTAGGGCTACCATGGAGGTCGGGGGGTTTTTGGAGAGGGAGAAGAGGAAATCGGACGATCGTAGCTCGGCCATGAAAGCCGTGAGGATGACCTTGTCGTCATTCTCCGCTACTTGCAGGGCTTTGGTGTTGAAGCGAGTAATAAAGCTGCGCAGCGACTCCCCATCGGTCTGACGGATGTTGAGGAGTTGGGTTGCAGGGCGGTGTTGGCGCTGGGCTCTAATAAAATGGCTGAGGAAAGAGTCGCTGAGATGTTGGAAAGTGGAGACAGAGTCCGCTAGTAACTGGTTGAACCACAGTCGAGTTGACCCCTTCAGTGTCACGGGAAAAGCCCGACGCACGATCTCGTCAGGGAAGGCATAGAGGATCATGAGGGTACGGTAGGTCTCCAGATGGTCGACTGGGTCCGCTATACCGTCAAAAGAGTCAATGGTGGGCATTTTGAACTTGGCGGGCAGAGGTTTGTCCCGGATGGAGGCAACAAATGGTGAGTTTGCCGTGGTAGAGGGTTTATGCTGAATGTTCTGCGTGACACCTTGGAGCTGGAGTTTCATTGCTCGGAGTTCAGCGTCCTAGAGGGGAATGTGGTCACCATGGTCAGTCAATGGGAGCTGGACGCTGCTAGCCTCCCCTTCAGGGGCTGATGCCACGACTGAAGAGTATGGGGGTGGAGGTGGTAGATTTACATGGGAAGGGGAGGTTGCAAACCTTCCAAGTTGGGTGGATAGGGTTGCGGAACAGTATGACTTGGGGCTCTTTCTTGGTTGGGTGGGATATCTGGAGGTGGTGGAGGGGGCATTGGAGGGTTTCTTTGGAGTAAAGCATTTATCAGGGCCTGATTTTGTTCGGCCATGCGGTTAATGCTGTTGGTAAGCTCAATGATATACTGTGGTGGGTTGTTTGGATTGGGAGGGTCGGTTTGATGGTCGGCTGCATTATGGTGAGAAGCCATGGATCTAGTCGTGACCATGCACTTGGATGGGTAAGATGAAAAGGTTGGTAGGACAGGGTCTCCGGCGACAATGAGCACAACTAGCGTCCGGATAAGAACCAGTTCCCACAGACGGCGCCAACTGATAATACAGTTTGTCCCAGTGGATGGATCGGACTGGTCCAAGCTCCTCAAGCCCAAGTCCAAATGATCAAGCCCACCAGATAACCTGCAAGCAAGTTCAACGGGGAACGGGGTAGTCCCCCAGTGAACCCTCCGATGAGCAAGTTAGGAAGAGAAGTAGAGTATAGAGGGAGAGATTAGAGATAGAAAGCTTAACCTCCTTCTTGTCTTCAACGTTTGCTTATATCCTTTAGTAATCATTTCGTTGTCCCTTCCGACCTGCCCTCCTCGCCGAAAGCCTATGCTGTAGCTTACCTTGTTCAGGGTAAGGGGGTCATGTTCTGACGGAGAGGTGTTGTAGTAATAAATGCTGTGATGGGCTGCATTAATGGTGATGTGCAGTGGCAATAACTTTGCAGATCTTTTGTCTGCTGATGTGGCTCGTCCTTCTCTTGCCGTGTGTCTGAATGTCATTGGCTCTTTATGCCATGTTGGACTCCAGCTGTCCTGGACCTCACCAGCTGGGTTATGCATTGGGCTCCAAGTGATGGGCTTGGGTAGTCTATAATGATTCATGGCCTTTGTGGACTTGTACACGTCACTTTTATTATTAATCTTGTAAACCAAACATTACTCTAAGTTTTGTTATTCTTACCGCCAACCAATTTAGTTGGCACATTCTTCTCAAAAATCAATTTGTTCCACTTGGCTTGTTTATCAGCTGGCTCCTGTCATGGTTTTGCCCATTACTTTTCATAAAAAAAATAAAGACCTGATATTTTTTACAAATAAAAACTCACAATACAAAAATAAATGAGGCATTTGTTATCTCTCAATTACAGAATAAAGATAACCTAATCTGTAATAACTCACAATATAAAAACTTTCATTGATATTATTATAATTATATTTGACTAGTAGTTGACCAGTGCGATGCACAAGTTAATTTTTTTAGATAATATTTTATAAACTTAAGTTAAATTATTTATGTATGTTTATATATAAATTATTTTTAGAAATATTTTACAATCTATGCATTACAAAAGAATATTAGTTTTATCATAATATAAAATATAACATTAATAAATATATATAATAATTTTAGTTAATTATTTATATATATATATATATGTGTGTGTGTGTGTGTGTATATGTATATAACTATTAATATGTAGTGCAATTTTCGCTTGGTTGGACTATGAAAGTGTATTTTAAATATATATATATATATATGTACGAGCACGAAATAATGTTCTCATATAATCCTGTTGATTAAGTCTGCGCTCCTCCAAACGTTGTCACTTTACTCCCTGAAAACACAAACGTGAGCTAGCCGGCGGGTGTGTGCCGGATACCTCTCCGATGTCTAAGTCAGCAAAATAGACAACTAGACAAAAGCTCTGTGTATTCGAGAATCAAAGTTGTGTTACCTGTACATAGCTTATGTTGTGAGCTTTTGTAGGTTCCGCGTGGCACAATCCTAGTATGATTCTTATTCCTCCATGTAGAGTCCTCCTAGGAATCACACTCCTGAAAGATAATGTTTATCCTTCAACACCCCCCTCACTGCTTAAACCAAGTAAGATGGTTTTACCACGGTTGGATGACAGTATGACCGAGCTAACACTAGCCCTTTCTCATACTTAATCCAATGTCTTCACATGCAACACATAGCTCGGCTCTCCTTTCACTTGTACCTCGATTTTGGCCTGTTGAGACCGAGCTAACTGTACCAAGCTTCAACCGAGCTATTAAGAGCAAGGTCCTCCGTAGGAAGCCTAAATACCTCATCTCCGAATACTATGACTGAGCTAATCACCACTCCGACCGTGGTGACTGTAACCATATTGGGACCGAGCTAACTACAAGGTCCTTTCACTCAGCCCTTTTTACCGCGGCCCACAGAGCGGCCCATTATCACGCCTTGGCCTAGCTCGGCCCTAATGCACATAAAAACTCTCTTTCAATTGCCCCTTAATTCCATCTGCGTAGCATGATTGGGATTACCTGTGACCAACCGAGCTAAAACTTTAGACTTTCAACCGAGCTAAATTGTCACCGGGTTACCGATTGGTTCAGTTAAAAAACGTCTTTTCAGTCGCTGCAAAACTAAATTGCTTACTATTCCCAAAGACACGTGGCTGGCCCCTATTGGTTGAGTACAACTGTCAACGCCGACTTCGTACCTCGCGAATTTTGAACTGTCCCGCCTTTTTCACACGCTTTATACAAAAAACCCTACGTTTTGAATCAACCATTTCTACGAATCTCTTCCTTGCGATCTTCATCTTCATCTTCTCGTCTTCAAACTGTAAGTAACTCAACCCCATTTCCTTTTTGTTCGTCTAGTTTTTGTAGTATGTAGCATACTATTCATATGTTTCTCAAAACACACTATTTTAGCTTCCATTTTTCTAGGAAAAAACCATGTAATAGAACCACTAGATTCACGAACAATCTGAGAAACGACGCTTTTGATCCGAAATAATACTCCAACCGAACTTGGATCTTGTTTGTATTAGGTGCAAGCCTAGCCAAACTGGATAACTCTTCTAACAACCGGACTAAAACTTCATGCTATACCTGTAGTTTCAATCGGTCTAAGAACTTTCTGTTTCATTTACCCGAGCTAATGAACTGTATTAGGTTTGCGCACTACCGCACTAGAAAGCCTTAACCAACGACCGGGCTACCACTTGGGGCCAAACCTCCCTGACCTAATCAAAACCGAACCAAGAATGTCGTATCCTAAGCTTCAGCCGGGCTATGAACCCCTCGTTCCACTTAACTGAGCTAAAGTCCTTCGCTTCAACCGAGCTAAGGACGGATAGTATCCCATGTAGCTGAGCTAGGACTCCATTTATTTTGCCTTTGTTTCTTTTAGCACGGTCCAACGATCTGTGCTTAACACTTTTCCTTTTTACTTTGCAGACTGACTTAGGTTATCCAGGCACACCTTTGCACGCTTAACCGAGATACTGAAGGTCATCTCAACACCGAGCTAAATTATACATAATTTAAGGCCAGATGGGGAAGTATCGATTTTTAGTGAACTCTCCAGGGGCCATAGCTGAGTGCCGAAAGGATTACCAAATTCCAGATGACGTCCATCTTTCCCTGGCCGAGCTAAACACCATTCCCTAGGGAAAATCAGGCTTCGTCCCTTTCAACGTCATATCAATTGTAGAGGTTGGTCTCCATTTTCCCGTTCAGCCTTTTCTTTGTGAATTCCTTAGACAAACAAGACTTTGCCCTACCCAGTTTTCCACAAATTCATACAGAATAATAAATGGCATCGCCGAGCTAAATCGCTGGCTTGGCTTTAACCTCGGTTTAGCCGAGTTATTTCACCAATATTCACTTGGCCAGAACGAAGATGGATGGATTTACTATTTAAGAATAAAGAGGCATAGAGAGAAGATAATAAAAAACAACCCGAACAAAGATGTAAATGATGATGATTTTTTCTAGGTCTCGGGCAACTTCAAAGACCAAGAAGCCCAAATACCGGGAGATCGGATTAACTAGAATAAAGAAGTAGCCAGTATATATACCTCGGCTCAGTTTTGTGCGTTCTTTACTCTGTTGGTCTCATTTTGAACCGTACTAACCGTTGTCTCTTTCTTTTATGCAAACTTGAACCATCTAAAGTCACAATATAGTTACCCCAATCTAGACGCACTCCGCGCCGCATTACGATATCACGAACGAGGTTGGGCCGAGCTACTTAATTTTGAACCGACCTACAGATACAGTAGTAGAAGGAAGACCAGGGTAATAGATTTCCTTCTGGAACCCTCTCCAGAACCAGATCCAACACTACCTCAAATCAATATGATCCCATTAACCGTAGAATAAGAAATGGTTAAGAAGAGGGCCCTCATCACCGAAACAAATCAAGCCGAGGTACCACAAGCCAACCAAACACAAGAGGTCGTGGTGGCCCTTCCAACCACCCAGCCTTCATCATCTCGGCCAAGCAAGCGTGCTCGGACTTCCACAATCGAGCCACGCTTTGTTGACGAAGATGAAACCGTGCTTCCATAAATCACTTAGCCAAGCCCAAAGCCTGAGTGTTCTGACCGGGCTAGCTCCTTTGAGTGGGCCCCAAAATTATCATACCGGAACCGAGCCATAAGAGACACAGATTCAGTAGTGGCAGACAAACACCACACACTCGCTTTCAACCTAGCTAAGAGCGTGTGCTTGCCCCCTGACATGGAACACCATGACCATCTCACCGAACTGAAAGCCATCCGCTCGGCCACCAAATCGATGGTGCTGGTGAGTACTTTTTCCTTTGTTTTCCAATTTTGGACATCTGTTTGCTCGGTTTTCACTCAAAATTGCTTAACGCCCTCTTGCAGGCCATGTAGAAAAACCACATTACACATAAGCGTGTGTTGGAACTGTGCAAGACGACAAGGCTAGCCGTGGCTGAGGTCGATAGCAAGACGGCCGAGCTAAATGAAGCAAAACAAAAAATGGTTGAGCTTCAATCAGAAGTCACCCGACTCACCGAGCTACTAGATTTGGCGGAGGCGGACAAACAAAAGGCCTTGACCGAGCTAAAGGACCGCTATCTGCGTGAGCTGGCTAAGGTCGAGAAGAAGAAGAACGCCGAGATAACAGAGCTGGAGAAGAAGGTGGAAGACGCGGAAGACCGCGGTTATAAAAAAGGTGAAGCCACTTATATCCTGCAGTGCGAAGCTGCTAAGGATATATTTTTCAAATGTGGGTGGAAAGCAGCCGTGGCGCAGCTCGATCATGGCCAAGAGGCCGAGGTCTTCCAGAAGCCTCCTCCACATTTCATACCGAGCTACATGGCGGAGTATGCCAACGCCATTCAGCAAAAAATTCTTCAAGCTAAGGAAGAAGAGGAGTCCCCAGAACCCAACAATGCCCCGGTCGTCGCCAATGATCCCGTTGTTCATTCAGCTCGGGTGGAGCCACCAGTGGAAGACTTGGTTGAAAATGTCACCGAGCTACCTGCTGAAATCGGGCTTCGAGTTGATCTGGATGCGGATCTTGATGACCTTTTTGCTTGATCCTGTGTTTTCTACTTTTTACTTCTTGGAAAGAACATGTAACCGGGCTAAAGTCCCACTTCTTGTAGCTTTGACTTGAATTTTAAATGAAATCTTCTTTTGTTTTGATTTCCTCAACTGTTTGTTCGGTTTACTCTATGCTTGCACTTATTTCCTATTATGATTTGCGTGAAGTATAATATTTTCTGGCCGAGATACCTATCTCAGTTTTAACCTTGTAATCTGTTTGGTCATTCCTGCCAACCTCTTCAGCCTAGATCCTTATCTCGATTGAAGAGTACCAAAAGTTGGTTATTCCAGTCAACCATTTTTCAGCCTAGATCCTTATCTCGGCTGAAGAGAGATAAGTGTTGGTTTTTTCAGCCAACCTTTTCAGCCTAGATCCTGATCTCGACTAAAGAGAAGTAAGTGTCGGTTTTCCAGCCAACCTCTTCAGCCTAGATCATTATCTCGGTTGAAGAGTACCAAAAGTTGGTTATTCCAACCAACCACTCTTCAGCTTAGATTTTTATCTCGGTTGAAAAGTATCAAAAGTTAGTTATTCCAACCAACCACTCTTCAGCCTAGATTTTTATCTCGGCTGAAGAGTACTTAAAGTTGGTTATTCCAGCCAACCACTCTTCAGCCTAGATCCTTATCTCGGCTGAAGAGTACTTAAAGTTGGTTATTTCAGCCAACCACTCTTCAGCCTAGATCCTTATCTCGGTTGAAGACAGATAGGTGTTGGTTTTTCCAGCCAACCTCTTCAGTCTAGATCTTGATCTCGGCTGAAGAGAGCTCAGTGTTGGTTATTCCTGCCAACCTAGAGCTAAGTGTTTGGTTATTTTTACCAAACCTTTTCAGCCTAGATCCTGATCTCGGCTAAAGAGAAGTAAGTGTTGGTTTTTCCAGCCAACCTCTTCAGCCTAGATCCTGATCTCGGTTGAAGAGAGCTCAGTGTTGGTTATTCCTGCCAACCTAGAGCCAAGTGTTTGGTTATTCCTTCTAAACCTCTTCAACCTAGATCCTGATCTTGGCTGAAGAGAAATAAGTGTTGGTTTTTCCAGCCAACCTCTTCAGCCTAGATCCTGATCTTGGCTGAAGAGAGCTCAAAGTTGGTTATTCCGGCTAACTCTGATTTCATTGCCCCTAGCTCACTAAAACTACTAATACAGAAGAAAACAATTATGCTGAAAAGGAAACTACTTGTTTTATTGAAAAAAGAAAAACTACAAGTACGATAAAGAAAAGCTAAAAATAAAATAGTTTGAGATTGACAGTGTTCCATGGCCTGGGAATGGCCTTGCTGTCTCTATCTTCCAAGTGGTATGCCCATTTTCCTGCTAATCCAACCACTTTGTAAGGTCCTTCCCAATTAGGCCCTAACTTGCCGTCTCCGGCTACCAAGGTGTTTGCTATTACTTTGCGCAGCACCCAATCTCCAATCTTAAATTGCCTCGGATGTACCGTCTTGTTATATTTTCTGGATAACTTTTGCTGGTATGAGGCGATGTGAACTAGTGCTCTTTCTCTTCTCTTTTTCGCAAGGTCGAGTTCCAAGGCTATGTCTTCTCCATTTAAATCTGGGTCAAAATTTTCACTTCTAATAGTGGGAAGGCCAACTTCCAGTGGAATTACTGCTTCTATGCCATAGGCCAAGGAGAAAGGTGTTTCTCCAGTTAACCGCCGAGGTGTGGTACGGTAAGCCCATAAAACATGAGGGAGCTCCTCAGCCCACTTGCCTTTTGCTTTCTCCAGCCTTTTCTTCAATCCATCTAAGACGACTTTGTTTGATGCTTCCGCCTAGCCATTTGCTTGGGGGTATGCTAGTGTGGAGTTGTAGAATTCTATCTTAGACTCTTCACAAAGCCTTTAAAAATTTTGCCATCGAACTGAGTGTCGTTGTCTGATATTGGAGCCTTGGGTATGCCGAACCGAGTGATGATATTCTACCAGACGAACTTCTTCACATCTTTCTCTTTTATTGAGACGAGTGTTTCTGCTTCCACCCATTTTGAAAAGTAGTCTGTTGCTGCGAGAAAGAACTTTCTGTTGTCGGGCGCTGTTGGAAGTGGTCCTACTATGTCCAAGCCCCACATTGAGAAAGGCCATCGACTAGTTAATGGTAGAAGCTCTCTGGCTGGTTGATGTATTTGGTTTGCGAACTTCTGACATTTCTTGCACTTTTTGATATACTTCTTTGAATCTGCTTGCATGTAAGGCCACCAATATCCTTGCGAAATTACTCTGTAGGCCAATGATCTTCCCCCTTAGTGGCTTCCGCATACGCCTTCGTGTATCTCGAACAAGAATGCCTCGACCTTGCTGGGATTGACACATTTCAAGTAAGGTCCTGTGAAGGATTTTTTGTACAGGGCCATTGATGGGGAGAGCCAAAATCACTGTGACTTTGCTCTGATCTTGTTGGCTTCTTTCTTCTCTTCAGGTAAGACACCGTCTTTTAAGAATATTATAATGGGATCCATCCATGAAGGGCCTAGTTCGATGCAACATACCTCCGTTACTTCGGGTTCTTCAATGCTTGGTCTAGGTAGGAAGTTGATCAGTAACGGATGTGGGATGGATGTATCTGTCATCGAAGCAAAGCCTGCTAGTTCGTCTACTCTACTGTTTTCTTCCCGGTCGATCTGCTCTATTCGCACCACTTCGAATTTCATGATTTCCCTTCTGACTAACTCTTGATACTTTGCCATCCTCTCATCTTTTGCTTCGTAGTCACCTGAAATCTGGTTTACTACCAGCTGGGAGTCACTGTAAACCATTAGCTCGGTGGCCTGCATAAAGAGTGCTGATTTTAGCTCTGCTAAGAGTGCTTCATACTCCGCCTCATTGTTTGATGTTGGGAAGCCAAGGTTGACTGCTTGTTTCACTATTAAGCCATCTGGTGAGATGAGAACTATGCCAAGTCCTGCACCATGCCTATTGGATGCTCCATCCACGAAGAGCTTTCACATCTCTCCAACAAATAGCTTCCAGCAAGTGGAGGGGTCGAATAATGTCTTAGGGTCATGAGTATTGTTTTCTTCCAAGTCCCTAGCTGCTGTTGGGGTTTGCTTTTTATTATCTGACTGCCCCAAGTCTTCACTTGTCGAGGAGTCCTTACTGGGAATGGCATGGTTTGCCTCTTCCTCTCTTTCTTCAATCCGGCATGCCTTGGGATGTGGCTGGGCATCTTGTTTTTAGGGCTGCGTAATTCCTGCGGCACTTTCCATCCCCTTCTCTGTTGTACCAGTCAAATCAATTGGGCAGATGTGATGATTTCCTGGTGTGAACTTTGCTACAAAGTCGGCCAAAGCTTGGGCTTTTATTGCAGTTCTGGGTTGAAACTTGATATCAAATTGTCCCAATTCTATTGCCCACTTCAAGATTTACCCAGAAAAGTTCGCCCTCTCAAACAGAGCTTTTAATGGGAAAGCTATTTAGACAATTATGGTGTGGGCGTGGAAGTAATGCGACAGTTTTTTTGATGCCATCATCAAGGCTAAGGCCAGTTTTTCCAATGGTAGGTACCTGGTTTTTACGCCCAGCAAAGTTTTGCTAACATAAAAGATGGGCAAGTGTTGGATTCCTTCTGCTCTGACCAACACTGCGCTGACTGCGTGCTGTGAAACTGCTAGGTACAAGAAGAGTTCTTCTCCAGGTACTGGGGTTACTAAAAATGGGGGAGAAGACATGTACTCTTTCAGGCTTTCTAGGGCGCGATCGCATTCTTCATCCCACTCAAATTTAGCCTTCAAAGCTTGGAAGAATGGTCGATATCTGTCTGATGACCGACTTATGAACTGGTTGAGTGCGGCAACTAGGCCAGTGAGATGCTGCACCTCTTTTACTGTGCTGGGCCTCTCTAGATCCTAGATTGCTTTGATCTGAGAAGGGTCTACTTCTATACCTCGGTTGGTTACTAGAAAGCCTAGGAATTTGCCTGATCCCACGCCGAATGCACACTTGGATACATTTAGGCGTAACTTGTTCTTCTTCAGAATCTAGAACATTTCATCTAGGTCCCTGAGATGATCGTTCTCATTCTTGCTTTTGATCACCATGTCATCGATGTAGGCCTCCATTGTTCTACCTAACAATGGTTTAAACATCTTGGCGACCATCCGTTGGAATGTTGCCCTTGCGTTTTTTAGGCCAAAGGGCATGACCTTGTAACAGTACAATCCTCTGGGCATTGTAAATGATGTGACCTCCTGATCTGGTTCATACATAGTAATCTGATGGTAACCTCTGTACGCATCAAGGAAGCTATGTCGATTGTGTCCTGTCATCAGGTCTACCAGTTGGTCTATCCGTGGTAGGGGAAAACTATCCTTTGGGCATGCCTTGTTGACTGTTTTGTAGTCCACGCAGACACACCATTTTTCGTTCTTTTTTGGCACTACTACGGTATTGGAGATCCATTTGGGATAATGCACTTCTCTGATGGCTCCTGCCTCCAGTAAGTTCTCTACTTCTTCCGCCACTATCTCGGCATGGTGGAGTGCTGATCTGCGAGTTCGCTGTATAACTGGTCTGGCAGTTGGGTGGACGTTCAGGTGGTGACAGATGAAGTTTGGGTCAATGCCAGGCATGTCATACGGTGTCCAGGCGAACACTTCGATGTTAGAGGTTAAGAATTCCATGACCTCTATCCTCTCAGTGCTGGACCAGGATGAGCCGAGCAAAAAGAACTTTTTTGGATCTTTTTCATCTATCCTTACTTTTACTAAGTCTTCTACCGCCTTCTGTTCAGCTGCCTTGCCAACATCCGTAAACAGTTCATTGTTCTCAGGCTCTTCCACCATCTGTACATATCCTTTTGCAATGCGGCTGCCATTTACTGTGATGAAGCACTGTTTGGACATAATCTGGTCTCCAAAGACCTCTTCAATTACTCCGGCTTCATTGGGGAACCGCAATATTTGATGGTAGGATGACGCTACCGATCACATGGCGTGCAACCATGTCCTCCCTAAGATAATGTTGTAAGTGGAAAGGACTTTCAATACCCAGAATTCCACCTGTTTCGTCATGGTTCCTGCCTTGACTGGGAGGATTATCTTGCCCACTGGCCACTCTGGCATTGAGTTGAATCCAATTAGGGGACATGTTGCAGGTGCCAAGTCTCTATCCTCCAGTTTCAGTTGTTTGAAGGTTTCGTAATACAGTATCTCACGTGAGCTTCCTTGGTCGATCAAAATCCGTTTGATGTCGAAATTCTTGACGCGTAGAGTGACAACCAATGCATCATTGTGAGGGCAGTATATCCTTGCTAAATCTTTATCTGAAAAAGATATGACATTTGTAGGCTCTATTCTCCGCTTTTTGATTGCTGGCTGTGCACTTAATACCTCCCTCAAGTGCTCAGCCTTTTTTATCATCCCCCTGGGCTCACATACCCGCTCAGGTTCACATATCCCCTGTATTACGTTAATCATGCCTTGAGGTGGAGCATCGACCGGCATCCCGTTTGGGTTATTGTGGTTCTGGGGGGCTGGCTGTGTTCCTCCTTCTATGTACTGGTCCAGGAGCCAGCTGCCACTAACTCCTCCAAATGCTGCCTCAACGGTGTGCAATTTTCAGTGCGATGTCCCTTTTCATCATGGAAGGTGCACCGGGACCTCTCGTCATAATCTTTTTGTGCTTCTCCCAACTTAGTTGGCTATCGGACAAAAGGTTCGTTGCGTATCTCACTGAGAATTCGGTAGATTGGTTGGTTTTTTGAACACTGTGGTAATGGCAGTGCGAACTCTTAACTTCCTTTTGTCTGGGTCTTCTCTGTTAGCCCGCTTGCCCCGCCCATTCCTGCTTGGTTGTTCTATCGTGTTGACTTTTGCTGAAGTCTTTTTCTCTGGTGTTGCTGTTGTGCCAGATTTCGCTTTAGCACGGGCGTTGTCTTCCTCCACGCGAATATGTTGGTGCACTCTCTCCATTAAGGCCTCCATCGTGAGGGATGGCGTCATTATAATTGAGTCCCTCAATTTATTACCGACTGGCAGGCCCCGTTTGTATTGTGCTATGGCGAGGTTTGTAAGGCAATTCCCAATCTGGTTGAAGGTTTCCCAGTAGCGACTGTTGTAGGATCTTAACGTCTCCTTGTCGCCCATGTTAATGGAGAATAGTTGGTCGATCTCCACTGGTGTCTTGGTGTTCGTTCTAAACCTAGTCATGAACGCCTCTGCCAATTGTGCCCAGGAGGCGATGCTGCCTTCTGGTAGCCTTTCGAACCAGGTTAGACCTAGGTCGCCAAGGCTAGATGGGAACAGGATACACATCAAGGCCTCATTCTGCCGGTATACTGCAATAGCGAAAGTAGCGAAAGTGCATGTAGGGGTCCGTCTTTCCCTCATAAGTAGTAAATTTGGGCTGGTGGAAGCCTGAAGGTAACGGTGCGTTCTCTATTGCCGGAACGAACGGCGAGCTTTGTAACCTTGCTAATACTTTGTCCACTGGTTCGTAAGCAAGGCTTGGCATTGGCATTGGCATTCCTATCTCCACGCTTCCATGCGTCCAAGGGGCTAACCGCCAAAGGGCTGAAACTCTGCGCGGGTCACGTGCCCTGGTATCCTCCTTCTATCGGGCCCTTTCTTCAAGCACAGTTCGTAAGTCAGATGATCTAGGCAACTCTGTGCGCCTAGATGACGTCTGGTGCATGTGCGAGGGCCTATAGGTGCTTCCCTTAGTACACGACCTCTCAGTTCTCGTCCTCTTAGACCTGGAGTAACGAGTCTTGGAAGTTCGCGATTGAGTGTCGCCTGTTCTAAGACTCCTACTTTCTGCTTGCGATGGTGTGGTATACCTACCACGATCTTCCGAGTGGCGAGAAGGCATGTTGCCTTTGCTCCCCTCTCTTGTCGCCACCCATTTTCCTTTTATCTAGTGCTTCATTGACTCCATGTCTGCCGCCATCTTCCTTATTAACTCGTCATGTTCCTTCACGCGATCTTCCAGAACTTGAGGGTCCATCCTCCGCCTTTGTCTTTCAAAACTTTGAGAGCGACGGGGACTGTTAGCCCGCCTCCCCCTTGCATCCCTCCGGGGGTTCTGTCGCTGGGGTTCTAAATCCGCCATAGGAGGGATAGAAGGCAAACCTTCGCGCCTCCCCCCCTCTGGGGTTTGTCCGTCGATAGCGGATTGCGGCAAATCTTCATTGTGTGCCATTGCTTCCAATTAGAGAAGAAAAACTTGATCAAGAGGTTTTGTTCTTTCTAGAATTCCCACAGACGGCGCCAATTGTACAAGCACAAAATAATGTTCTCGTATAATCATGTTGATCAAGTCTGTTCTCCTCCAAACATCGTCGCTTTACTCCATGAAAACACAAACGTGAGCTAGCCAGCGGGTGTGTGCCGAATACCTCTTCGATGCCTAAGTCAGCAAAATAGACAACTAGACAAAAGCTCTGTGTATTCGAGAATCAAAGTTGTGTTACCTGTACATAGGTTATGTTGTGAGCTTTTGTAGGTTCCGCGTGGCACAATCCTAGTAGGATTCTTATTCCTCCATGTAGAGTCCTCCTAGGAATCACACTCCTGAAAGATAATGCTTATCCTTCAACACCCCCCTCACTGCTTAAACCAAGTAAGATGGTTTTACCACGGTTGGATGACAGTATGACTGAGCTAACACTAACCCTTTGTCATACTTAATCCAATGTCTTCACATGCAACACATAGCTCGGCTCTCCTTTCACTTGTACCTCGGTTTTGGCCTGTTGAGACTGAGCTAACTATACCAAGCTTCGACCGAGCTATCAAGAGCAAGGTCCTCCGCAGGAAGCCCAAATACCTTATCTCCGAATACTAGGACCGAGCTAATCACCACTTCGACCGTGATAACTGTAACCATATTGGGACCGAGCTAACTACAAGGTCTTTTCACTCAGCCCTTTTTACCGCGGCCCACAGAGTGGCCCATTATCACGCCTTGGCCTAGCTCGGCCCTAATGCACATAAAAACTCCCTCTCAATATATATATGTTAATAAAATAAATATTAATTTTAATACTAAGAATAGTAATTAAATTAGAGAAAAAAAGTTATTTAAAATTAAAGAATGATTTTAATTATTATTTTGATAATTTTAGCTATATCGTTCTATAAAAGTGTTACTTAAATATATATAATTTTATTTTAATTATATATATGTATTTTAATAATCTTATCCCTATCGTACTATATAACTAAAATAAATATATATAATAATTTTATATGATATTAAATTATAACATAATAAAATAAACATTCATTTTGACGTTAATAATAATAGTTAAATTGAAAGAAAAATTGATAACATAAAATTAAAAGTGATTCTAATTTTTTAAGTTTTCTAATTCATTTAGAAATAAAAATATGTAGAAATGAAAATTATATCAAATTTATTTTAAAAAATTAAATAAAAGTACATTGCGATTGGATTAAGAAAAAACAAATAGATTAATTAATTATGTCGGGTATTAACTTTTCTTTGTATATGATTATATATATAGTTATATAAAATTTAAATTAATTATAAATAGTTAAATATAAATCTTTCCTCATAAACGACTTCATGCTAAATGAGAAACTCAATATAAATTAATAATAAAATATGAATAAGATTGATGAAAAAATAAGAAATATATTTAATTTTAATATAAAATTTGAATACTTGAAAAAAAAGTGAGACAAATATAAAAATAATTTGTAAAATATTTTTTTAAATATAATTCTATTAACTTTTATTTATGTGTAGTTTAAATTAATTACAAGTCTTTTAAATATTAAATTTTAAAAATAATTAATACATTACACTTTTAAAAAAAAAAGAAAAAGAAACGAGAGATGCGCCATGGGAAAGAGAAAAATTTTAAGGGTCAACACTATATATATAATTTGTAATCATTGTATTGATAGTGGTTTTTTTTTTTTTCAAGAAAGTTATGTATTTAAAATTATTTTACAATAAAATATACGAAAAAAATTAAATTTAGAGTTTTGCTACATCTCCCATTTCATTACCTCTAATTGCACTTCTAATGAGGTGACAACAGGAGTGTAAAAATGGCCCGCAGTCCGTGGGTGGCCCAAAGCGCACCCGCACCTTGGGGTGGGCTTGACTCGGTTAGGCCCAGGCCCGAGCCTAGCCCGATACCCTGGGCTTAGGTAGTCATTTTGAAGCTTAGTCCAGCCTTTGGGCCCGCTCGAGGCCCATTCAAAACCCGGCATGAGGCCTGTCCTGCCTGAGGCCTGTCCTGCCTGAGGCCCAATGTCATGTTTAGTGGAAAATAATAAAATTTTGGTAGAAAAAATAAAAAAAAAAAGCAAAAAAAAAAATGTTCAGGCCCGCTCAAGTCCGGCCCAAGCCTCATCTCATACCTGCATGAACCCGATCCATCTATAGATGAAGTTCGAAACAAAAAACAAAAAAACAAAAAACAAAAAAAAAAACAAAAGGAACTGCTAACAAGTAACAAAATAGAGTAGAAATAATATATATTTTGTGAAAATGAAAAATAATATCTTAAAAATATGCATGCATGATGCCATGGTCTATTATAGACAAATAATACATATATATTTGAAATTACTAGGTATTGGAGATTATAAACTTTATGAATTATAATTTAAAAAAATGCCCAAAAATTATAAAAGTCCAAACTGGTAAACCAATCGTATCCATCCGTCAATTCACACGGTCCGCTCAATATGCATCTGCCAAATCAGTGGACGGATATAGATTAATTTTTTTTCAATCTGCGTAATTTTTGACAGATGGTGGATGAAATGCCACCCAAACCAACCCGACCCGCGATCACCCTTAGTTTGAGGAGAGTTATTAGTTGATATTATTTGTCACCTCGTTAGAGATGCAATTGGGGGTGATGAAATAGGTGGTGAGGCATTTCTTTTAAATTTAGGATTTTAGGTGGTTACTTTGTTGGGGGCACAATAACCACTGTTGTGCAGCCGAACAGGCTTATTTTGAGGCTCATTTTGAAAATTCAAACCGTTAACATTTTAGAGTACATTGAGTAAAACATATCTATAAAAAATCAAGTTAATTGGATATTGTTAACTCTTTCACCACACTCACATTTGTATTTACAAAAATAAGTATTGAAATGAATAAATAAATGACAATTATGAGTGGATGAAAGGGTTAACAATATTTAATTAATTTGATTTTTTGCAATAATGTTCTACTCAATATAATTTAAAATCTAAACAGTTCGAATTATCAAAACAAGTCCCAAAGTGAGCCCATTGGGCTGCACAACAGTGGTTGATGTGCCCTACCACAACAGCCACTCAAAATCCTTAAATTTATTATAGTATAAACTACATTTACAATAAATTTGTTGCATACAATTTACTTTTAATATTTTTTCTTTTAAAGGGTTTGGTTTCTTTTAAGGGGATTTTTTTTTAAGGCCCATGGTATTAAGATTTTATAGCATAAAGGATATCTAATATTTTCATAATGTCTAAGGTCCCTCAACATCGATCTATTAAAAATTCAATCTAGAGAATTTCTCTGGACTTCCTACTCTTCAAAGAAATTCTCTCTAGAGAAATTTTAGACTTCCCAGAGAAATTTCTAACTCAAGCTTTTATCATCTTCTTTCTCCAGAGAAATTCTAGAAAGTCTAGAGAAATTTCTTTCTAGAGAAATTCTGGACTTCCTAGAGAAATTCCTAACTCAAGCCGTCATCATCTTCTTTCTCTAGAGAAATTCTGGGAATCCAGAGAAATTCCCCATTTATTTTGTTATTATCTTATGATGTTGCAGAGGTGAAAGTGAAAGGTGGGCTATGGCATTTATTTTGTTCTTACTTGAGCATGATGTTGCAGAGCATATGGAGTAAAAGTGAAAGGTAGGCCACGGATGTATGGATAAACACTGCAATCTTTACATAGCTTTGCATAGGCTTTTGGTTACCTATGACCTTTTGTCAATGGCCATCTCTTCTTGTGTGAACAAAAAATCAGCCACCATTATTGCTTCTTCATTTTCTTCTGTGTTTGGAGAGAAACAATATATAGGGGTTTCAAAAACAAAAAGCACTACAACAAGCTCGGAGAGGTAATTTGATAAGGAAGACACTAATATATATACATTCAAAATTAACACATCCATCGCCATCAACATCAACATACTTAATCATCTTCAAACAATATCTCCACGAGCAATTCTCTCCCAAGCTCTTCAACATAGCGTGCAATTCCTTCACCGATATCAATTCATTCTCATCTTGATCGTACAAATTGGACGCATCGCGAAGCTCTTTGCTACTGCTCTCATCACGTCGTTCGATCCTCTTATTTGAAAAATGGCGAACTCGTGGAGATCACTGAATCTATCGTTGTTGTTGTCGATCTCCGACATTACTCGCTGGACTTTCTCAGGAGAAATATCAGAGCCAAGTGCATTAAGCACCGCTTGAAGGTAGAGATCTTTCCGTCGTCATTGGCGTCGAACTTTTTGAACACTTTTGCTACTTCTTCTTTGTTGCCTAGCACCATCACTGAATGTTTACCGTTGCTTGAACTCTTCACCATCGTAGAGATGGAGAAGAAGAAGAGAAAGGACTTGAATTCACCGGTTGGTTCAGATTCAACATTCGAGTTATGCATTCTGCAAATCAAAGTCATGCATGAATGAATGAATATCAACAAAATTAAATCGATATATCTAGAGAGCGAGAGAGAAATACCGGCCTGTCTTTGTCGAAGATTGAGTGCCATGGTTAAGAAAGTCAAATTTTTCTGTGATATATGAGTATGGGGTTGAGGAACCTTAGACATCATAAAATAATATTGTGGATCTCTTACATTACTAAAAATGATAGAGGGGTCTTAGACTAATTTTTCCTTATTTTAAGTTGTCATATCAACTTAAGAGAGCGTTTGGACTTGGTAGGATCATTTTGGAACTAATTCTAGTGATCCAAACTGTTCACTTTTTTGGATTTGTTGAGTAGAATATTCGTATATAAAACCAAGATGATTGGACATTAGTAGTTATATATTTGAATTATATTTGCTTTAAAAAAAATGGACGACAAATATAATTTTAAGAATAACAATTCATTTTTTATAATATAAATTTGATTCAAACATATAACTAACGATTTCTGATCATTTAAATTTTTTATATGAATATTTCACTCAATAAATTTTAAACTATAAATAATTTAAATTATCAAAATGAATATGTAATAGACTTTATAAACCTCTTAAATTCTCTCATATTAAAATATAAAAATGAGAGAAACTTAATCTATTTTATTTTCGGAATTGGTTTATTTTTCTTTCCACCCACTAATAATTTATTTGAATCATCTTTGATTTTAAAGTCTCTCTTCGTTTTCCACAGGGTCGTTCCTTTTGGAAGGAAAAATGCTTGGGACCCCTTTTTTTTTGGAGACCTCCACAACTATCTTTGGATCTCCACCATTGATGCATGTGTGGGACCTACTCATATATGTATAGGGCCTACATTATCAATGGTTGAGATTCAAAGGGGATTGTAGGAGTTTCCAAAAAAAGGGGTCTCAATCATTATTGTTTTGGAAGTTCCCAAATTTTTATAAGCAAAATGCTTCATAGGTCGAAATACTTTAGGCTCAAATGGCCTGAAAAGTACAAATTTTCTCTCCTCTCGTCTCTAACTCTATTCTTGAAACAAAAAAGCATTCAAAGTGAAAAATTATGAAAACCTGCATTTAATTATAAAAAAAAATAAATGAATATATATATAATAAAATAAATAAAATAATAAATAAATTAATTAATTAATTAACATTATCTGGTATTTGTCTGAAATATGTTAGTATATAAGTTAGTTTTAAAATTAATCTAATTAAACCACTAACAAAGACATTATTAAAAATAATTTTGTGGATGTTTAATATTTGTTATTTATAAATTATTTTAATTGGGATTTAACATCGCAATTATTCTTATTAAATACCTTAGTAAAAAAAAAAAAAATCTTTGAATCAGATTCTCGATGGCAGAGTGATGCCACCTGCTTGCTTGCATGTAACCATAGAAACCTTCACCTTATCATAGTTCTTGGGTTGAGGAGATTCGAAGCGGCGGAGTATGATGAGAAAGAAAAAGAGAGAGAGTGAGTGGGAGGGGGAGGCTCAGCATGATTTTATATATATTCAGGGAAGGTTGAGCATAATCTGATAGATATACAAAAAAGAAGGCTTAGCTTAGTATACACATGCATGTCTGCTCCTTTGGACGGGTGAGGAGAAAATAAGAAGGAAGAATTCAGCAGAAGGAGAAGAAGAGAGGAAGGTTTAGGAAGCAAAATTTTTCTATCATTTCATCACTCATTTCACTCCTACTATTAAGTAAGAAAACCCTCTCAACCCTCTCATTTCTTTTTATTAATGAAGTTTTCAGATTATGTTCATGTGATAAAAATGACTAACTTATAGATAGAAATTTTATATATAGGTGTAGGAATTTTGTGATGTGTATATCAAATGTTTGAAGATATTAATAGTCTTAAAATCATGGTATTATTGTAAAAAATAAGCTTCCATGTGTAGTTTATACCTTTAAAGAGAAGATTGAAAATAATCTGTTTGTCCTTGAATCTGCCAGAATGTTTGCACGAATTTTTAGACAATTTTATACTCAAAATTTCGAGATGATTTCTTCTACAAATTTGTTGAGAATGATGTCTAGTTCATCCAGGAATTTTGGCAACAATTTTTGAGCTTTCTACGAATTTATAAAAATTTTTAACTAAATCTGAAACTGTGAGACAGATTTTACTATGTATTTGAAAATTAATTAAAAATTCTATACTAAGCCAAATCTGGTAATTTCTAACTAAAAGATGAAATTTGAGAAGTCTAGTTTCATAATAAATTTTTAGATTATAGATTTTATCTATAAATTTAAGCATAGAATTAATGTAAGGAAATGTGACAAATCTGCGTCATAAAAATTGCTGGAAATTTTACAGGATTATTTACATCTTCTTTTTTTTGAAATTCTTTTTGAAAAATGACCTAAACATTCCTATTGAGTATTCTGCTCAATTGCATGAATTTTAGGATTGTGTAAATAATTTATTTATACTTTTTAATACCTAAGTTACAATCTGGAATTTTCTGGACAGGATAAAATCATCACTTCAATATTGTGTTGGTCATCAACTATTATAAATTAATAATCCATGTATGGGTGTGTTGCGATTTATTTAATATTGTGCTAGTCTAATTTTGTAAATAAAAAATTTGTGCATGTGCCTGATTATGGTTTATTTCTGGTATCTAAGTTATTATGTTCATACCAAGATTTAAATTAATTGTCTATTAAATTTTGTATATTGAATTATTATTGCGTGACATGTATAATGTTTTATGTTTGGAGTTTTTTTTGAGTTAGTATAACATTATTGGTGATTGAGATTTGAATAATTTGTGTTAACCGAAATGATTAATGGTATATAAAGTTACTAATAGAGGGTTAATACCGGGTATTCAGGGTGAGCCCTGATTTTTAATAATTTTTAAGTAAATTGTGTCGCGAAGCCCTAAGATGGCACGGGGTTTAGTTGAACCCTTATCGGTATTTGAATTTGGAATAAGGGTGGATGTGCGAATGGAACGCAGGGAAGTTACGTATCCCTGGCAGACCGTTCCCTTGGGGCAGACCACGGATGTCATGGCTTAGGTATATAACTCCGGGCGTGGGAATCTTTGGTAGTTCTTGAATATTTGACCAAGGAGGGGTTTCCAAATTAACCGTGGCCATGACTTAGTGGTTGGTAAGTTAAACCTCTTTGGTGAGATTTCAAAGGTCACCTAATTTATTAAAATTATTTGAATTATTTTAATGGTTGTAATTTATATTTACAATTATATTATTATCTCGTGTTTATAATCTCATTATTTTCTCTCAAAAAGAATGGTAGGTTGGTTATGTTTTCTTACTGTGTTGCAAAACTCATGACATATATTTTGTTGCCCTGGCGTTTCATGCTAGATTATGTCGAAAAAGGAACTGGGGCTGAATTTGGAGCTGCTGCTAATATTGAACCTTGGCTAACTTAGAGTCAAGATTTTATCAAAATAAAATTCTGTTATCTCTTGTATTAGTATTTAACAATATTGTGACGTTGTGTGTGAACTTGTAGTTTTATTTTGTTGTTGGACTTTGACTATGTAAGAATTTAAAATTTCCTAATTAGTAGTTAAAATTTTATCTAGCAAGTTATTGTTATTTAAATCTTATGATGTTCAAAAAAAAAAAATTTTTGGGGCGTCACAAAAATAAAAAAATCTCATCCCTCTCAGCAAATGCTCTCATTACTCTCACCTCTGTTCTCGCTCATCATTCTCATCTCTCAGATCATTCTCATCCCAGATCTCTCTCATCCCCCTCATCTCTGTTAAACCTCCCTCTGATCGCTGTTTGACGAACGGCGACAAACGACCACAAACGATGGACGACGAAATACTACAAAAAAAAAAAAAAAAAGAGCACAAGCTTTGTTTTGCTTCCATAGCAGAGACCCATCCCCTAAAACACAACCAGAGATCAAGAAATCTCAACTTATGCCCTCAATCAATTGCGAGGCAAAGAAAAACAAACCCACCAACAACAAGCACATAAACTCAAATTTTCAGCTCAAAATTTCATTTAAAACACAAATTATAGCAGAAAAAGCTCTGCCCTAAAACAGAGGAAACACGAAAATATAAAAAAAGACTACATTGGGAAATTGAAATTACAAAGAAAAACAACGACCCAAAATGGGGGGTTTTTGGGGAGGTGAATTGGGTAGTGGGTGGAAAATAGAATCGTCTCTCCTTCCACCTATGGAACAATCAACTACTCTGTTTTTTAATCTTAATAGCCATGGAAGGAATTGAATTGAGTGTGTCAGAGAAACAATGAAGTCTTTTACTATATTCTAGAAGGGAGAGAGAGAGAGAGAAGAGGGTTTAAAATACAACAATGATTCATACCACTAAAAAAAAGACCACTAATAGCATTAATGTATTGAGAATGCCAAAAAACAAAAATACAAAAAAAACAAGGCATAGGCAGTGGGCGCCTACACTGCCACATCATTAGTGGTGCTATTAGAACACCACTTTTAGTGCTTTCAACCATTTTTCTTTGAAATATAAGAAAGAGTAATGATTCATAGTTCTAAATATGGAACTCTAATAATGGCACTAATAATGTGGCATGGAACAAAAATAAATAAGAAAAATGCTTGGGAGCACTAATTAGTGCTCCCACTAATTAGGTGGCAGTGGGTCCCGCCATTAATGATGTGATGTTTTGGTCTTGAAGTTGTATTTTTTTTTACTTTTTTAATGCATTAGTGCTATTAGTGGTGATGTTTTTAGTGGGATGAATCATTGTTGAATAAATAAATACTATCAAAACATCCATGAAAGGAGTCTACTGCCATATAAGTAGAGCTCTCATTAGAGCTCTGCCTACTTTTGGTGCTCTTAAACATTTTTGTATAAGGAAACTAGCTGTCATGGATATGAACATATACAATATATATTTAAGGGTCCAGCTTGTCTCAAGTTGAGATCAAGACTGGACCCGTCCAGTTCGACCTATGGGGCCCATTTTTTGGACCCGTTTTGATAATCCGAACCGTTCAATGTGTAGAACTCGTCGAGTACTACATGCCTGTAAAAAATCACGTTGATCAGATATCAATAGCTATGTGATCAAATCAGTTTTGTATAAAAAAATAGACGGTGAAGCAATTAACGGTTGATAAAAAACTGTTTTGTTCACATAGCTATCGATATCCGATCAACGTGATTTTTTACAAGCATATAATACTCGACGAGTTCTACACATTGAACGGTTCAGATTATCAAAACGAGACTCGTAATGGACCCCCACGAACCCAACAATACAATCCAATCCGATCTTAGACTGGACGAAAGCCATCTCGGGTCATTCGAGTTTTATGAATTTCAAGTTAGCTAGTGGGGTTCTTTTTATAATTTAAAAATGTTAAATGAGCTAATAAATTTTATAAATGTTACTGATAAGTTCATAAAAAAATTTACTCCGTGATGTAGGTGATATATAATAATTAAAATTTAAAATTTAAAACGGAGCACCTTACAAAATGTTATAGATGTCACATAAATTGGTGAAAGTAATTTATAATTTATCTATATGACAATACTACGTAACTCAAATTTTGTGGCTCAAAAATGGTTCAAATGGCCAAAACGACGTTGTTTTGAGTACAGAGCAACATAAAAATGGCCAAAACGACATCGTTTTGGCCATTTAAGCCACTTTTGAGCCATAAAATTTAAGTTATGAGACATTTTCCTTATCTATATAACATTATTTTCAATATTTTTATTTATTTTCTTTCAATTGAATTGACCATATTGGTCAATGGTTTGCGTGTTGGAACGGTAACGCTTGTGGCCTCATTCAAGGTGACTTTGACTTTGACTGGATGATATGGTTTTCAGAAGTACTACAGAGCCTACGATCCGGATGTACTGGTGAGAGAGATGAAAAAAAAAAGAAGAAAATGAGTGAGATTTTCAATTTTGGAATCTCCATAACTTTTAAAATGGATTTGGTCATTCATGTGTTTGTTTATTTTTTTTTTCTCCAGATGATTTTGAGGGTCATAAGGGTCTTTAAATTTGAGAGTCTCAACCATTATTAAAAAGAAAAAGTACATAATGAGTGGCACCAATCATTTGAGGGTCATGGTTTCATTTTTGAGAATATTTTTTTATAAGATACTTAATAATAATTTGATAAAAATAAATACAAGAAAAATATGTTACAAAATTTTGAAACAATTTTGTACAAACAATATGTAAAAATATGAGCGGTTTTAAATCTTTATTATTATTATTATTATTATTCAATAAATAAATTCTCAAAATAAAACTAAACAAGTAAGTGTGCTTTTCAAGTTGAATTAATAAAGCCAATTTTTTTTTTTTTATAAAAAAAATCTAAGTATTAATCCACACCAGTTATATATATGTTGAAAAGCATTTGATTAATAAAATGTGTCGGATAAATTCTTGAACTTTCACCAAACACTTTATTTTTTGATTTTTTTTTTTTTAGAATCTTCTTCAAACTCCATTTGACAGGGAATAAATTTTTTTTTTTTTTGGTTGTATTTTTTGTATTTTTGGACATTTAGCACAACAGAAACAAACAAAGTTTATTTGGAAGAAAATATTTTTGATTTTTAAAAGATAAAAAATGATTTTCTAAACTAAAATCTTACTAATACTACCACCACATTAACACTATCGCTACTACCATCGCCTCTACCACCACACCACCATCGCCATTGCTACTGCCTTTACTGTCGCTGCCACCCCTTTACATCCAATCCTTTATATATTTATCTGTTCATCACTGTCACCACCACCTCACCATTATTATTATAATTATTAGTACAACAATATTAAAGGCTCAACCAAGCATAAATGCATATTAAAAAGAGTTTCATAAAAAGTATTTTTTGTTTAAAAAATATTTTTTTATCAAAACAAACTAAACATTAGTTGGTATCTTAAAAAATATTTTTTGACAAAACAAACTCAACCTTGGTAGCTTTTCCACCAATCATTTGCAAATCCTGCAAATCCTATTATGCCTTCGTTTAAGATGTGGGTTGATTTTCTATGTCACGACCCGCTCTCCGTATTCAAGGGTTAAGTATCATGATGGTCAGTAACTGAGGTTACCTACGACCAATTCATAAACAAATCAAATAACGCGAGCGGAAGTAATATTTAAGGATACCAAAATAACCATTGGAGCTTCTATTTTTATTACCAAATATATTGACCAAAAATGCCGATATTTACATATAAAAATATTATAAAAATGTTGTGTGTGTCAATTCCGCAGCCTCGCGTCTAAGACTTTCCAGAAGCTATTTCTGAATTACATGTTTCCTGAAAATTGGTAAAAAACTATAAGTACATGGCAGAGTGAGAAATATTATACCAAGAGTATAAGGGACACGAAATAACTATAGATAGTTATGTAACCAAAACATTTATATAAACAAATCATTTGAGTAGCAGAAATCATTTAAATAGCAGAAACTGAAATACAGATATTATCTAAATATATCATCATAAACACGGTATAGAACAGAACAGAACAGAGGTCATAGAAGTGACAGTCAGAACAGAGGTACGAATTCAAGAGGTGGCTCGTACGGATTCTAGAGGTGGCTCCCACAATAGCGTAGCACTTAGCTCCACACAGCACTTTGGTCCACACAGAACATGTTGGACAATCTTCACTGTATTTAAAAGATTTAATTATATTGTGTACAAAACAACAACTAGAATTTAAAGAAATAAAGAAAATGAGAGAATTTGTTTGATTACAAAAATCAAACTCAAAATAATAAATAAATAAATAAAAATAGATTTTATTTTGTTACAAAAACAAAATTAAAATCTGATTTAAATAAATAACAATAATACAAAAATTAATTAAGTAACTTACTTGATTTAATTTCTTTGAATTATAATCTGATCAAGTCCAGTGTTTGACACTGTATCCTTAAGACAGATTCGTCCTCTCCACGGTGCTTTCAGAATGTGGACGTCTATCTCCTAGGATAAAATGATCTACTACAAACAATAGCAGAACTACAAATTGTTTGTCTAACGAACACACAAAGTGTTTATACTCTCTCTGACAAGAAAATAATGCAGCAAAATGAAGAGGATGTTTGCAGAATTATGAAGGACGAAAATTAGAGTTCTAAATCCAAATGAGGGCTGTCCTATTTATAGATGGAATGGTGGCTCTAGGTTTTTTTGAATTGAACAGGTATGATACCTATTGGTTTTGAATTCAAACAGATTTGAATCTGTTGGGTTACAATTCAAACAGATAACAAAAACGGGAAGGGCCTTGTTTGGGTGTACAGTAAATCCGGATCAAATTACTTCCGGTTTAATACGGGAAGGGCCCTGTTTGGATGTACAGAAAAACCAAACCAGTTTAATTTGAATTCTGGATTTTATTTTACCAAAAATAAAATAAAATTCAAATGTTTTTTACCCAAAAAGATTAGTATTGGGCCGAACAAGCCCAACCCAACCACACACCACGCACCCGCGCCGAAGCCCAGGCCCAGCCCAGCCCAGCCCAGCCCGCCCGACCGACCGGACGGACGGCGGTGCGCGTGCGCGTGTGTGGTGGTTTTTTGAGTCCAATTGGTCTAGCCCATTTTGCCTATAACCTCTCCCTCTAAAACACTTGGGTACCCCTTGGGGCACACCCCAAGTATCAAACCCATGCCTTATAAACCCTTTCAAAACCTCCCACCAAATCAATATGGGACAAGCTTTATTCAAACCTTTAAGGAATTTCCACTAAAATGGTGCACACTTTGGCTTCAATTTCCCATTCACTCGGTAATGGTTTTGAGCAACCAAATATACCACGTGAATCACAACGCGGCATAGAACGCATTACAACTTTGACCCGTGAAAATAGACACACGGGGCCCACCTAAAAAATAGACTGAACATTGGATAAAATTCTGGTTTTACCCAGAATTTATAACCATTTCCAACAATCCCCCACATGAATGGAATTTGATGACAACGGAAATGCGACAATATGCAGATTTATCGAAAGAGTATAAGTCCAAAATATCTTGCATCAGGATAGGTAGTTTTCGGCCTTGAACCTTTCCTAGTGATAACCTATCGGACTTACTGGCTAACCAATGGACGAGATGCCTTGAATTGTTCAGCCGTTTGTGTAAGCCAAGACAATAGATTTCACACAAAATATCTTCTAGCACATCGTGGTTCTCACTGTTGTCTTCATTTTGGCCTTGAATGCGCCTGGTTTTCATAAGTGTTTCTAGAGAATTTAGCCTCTTCATTCTCATAAAACCGGCCCCAGTTCAACACTCATATAGGTGATTCTTATTGTGAGTATCTCCTTATACTCATCTTGATTTTATGCCTTAATCAAGATATAAGTAATAATTAAAAGCAAAGCTTATCCTTATACCCCTGCAGACAACATATGTTGCAGATATCACTCTCACCATAGGAATGGGTAGGAATTTTAATCCCTTGGTGATTTCTGGCGAGCCATACATAACTTAGTTGTCCCTTTGAACTTAGTTCTTGGGATCTCCAGTCATATAAGTAGGGTTACCATTATGACGACTCTTATGTAATAGGCTTTAATCCCATCCCCTTCGATGAACTATACACTAGCTCTTTTGTCAAACCTTTTGTTAATGGATCCGCAATATTCTCTTTAGATTTTATATAATCTATTGAGATTATTCCGTTTGACAACAATTGTCTTACGGTATTATGTCGACGACGAATATGTTGTGACTTACCGTTATACATGTGATTCTGTGCCCTGCCTATTGCAGATTGACTATCGCAATGAATGCAAATAGCTGGCACAGGTTTTGGCCACATTGGTATGTCTTCTAAGAAGTGACGAAGCCATTTTGCTTCTTCTCCTGCTTTGTCCAAAGCAATGAACTCGGATTCCATTGTGGATCGTGCGATGCATGTTTGTTTCGTGGATTTTCAAGAAACAGCAGCGCCTCCTAGAGTAAAGACATATCCACTTGTGGATTTTGAATCTTTAGTATCCGATATCCAATTTGCATCACAATAACCTTCAAGTACTGCTGGATATCGAGTAAAGTTCAAACTATGATCATGGGTGAATCTTAGATATCTAAGAACCCAAACGATCGCTTTCTAATGGTCTTCTCCGGGGTTACTAGTGTACCTACTCAATTTACTGATAGCATAAGCTATATCAGGACGAGTACAATTCATTAGGTACATTAGGCTTCCAATGATTTGGGAGTATTTTAACTGAGACACTGCATCACCTTTATTTTTCGATAAATAAAGACCGATGTCTACAGGTGTTCTAGCTAAATTCAAATCATCCTTGATAAATTTATCAAGAATTTTCTCAATATAATGAGATTGAGATAATGCATATCCGTCAGATGTTTTAGTAATTTTCATTCCTAATATTACATCTGTGACCCCCATGTAACGCCCTCAAAAAAAAGCATTAAACCCATCAATTAAGAGATTCATTAACATATAAGATAACCATATTCTTCCATTTCTTCAGAGTCTTATTACATAAGTATTACATGTTAACAACAAAAGCAAAATGCCCTACGGGCTTACAGCTTTCCAAGTTAACACTTGGTTACACAAAAAGGAGTACTAACTCATACACTTTAAGCCCTTGGCTTGTCTTTACATGTAATACATCAAAAGTAAACGACAACATTATGTCCGCCTCAAGCCTCCCAAACTATGTCCTTGGAGGTGGCATGCTTCCTGCACCTGAAAATGATATTCCCATATAGGGTGAGCCACAGCCCAGTAGAAATATACTAAACCAACCATGAATATTGACTAAAATATTAGCAAATGATAGATGGCCAACACTGATACATTCACATAAATCACATATTTATGTCATACGACTTATGAGTCCAAGTTTCCTTTCATTTTCCCTTTTTCAACAGATAGGCATATAAGCACTACCCACATTCTCAACAGATATGTATAACAACAATATCCACATTCTCAGATAAGCAAATAAGCTATATCCACATTCTACAACAGATATGTATTATCACAATATCCACAGATAAGCATATAAGCTATATCCACACTTCACAAAGATAAGCATATGAGCTGTATCTACGGAGTTCATCCCCTATTTTCTCCCAACACTATCCGGTTTAGAGGTACATCCCCTATCTTCCCCTAAACCGCGGAGTACATCCCCCATCTCCTCCTCTACACATAACGTATACAATCACATTGGTTCTATATACAATCACTCAATACATGTAGTTAATGTATTCTATCAACCGTCAAGTTCCATGACACACTTCACTGATTAGTTTCAGTTTGCCTAATCATCATGCATTGTCTACAACAATCACGACTATCCTCCACCGATAGCCTAAAGCAGTTATTTCTAAACAGAAAATAAATGCACAATGGATATTCAATCAACATTTCATTTCCTCACTTCTCACAATTAATTATCCCAATTAATTAAACAATGTAATTAGGTCAATTCCCATAATTAACATCTCAACCCTTAGGTCCCATTTTCATCAATAATTCAACATTCATTCCATTTCTTCATGCCAAACATGCATATAGGTTTATTATGAGTAAAACCCCAACTTTTGTAAAATAGCACAAAAGCCCCAAACTTTCACAAAATAACCAAACCAACCCCAACATCTCAAAATACCAAAATTTAAAGACAAAATCCATAGAGAGGAGTAGGATATTCCTACCTCAAATTCGGAGCCCCAAAGGAGAAGACGACAAAACCCAACGTGCTCCAAAACCTGAGATTTTCAGATTAAAAAGTAGCCCTCGACGATCAACAACCTTTTTGTAAAGGCCAAAGATGAGCAAATCACTCCTACTAGATCAATACCTAGAGAGAAGGTAGAGTCCTAGAGTGAGAGGCTCAACAATGGTGATTTTGGAAAAGTAAGAGAGAGAAGAGAAAGTAAAAAGTGATTTGAAAAGTCACAATTTCGGGACTTAAACCCAGTCTCCCGCTCGAGCGTAAAACACCCCGCTCGAGCGTCACTCACAGACTCCCGCTCGAGCGTCCAAACTTCCGCTCGAGCGCCGGATGCACCCTCCCAGCATTTATACAGAACCAGGCCTCCGCTCGAGCTTTCAACTCTACGCTCGAGCGTCACTCAGACAACCCCGCTCGGGCGGCCAATACCACGCTCGAGCGTACAACGCTGCACAGGAAAAAAAACTGAATGGGTGTAATCTCCGCTCGAGCGCCAAAACCCCCGCTCGAGCGTACAGGCCAAAATCTGGGCAACTAGTTTTAGTTTCTAAACTCAACCAACCTGTAACAAACCCGCCCAACACATCCTATAACTCAATTATGAAGTAAAAAGGATGTGAACAAAATAATAAACAACTACCAACATCCACGGACACATGTCCGGATCACTGTACAACAAGGGTAAACCCGGGATCGCTATACCCCATATCTTTCATATCAAATCTTTTGTTAAGCATTTGCTTAGTTGATTTGATCATGTTTTGACTGCTTCCAATGATAAGCATGTCATCCACATAAAGACAAACTATGACATATCCTTGGTCAGTGTTTTTAACATAGACGCATTTGTCATATTCGTTTATCTTAAACCCATTAGTAAGCATTTCATGATCAAATTTTTCATGCCATTGCTTAGGTGTTTGTTTTAATCCATAAAGGGATTTTACAAGTCGACAAACTTTCTTTTCTTGCCCCGACACTACAAACCCTTCGGGTTGCTCCATATAGATCACTGCATTTAGATCACCGTTTAAGAAAGCTGTCTTAACATCCATTTGATGTATTTTTAAATTAAACAACGCTGCTATAGAAATAAGCATGTGAATGGGTATTATTCTTGTCACAAGGGAATATGTGTCAAAAAAAAAAAAAGTCCAGACCTTTCTTTTGTCTGTAACCTTTAACTACAAGTCGTGCTTTATACTTGTCAATTGAACCATCTGCTTTCATTTTTCTCTTGAATATCCATTTATATCCAAGAGGTTTAGAACCTGGTGGAAGATCCACCAATTCCCAAGTATGATTTTGCATAATGGATTCAATTTCATTATTAACAGTCTTTTTCCACAAAAGTGCTTCAGGACCTATCATTGCTGCCTTAAAGCTATGAGGTTCATTTTCTAACAGGTATGTCAGAAAATCTGGACCAAAGGATTTTGAAGTTCTCGCTCTCTTACTTCGTCTTGGTTCATCATCAGTTAAATCCTGTTGGTCGAGACTATTACTAGTCTCTTGTATTTGATTGTCATTAGTGTTTTGACTTTGTGTATAATCATAAGTTCTTTTCCGTGAACTTAATTCCTGTCCTTTCTTATAAGGAAAGACATGTTCAAAAACCAGAGCATTCCTTGACTCTATAATAGTGTTCACATTCATATCAGGTATTTCTGATTTATAAGTCAGAAACCGATATGCACTACTATTCTGAGCATAACCAATAAACACACAGTCTACTATTTTTGGTTCAATCTTAGTCTTTTTAAGAGCAGGAACTTCAACTTTTGCCAAACACCCCCACACTTTTAAGTATTTGTAGGAAGGGGGTCGACCTTTCCACAATTCATAAGGAGTGCTGTTGGTTTTCTTGTGGGGTATTCTATTAAGAACATAATTAGCAGACAAAAATTGCTTCCCCCCACAAGTTCTATGGTAAGCCTGAACTTAGTAATATGGGTGATGTAGTTTGGTGAATAATGTCATGTTATGCATAAAATATATTTAATGGTGCATCATATTCACCATCCCTATCACTTCTAATATAAATCAATGAATTTTAAAACAAATTCAAGAAAAAACCAAAATAATTATGACTACTCAAATCAGAATTAATGTTTTGACAAAATTATATCCTTATAAAAAATTTTGCCTAAGAATCAAACAATTCAAAAACCCATTTGATTGTATACATTCTTGCAACTCAATAACAAATAAATGTCACTGTCATAAAAATATTTGTGACAAAAGAAAATTAAATTATCTCAACTAATGCAAGAAATACACCCCCATATTAATAAAATGGTTCATGGTTTAACAAATTCTACTACGCAAGTAAAATAATTATTAATGACATCTCATGTCACATAATTCAATAATCAACATAAAAGATTTCTTAAATTACTTCCCAATTAAACGGACCGATATAATTACATACATCTTCATGTTTAAATTTCTCTGGTGTTTAAACAGCCATTCAAAATTGATTAGAAATATTCAAATTAACCTGCTTATGTCCAAAGTCGTGATAATAATTTATCATTCCAAATCACTTGAAATTATTGTTAAGAAATAACTTGAGTTGATATCATACATGCATATCAAACGCATCAACTAAAAATAATGAATTAACAAAATAAATTAATCATGCACGATCCCATCACTTGCATCATGAAATAAAAGGATTCTCAACTCATAAATAAAATCCAACGCATTTAAACTTTAAACTTCAAAATGACAAAACATACCTTCATTTAATAAGTTTGATTTGTACATAAATAAACAAATTAAATATACATTAAAATGTTCTTGTGAATATATATATATATATATATATTTTCCGACTCAAGTGCAGAAACAATTCAAGACTATGAATCCACATTATAATAAAAATAAAATTAGTTTGTAAAACTAATATTTTACTCTAGAAACAAATTCTACCATGTATATTCACGATGAACTATGATAAAGTCAAAATAATTAACATATTTTCACAAAGGGTTTAAAAATAAGTGGTCTACCAAACGAAACCATAAGCTACTTACAAAATTAACAAATTGTGACCGAGTCACAAAGTTACATGATTGATTAACAAAATTAATTTTCTAGTTACTAAAACCAGAAAATAAATTACAATACAAAATAATTTTATTTTCCTTGTTACTAAAACTGGTAAAATAAAATACCGAAATAATATCTGATTACAAAAATCAGAAAACCAAACCAAAAATTAATTTTCTAGTTACTTAAACTAGAAAATAAATTATAACACAAAATCATTTTATTTTTCTTGTTACTAAAACTAGAAAATACTGTAATTTTATTTTTCTTGTTACTGAAACTAGAAAATAAAATACCACAAAACTATCTGATTACAAAAATCAGAACAAACACAAAATAATTTTCTAGTTACCAAAATCAGAAAATAAATTAAAACACAAAATAATTTTATTTTCTTTGTTACTAAAACTAGAAAATAATATAATTTTATTTTCTTTGTTACTAAAACTAGAAAAATAAAATACCAAAATAATTTTCTGTAACACCAAATAATATTCTGCAATTGTTAATGACACCAGTATATTACTACTAGTTGTCAAAGAAAAGAGACAGTATATTACTACTATCTGTCAAATAGCATAAATCACTATTTATTTTTCCAACCAGAATATTAGTTTGAAAACACAGAAAATTAAATACAATGAAGATACCAAAAAGGAGTCTGTCTTAGGATTGTTGGACAATCTTCACTGTATTTAAAAGATTTAATTATATTGTGTACAAAACAACAACTAGAATTTAAAGAAATAAAGAAAAGGAGAGAATTTGTTTGATTACAAAAATCAAACTCGAAATAATAAATAAATAAATAAAAACAGATTTTATTTTGTTACAAAAATAAAATTAAAATCTGATTTAAATAAATAACAATAACACAAAAATTAATTAAGTAACTTACTTGATTTAATTTCTTCGAATTATAATCTGATTAAGTCTAGTGTTTGACATTGTGTCCTTAAGATAGATTCGTCCTCTCCACGGTGCTTTCAGAATGTGGACGTCTATCTCACAGGATAAAATGATCTACTACAAACAATAGCAGCACTACAAATTGTTTGTTTAACGAACACACAAAGTGTTTATACTCTCTCTGACAAGAAAATAATGCAGCAAAATGAAGAGGATGTTTGCAGAATTATGAAGGACGAAAATTAGAGTTTTAAATCCAAATGAGGGTTGTCCTATTTATAGATGGAATGGTGGCTCTAGGTTTTTTTGAATTGAACAGGTATGATACCTGTTGGTTTTGCATTCAAACAGATTTGAATCTGTTGGGTTACAATTCAAACAGATAACAAAAACGGGAAGGGCCTTGTTTGGGTGTACAGTAAATTCGGTTTAATACGGGAAGGGCTCTGTTTGGATGTACAGAAAAACCAAATCAGTTTAATTTGAATTCTGGATTTTATTTTACCAAAAATAAAATTAAATTCAAATGTTTTTGATCCAAAAAGATTAGTATTGGGCCAAACAAGCCCAACCCAACCCAATTACACACCCGCGCCCAGCCCAGCTCGCCCGGACGGACGGCGGCGCGCGCGCGTGTGGTGGTTTTTTGAGTCCAATGGGTCTAGCCCATTTTGCCAATAACCTCTTCCTCTAAAACACTTGGGTATCCCTTGGGGCACACCCCAAGTACCAAACCCATGCCTTATAAACCCTTTCAAAACCTCCCACCAAATCAATGTGGGACAAGCCTTGTTCAAACCTTTAAGGAATTTCCACCAAAACTCCATTTCCATGGTGCACACTTTGGCTTCAATTTCCCATTCACTCGGTAATGGTTTTGAGCAACCAAATATACCACGTGAATCACAACGCGACATAGAACGCGTTACAACTTTGACCCGTGAAAATCGACACACGGGGCCCACCTAAAAAATAGACCGAATATAGGATAAAATTCTGGTTTTACGTAGAATTTATAACCATTTCCAATAGAACAGAGGTACGGATTCAAAAGGTGGCTCGTATGTATTCTAGAGGTGGCTCCCACAATAGTGTAGCACTTAGCTCCGCACAGCACTTTGGTCCGCACAGAACAGAGGTCAATGGATCAGAGGGCCACAAAGTAACCAAACAGAGGCCAATGGTTATTTAAGTCCCCCAAGGTGTGGGACTCCCGTGGTGATACTTGCAAAACATAATTGTTTATAAGGTTATAGTCAAATATTCTTTAAAATATAAATAGACATATCCATGGTTTCTTTTTAAGGAAATAGGGTTCAGAAATAAAACCACGTAACTGAAACCTTTATAAAATATAACTTTTATTAAAAACATAATTTATATAAAACAGATTTTGATAAGTTAAAACATACGTAAAATACATTTTGATGACTCAAGGTATAATATAACTCACCTTAACTTTAATACCTTACTCTTTCTTTCCACTGTCAAAAACTGTTTCAACTTTCTTATCTTTTTTTTTTCCTTTTTCTTCTCTTTCTTTTCTTTCCTTTCCTTCTCTCATTCTTTCTTCTTTTCTTTCCTTTCTTTTCTGCCTGTTTCTTTTTTCTTCTTTCCAGCGGACGCCTCCTCCCTTTTATGAGCAAGGATCCTCGGCCGCCGTTTTCGGCAGCCGTTCCATCAGCCCCCCAAAACGACGTCGTTTTGGGGGTTTTTTGATTTTTTTTCTTTTCTTTTTCCTCGTCGAGCTCGACAGAACCAGAGGGGAGGGGAGGGGAAGGAGAGAGAGAGGGGGAGGGGAGGGGAGGGGAAGAAGAGCCGCCGGTGGGCCGGACTGGAGGGGGCCATAACCAGTGGGGGAGGAGGAGGAGGAGGAGGAGGCGGAGGCGGAGGAGACGGCGGTGCGGCGATGCTGCGACGGCCGGCGGCGAGGCGACGAGCTGCGACGGCGACGATCGGACCTCCCCCTCCCTCTTCTCCCCCTCCCCTCCCCTCCCCTTTGGTTTTGGATCATCGAAGAGAGAGAGAGAGAAAACAAGAAAGAAGAAGAAGAAAGAAAAAAAAAAAACCCCAAAACGACGTCGTTTTGGGGGCTGCCGGGTAGGGCTGTCGGGTAGGGCGGCCAATGATCCAAATTCCCCTTTTATAGGGAAGGGTGGAAAAAAAAAAAAAAAAAAAAAAAGGGGCAAAAGGGGTGCAACACGAGGACTGTTCAGGGGGTCACCCATCCAAGTACTACTCTCGCCCAAGCATGCTTAATTGCGGAGTTCTGATGGGATCCGGTGCATCAGTGCTGGTATGATCGCACCCGAAGATTAACCGCGACTTTATTGTTTTAAGCAGTAGACGGGAAAAAAAAATGAAATTGAATGGAATAGGATAGTCTGAAAATGGTTTAAAACAGAGAAATTTGTCGAAAATGAGGCGAAGGAGACTGAATGGGCTAAAAATCGGACAGGTTGTCCGGGGAAGGATGGAAAAAAAAAAAAAAGGAAAAAGAAGGGGCAAAAGGGGTTTTCTTCTTGTTTCTTTTTTCTTCTTTCCAGCGGACGCCTCCTCCCTTTTATAGGGGAGAGTTTATATGTGGCAAATTTCAATAATCATTACAAAGATTCATTCTTATTCTTAATAGATATTTAAGATGATTATCTTTTGACTTAATATTTTAATATAATTATATAAGTAAATTAATTCTTAATTAAATTATATTTTATCGTATACTAACAGATATTAATTATTTATTTTACTACCACACCCATTATTCTTTTTATTATTTATATCATCTATATTATTATTATTTATATTTTGACTCCCAAACTTTTAATAATTATATCATTTTACAAAAATTACACATAATAATATATAATATATTATATATTTTCCGAATTGAGATTAACTAATATTAGTATAAATTCTACAGAATAATTAAAAATCTGGATTGTTACATTCTAGCTTTTTGATTATTTTAACTTGTGATTAAAAAATCTCATTTGAGATAAGTTTTTTTGATTTTTTTAAATTTTATGAGAGAAAAAAGAAAATAATTATGATTTAGATATGATATTTTATCTTATTAATTTTTTAACATATTTTACCTTTTTAAAACTATTTTAACCCAAAACCAACATGCCAAACATATTGTCCATTACATATTGGGATGATCTAAATAAGTACACTGTTTGATTTTTTTATGAAAAAACGTGAAATATGAGTTAGATTTAAAGTGATGTGGTAGAGAGATGTTGTGATTTAAATAAAATGATATAACTTAAATAGAATAGTGACTTTTTGACTTTTTTATATTATGCCAAACTAGGCCTAAGTTTTCATTGTAAACATTTTTAATTTTTTTTTCAGGGGGACCATGATTTCTTTAAAGGTACTCTTATATATATATATATATATATATATGAGTGCAATGTATCATGTGAAGCCTCTTGTTCTTTCTTTAAAACACGTTAAAAGCAACTAAAATTCTCTACGCTTGCTTAAACTAAACAGGGAAAGAAATAATAAGTGTTTTCATCACAATAATATGCTTTATGGTCCAAAAAAACAGGCGCAACCAATGTGGGGCTTCTCCATCATACTAGACAACAGCTCTCACACTTAAAACACATGTTTGGTTTTATTTTTTAAATATTGTTTATAGTAAATTTTTTATTTTTTAATTATTTAAAAAAAAAAGCTTTTTAGATGCAATTAGTTTGGATTTTTTTTTATTATTTTAATTGGAAGTTTAGATGTTTTTAAAGTCATAAATAAAAAAATGATTACATTATGGAAAAAATTTGCTAAAAACATAAGAAAATCTGAACAAAAAAGTCTGTATTTTTAGACGAATTTTCTTTCATCTTTAGTTAATTTTTTTCCATATTTATTTAATTTATTTGTTAGATGCTTTTAAATTAGATGCATTTTAGTTTTTTCAGGTAAGTTTTTCATTTAAAACAAAAAAACAGAAAACGAAAAAGATATGCCAAACTCAAAATTGTGTTAACCATAAAACTCGAGTGGCTGCTGTACGGCAAAATAGGTCCATTTCGGAATTCACTTTAATTATCTAAACCGTTCACATTTTAAAATATATAAAATATAACATATTTATAAAAAATCAATTTAATCAAATATCGTTAACCCTTTCATCCATTTACATTCGTAAATAACAATTATGATTTAAAATATCAAAATGTGAGTTGATGAAATGATTAACGATATCCATTTAACTTAATTTTTTATAAATATATTCTACTCGATGTCTACTCTAAAATGCAAACGGTTCGGTTTGACTGCACAACAGTAGCTGCTGTACTAAAATCCCCCTTGAGGTCTCCATTGAAAAGGAATATGAACCCATTAGATAGTGTTACCCAACACGCATTCCTCATCAAGTCAATGATTTGTTTTTGAACATTTTAAGGTTTATTATTCATCATGTCAATGATTTTTCTTGAAACATTTTAAAGTTTAATACAAGATTGTCTGTTTACTTTGCAAAAGATCTATATTATATTTCTTGGCTAGACAACGGCTCTCATACTGATATTTTCCATAATATCGTCTCTGGTCTTCCTTTTCGCCCTGTTTCCCCGTTCTCACTATTTTCGAACATCATCACAAACTGTAACTAATCTTTCCCTAAAGAAGCTAATCAAAAGAACAAAACAACACAATACAAAGCTGTATCGGTGGGCCATTCATACTATATGAAACAATGAAAAAGAAACTGAGGAATAGGTTAAAAATTGCAGTAGAATCAAATGGAGTGCTTGAGGAGAGCTTGACACCGAGTACTAGGTTTGAAGTGAGAAAAAGATTGATAGGAGTACACAAAAGTTTCATACAAACTAGCATAGTGCAAGTAAGAAGAGTCTTTGAGTAAATTGCATTTCCACATAAATATCTTAAATTTTGTAAGTCCAAAAAGAGCATACATAATGGATTGAGAGTGACAATTTTATGGGATTCTACATGGAGCAATAAATGATCCGATTGATAGCCAGTTCCTTGCACAAGATTGAAACATGATGCCAATCTCTTTGGCGTACAAGTAGGAGAAAGCGGTGTGAGGGTATCAGTTTACAGCATCTCTTGTGACTTTCTCACGCAGCGACTGACTTTCTTCTTAAAATCATCCCTTCTCTCTCTCCATTCTTTCTGCAGTTAGACAAATCAAACATGGGAACATGGGTGAGAGACCAATTGAGGCAAACTGAAACAAGAAAAGAGAAAACGTGTCACGGCACAGAAAACCAATCAACGAGCAGAGAACATTTTACAGAGAAAGCTATGATGTCAGATCTTAAAGAAGTAGGACAGATCGCACATGAACGATGCAAGTCCAAAGTGTAATAGGGTACATTTAGAGGCATGTCCAACACGTGTCACACAAGGACATGGCATGTAAGGAGGTATGTCCATGCTTCCTAGCCCTTGTACAAATATGAAAAATATTTCGGAGTACTCACTGCAGCTTCCACGTTTGCTGGAGACTCGTCATTAGGACTTGAAAGCATTGATATGATGCTCAAAACTATGCTCTCAACCTGCAAAGTAGATTCTCATCAATCATTCTACATAATGCAGGATACAATAGAGAAAAATCAACGACATAATGGTAAATGTATTTACTAAAAGAAAAAAGAGGTAGCAAATCATGTAATTATCTGATCAAACAAGCAAGAAAATAACTGGAATAAGGTTGCTATAAGTCACAACAAAGCAAAGTACGATGCAAAAAATATTGATGGATACCTCAAAAACAAAGAAAAATAAAACAAATAAATAACTATGTGGAGTCTGAGTAATGTGTGCACAAAATCAACATCTTCAGTGTAATAATGTATTTTCCCAAACGATAGAAAACTCACTAAACCCTAGATCCAAGCATTGGAGAGACACTCCAAGGGCCCTACTCGCTGAACCCTAACACCTTCTGCTGTGACAATGAAACAGTCACAACCATTTGGAGAGATATTAATTCCAGTTAGGAAACATTTAGCTTCTAACCAATTTTCAGCAGTTACTTCTACAAAATAGAACCAGAGAAACAAGACAGCAACAGAATCTACAGCAAATGATTCCAACAGAATTCATGCCCACGCTTCTTTAGAATTTTATGACTCCAGCAGGACTTAAAGTGTCAATTAGCTGTTATTAATCAGCAGCAGATTTAAGGGATAGACAATCAAAATCGACACTATGCACTATTTCACCTGAAATCTAAATAGTTGTAACTTGTAATAGAAATATGGTGAGCCAATAGCAATATAACATGGAACATTGAAAGCATTAGAGTAGGCTCAATAAGATTGATCAATCAGACTATATACAGCTACTCCCAATAAATCGATCAATGGTTTTCCCTTTCAACCTATTTAGTTTAAATTTTTATATCTAGTGGCACACACCAAGTTTCTAACCACATCATGTATTCAAATAAATATTTCAATAGAAATAAGAACATGAAACAAGGAAAAAATTCAAAGGAATTATGAATAAACCCTCAACTTAAGGTTATAAATTATAATCAACAGCCTTTTAAATCCAGGGGCCATTGGGAGAAACTAGGTTTTATTTACACTGCACCTAACAATACAATATCATACAGATTTCAGACAAAATTGCTGAAGCAATTAGGAGGACCTTGAATAAAGCATTTGAAGTACGAATTAAACTCTATGTGGGTGTCAGTGTTGGTGGGGGGGAATTAGCAAGGAATGTCAACCAGAGACCTCCTTTAGTATAGCATTAAGATGACAAATTAGTTCCCTTTCCTCTAGTAAGACAGGAAACAACTTCAACTTTCATTAAGGGTTTATTCACTACTTAATGGTTGTAATAAATTAAGTTTTAGCATCTAAAAAAATTTGAAAATAAAAAAGCTCCAGTTTTCCGTGCACCCATGGGACAAGGCATAATACTACAAATATAACTACAACCCCAACTCAACTCAAGCAGGCACTTCTAAACTAAAGTTGTGCTAGGGTTAGAAACGAGCACCTCAATATGAGCTTGAAATGAATCCCACACAGTCATTGCACGGTTTAGTCCAGCCCAATTCTCAATATTCTGCCCTTATACTTGGCCATCAAACCAACTTATCTGGTCCAAGTTGCACTGCCAAGTGTCATCGGATGGAAAAGCCATTATGTGAATGCAAGTCACCAGATGCATATTCCTTTATATAATTATTATTTTTCTATGCAAACCACGTATAATTCAGGATGGAACTGCCACTATACGAAATCACTTGCAGCCCTCAAGACAACGTGTCTGCTATGAAGCACGGATACTTCAAATAGGGTGACGTATCCGTATCGTATCCGTATCGGATACCGATACTTCTTGGATACTCGCGGATACGTATCGGATATTTATTAAAAGTATCGGATACTTCTTAATTAATTTTTCATTAATTTTGGAGTATCGGATACTTAATTTTGAAGTATCGGATACTCCAAGTCATGTTTACTTATTTTATGAAATAAGAATTGTAACATTTATTGCATAGTAATAGAATATAATATAATTGCAAGTATAAATATAAGAATATTTTTCTAATACTTTGTTAAGTTCTTTGATAAGAAGAGCATAGTGAGTTAAATAATAGAATTTATCAAATTGATGTATCCTAATTATTTCTTGCATGTCCCCTATAACTACATAGAAACTAAGAATTAACAAAAGAATATAACAATGGTAAAATTAAATATCAATAAATAAATAAGCAAGTAAACTTGAATATAATATTTTTCACTAGTGTCAAAGGAAAAAACATAGGGACAAGTTGTGAATTGTTCGATTATTGTAATATAAATATATTAAACTTGATACTGAAATGAAATATTTGTAAAAATTTAAAAAGTAAACAAGCTACTAGCTTAAATTAATACAAAATTCTTAAAGGCTAGTATTGTGCATTATAAAATTACATTGTGATTTCTTAACATTCTTTAACTTATGTGTAACTCACTATTAATAATTTAAAAAAATATATTTTTCGCAAACGTATCCTAACCGTACCCGTATCCTATTTTTTAGGTTTTGTCGTATCGCCGTATCCGTATCGTGTCATATCCGTATCTCGTATCCGTATCTATGCTTCCTAGCGTGTCTGATACAACATGGGCTGTTTGGGAAGTGAAATTTTAGCCTAATTTAGGCCTCGTTTGGCAAGTGGCTGTTTTAACCAAAAAGCCAAAAAGTCATTAAAAAAACCAAAAAGCCAACAACTCATATCAAAAAGTCAAAGATTCCATTTTCTCTCTACTTTTTGCACATCTTTTCGTAAAAAGTCAAAAAGTCATCCCAAACATACTAGTTTTTTTTACCTCACATTTTAGCTAAAAAATCAAAAAGTTAATAAAAAAGCCTGCTCCCAAACGAGGTCCAAGCTAAAATTCACAAAAAGACAAAATAGGCTAAAATAGCCAATGAGACAAAATGTCCTATCAAACCAATAATCATTTCACTTCTTTTCTCACAAACATCACATCCAACTACAAAAAAATCCAATCATCTTCCCAAACACAAAAATTTTAACCTATTAAAATAGCCAAAAACTAAAATAATCTATTAAAATAGCAACTTCCCAAACACCCACAATATACAAATTATAGTACACATACCATGAACATTTCCGCACATGTGCCTATAAAAAATAAATGAAGTAAATTATGAAGCCAAAGAATTGGTAAGTTACACAAATTACTTAAACTTACTGGTTGGAGGAAGCAAAACAACTCAGCAGATCTAAAAGGTTCAAGAAGAACGGGAAAGAAAGAAAAAAAAACGACTAGCAAACAAACCAACTAAATCAGGTAGACAGAAATTGATACAAATGAGAAAAGAAAAAACATCAAATGCCTGTGAATTTTAAAATAATGTGCAACCAGTATATATAACATGACACAAACAGAAGATGCCGTAGAAACATGTTCTCATTCTCATAATACCGTATGAACTGGCGTCCATCGCTCACTCGCAAGTTCATAGCCATTTGGGTCCTCACCAGGTGGATGAAGAATTGAAATGCATACTTTTCCATCGGTATAAACTGTAATCATACATCAAGCTTGAAGCAATCAACCAACATAAAGAGCGCACAATAAGTACATAAGACTAAAAACATAATGAACCACTAACCATTTGGATGCCATACATCTGAAGTAAACCTCACTGTTGGAGGGCTATTTGGATAATTCAATGGGAAGGTCATGATTGCATTAAAGAATCCTCCTTCACTTCAAGATTTTGGCAAACACAACAAAATGAGAACACACTTTGTTCAGAACAATATGGCTACTTTAACAAAGAGATCATTGCTGGTCTAAATTAGGGTAATAATTGATTAAGAAAATAGAAGGAATGGAAAAACATCAGCAGGAGTGTTCATGGGTAAGTTTGGTTCGGTTTGACACTAAATTTAGAACCAACTCAATCATGATTAGTTCCAAGTTTTTGGATCTAGAACCAAGTCAATCATGCACTAGAACCAACCCCATCCAACCCAATGTAGCTCGGGTTGGTTCGGGTTAGAAACTATGGTTCCACTATATTAAAAATAAGTAAATCAATCAATAATAAATCATTAAAATAAACAAGTCTTTAAAATTCAAACATAACACAAACAAAAAGCAAAATGTTGTTTAATACAAGGCAATACAAATTAAATTCAACTCAAGCTTAAACATAAGCTGTACAAATTAAATCCAGTAATACAACCAATATAAATTAAATCAACTATGAAAACCAATTCAAACTTCTAGTATTTATTTCGTTCACCTAATAATTCTTATGTGAGATTTATTAGGTGCAATCAAGTCTATTGTGATAAAGCAATTACGTGAAAACTTGTCAATATAAATAAAATTTTAAAATATATTAATATTCTCACTTCTCGGATTGGTTTGGTTTAGGCTTCGGTTGATGATTTGAAAACCCAGAACAAAACAAATGCACTCAAAAACCAAACCAACACAACCCAAAAAGGTCGGTTTGGTTCAGTTCTCCGGTGCACTAATGTCAAGGACCACTCAATTACAACTTGACAAATAACTTCTCGAGCCACTAGTTCCAATTGGGTGCTTGGCTTTGGTTGATGATTTATAAGGGAAATGATACATTATCCTGAACCAACGCCTAAAAACCAACTTGGCAAAAAAAATCTAAATTCGAAGTTCAAAAACAAAGACAATCCGTAGTGATTTACCTATAATGAGGGATTCCGCAATTAAATGTACCCCTAAATCCCCAAACCAAGCACCCAAATCAAACAAAACCACCAATATTTACCGTCGGAAAAAAAAATCAAAATAACCCAATTTTGATAATTAAAAACAACCCAAAACCCAAACTGAGAAAATAACAGAAACCCTCAACCCAATCATTCAATCTACCAAAACCTAAGCGAACAAACATCACATTCAAACAATCAAGACTCTCAATTGCACTCACAAGTAACAAACAAAAAGCAAGATCCAATCTTTAAACAATTGAGCAATAAAGAGCACTCACTATAAAGTATCCGGAGGTCCGATAATGGTAACACTCCATTCGAATAAATTGTTTTCATCAACCAAACCGGCCGAGAATCCATCAACTGGATTTTTACAGAGATCTGCGCAGACATAAAAACCGATCGATGAATTGAATAATTGAAACCCAAAATAAAAACCCTAGAATTGAATCAATTGAAAAATTGATTGGTACCTTTGAGCTGTTTTTGGAGGAGGAGGATTGCTTGAGATGGAGAAGCCATAGGAAACACTAAAAAAAAGGAGAAATTCCAGAAAGAAAGAGAGATTCTTGGGTGGCAAAAGGGATGGGAGGGAAAAAAACAAGAAAATCAAAGATTAGCTTGTTGTGTGTAGGCTTTTATATAATCATACAATTCTTATATATACACAGAGAGAGAGAGAGTGTGGCGTCTTACTGTCTCTCTCTGTCTCTCTCTGTCTAGGGTTATGAGGAAGAAGGGTAGCTGTAAAGGACAAATTATACAATGCTCCTCCTTGAGTAAGGTGGTTTTTGGAAAGTACCTTTTTTAATTTTTTTTTAAAATAATATTAAAAAATAAAAAATATTAAAATAATTAATAAAATAAAATCTCACATCAAATTTATAATTATTTACTTTTTTTCTCACAAATATTACATTTAATTATAAAAAAATTTAATTATCTTTTCAAATATAAAAATTTTAACTTCTTAAAATAATCAAAAACTAAAATAATTTATTAAAATAGCAACTTCTCAAACATCCATTATATCTAGTTGATGTTTTAAATCAATAGTAGTGATTGATTTGAATTGTGTGACCTATTATTTTTGTCTTATAATTTCAAAAAATAAAACATTTTTATCAATTTATAAATAAAATAGAGTAATGCTCTGAATCGTTGAATAATTGCTTTCGAAGAAGAGGGTGGGTTTGGATCTTTATTAAAGGTTGAAAGAAAAAGGAAATAAATATAAAGTAGTTTATTCTCTTTTGTGCATAGTGGTGGTGGACAAATATTGGTCACATTATATGGTATGAACAGTTGTTATTTTTTTAAAAAAAATATATATGTTTAAGGATAAATATGTATTATAAAAGAATAATTTAAAGTTAAAATTATAATTAAAATATGATTTTAATTGTTTATTTTAATAATATTGACGCTATTATTCTATAAAATTATTACTTGAATACTTATACTCTCCCGTTCTAAAATAAAAGTATTTTTGGGGGAATCTAATTTTTTTTATAGTATAATTATTGCACTTTAAAAATATTAATTTTTTAAAATTACCCTTTATAGTACATTTTTTTGAGAATATAAATTGTCATAATTGTATTTTTTGTGTTGTTAATAAATTTAAAAAAAGAGAAAAATAAAAAATTTATATTATTTTAATTCTTAATTTTTGAAAAGTGACCAATATTTTGGGACAATAAAAAATGAAATAAGGAGCTAATATTTTGACACGGATGAAGTATATATTAATTTTATTTAAATTATTTGTGTATTTTGATAATTTTAGTTCTATCGTATTATAAAAATATAATTATCATATAATAATTTTGTATGATATATATTAAATTATAAAATATTAAAATAAATAATTATTTTAATATTAAAAATAATAGTTAAATTAGATGAAGAATTAATAATATAAAATTAAAAGTAATTATAACTATTTAATTTTATTTTAGATTCATTTGGAAAATAAAAATATGTAGAAAAATAAATTGTTTAAAATTTATTAAAAAAATCAAATATATATATATATATATTTTTAATTACAGGAAAATTCTCTCACTCTCTCGCTTGTCTTGCCCTCCTAAGACAAACTCTATTTAAGTCAAGACTCGCGCAGCGGACCAAGTGTTGTGATAGTAACAATTTGAGATTAACCTCCTAACCAACTGCGTTATGCCCAAGAGATTGGCCCAAGGAGTTTTGAACTTGAGACCAGGGATCTTAACCCCCAAGCCTTTACCAAGTTGCCAAACACCCTTGGATTAAATATAAATATGTTGTAGTTAGATTATCATATAATGACTTTATATGATATATATATATATATATATATTAAATTATAAGATTGTAAAAATAAATATTCTTAATTAAATTAAAATATCAACTATATAAAAGAAATTCAACAACGACTAATCAAGAAGAATCACATAAGAACATCTAAACTCAAAAAGAAAAAATAATGAACACATTCAAACGATAGATACATCTCAGTGTGTAAAGTGATCAATCATCTGTAATATGATGTCAAAATATAAAAGAACTTGCTGTTCAACAATTAAAAAAATAACTCAGTCAGTAAATTCAAACCTTAGAGATTTTTCGAGAGTATCATTATTGTACAAATTTTTCTTTATGTGAGTTGCAATTATACAAAATAAATATAGGGAATAAAGTGTAATTTCATATATAGAATCATTATAAAATTTTAACGGCAAATCCATAATATAGAATTGATATTGGATATAGCATAACGTAAGAAAAAATAAGAAAAAAAAGAAGACAATGTAGCATTAAAAAAAATCCTAACACGCTGAAAAAAATTAAGAAAAAAAAAATATGAAACACACAATTGGTATTATGTTTGTGGATAGTCTCAATTTATCATGAAATATATATATATATATATATAAATATTTGTGAGTCCATATAAAATAGGTAAAGTTAATATAATTTAAATTATGTTTGGATTTGTGTAGAACTCCATATGTAAATATATGTTGACGTGGCTCTCTTAGAAAAAAATAAATCCTTATAATGGGTCACCTAAATATGAAAAAATATACTACTTTTAATAATATATATATATATATATATATGATATGTATACCATTTTAAGTCTGTTTTGATTTGATATCAATTTTAATTTAATCATTTCAAGGCTAATTTTTTTAAAATCTAAATATTAAGTCTGTCAATTTAACCAATAGATATGAACGATTAGTTTTTTTTTTTTTTTTTTTAAGGAACTATTAATTTTTTAATTTTTTTAATAATTATTTGAATTTAAAATATTAATAAAATTTAATTATAAAATACATATGACATTTTAAGGAGTGCTTTAACTTAAGCTATAGAAAGAAATGAATATATATATATATATATATATATTTTTTTTTTCTTTATCTCTCTTTATTTATCTAAATTATTTTGTAACTACATGATATAAAAATTAAAATTAATATTATCTAAATGGACGAGATGGATTAAAACTTTTAATCCCAAACCCAATTTGAATATTAAATGGATTCAAAAAATTCGTCCAATCCGACGCTATGAGCCAAATATTTTTCCCAAACCCTAAAATGTTTGGGCAGGTCATTAGGTCAATGGCCATGAATCGATAGCCCACCCAATCTGCCCAGTTCAACTTGATATTTTTTGATTTTGGAAAAATATTTAGTTCATAGAATTGGATTTGGTTGAGATTTTGTATTTATTTAATATTCGAGTTGAATTTGAGATAAAGAGTTATAGTCTTGTCCGGTTCGTCTATTTATAAAATATTAATTATAATTTTATATTATTTTAATTATAGAATAAAGTAAAAAAATTATAAAAGATAATATATAATTCTTTCCAAGGCTTATATGAAAATATATGTTAAAAGATCATATTGATTTTATCATTGGATTTTGTTAATGTTTCAAATTCAAATAATAATTAAAATGATCTAAACATCTCTTTAATATTCTTCAAGACAAAAAAAAGAAAAGAAAAAAAACTAATAGCCTATATCTATTAGGTTAAATGAGCGGCGAACTTCTGAAGGCTAGATTATGTTCGATGTTGAGTTAGGTCAGATTTGAAATAACACATATCTTCTTATTATATAATACGAGCATAGCTTAAACTCAACTTCACTCGAGATTGTCCACCCCTAATATATATACAAAAGTATTAGAGATTTTGAACATTCCACTCAAAATTTTGCCACCATTCACATGAGAGTGGGAGAATCGGCTATAGGCTAAGGTCATTGAAGTTTGTGCCTTAGGCTTAAAAAATTGGCCTAAAATAAGGTCTCAAATTTAGTAGTGTGTATATTACAAATTCAAATAGACCCAAGTTATTTTTATTACTTTAAGGCCAGTCTAAAGGGGCCCAAAATATTTTGTTGGTTCATATAAAAAAAAATTATTTGCAATTGTGATTTAGCCTAATTAAAATTAAAACATATACAAACAAGTGTTGATTTGGCTATTGAGGCCCCGTTTGTTTGGAGTTATGGAGAGGGGATTGAGTTTGATAGTGATGAGGGGATTGAGAATGGGGTGTTTGTTTTGAGAGATAGGGATGTGACTAGTAATCCCTTGGTATTAGTAAGGAGGAAGAAGGGGAATTGGTAAGGAAGAGGTAGAGATGGTATTAGAAAAATAGTGAGGGGATTATAAATTTTTTTATTTTTTATATATTGAGAATTTTTTTTTAAATATAATGTTTATTTTTTTTATATTTTTTGTTATTTTATATAAAAATAATTTAACAATTCCTCACTATTAATCTCCTTACTAACAATTCTCTTATTATCAATTCCCTCCATTCTATCTCTCAAAACAAACGGGCATGAATCAGAACACCACTACCACACAAATTCTGTGAGCTCTCATCTCTCTCTCTCTCTCTCTCACACACACAAACGAAGCACACCAGAGAACCAAGGAGGAGCAACGCTGGTACCCAAAATTTGGTGACGATCAACTGCGACTTGGGGACCCACTTTCTCACATAGTAAATCTTCTCTCTCTCTCAAACTATCAGATTTTAAAAGAATAAATAAATTTATCAGAATTTTTTTTAATATAATAAATAATTTTAAATTTTTTTTTTTTTACCTAGCTCTTTATCAGATTTTAATTGAATAATTTTTTCTTATTTTTTATATTGTTTCATTGTGTTCCATAATTTATTTACTATTAGATATGAAATAGTCAATGAATTGTGATTTGTGGATTGAATTGTAATTATACTCATGTTTTCTAAGAAGAATAGTTTTGGAAATGAAAAGAGAAAGAAGAATTTGAAAGTAAAACAATTGATTCAATCTTAATCGGGAGCACATGATAAATATTTTGGTATAGATTATTATTGAGTATTCAAGTTCTGTTGCCTTTGGATAAATAAGTTTTACAAAGTTGAAATTGATCAAATCCTACCTTCGGCCAACAATATCATAAGAAAAATTGAATGGATTAGCTATATTGTCTATTAAAAAGGATTTGGTAGATAAATTAGATTATACAAATTTAATTAGTGATTTTGCAACTAAAAATGCCGGAAGAGTAGTATTTAAGTGTTAATTGGTTCAATTGTAAATTAGATATTGCTGAATTATAAGAAAAATGCTAGGAATCCATCCTTATAGATTCCGAATTACCCTGAATGAAGTGCGTAGTCCACATATGAAATGAATATGAGTCATTATTTTTTTTTTCTAGGTAAATTTTAAGTTGATAAGGGTGAATTTGTAATATTGTTAAAACTATAAGGCAACGAAATAATGTTTTTTAGTTTATATGCATAATTTTTTTATTAAAAAAAATATATGTAAAAGGGTCTCATTTTTATAGTTCACTCTTAAGCCTCATGAATCTCATATAAAGCTGAGTAAGAAATCCGTGAAATTCGTAATGCGATCCGGTTTAATTCAATCTGATAGGTTTGGATTGATTTTTTGAATCCGTGGTTCAGTTTCGGATTGAAAAATTAAAAATCCGTAATCCACAGATCGGTTCCTGATTGGAACCGATCTGGACCATATATAAATAGCCTATATTTATATTATACACCCTCCTGCATAGTATCTTTTTTTATTCTATATAAAACCTAAACCCAAACCTAAACTCGCATAATATCTTCTTTTATTGCTTTTGTTTGTTAATTTCAATTTGTAATGGTCTAAATACTTAAGATGGAACTAGTTTCCTTACGGTTGTTTAAATTCTAGAACAATATGTCGTTATTATAGACAAGCATGTTACTATTTTAAAACTAATATAATGCTATGTTTATATTTTTATGAAATTAAAATGATCTATATATATATATTTATTTAATTATATAAATCCGTAATCTTAAATCGATCCAATATATATTTAAATAGATTGATTCAAATTAATTTCACGATTTAAATAGATTAAATTAATTTTAATTTTTAAGAACTATAAATAATAAATTGATCTTAGTTTTGCCTCAATCCGAACTATTCACACTCCTAACGTCATAGTCAGAAATGTGGCGTGGGTCATATATGTGGCTTGAAAGATTGGCAAAAGTGACATTTTAAAAAGTTGAAAGATTGGCAACTTTTTGAATGCACTCAAATGAATTTATACAAAGAAAGTGATCTGGCCTATTTGGTCCATTTAGATTGTAGGATGGCAAAACAAAGGATTGTTTTTGGAAAGCTAATTAAAAATTAATTTTTAAATTTATTAATTTTTTTTGAAAAAACGTATAAAAAATATGGAAGATGATATAGTTAAAAATGAGTTTAAAAAGTTCACTTTCCAAAACAAAAATGTTTAAAAGATTCTTGTTTGGATGGAAAATGGTTTAAAATCGAAAACTCAGAGCTTTGTGACGATGTAAAGCTTTTTTCTGGCAAATTTCATAAATTAGAACCTCAATTGTGTGATTTTTTCGTTTATGAAAAGTTTTGTTTAATGTATTTTTGTTTTGGTTGTCATTTATTTTAACATGTTTATTTAAATATCGATTATCCAAAATTTTTCTTAACTCAAATTTATTATTATTGTTGATAATTTATTTAATAGCAAAAATTACTTTATGTAATTATTTTCTAGTATACTTAGAGCATCCTCATCAAATTAGTTAGTATATATAAATCAAATTAGTTAGTATATTTTTATTATATTTTGGTTTAAAATTTACTTTTGTATTTTGGCTATACACATTTCAAATATACTTTCTAACAAACTATCTATTCTTTTGCCATATTAGTTAACATTATTTTTATTAATTTAATTTAAAATTATTTTTTATAAACTCTACGCAACTAATTCTAAAATATCAAAAGTAACATATTTTAATCTTAGACTGATTCAAACTAATAGCTACATTTGTTGAGTCAAACCCACAAAAACTAAAATAGTTAACTTAATAGTAGCTAGTTTGATGGAATTAACATTTAATGATTTACTCACTATTTTAACTAAACACAAAATTAACTAGTTTGATGAAGATGATCATAGGACTATACTAAAATAGGTTATTTTAGTAATTTTTTTTTTAATTTTTTTACTAAAATATAAGATGAAAAAAATTAGTTTGTTTTGAATGATTTTTGACTTTTTACAAAAAAAAAATGTGTAAAAAATAGAAAGAAAAATCTTTTTAACTTTTTTATATAGCTCTTTTAATTTTTTAATTTTTTTAGTGACTTTTTAACTATTATTATAACTTTCCAAACTTGCCCTAAATTTAAAGAAAAACTTGCCCTAAATTTAAAGAAACATCATGTAGGGTTGGAATTATTTAAGTTAATTGGGCTAATTTAATTGGCCAAAAAAAGTTAACTTTGAGGTTTAAATTTTAATTATCCAAACATATGTAGTGTCTTCTAAAAATGCTAACCCCCTACCCAAGGACAAAAGTTCTATAATTGCGAAAGTGTGATTTTGAGAAAGTAATAAAATGCCACGTGTTATTTACGTGGCAGATTTTCTCAATAAACTAATACAATGTTAGATCATCTCTATTAGCTTGCCTAAATTTTACCCTAAAATATTATTAAAAATTCATTTTTTATTTTAGGATTTACTTTTTTATCTATCTTTCCTAACAAATTTCCTATTCTTTCTCTAATTTATTAAAATAATCTTTTTAATTATTTTTAAATTTGAATATTTTTTTAATAATAAAATAATTAAACAATATAAAATAAAGTAAAAAATGAGGCTCAAAGGTAGTGCTTGAGCAAATGAGAGAGAGAGAGAGAAAGAGAGAGAAGGGGGATGTGAAAGCTTAAGCAAATAAGAGGTCCTAGTCCCAAGTCCCAAAGGCAGTGCTGGAGCAAATAGAGGCTCAAAGCTGATAGGGATAATTACAAAAGAAAGCAATAGAAGTAGAAGCCAGGGGCCGAACGTCTGAGTGGACGATTGGTTAGGTCATTTTTGAGCATTTTTCTTCTTCAGTTACAGGATATTCATGGACATCCAGAGGGATGTCCGAGGGGACGTTCGGGGGACATCTAGGGGACTTCTCCTTTATGCTTAAAACGAAATAAAATAAAAATTTATCAGATATAAGGAAACTACAGTGACTTCCTACAAATAAAGAGTTACTGTAATAATCCTAAATTTAAGAAATGGTATGAGGTATCTATTGAGAAAGAATTTGTAAAGAATTAACCGCTTAAGCTATTATAAGGGAATTGATAGGGATACTCTTAGTTGTTGTTGGTTAGTAGGTAGATACAAATTGATTTGATAGTTTAAGTTTTATTATTTTATGTATTTTTTTTGAACCAATATTTTTTTTATAATTATTTTGGACCTTATTTGAGTATAAAACTATTTATTCTTCATTCTTTATAATTAAAATAAAAGTTAAATTTTCATATTTTATGAATAATTAATATTATTACTAATTAAAATATTTTTTTTAACATACTTATAAAAAAACATAATATCATTTTCTTAAGGAGGGTTGGTGGATTGGATTGGATTGGGTTGGGTTGGGTGGCTTATCATTCTCCATCCGTCTGAACTTAGACAGATTTGAAAAATTTCTATCAATATCTGTCCTCCCATAATATCAAAATTGCTTAAAAGAGGTGGATTGGGTTAGATCAATCAATTTTGGAAGATCAATCCGGTTCGTGAGCACCTCTAGTTGTTGGAGGAAATATGTGAAATTTGGTTACTTGAAATTTTTTTATATAGTAAATCTCTTTACATTATGGCTCATTTGCATTTTGTCTCTTTAAATTTCAAAATTTAACAATTTATTCCCTCAAAGTTTTATCTTATTACAGTTAACTAGTTTGTTAGAATTTTGTTAGGAGTTTATACAAAATTAGATCATGTGTAAATTACATGACATTTTTATTGAATTCTTAGAACAATAATACAATTATTGATTGTTTTACAAAAATAGTACTACTCCATTATTTGGTGATTTTATTTGCATTTTGTCGCCTTATTGTAGTGGCAAAGTGCAAATAAAATCACTAGACAAAAGTGTTATTATCTAAAAATTCAATAAATGTGCTATGTGTTTTACATATGATTTGATTTTTTTTATAAATCTCTAATAAATTTCTAACAAAGAGGATTAATTGTTGAGTTTTAAAATTTTAGGAGGACAAAATACAAATATATCATAGTTTAAAGGAATTTACTATAATTTATATATATAAAAAAACTTTGTAAAAATTTTTCAAAATTATTTAACTGCAGATTACTTGTCAGATATGACTTATGAATTTCGGATACAGCTTTAGGATTAAAGTTTTTAAATAAAACAAAGTTCAAATGTCAAAGGGCATTTGGTCTAGTGGTATGATTCTCGCTTAGGGTGCGAGAGGTCCCGAGTTCAATTCTCGGAATGCCCCCTTTTATCATTTGGTTTGATTACTTTTTCTTTTGTGGACTCGACCAGGCCCAGCCCATCCGACTCAGCAGTTACTGGGCCATACCCATATGCACTCATTACCCCCGTGCAGTCCTATCAAAACTTGAAAAATTTGTTTTTATATTTTATTTTAATTAAAAAAAGAGATTAACCATAAAAGGTTGGTTTCAAATTTAAGGGTTGTTTGACGATGAATTTTTTAGTTGATTTTTTTGATTTTTTAAATTATTTTAGCTTGGGATTTTTTTTGTTGTTTGGTTTTGTTGTTTGGATTTTTTGACGTTTTGGCTTTGGAATGAATTTTCTTTTTTTTTTTTGTCTTTTTGTGTTTTGTTTCCTTTTATGATTTTTTGACTTTTTTTTTATTTTATTTTAATCATTTTATGATTTTTTAGCTCCAGGGAAAAAACCAAACCAGCACTTAGATCTCAAAACAGTTGGTTTTGTATAGAGCTTTCTTCCATCTATTTTAAAAAACACACTTGTCACGTAATTTTTTTTTTTAATTTTAAAACTTACCCAAATTAAAGGTCTTACTCTCTTAACTAATGTAATTAACGTCCTTTGGTTAGCTTAAACCAAAAAAAGAAAAGAAAAAGGAATAGATCTATGAAGAAGCTCATTCAGGCCTCGTTTGGGAACAAGTTAATTTAGTAACTTTTTGGCTATTTAGTTAAAATATGAACTAAAAAAAACTAGTATGTTTGGGATGACTTTTTGACTTTTTACTAAAAGATATGCAAAAAGTAGAGAGAAAAGATAATCTTTGACTTTTTGGTATGGGTTGTTAGTTTTTTGACTAATTTAGTAACTTTTTGACTTTTTGACTAAAAATGAGAGTTCCCAAACGAGGCCTCAGTTTAAATTTTTGTACTAAGGCCGGCCCTCGGTTAAGGCTAGTGAGCCCTGCGCCTAAGGTCCCTAAATTTTGGCCCAAAATAAGTCTCCAAATTTTAAACATTCTTTATACCATTAAGTTTTAAAAAAAGCCCAATTATTGTTACAGGACCTTCAAAACAAAAAGGCCCACTAAAAATAAAGACCCTACCCTTGTCTCAAGAAAGATTGAATGAATTAGCTCTCCTATCTATTGAAAATGATATAGTGGATAAATTAGATTATACAAACTTAATTAGTAATTTTGCACCTAAAAATGTAAGAAGAGTAATGTTTAAGTGATACTTTATCGTAGTTGGTTCAATTTTTATTTGGTATTATAGCTTTGCATTTTTTTCTTTATTGTAAATTGGATTTTGCCATTTTAAATTCTTATAATGATTTCTTCATATCTTAATCCATATAAGTAAATTTTTGTATTGATACTCACAAATAATAACTTATACATTTTTAGTATTTATAATATTACTCAAAATTTTTGTTTGATTAATATGTATAATGGCCCCTCTAGAAACTTCGCCTACGGCCCTATAGAATTCAGGGCCGGCCTGCTTTGTACATTCCCGAACAACTCATTTTTGTTAGAGGAATTATAGAAATTATTCTATGTTCTTGGGGCAAGTTTAGATGGTGCTTTAAATTAAAAGTGGTTGGTCTAATATAGTATATATCACCTTATTGTTGTTGGACAGTTAGAGATGATGTGAAATATGTCAATTAATTAATGAAATAGAACATTGCTCTAAGAGTAATGAATAATTTCTCTTACTAGCACACCCCTCTCATAAAGAAAATTATGATTTTTTAGGATAAAATTTAAGGACTACGATTTGTTTTATAATTATGCTATGAATATTATAATTATTGTTACTCTTTTTTTTTTTTTTTTGGGGGATGATGAATAAAAAGTTATATTTTGTATTAAAAAAAAAGTTATGACATTTTATGGTTCATGTTGCAAATTTAAAAAGAAGACGAAGAGATTTTCTCGCAACTATGATTGCATTTATATCATTTTTTTCTATAAAGAACTGTTTATCGAGAATACAAGTTTAATCTTCTCTTAGATTAAGTTTGGCGAGGATGAAAGTGAGGGAAATAAAAAAAAAAATAAAAATGTTAGAAATCTCAAAAATTTTACCAAAAATTTTATCAAATATATAAGAAAATTTAAATTTGTTTATAAAAAATAGTTACTTATACTTCAAATTCCTATTTTATCTCTATTTTCTTTTCAAAATTACAAGAAATTTTGTTTTGTTTTGTTTTTTTTCTTTTGCATTTGTTTCAACTATTTTAACTCTTTATAATGACCTTTAAAATAAGTTTCAAATTGTTGGAGATCAAGTTTTTTAAGGTCTCGATCAGACTTTCTTTTCAATTTTCTTACACTTGAAAACTTGAACTATGAGTGTTTGATTCAAAGAACAAGCAAGTGCTTAAATTCAAACCTGAAAAGGAGATAAAATCAACGATTCACCAATTATAACATATTGAAATTTAGTTTTTTTTTAATTAATAAATTTAAAATTCATCCACTTGGACCAAGGGAGGAAATGTTTACTTGTTGCTTATAATAATAACAACTAATTAATTCATCCACTTGGACCAAGTGTTATCTTGTACAAAAAGTCGTGGGCATCCCCTAACTGGCCAGTTGCTTTTGGTTCAGGCATCTACGGTCGTCATTAATTAGAATTTTTTTTGATAATGACCATTAATTGTAATTGATAAGTTAAACTTTTTCCATGGAATTAACTGGTGATGACCACATGTTAACAAAAATCTATGTAATATGGAACATCACTGCTATATTAATTAGTATATTAACAGTAATTAACAGATGACATACTAACATAATTTTAAAAGTTTTAAGTATTTATATTATTTATAATGGGTATGATCATAATTTTGAAATAATAATATCATAATATATATTGATATATTAATTGATGTACTAATTAATATACGTAACACCATTGTAGATAAAATGGGTCTGGTTAACGTGAAAGGCACAAATGTAGAGAAGCCAATAATACAAATATATGTATATATATATATACAAATGCATAAACACATGTGAAATATTATAAATTTATAGTGAGGTAGATCTTTTATCCTTATATTAAGTGTGATGATTTGGTCATCCATACCTTTCAAGTTTCAATCAGTAGATAAATCTTTCATCCTATAGATATATATATATATATATATATCTATATAATAAGGGAGAAGAGTTTTTGAATTTGTGTGAAAATGTATCGGAGATAAATTTCAATTTAACGGCTGAGATGATTCTTAAGCTTATATCGATGGTTCAGATTGGTTCAAATGAATGATGATTGATTCATTCACGCATGCACGTCTGACCCACGCACGTCTGACCACATCCTCCCCACCTTCCCTCTCTCTATCTCTCTCTCTTTCACTCTCTGTTCTTCTTCGACAGAAGCAAAAAACCCCACCCTCTTCGCTACCGACGCTCCTCCTTCGTCACACTCCTCTTCATCAACCGTTTGATTTCAATTCTCTTCATCGACCCCCACCCTCTTCGCTACCGACGCTCCTCCTCCTCCTCCTCATTCGTCACGCTCCTCTTCATCGCAAGGTAAGATTCCCTTACAACCCAAAACAATTTCAGTATAGTTTTGTGGCTTTAATCATATATCCAGAAGAGTTGGGGCTTTGATCATATAACAGAGTACTCATTTTGATTTTGATTTTTGTTTTTTCTAAACCTTAAATTGATTTGTTAATTAGGGTATTTTAGGTATTTGGATTGCTCTAAATCAAGTTTGTAAGATTGATTTGGTTTAGTAATATGTGTTTGTTTCCCTTTTTTTTTTTTCCACTTTTGAGTTTTTGATCCGATTGTGCTTCGATTGGCTCACCAAGTTCGCTCCTCTGTTTGCTCCTCTCCTCTCTCCCTCTCTCTCAAACCCTAGATTTACGCTCAGCCACCAGAAATCATTCTCCGAAAAATACCATTTCGATTTTGGGTTCAATTCCATTTTGGGTTTCGATTAGTTTGTAATTGTGTTTATGTATAGTTGATGTGTTTCAAATTATGTTGATTTGTTTGTACCCAATTGTGTTTGTTATTGCCAGAAAAAAGATAATTTTTATTGGGTTTTGAGTTTTAAGACTTAATAGGAGTAGTTTTGTTGGTGGGTTGGCTGAGACAATTCTCTTAATAAAATGTCAAGTGTGTGCAGATTAAGCTCAATTTCTTTGATCCTGCCTGCTGAATGCTCTGCTCAGAGTAATCAGTGCGGTTATTCATTTCAGTATACAGATGGAAGTGGGACGTCTGGTTTTTATGTATCTAATTTTCTGTATTTTGACACAATTATGGGGCCGTCTTTGGTCACTAACTCTTTCGCCCTAATTGTTTTCGGGTAAGCTGTTATGACTTCTGAAGGTTGTCTGTGTCAATGTGGGACATAAAATAACTATTAGATGGAGAGAGTAGATGGTCAAAAGAGTGAAATAAAAAGCCTTCGTGATAGTCTAATATGTGGTTTCCATAATTAGCAGCCTTTTTTTTTATTATTTTAGTTTACAGAACAACCATAATCAAATGTGACATTGGTTATTTCAACATGATTTCACCAATCTTCTAATTGAAAAAAAATCAGTTAACTTAGGGTTCATTTGGGAATTGGCTTTTTTAGTGGCTTTTTGTCTAAAACTTCGTGGCCTTATGTTCTACGACAAAAAATCAGTGGTGTTCATTCTCTTAGTAGATTCTACATTGGTAAATGGAGAAGAGGAAGAGGAAGAGGAAGAGGATTATAAATGGGATGAGGACCAAAATTTCTAATGGTAACTGTAAAAAGAAGAATGAAGGTCAACTGAAGGAGGATTAGAGAAGTAATGATCTTAGCAGAATGTATCTTATATTATATGTTATATCTGCAATGGCTTGGCAACATATCAGGATTGAGGAGTTGAGTGTACATTTCAAAACTTCTGTCCTCTTTTTTCTATTGTCATTGTTTTATCCCCATATCAATGTTCATCTTTAGTTTTGTTGGGTGGGTTTTGAACATTTGATTGGCTGTTTTGGAATTTGTGAACAGGTGTAGCACCAATCACTCTGGGGACTTAATTATGCCAGATAAAGCAATTGATGGGATTTTTGGGTTTGGTCGACAGGTTCTGTCTGTCATATCACAGTTGTCATCCCGAGGGATTACTCCCAAGGTTTTCTCCCACTGCTTGAAAGAAGATGGCAACGGTGGCGGATTATTAGTTCTTGATGAGAGAGAGCCAAAGCCACACCAAATTTGAACAACACAGGCCTGATATCTCTATTCTCTTTCACCATCCTAATTGAAAAGCTCTAATCTAGACACATAGATACAGATATATACACATATATGAAGATCATGGGTCCTCTTCTTCATCATCTTCCATCTACACGCCCAAATTCAGAAAAAATCAAACGACCCATTTGAGAAAAACAATTTATAAGCAAAACCCAATTCAGATTTTGGCGATTTATGACTCACCATCGGAGATAAAGATCGTATATGCATCGAGAAATAGAGCAAATGAGTTTGGAGACGATTTGGTGTTGTTGTGGGTCTTTTTGCAAACTCAAGTTTTTGTGACTTTCATGAGTTTGAGATTTTGTCTTTCTTTTGAGAGTTTGAGACAGTTGCGTATGAAAACCCATAATTTAATTGAGTAAAGTCTTATGACGACTGGCCATTGATTTTTTGTCTTAAGTCATGTTGAATGTAATAAGCACATCTATATAATAAGGGAAGATGGTTTTTGAAAATCTATACAAATGTCTGAGAGATACATTTAATTTGGACGGCTGAGATGTCTAAAATGTTTAGATCAATGGGTGGTTCCCGCCCAACACATTTCATTTGATTTGCCTATATCTATCCTCTGTCTCCCCCATACCCTCTGTCTACCATCTGTCTTCCCATACCCTCTACCTTCCCTCTCTATCTCCCTCTCTGTCTCCCTCTCTGTCTGTCTCCCTATTCCTACTCTGCACTGACTCTCCCCTCAGTATCTACCTTCCCTCTCTATCTCCCTTTCTTGCTCTGTTTTTGGGTTTATCTTATTGTATTGGGTTTGGATTTTGAGTTATACGGGTGATATTGAGCCAACTGGTATATACGGGTGAGTTATAGATATATGGAAAAGAAATTCTGCTCAGACTTTAACCAATTCTACAGGTCAGCATTGGTGATTTGTCTGCTCTGCCCATTTTGAGTTTAAATTCATTGAAGTTGATGTTGAGTACCTTCTGGGAAAACACTTATTCCTTTTTTGTATTTAATGTATTTCCTTTGTTTAAACCTGATGATACTTCTTCTCTTTGCTGGACTTCTGCATTTGTAAACCATTATAGCCCTTGTTGACCTGGTAGTAATTGATTTACAGGTTTGCCACTCTCAAGGAGCCAATCAGATTCAGCAAGGACGAGTCCTATTGGTGATCCAATAGAGGACAAAGTGGTATAAATTAAGTTTATTACTAAGTCGTTGTAATGATGGTCGACAGCTGACTAAAATCTATGCAGGATGTCTATTCAGTACTGAGATCTGTACTACAATATTATTACATTACTTTGATCTATTTTATGTCTGTGGATGGCATGCAGATAGTGTCTGAGCTGAGAAATGCTTCAAATAGAAGATCAAATGGAACACCCATAGACCATGAAATGTCGAAAGAAGTTGAGTCCAAGCATAATCCTCCCAGTGTGGTCGCCAAGTTGATGGGGCTTGATACCCTTCCATGGCAACAGTCTGATTCTGCTGCGCAAAGAAGTCATTAAAGAGACTATGCACGAAGTCATTCAGGTATTCCTTTGGCTTATTGGCAGCAAGAACATGGATTGGACATGCAAATGCAATGTGAGATCCATCAGTGTCCAGAGCATAATGAGTATAAGGATGTTTATGAAATATGACAGCAATCACAGAAAGGAAGTTATGTAAGAGATAAATCACCACAGAAAGGAAGGTATAATGAGAATACAAATGAGAAAAAGATGGCTTTAGTTCGTCAGAAGTTCATCGAAGCAAAACGCCTAGCCACAGATGAAAAACTTCGCCAATCCAAACAATTCCAAGATGTGTTGGAAGTTTTAAGTTCTAACAAAGATTTATTCGTTAAGTTTCTGCAAGAACCAAATTCCCTGTTCTCTTAGCATCTGTATGATTTGCAGCATGTTTCCCCACCTCCCGAGACTAAGCGCATCACTATTCTTAGACCTTCAAATGATATATATATTTAGTTATAGGGATTATATCAGACAAATCTATAGTATTTATATCAGACAAATTTTGCACAGACCAATATATGGAAAAGTATTTTTAACTGCTTAGTTCAATAGAGTTATTGAAAACATGACTTTAACCAATTCAGTATTATTATTTAGTGTTGAAAACATGACTTCAGTATTCTCTCATTTTTATCTTAATTGAAAACATGGCTTTAGTATTCTCTCATTGATTCGGGTAATTGTTCTTCTTCTTGAATTTTTTTTTTCCTCTCTTAGCTTTTGCCTTCATCAGAGCTTCTGTGGATCACTCTGACCACTTTCACCGTTGTTCACTCCGGCTGTGACATCACTTCGGCTGCTCGGCTATTCACTTCAGCTACTCGACATCTTGCTCGGCTGCTCGGTTAGTTTATTACTTTGGTTCTTATTTTTTTTTTGCTTAATTTTTTTTTCTGCTCGGCTGCTCAATGCTTTGGTAACGTTTGGCTACTCGACATCACTCTTTTTCCTCTCTCAGCTTTTGTTATTTCTTTTGTTATTGCTTTGCTTTGATATTGAGCCAACTGATATATACGAGTGAATTTTGTTCTTTTGTTATTGAGCCAACTGCTCTGTTTTGTTAAAGAAAACAGTTGCTTTGTTAAAGAAAATAGTTGCTTTGTTAACAAAGTGACTATACCATGGTTGCTATGGTTTAGACTATATCATGGCTGCTTTGTTAAAGAAAATAATTGCTTTGTTAAAGAAAAAATAATTGATATTGAGCCAACTGCTTTGTTTTTTTATCTCTTTTGTTGCTCTGTTAAAGAAATAACAAAAGAAAAAAACTGTTTTTTTCTTTTGTTAAAGAGTAGTTGCAAAGGCTATGTTTTTTATCACCAAAATCGGTTGGCTCAATTTTTTATCACCAAAATCAGTTGGCTCAATTTTTTATCACTAAAATCACCAAAAATTCTGCTTAATGTTTTTATTACTGTTTTTTATTCTATTTTTTTATCACCAAAATCACCAAAAATTCTACTCAAAAATTCTGCACAATGTTTTTTATTCTGTAATTAAAAATTTTGTTTTTTATTACTGTCAACTGTTTAAATTAGTGATGAGAGACAAAAATTCTTTTCAATGTGTTTACTGTTATGAGAGACAATTTTTATGTTTTTCCAAAAATTCTACGCAATATGTTTTTCCAAAAATTCTACGCAATATGTTTTTCCAATAATATATATGGATGTGAGCATGAATTTAGATGTTATGAAAGACAATTTTTATCATTAGATGAATATTCAATTAAGTGAATTTTTATCATTTCATGCTCACATTCAATTTTTATCATTTCATGAATTTTTATCATTAATTGAATAGTTGGTCCAGATGATGATATGTGAGCATGCATATATATATTATAAGAGACAAAAATTCTGCTCAATGTGTTTACTGTCAAGATATTTGTCTAGGTATATAATTTATTTGGTGTCTGACATACACCAAAACAATATATAATCTTTATTTGGCTCAAACTCAACATCACACTAGCCACTCCTGAACTAGATGAATCTCTCACTATCTCAAATGTTGCGTGAGGAAACCTGCCATCTTCGCCTACCAGGGTCAATTATAGTCCCTCTTTTGCCTTCTCTTTGTGGCAGCAACCCCCATGATATAGTCACTTCGGCTGCTCTATTTTTTATCACCAAAATCAGTTATTGCTTTGCTATGTTTTTTACCAATTTTTGTCTCTCCTCCTTTCTCTCAGTGTGTTGGGCCCATGCTATAGATTTTTTGAGTTCCTGCTATCGGATATTAACTGCATTTTCAGTGTGTTGGCTCTGTGCTTATGGTTATTTACTTCCAATATTCAGCCATTAATTTGGTTTTTTCAGAGTCATGTTAATAATTTTTAAGTGGGTGTGAAGTCTATGTCCATGCAGTGTTGTTAGTGAGTTGCTATAGTAAGAAAAATAAAATTGTTTTCTCCATTTTAGCTCCAAAAACTCACAAACATTATATAGTTCTTTACCTCTATAATTGATTATTCTTTTTAGGGGTCCAGATGATGATATGGACAAATTTTTTTAATTAATTTCAAACTCCAAATCCAACATCTTAAGTAATAGATTCTAATAAATTTGTAAGCTTTTTAAGTGTACACATATAAATATATAGAAATTCCTATTTATTAGGTTAATAACATCTAAATTTCCTCTCACATCTAAATCAGAAATTTTTTATCACCAATGTTCCTATTTATTATGTTAACAACTCCCTTTTTTGTGTTTATGTGTTTATAATTTATTATGTTTTCGTATAATTTATTATGTGTTCGTATTTTGGTTTGTTTGTTTGTTTGCACTATCACAAATGTTCGCAACTTTTTAGACTTAATAAGCTTTTGTTTGTTTGTTTGTGTAGAAATTCAGTATTTAAAATTTTGATTTTTCTATGTTTGTTATTTAAAATGAAATTCAGTGCTCTTAAAAAAATAATATAAAATGAGTGTCTTGGATTTTTTTGTCTTATCAACTTCAATTGTTTAGACTGACTTAGACTAAAATAGTTTGGAATTTTTCCTGTTTCACTTTTTCAAGTCCTCTGTCAACTGAATATGCTTCATTTTAGTAGTCATCTTGGGCATGTAATTGATCATATATATGTATATGCATATCTTAGCTTGGTGGTGGGTTGCTAGGTTAGGAGGCTTTTTTTCCATAATTTTAGCTTGCTAGATTTGTATTAAGGTTCTGCCTCAAGGTTGAGGCCTCACCCGTTGGTCATGTAATGAAATCTCAATGGATAAGCATTCGATTTCACATTTAATTCACTACACTTTCACAAATCATGCCTCTCTTTCTAGATAGCACACCACCAAGTTCCACATGGATTGGATTCTGAATTTCAGACATCACCTGGCAAGATATATAGATCAATTTCCATCACACATGGACATGTGCATGAACACTTCAAAAATGCCACAAATATACCAGAGATTCCATGTGATAGTTATCCCCACGTAGAAAATAGAACTGACGCCATTATTAAATGTGCAGTTGGACTTTGACAGATTAATACTGTGAATGATTCCATTTTTCCTACAAAATTATTAAAATTATAAGTTCCTTTTTTCATATTATGAAAGTCTTAATATATGTACAAAATAATACCTATTTGTATCAATAGATGCATGTTAAACAAATTATGTGTGTGTGGTTCAAAGTAACATTCTAATAAATGACATATCTTCAGGGAATGAAACTCTTTAACCGATCAATTTCATTAGTAAATACCAGTCCCATTAGGCATAAGCTAAGTCATAATCAAGAGACAAAAGCAATTGACTGATGACTCCATAATGTTTCCCCTTTCTATGATCACACTCTACCTCCAGATGATATTTTTATATTTTGGACCCAAAACTACCAGTTCTTTAATATAAATTTAGCTCATGATAGTATCCAATGCTAAAATGGAGGGAAAAAAAAAACATCCACTCAAAACCATCCTAGGTCTCATAGCTAGCTATATTCAAGGAGATGCTTGAAATACAAGTAGCCAAAATTGGAAAGAATAAGCCTTCTTGATCAGCTTTATATGTTTAGTGCACATAGAATTGGAACAACAAAAGACTCCAAATAAGAAATTAGAACCTGTTGTGTGCTCATTGTAATAGTGTTGACTAAAATTTGTGACAATTTACACATAAATCTTTGCAATCTGTGTGCTAATTCTGAAGAAGCTCATTGGTACTTGGTAGGTCTTATTTTATATTTTTCAAATATGAAATCTTTCTCTCACATATAGTAATTTTGGAGAGTAAAATTGATTATACAAATAAGAAAATTGCAAAGATCTTTAGTGCTCCTCTCTATTTGATTTTACACATAGATCTTTGCAATCTGTGTGTTGAGTCTTAAGAAGCTCATGGTATTTGGTAGGTCTTATTTTAAATTTTTTTAATATGAAATCTCTCTCACATATAGTAATATTGGGGAGTAAAATTGATTATACAAATAAGAAAATTGGCTAAATCTTTAGTGCTCCTCTCTCTATTTGATTTATTTATTTTTAATCAGCTGTTGTTCATAGAAAATTGGCTAAACCATTAAAGGTATCCTACTTCTTTAATATGTTGCTTGGCTTCCATTGGGAATTAAATTGTTCAATTTGCTTTTAGTTTACGATTTTTTTTTTAATTTAATATTATCATTTGTAAATGTTTTGCAATAATAGATTAATCTACAATAATAGATAGATATATAATACTTGATCTTAAAATGTAATTTATCCAGTTTAATGTAATTTATCATCTGGATTAAAATTTTTGATATGCCTTCCATTGGGAATTAAGTTGTTCAATTTACTTTTAGATATACAATTTTTTTTTTACTGCCTTTTATATTTTTGATATGCAATATAACTTTAAATCTTATATGTTTGTTTTTTAATTTGCATTAAGATTAGGAGGAGTTATTTTATTTGAGTTTTGTAGAGCGTGTAATACAAGCAAAATTATTATAAGTTCTTTAAGAATAAAAATATTTCAATATATTTTTTCAGTATCTTTATAAAAAAATGACACAAATTTTATAAATTTCAACATAATACGTATAAATTATAACTGCATTTTAATCTTAAAATTATTTACACCGTGTCTTTAGGCACGGACCTACGCTAGGTTTGCTTTTATGGATCCAAACATCGTCTATAGCCCCCTTGACCGACCGCATATGCCCATTTAGAGAAAACTCGACTTTTTTTTATTGACTTTTTTTGACTATCTGTTCAAATTTTTTGACTTCTTGAGATGGCTGAGATACCTAATCAACATCTAACTGCTGAGATTAAATGATGGTTCCCGCCCAACTGATTTCAAATTTTAAACTCCCTCTCTGTACCCATTTCTCTCTCACCTTTTGCCTCTCATTTCTCTCTATCCCCATTTCTCTCTCTGCTTTCATTAGAGCTCACTCTGACTGTCATTCAATCCGACAGCAGCTCTGTTGCAACATCACTCCAACCATTTCGGCAGCTCAGCAGCTCAGGTTGCAACATCACTCAAGTGGATTTGGTGTTATTTTTGTTTGGGCTTTGATAATTACTCAGCTGGGCTTGATGATTTGGTTTTATCATATATTTTGTGGCTTTGATTATATATTTTGTGTAGTTATTTGGGAGAGGTACCAAACTAAAGAGTAACAGACTAACAAAGGCCAAATCTATATATTCAAATTGTTTTGATATATTATTATTTTTTTCAGTAGGAATGCAACGAAATATGTGGAAGACAGAGCCCGTAAAGGACTGAGTGGCCACTTCTTTCCACCGACAAATCGTTTAGGCTGTTAATGGTATTTATTTATTATTTATTTTTAAGTATCAAAATACATCTCAGATTGTTTATTTTAATTTTTTTTTAAATTTTTGTATAAATTCTGTAATTATTTAAGAAAAAAACAAAGAAAAAATTTGATGGCACATCTCATTTGCTTTGATCGTACATGTTTTATGAATATTTTATTTACTATTAACTATTTCAAATAGTATCTATATAATAAGGCAAGAGGTTTTTTGAAAATGTGTTAAAATGTATGAGAGATACATTTTGAATCATGGGTTTAGATCCATTCTAATAAATATCAATGGTGGAGATGTGTTTGATTCCCGCCGAAATGCTCTCTTCTCTCTCTCCCCCACGTTTGCCTAAACATATCTCTTCAACTCCCTCTCTATACGTTTCTCTCTCATGTTCTCTCTTCAAAATAAAATAAAAAACCTGATCTCCTGTTATTACCTTTACCCTTCTTCATCCTTCACCAAACACCACCACCGATCCGCTGCCGCCGCTCACCACCACCGCCGTTGCTCATCATCATCGTCGCCATTGATCCAACTCCGCGACTGTCCCACCGTCCCTCTCTATCTCTCTCCCACTCTTTGTTCTTCTGCTTTAACAGAACGATCTCACCCACCCTCTTTCTCCTCAACGAAAGGCGAAAAAGAGAGCAGCAGCAGCAGCAGAGGCCCAAGTGGCCGATGAAAGTTGAATCGGAAGCTAATCCGATGGCCACACCATCTGAGAAAAGTCTGGTCCCAATCCCAAACGAGAAGCTCTCTCTCTCCAAAACCCTTGCCATACCTAAAAGTAAAACACCTCTCTTCTCTCTCTCTTTCTCTATCATATTATATAAAATAGTGGAGTCAATCTGAAGGAGGAGCAATCTTGCCTACCAACTGTTCGATAAAAATGATGTGAGACAGAGGTGCTAAATTTAAACTTCATTAATGCTCCAATCGATTTATACTACAAACCCAGATTAGTACTACGCAAGAATAGTACACATTAACCCTTATTTCCATGTTGGTAAGGTTTTCTTGATTCAACACCTATAAATATGGTAATTTGGTGATTTGTTTGAAATACCCAATTGAGGGTTTATTGGGTTTTGTGAGCAAATGCAGAGGAAGTCAATAACCAATCTGGTGATTTGGCTGATTTGTGGAGTTCTGGGGGTCGACATTTCTGGGTTTTGGCAAAGATTTATTTGTTGATACATACATTTGAAGAATTCAGACTTCAATTTTGAGACTTTGTGAGCTTTTCATACTCTTAGACCTTCCTATGCTAGGGAAAAGAACTATCCAGGTGAGATCACTCATGTTTACTAGCTTGCTTCCTTTTAAAGTTTTTAATTTTTATTTTAGTCAATTGGGAGGAGAATATTTACAAAATATATTAGAAAATTACATTAAATAGAATAAGTAATTATGTAAAAAAGTCCAATTATATATACCTGCAACGAAAATGCTAATATGCACACTCCTATCATAAGAAATTTATGAATTTTTTTGGGTAAAAGTTATGAATGGGGAATTTATGGTGTGCACCTAAAGTGAAAGTTCTAAACCATTGTGATTATGTTGATTAGTTATGAACGATGTGGTGAAAATGTTACGAACCATTTGTAGTGACAAATCATTTTGGTGAGAAAAGTTACATGTTAAGGTATTTGTTACGGAATATTGTGGTTATGTTAAGTTTGTTGTGGTAATACAGTATGCCATTTTTAGAATATGCACCACAACTCCCTACCCGCAAACTCAACATCACAGCCACTATATTAATATATGAAATTGTGGTTATGTTAAGTTTGTTGTGGGAATACAGTATGCCATTTTTAGAATTTGCACCACAACTCCCTACCCGCAAACTCAACATCACAGCCACTATATTAATATATGAAAGAGTTTAAAGGGAAAAAATAACATCTAAAGAAAAACCTAATATGAAATAAATAATTAGTCTCTACTTTGACTAGAAATTGACACTAACCTCTCTTAATATATGAAAAGAGTCCATAAAGGGAAGAATAACAACTAAAGAAAAAGCTAATATGAAAGAAATAATCAGTCTTTACTTTTACAAGAATTGACCTTGACCTCTCAATTAAGGTAAGTGACCCTAGCCTATTAAGCACAGACACGGATACAGACACTGGCATGGAACACGATGATTTTAAAAAAATGGGGACATGGACATGGCAGGGGACATGGCAATTTTTTTATATATTTATTTACGATTGAGATTAATTTTATGTTACCAAACATCAAAATTCATAAAAACTACCATTAATTCAATATATATACATGTCTATGTAATAAGAGTTGTTTTGGGAGTTGTTTAATGGAGTTGTTTTCAATTTTTGCTGATGTTGTGTGCTGTTTTGCTGGGGCTTTTGCTCTGGTTTTTGTTTTTTTTTTTGCTCTGTTCTGTTTGATTATGCTGCTGTGGGTTTTATGAAAAAGCTGCATGTTCAACTTTCAATTGGCCATTGATGGTTTAATTTAATTATGGCTATAGTCTTAAATGTTTCAAATGTTACAGCTTTTTGTTAAAGAATCTCTGGTATGGTTTAGATGGTCCAAATTGGCAAGAAATTATGTGTCTTTTTATCTAACACTGAACACGCAATGAGACGAGCTTAATTTACAAATACACTAGAACTGATGACATTGTGTGCAGCTGAGATTGCTTGATTGAGATGTGCAATTTGAACATGGGTTCTATTCTATTGCAGGTGCTTATCTTGCAAGATAGTGTAGAAGAGAAGGATGATGAGATCTTAAGGTTGAAGCAGGAGTTGCAGTAGAGGAGCATAGTGGAAGAGGAGAAGACTGAGGTAGCTTCTGATAAGAAAGATGGTGACATCGACGGAGGGATGCTATGTCCTGAAGCAGAAACAGAGAGTTAGTAAACTTACTTATCCGAAAGGACTTCACCCCCCAACACCGCCGCGCCCCCTCCCCCCCCTCCGGCGCTTTCGCTGTCTGTATATTGTACATTAATTTTGGTTTTTTATTTTTCTTGACTTAAATTTTCTATATCTTTTAATAGGCCAATAATTTTTGAGACTTAGGAATAAATTCTCAAAGCTGTTGTAACATGATGCATAGGCATGATTTTTGAATGGGACTGCCCCCTTTCCCAATCCTCCCATTAAATGGTTGATTGTGGAGGCTGCAAAATGGGAATTGGGAAGTTCAGGACAACACTAGGGATGCCATTCTTCCTCTCACTAACCTGCTGGACCGCATTCCATTTTTTTTAGTGTGCATACGGGGATTGTGCTCATTATCAATTTAGGGTTTAGAGAATATGTGCTAGAATGAAACCTATACTTTGTTATCATATTGATGGGTAGGCAACCATAAATGTTTTCAAATTTTTGGAATTGGTTTTTGCAGGATCTGAAAATGATGGATGTTTTTGAACTTTTCATTGTTTTTGTTTTTGAAAACAAAGAAAATGAAAATACAACCAAACAGGTTACTACAGTTCTCTTACAAGTTTATTGTGCATTTAAAAGTTATAGGATGTCCATTCAATAATTTTACCCTTTCTCAATATATTGTAGGGGACGAAAGAGTTGAATCCTAAGTTATTCTTTGTTTAGGCAGGCTGAATTAGATAGGATTAACATTCTTAAATTTATTAGCTTTAGAATTATCAATGCCTTTAGGATTGTAGGATTGCTTTTTTATTCTGGAAAAGTTTCTATTTGTTCTTATTTTCTTTTCTCTCATTCATTCTTATCTATTATTCAGGAAATTGCTAGACAATTATGTGTGGAACATCAATTGTTGTTCTAAAAAATGGTAACATGCCTAATCCATTTAAGATCACATGATGCATTTGGAACATAATTGATCCAGTATTTTTTTTATTATCTTGACTTGATTTTCGCAGGCATCATTTGATGATAACACCCAGTTCATGATAGCAATGTTAAGGTGAGTGTAGAAAATGTTGTTAATGTAGTCTTCTGACCTTGACTAATCGACAGTTGGGTTTTCTTGAGCTGTCCATTTCATTCTGTTCTGTGCCTCCAACGAAGTTGTTTTCAGTGATCAAGATAGTATTACCATTGTTCTCTTTGTTCTTTCCTTTTTTATTGCATTAGTTCCTATTTGAACTAAAGCCTCTCTAATTTCTGTGGTCTTGCCTCTTATTAGTTCTATCCTTATATGGGTTTAACTCCATTTTTACTATCATCAATCCTCTTTGTTACATTTGACATGTTTTAACAGATAGTAGCAATAATTCACCATTCAAATCAATCAAAATGGCACAGACCTTTTACTTCATTAAATCTTTCCCTACGGTTGCACTTTGCAATTATTGGATCTATTGCATCAATTAATTACTAGAAAGGAACAATGAATTCAAAAAGCTGGCAGCACTCTGTGAAATGATTTTGTGAATCACATAAGACTTGGTTGTAACCTTAAACTCTTGAGGGAAAGGAAGACAATGGACTATGTGAAGCTAATGCATAAGAGTTACAACATGAATGACATCTTGCCAGATAGCAATGTACAGTACCCCTTGGAAGTTTGTGTTTTAGTTTTTGGGCACAAGCCAATGCTGCTTACTTTAGTATGCACATTTGTGATATTGCTTATCTGCTTCTGCAATATTTCTCAGACTCTTCTCTATGAAATTCAAATAAAAGTGTTGTAGGATTGCTTTTTTATTCTGGAAAAGTTTCTATTTGTTCTTATTTTCTTTTCTCTCATTCATTCGTATTTATTATTCAAGAAATTTCCAGAAAATTATGTGTGGAACATCAATTGTTGTTCTCAAAAATGGTAACATGCCTAATCCATTTAAGATCACATGATGCATTTGGAACATAATTGATCCAGTATTTTTTTTATTATCTTGATTTGATTTTTGCAAGCATTATTTGATGATAACACCCAGTTCATGATAGCAATGTTAAGGTGAGTGTAGAAAATGTTGTTAATGTTATCTTCAGACCTTGACTAATTCAATTCGGGTTTTTTTATGATTTTAATCAGCCTCTTATTAGTTCTATCCTTATATGGGTTTAACTCCATTTTTTTTGAACCTATTTGTCCAAATTATTTTAACATATCTTCTCATATTTTTAACCTATCTGTCCACTTATTTTAATTAATAAATTTTTACTTATATGTTTAAATTATTTTAACTTATTTGTTTTCAAAATTGAAAAATGCGTACATCAATTTGGACAGATAGAGATACCTGAAACTTAAAAAAAAAACATTTGTGGGATTACATCTTTAACATGTCATAACTTTACACTTGGTAATCGATTTTGGACAAATTTTGTTCTGTTTTGTTGTTTTTGTTTTTAGATTTATGCATATGAAACTGCGGAAAGTGATTTTTGAGTATGTTTTGTTGTTTTACGTTGTTTATATAGTGTGGAATAAGTTTTATATTAAATTATTAGAATGTTATATAGTAATATTAATTTTAGAGAAATTGTTTATTTTTTACTATTGTATTAATAAAAGTTAATTTTATGTTATTTACAATTTATTGCTGCTTCTCTGTTAGATTTGTGATTTTAATTTGTTTAGTTAAGCAATATTGGTAATTGGTAAGTTGTGGTGAGTTCCATTTATTTAGGATTTATTTATTTACATCGTGCCTTCAGGCACGGGCATACGCTAGTATATATATATGGTAGACTTCATTCATATATAAAGTTTATATAAAAAATAGGTGCACACTTTCTCTCTGGTCCAAATTAGATTGGAAGGTATTGTTGAGCTTTTGTAAACTCACCAAGGAATCCGCATTGATAATCCGAACTATTTAATGCATAAGGCTCGTCAAATATTTCATCCCTTTTAAAAAATCACGTTAATCGAATATCGATATTCACTTGATCAGATCATAGCATAAGTATGATTTTTAAAATAAATTATTTATACAAATTGGATTTGATCAAATGACTATCGATACCTGATCAATATGATTTTTTTACAGAGATGGAGTACTCGACAAGCCTTACATATTGGACGGTTCGGATCATCGATGTGAGTTTCGTGGTAGACCCACAAAGGGTTAACAACACTCTCTAGTTGAGATACTTAACTAACAAGAAGCCTCTCCATAAAAAATACTACAAAAGGCTGTGATAGTGTTGATGTTGTAAATATAAATTATTTTTATAGGTATTTTATTTTAAAATGAAAGGTCACTATTAAGCCACATCATTAATTATGAAAATCCTGTATGAATTTTCTATTTGTATTTCATTACTCTCTCTAAGAATGTATTAGAAGGCCTAAATTGAATTAATTTGAGAAGTTAGAGGGTTTATTTCAGTGAAAATATTGTTTAGGGATTTAATTGAAAAAAGTAAACAATTTAAGTGCTCCTAATGTAATTTACTCTGTAATTAAACCCACAGCAACAATTAATAGATAAATACCTTAATTTTTAAATTAAAAAAGAAGAATATATTTATTGTAAAAATAAAAATAAAAATAAAAATGAAACTTCTAAAAGTTGAACTTTGCATTGCAAATATTAAAAGGGTCATCAACGTTGATGTTTAATTGAAATACAACAAAGTAAAGGTGGATAAGAAGGTAAAGTATTATTATTAGTATTATATTTTATTTTGTTTTTTTTTGGGTACAGGTGTTGATTTTAATTAAAAATTATTATTTATTTCGTTTCAAAATATTAGTCCTTTTTAGATAGGAATTTTGGCTTTGACTTGCTTGAAATAATAGCTATCTTCTGAACAGAATGAAGATTAGAAGAAGAATTATTGATAGTGGCATTGTGATGAATCTACCCTCCATGCGTTACGAACGTTCATTTGGGACAATCTAGTCAAGGTCAATCGGAGAGATGATTTTTTCAATTTGCCATTACCAGAATGGATTGACTCAAATTTGTGTTGTGACTTGGTCTAGCGTTGGGGTTGGACAATGGGCTTGAGTTTATTTGGTTTTGGCATAGTAAACTGTTTTGAGGATCTGTCATTGGCTGGGCTCAGCAAATCGATTGAAGATATTCTTCAAGTGGTATTGGAAGTACACACTTCGCTAGAATTCTTTGGCCAAAGAATGGTTACCAGGTGGGAGTTGGAAATGGTACTCTCTACAATTCCCTTGGGTAAAAGTCAATGTGGATGGAGCGGTCAAAGGTGGAATTGACAAAGCTGGAATTAGTGGCTTAATTAGGGACTACTATGGGCTCTGGCTTGGGGGCTTTTTCAAAACCATGGTTGGAGTTAGGCCTGTCAACAGGTCGGATCCAGGTCGGATCTGCCAAAATCCGATCCGATCCGATTAACCATTAATCAAAATCCGAATCCGATTATTGAAAATCCGATTATACGTGATCCGATCCGATCTGTTTTACACGGATATCCGATCCGAATAATCCGATCCGTTTTTTTTTTTAGCCAGCCATAAAGTCAAGAAAATACCAATTATAAAAAAAACATAGTAGCTTTTTATAATGAAAAGTTCATCTTGATGTACTGACTTTCCTAAGGCAAAACATTTAGGCAAATCATCACCAATGCGAAACATAACATCATTGCAAAACATCTTTCCAAAACAAAACATCACAATACATAAATGAGGGCTTTCATAATGTAGCATGAAGTAACAACAAAGAAAAACTTTTTAAAAAAAATATTCAATTCCAGCAGACTAAAAGTGAAATTGAAAGATATCTAGCATGTTTGACTAGCAACATCAAAATTGGAAACAAGTCTATTTCATTACACATGCTAAACATATGTTCTCGGATTTTGAACATACAAATCAAATCAAACAATACTAAGCTGAGCAGTCTAATTCAAAGCTTACAAGCCTAACCCAGCTCAATAACTCAACCTGATCATATCCCAGATAGAGTACAAAAGTCACTTGTAGACGCGCCCGCGAAGGGGGGACCTCGCTACTACAGTTCGGACTCGATTTTTTTGTTGTCGCGGTTCTTAATCTGAACCAAAGAGTCCAAATCTGGCAAATCGTTTTGAGAAACGGATTTTTTTTAAAAAGAAGTGCCAAACATGGATTGCTTTGCCAGATACAGAGTAGCCACCTAAATATTTAAAATGGGGAAATTTAGGAAACCCTGACTCGGTGCCGAAGGCCACGTGTCCGTCATCACCAAAGTTGCCTCGGCTCGGGAACTTGGGTACGATCGGGGAAGGTCAGCTATGAGCACCCCCTCTCGCCCGATCTGAAGACCGGCCTCTACTAACCGTGATATCCAATTTTGAAAACGTTTATGTGTTCTTAAACCGGTTATTAGCCTAGAATTACTATTGTTGTGCGTGCAGCAAACAAGTATAGACCAAATCGCCCAAATTGGAACAAAACATTTCATGTTTGTTTTGAAAAATGGTTTGCTACTCGCAAGTAGGCTAAAATGCGGATTTTGCCACCCTCAAGTGGGCTTTTAGAAAGGATGATTTTGCCACTATCTAGTGGGCTTAAAACTCACAGTTTTAATGCATTATTCCAATTTAGGTAATTCAACCTCCATCCACAGGCATTCAAGCAGTTATATCACATAAGCAACTAGCCTCATGGTAATCATGCTATCATGGCAACATTCACACGCATGCGATATGCTAAAGCATAAAAGCTTACCTAGTACTCCGTGCCAAAACAGTAAACTAGTTAGCAAAATATGCGTGTCCTAGTTCATGCTAAATTGCCTAATGCAACACATACAAGATGCAATTTAGATAGGCTCGGTTAACCTAAGCATGGCATATGTAATGCGATCAATTATCACATATTCGATTTGTAAATTGAAATACCAATGCAGTTAGCGTGATGTACCGAGCCCAATATATGTAGTACAAATGCATGAATGCACGCATGCATAGAATAAGGTATGCTGAATTTAAACATGCCCTAATCTACCGTCGTAAGCAGGTAAATAAAAGGGAAGAAAGAAGTGGGGTTGGAAGACATACACACCACCCACACACATTTATTACAGATTTGCCCTCACTCGGAGGGCTCAAATAAATATTACAGTCCCAAATAATAAACAAATAAAATTATTATAGAATTTTCTAATTAATTAAAAGAAAGGATGCGAAAAAAAAAAAGGGGAGGGTGGCCACAGCCTCTGCCTCGGGGTGCGCAGATGATGCATGCTCGGAACTTGGCTCGCCCGAAAAACCCATACCGTAGCCCTGCCGCCTTTGTTTGTACTGCCTTGTCTCTCTGAAAATTGCCCAAGTCCAGGAGCAGGTTCCTTACACTCTGCAGAGCACCACCGGCCGGACAGAATTCCCACCGGCACTCTACAATTTCCACCGGCTGTTCTTGGATTCATCGGCACTTCAATGTTTGCCGGTCGGCACCAAATTCTGCCGGTCGGCAGAAACTTCCTGCAGAAGACAGTTTGACAGCAAACAGAGAACAAAAAGTGCATGGCATGGGGTTTTCAGGCATATGTGAGCATGGTCATACTTCCTATCATGTTTTGGACTCAAGGAGGCATGTCCTTCGATCCTCGAACCATCAATGGTGCATGGTGGCTCAAAGAATCAAATTTGCCATTTGATATAAAGATGCATGCAACAAACAAAATGAGAACCGAAGCCTTATCAAGTTGGAGTCAAAGGCCCCGGTGACCGAGAATCAAGGTACATTACATCACTCGAAGTATGAATGTCCCTTGACCCTCATATTTGGCTTGACACCCCAAGCCAAATGATGCAATGCATGTTATGCTCACAAGACTCAAGATGCAGCATGATGCTAATATGCAAGACATGCCAAATGTTATGCAACGAATATGACAAGTATGCAATGCTAGCATGCAAGATGCAAGTGTGATGCAAACATGGACCAATTTACCATGAAGTTAGCATGGGACTACACGTTTATGAGACAATTATGTAGCAAACAAGGGACAAGCATGCAAAAGGGCCTTAAAGTGACAAAGGTGCAGGCCTTGACTCACCTCAAAACAACACCAAAAGTGCTCAAAATGGTGAACAAACTCTCATGTCAACATGCAAGCCAATAGACCCAAGGCTAAGGCACCAAAAGGGCCACTTCACTTCCAAGAACAAGACGAAATCATGGCATGATTTAGACAAGTAAGAACAGAGTTTTTTCATGCAAAATGGGACTCCAAAACCCTCCTAGTATGGCAGCTACAATACCTCTCATGAAACGCTACCACCAAGACTCATTCCTAGGCATAAGAGAGTACACCCTCAAGGCATAAAAGAGGTCAAGCATGCACACATACAAACATGATTCTTGGACTAAAATAGCATGGCAAACAACTTCAACTCATTAAAGTGGATCAACTAAGGCATGCTAGTGACTCATATACTTGAGGGCTCACAAGCCAAAATGCATAGCAACCATATCAAACATGTCAAACATGACCAAATGGATAACCAACAGATTTTAAGCATGAAAAAATAGTGCTAACATCTTCATGGAATCAAACCAACACATGCAACAATCATGGTCTAAACACAAGGGACATTTCTAGGCCAAATGGAGCAATACAAAGCAAGTACTACAAGCATACAAAGAGGCACAAATCCGGCCAAAAACAGAGATCCCACATGACCTAAAAACACCCAAAAAGTTCTGAAATGAAGCAAAAACCAAGCAAGCATGCATGTCACCCTTTTGGGCCACAACTCAAGGAAACAAGACCGTAAAGGGAGAGGGGTGTCCCTCCCCTATGCAAGACTTCAAACCTACTTTTTTAACACTAAAAATACACTGATTTTCAGTGGTGAAGAGATCAAGATACAAAGATGACCAAAGCTTAACCAAAGAGGCAACAAAAGTGGCCAAACAAGGCCTAATAGAGTGAGTTTGCACTCAAAACACCAAACCACCTTAATGAAAGTTCTAAAGCATGAAAATATAAGCCTTATTCATGTTATACACAAAAGCTAAATCAAAAAGAAAAATAGGTAAAAAATGATTGCAAGTTTGGGGAATATAAAGCAAGATGCTCACCCTTGAAGAACCTTTGAAGAACAAATGGTCTAGCCCTCTTCTTTTGATCAAAATCAGTCCAAAAACTCAAGAAACAACCCCCCAAGTCCCTAAATCTCGGAGCAAGGTGTAATAGTGTGTGTAATGGTGCAAAAGTAAGGTAAAAACACACTTTTGAGCTAAGAAACACACACAAAGGAGGAGAGAGAGGGAGATATAGAGATAATGTGTATCTATATCTCTAAGCTCTGGTTTTTGGTTCCAACTTTCTAACCTAGATCAAAGAGGAAGGCCCTTCCTCTTATAAGACTCCCTCTTGCAAAGCTTATACAACAAGCTTGCTTAGAAGGAGATCCCTCTATACACGTGTATGGAGGGAGGCAGAGTTGGTGCCAGCTATCACAGCTGGTACAAAATATCTCCATAAAGTGGATGAACAGTGGTCGGCTGCCCAAAAAAGTTGTTTCGACAAAAAAAAGTGCCAACCGGCAACAAACTATGCCGACCGGCAATAAAATGTGCCGACCGGCAACAAAATGTGCCGATGGAAGCAAAAGACCGGCCGGTGGCCTCTAGCCACTGCCGGTGGTGTGTGGGGATGCCTCACAAGGCATTCCTTGTCCTTCCAAGGCAAAACACAAGTGTTCGGTGTAAAACCAGACACTAAACGGTCAAGTTCGGAGATCTTGAGGCAGGGCGCGCGAGCCAAAACCTCTGGGAACTCTAAACGAACACATACATGAATAATCACCGAGTGTTTCAAGCGGTGACGTCCAAGTCTCAAGTACGGTAAAAAATGGGGTGTCTACAGTTGCCCCTCTTTGACAGAACTCGAAAGTCATAACAATGACGGGAGTGAATGTCAAAGCCCAAAGACGACCCATTTTTGACAAGGCCGAAGACTTAGACAAACATGCAAGACAAACAAGATATGCACCCGAAGGCAGGGGCAAAATACAAGACAATGCAAAGAGCCGGACATAACTTATGATCATGCAAAGAAAGCTGTAACGAAGCATACATGCGACAATTTTAAGCTAGCATACACCAAACTACACTTACAATGCAGAAAGGATGCAAGAGAATTATGTAATTCTCAATACTTCTCGCTCGGAGGATACAATACCTGTGCGGTTCGTCTGGTTGCACCAGCCTCAAATGAACTGTACATACAATATCGTGCCTGCAAAGAAAACAAACTTAACAGGTGCAATATTGTTAACAGCATGCATGGATAGCGTACTTGAAATGCGTGACAGCGCAAAGCAAGTGGGGAGCATAACAATGCTGTGGAAATACAAACATGCAGGTGGAGCATGCGGTCTACGTAGGCAACGAATTGACCATAAGCATGCGGTCTACGCAAGTAATGAGATTAACGAGAATGCGATCTACGCAGTCGACACATGCGGTCTACGCAAGTGATGAAACTAAAATAATCATGCGGTCTACACAATCAAAACATGCGGTCAGCGCAGGTAATGAAATTAAGATGCGGTCTACGCAATCAAAGCATGCGGTCTACGCAGGTAATGGAATTAAGATGCGGTCTACACAATCAAAGCATGCGGTCTACGCAAGTAATGAAATTAAGATGCGGTCTACGCAATCAAAAACATGCGGTCTACGCAAGTAATGAAATTAAGATGCGGTCTACGCAATAAAAAACATGCAGTCTACGCAAGTAATGAAATTAAGATGCGGTCTACGCAATCAAAGCATGCGGTCTACGCAAGTAATGAAATTAAGATGCGGTCTACGCAATCAAAAACATGCGGTCTACGCAAGTAATGAAATTAAGATGCGGTCTACGCAATCAAAAACATGCGGCCTACGCAATCAAAAACATGCGGTCTACGCAAGTAATGAAATTAAGATGCGGTCTACGCAATCAAAGCATGCGGTCTACGCGAGTAATGAAATTAAGATGCGGTCTACGCAATCAAAAACATGCGGTCTACGCGAGTAATGAAATTAAGATGCGGTCTACGCAATCAAAGCTTGCGGTCTACGCAAATAATGAAATTAAGATGCGGTCTACGCAATCAAAAACATGCGGTCTACGCAAGTAATGAAATTAAGATGCGGTCTACGCAATCAAAGCATGCGGTCTACGCAAGTAATGAAATTAAGATGCGGTCTACGCAATCAAAAACATGCGGTCTACGCAAGTAATGAAATTAAGATGCGGTCTACGCAATCAAAAACATGCGGTCTACGCAATCAAAGCATGCGGTCTACGCGAGTAATGAAATTAAGATGCGGTCTACGCAATAAAAAACATGCGGTCTACGCAAGTAATGAAATTAAGATGCGGTCTACGCAATCAAAGCATGCGGTCTACGCAAGTAATGAAATTAAGATGCGGTCTACGCAATCAAAAACATGCGGTCTACGCAAGTAATGAAATTAAGATGCGGTCTACGCAATCAAAGCATGCGGTCTACGCAAGTAATGAAATTAAGATGCGGTCTACGCAATCAAAAACATGCGGTCTACGCAAGTAATGAAATTAAGATGCGGTCTACGCAATCAAAGCATGCGGTCTACGCAAGTGATGGAATTAAGATGCGGTCTACGCAATCAAAGCATGCGGTCTACGCAAGTAATGAGATGTATTGTTACACAATATGATTGAAACAATTTGAGGAATTCACAAGGTATGAAAAGGATACAGGGTGGGACATTCCTCGCGCGCATCGAGCATTGTTCGCAGAAGTTGTGGCCTGAGGTCAACTCGAAGGTTCACATTTCAAAAGTGCACGTCCTCATATGGTTTAAAGTAACGAAGGTGCGCAAACGCGTCGTTGACCCGAACAGAGGTACGGAGGGTGCGTTGACCGCAAAGGGGAGTTTTACTGGCATCAATTCTGATACTTTGTTTCCTTGTCACTCTATGCTTTACTTTCCTTTTTACTAGTAATTTAAGCACATTGCACTGCTTCGGGCAGGTTTTATTCTTTTTCAAAGTTACACTTTTTGCAAAACACGTGATGGGAATGAAACAATTCAGTTTGTTCAAAAGATATTGCATTTGTAAACTTCTTATGCATCGCATCGCAAGGTATCACACCACAATGTGAACGAAATTGAACTCATTTTGGAAATTTGCATCGTAATAATCAGGTAGTGAACCGACTTACAACTCGATAAGCAAAACAAAGACATAATATAACCAAACAAGCGTGAGTACAACTCGATAAACAAATCAAAAACTCAAAGAGGGTGAAATACAACTCGATAAGCAAATGCACAACAAGTTGACAATCGGACAGGCGTGCCCCTGCGAGAATCGATCACCGGGGGGGGTTGGAGGTGGTGAAATTCCCCGATGCCTAGTATAAACAGCTTAGGAAACCAGAAGGAAGTTCCATCGGCTTGGGGGAGAGGCCATCGGCTACAAAGAATGGCTACCGGCCATAAAATTTCCTTGTCGGCAAACTATTATAGCCGGTCGGCAAACAGTTTGGCCGGCCGGCACTAAATGAGGGGATCAGCAGAATGTTGACACCTGTCCCCCACTCAACCTTATCTCTTACAAAAGATCCCAACTTCGTAGTTTTTCTCATTTTCACACTGATTTGCTCCAATGGAAGAGTTTCTTGCTCAAAACCTCACAGCTTGGATTGCTAGCTTGGATGGCTCGGAAAAAGTGAATTTCCGGGGTTTTGGCATAAATGCACTATTCACTCTGGGTCGCACCCCCTTGCACATCCCGTTTCTTCATGCCGCGGCAAGGTTTTGGAATCTGGTGACACATGTCTTTAGCTTCGCCGGGCAAGAGATGTGTCCTACCTTTGAAGACTTCTGAGCCTTAATGGAGTCCGAGCGCGACGAGGAGCTCCTGTCCCAACTTAATTTTGGTCATGTCCAATCCTTAGGGGGCATGTGTGGATTCAGCATGCGTGACGCTCGGTCCCTGATTTGTGACGGGATGCTGGACATTCCGAGTTTGGCCAATCGATTTTCTGATGCTGGTGATCGCAGCAACCATCACTGGCAAGGCTTCCGGCGGCACGCCCTCTGTTTGTGCATGCTATCCCATTTTCTATTTGTCTCAGGCTCTGGAGGGGCTAGTGTCCGGCTGATTGAGGTTGCCCAAGGCTTGAGAGAGGGCAAGAGCTGTATTGCCATGGCTCTGGCCGAGACGTTAATGGGCTTAGACGCCTTTTATCGCCATGAGATGACCAGATTAGCAGGAAGTCCACTACTACTACAGGTAATGTTTCCCACCCAATCTTGCATTCATGTATTGCTCACATCACTCGGCCCTCAAGCTCGGTCTTTTCTCACAAAAACCCCATTCTCACTCTTCTCTCGTCGTACATCTCTCTATTCTTTACTCTCTCATTTTTCAATCCCTACCCAGGTATGGTTGATGGACAAGCTACAGGTTGTGGACTCTTGCCCAGCATATTCAGCTCGTGGCTACTTCTTTCGGCATCGTCTAGTCAATGCCTTGGATGAGGGATGGTGGTTCGCTTGGATGTGCCACTTGTCCGCAGACCGTATCGCATGGCGGTGCCCTTGGCTGAACCTCCCGGCAATGAGTTACAACATGCCCCGGCAGACTGGGATTCAATTGGTTGGTCTCACTCACTGTGTATTCTATTTCCCATTTCGGATTCGACGCCAATTTGGCCATGATCAGACGTGTCCGCCAGAGGGGATAGAGTATCCTGCTGCATTCCCAGCCCGAGGCGCACAGCTTGCTTGGCAGGCCACCGCGTGGAGGATGAGAGAACTCCTGGCCCCCGCTCTTACTTTCAGTTGCACTTTGTCTGACGAGTGCGTGGATTGGCTTAACGAAGAAGCACAGATTGGGCCCAGCTTGGCATCAGAGGCTTCGACCAACTCTGGGAGGGGGCGCAGGAACACCTGACTTGACTATGCCCCAGATTTATTGCTTTATTAGTACTTTCAAGTTTTCTTTATGAATGTAATAAAAAAGCAACTTCAATTGTATGCAAGAGTAGGAGAACTCTGTTTTGAAATCAATGAAATTGAAAGTTGTGGTACTGAAAATTTTCCGTTTGGTCCAAAGATGGTCGAAGTTGTAAAAAGATTATTTGAACAAAGTCAGCTTTTATTAAAACTTCTTAAAACCATTTTTGATGTGGATCAGAACTGGACACGCCTGAGATTTGTCATTGAGACACACAACCCCAGATCCCCGCAACTGGAAAGTTGCCCCTAGTCTGAAGAGCGTCGCAGCACTGCACAGCAACAGAAAGTTGCCCCTAGTCTGAGTAGCACTGTATTGGGGATTCCAACGAATGCTGATAGACAGAGATGACTGAGATGATCAAATGGACAAAGTTGATCGGGGAAGTGTTATGGCTGAACTTCAGGATGAAGCTGCCTACGTATCCCAAGGATGGGAATCAAGCCTTACGTAGTTCCGGCTTAGGTTCGCTCGAGTATTTTCACTCTCCTTTTGCACTCTAACTTTTGCCAAGGCCGCCCTTTGCGGGTTTTCAGCCTTGCGAGCTCAGTTTTTATATTTTTTAATTTTTTGTGCTCTGACTTTTGCCTAGGTCGCCCTTTCGGGTTTTCAGCCTAGCGAGCCTCTCAAGGGTAGTATTTCTTCAACTTGTCCATGTTGATCGGTTGGGAGAATTCCAAGCCATCTAAGTCCATCAGAACCACAGCTCCACCTGACCAGATAGCTTTGATGATGTAGGGACCAGTCCAATTGGGTCTGAACTTGCCCCTCGGGTCGTGGATGGGAGCTCGGTTGTCCTTGAGCACCAAATCCCCTTCCTTTAGATTTCTGGACTTAACCTTCTTGTTAAAAGCCCGCGCAATTCTGCGTTGATAACTCTGGACGTGGTACAGTGCTTTCAGCCTTCTCTCGTCAAAGAGCATGAGTTCTTCAAACCTGCTCTGCTGCCAATCTGCCTCAGCTATCTGACACTCAGCCAATACCCGTAAAGACGGAACTTCAATTTCAATAGGTAGAACAGCCTCCATTCCATAAACTAACGAATACGGAGTTGCTCCGGTAGAAGTTCTAATTGAAGTCTTGTAGCCCCACAGAGCAAACGGCAACTTATCTGGCCAATCTCGATAGGTCTCCACCATTTTCCGCAGTATGTGCTTGATGTTCTTGTTGGCGGCCTCAACTGCTCCATTGGTTTGCGGCCGGTACGCAGATGACTTATGAAAAGCCACGTTATACTTTTCCAACAAGTCGACCACTTCTTTCTTAAAGTGGGATCCGTTATCCGAAATGATCTCGTTTGGCACACCGTAGCGACAAATGATGTTGTTTCTGATGAACTTGGCGACGTGCGACGCCTTCAACACCGCGTATGATTAGGCCTCGACCCACTTTGTGAAATAATCTATCGCTACCAGGATATACTCATGTCCGTTCGACCCCTTTGGGGTAACAGCTCCGATCACATCAATTCCTCAAACGGAAAATGGCCACGGGGACGTCATGTTGTATAGCTTGGACGGTGGGATGTTCATACGGTTTGCATGGATCTGGCATTTGTGGCATCGCCGAACAAAGACGATACAATCTTCCTCCATGGTTGACCAGTAGTAGCCCTGTCTGAGGATCTTTATGGCCAGCATTACTCCATTCATGTGCGCACCACACTCCCCTCCATGGATGGCCTCCATTAGGCGCTTCGACTCTTCAGCTTCTACACAGAGCTTATGCATTCCCAGATGACCCCTTTTGTACAGCTTACCCCCGCAGATGATGAACTGAACAGCCATTCTTCTAATGGCCCTCTTATCCTTGGCGCTTGCCCCTGGTGGATACGTCTCCTTTTCTAAGAAGTTCCAAATGTCGTAATACCAGGGGTTGTCGTCTTGAGCCTCATCTATGGCGGAAATCGACTCGTATGCCGGTGCAAACTTCTGATCAATGATGACTGGACGCATCCGGACTCCGGACGGGATGTCTATCATGGAAGATAGAGTTGCTAATGAATCGGCGAACCTGTTGTTCTCTCTTACTAGGTGGGTGAAATTAAGCTTCTCAAACCGAGGAATTAACAAATCCAAGGTTTGGTGGTAAATTATCATCCTTTCCTCTTTGACTTTCTAGTCTCCTTTTGCTTGAGACACAACAAGGTTCGAGTCCCCAATGACGTCCAACCGTCTTGCCCCTAGTTCTAGGGTTGCTTCCAGACCAGCAATACATGCCTCATACTCTGCCTCATTGTTCGAGACTTTGAACTGGAGCTTGAATGCTAAAGGGATACGGGAATCGTCAGGCGCTATCAGCAACACCCCTATCCCATACCCATACTGGTTTGACGCTCCGTCAAAGTACATCGTCCAAGTTTCATCCTCAATGTGCAGAATGGCTTCATCTGGGAATAGGTACTCAACCGCTTCATCCCCCTCAACCGGGTGGTCGGCAAGGAACTCCGCTACCTCTCTTCCTTTCACTGACTTGCGTGTTATATACTTCAAGTCGAATTCAGAAAGCAATAGCAGCCAACGGGCTAGCCTACCCGTAAGTGCTGGTTTCTCGAAAAGATATTTGATGGGATCCAAACGTGAAACCAACATTACAGAGTGAGCTAACAGGTAGTGCCGCAGCTTCCTGGTAGCCCATACCAAGGCCAAACAAGCCTTCTCCAGTGGTGTATAGCGGGTCTCGTAATCCAGCATCTTCTTGCTCAGATAGTAGATAGCCCTTTCCACTCTGTCCCCTGACTCTTGCGCGAGCATACAGCCCATGGTGGTCTCAGTTACCGAAAGATACAATATCAACGGTCTCCCCGGCTCTGGCAGTGACAACATGGGCGGGTTCTGTAGATACTCTTTGATCTGTTCAAAAGCTGCCTGACATCGGCCGTCCCATTGGAACTTCTTTCCTTTCTTCAGGAGACCAAAAAGTGGTTCACAAGTCAAGGTTAATTTAGAGATAAACCGTCTTATGAATTGCACTTTACCTAGAAAGCCTCGCACCTCCTTTTCAGTCCTTGGCGGTGGCATTTCTAAGATGGCCTTGATTTTGGAAGGGTCGACCTCGATGCCCCTTTGTGTAATCAGAAACCCTAGCATCTTCCCTGCTGTAACACCAAAAGTACACTTCTGGGGATTCAACCGCAGCCGAAACTCTCTGATCCTTTGGAAGAATTTTTGTAAGGCGGTGTAGTGGCCTTCTCTTTCTTTGGACTTGACAATCATGTCGTCCACATACACCTCGACCTCTTTATGGATCATATCATGTAATATTGTAGTTGCTGCCCGTTGATAGGTAGCTCCAGCGTTTTTCAGCCCAAATGGCATTACTCTATAACAATATGTACCCCACGGGGTAGTGAATGCAGTCTTCTCTCGGTCTTCGGGTGCCATTACTATCTGATTATAGCCTGAGAAGCCATCCATAAACGAAAGCAAGGCGTGTCCTGCCGTGAAATCTACCAATTCATCAATGTGCGGCATGGGAAAGTCGTCCTTCGGACTGGCCCTGTTCAAATCTCTGAAGTCTACACAGACCCGAATTCTGCCGTCCTTCTTCGGCACCGGAACAATGTTGGCCAACCAAGTCGGGTATTCAGACACCAGCAGGAAGCCTGCATCAATTTGCTTGGTGACCTCTTCCTTGATCTTAAGGGCCCAATCAGGGCGGATCCTTCTGAGCTTCTGTTTGACAGGTCGGGCCTCGGGATCAAGAGGGATCCGGTGCTGTACAATCTCAGGATCGATTCCAGGCATGTCTTCGTAGGACCACGCGAAAACGTCTTTGAAATCTTTTAACAAAGCGACTAAGCGCTCGCGTTCCTCAGAAGACAACGTGGACCCGATTTGGACCAGCCGTGGGTCCTTCTCAGTACCAACATTCACAGTAGTGATTTCATCCATTAAAGGTTTAACAAATCTTTCCTGCTCTTGATCAATTAACCGTTGCAAAACTGGAGGAATTTCTTCCTCGTCGTTTTCATCAAAATTTTGAAAATCCTGATTTAAGCAATAAATCCAGGGCACAGAAAAATACTCCGAAACCACATCCACGCCGTTCTCATTAAATACTTCCGAGCTGTCGGATTCCTCTGTTACAACAGACTCAAAAGAAAATAAAAATGACGACCTAGACAGGACCGTGGCATCCGGGTTATCACCCCCGGGAATACCGGACTCAGACTCAGTTGAGCTGGAACCTGATTCCGACGCACAAGATTCAGTGGAATTAGATTCCGGCTCACTACCTGACCCGGTGCTGCTAGATAAAAAGCCTTCTTCATATTGCCAGATGAGAGAAGGTGCGATGGACGCATCCAAAATAGCTGATGGTAGGCCCGCAGCCGCTTCATTCCCGATCACACATACCGAGGAGCTATCCCCTAAGCACTTCTGTTCGATCGGAGGATCTGAAAGCAGACATGCCAGCGCTGCCCCCATTTCGTTTTCATCGTCCTCAGACTGCACTTCCTTACTTTGCCCAGCCTCAGCCGATAGATCTGCCTACCCTTCGGCGATATCATCCTCAGGTAACTGTAAATCAAAGAAGATCTCAAATCCCGGCACGCGCTTCTTCTCCGCGTTGAGCCACGGCTCTGGGAAGCCACAGAACGGAAAGTCCTCCCCCTCCCGGACGAAGCGTCCGTTTAGGGTCCCCCGAATGGGCTGGTGCATTAAGTCAAAGGGCTTCCCCATCTGTTTCGCCCTGGCCCTTCCGGCCATTTCCTTTCCTTTCCTTATCCAATCCTCTTTGGTGGGTAGGTAGCCCAAACCAAAGGTATGGGGGTTATGTGGCACTTCGGCCGATGCTGCGGCACCTTTCCTGCCGCTCTTGCCCAATCCCATCCCGGGGATGTGCTGGAGTTTGTTCATGAGATAGACTGCTTGGGCACTGACATACACCCCTTCATTAGCTGCCATGATGTCCTGTACAACCCGAGCCTCAGCCAAGGTAAAGCCTGATATGAACACATCTTCCATACCGTGTTCAATTTCTAGGACAGGCGTGGATACTTCTGGTGGCGGATGAATTGATGAATTCCCGAAGACAATGGCTACTCCCTTCCCATAGGGGTATTTCACCACTTGATGTAGGGTAGAGGAGACCGCCTTTACCTGATGCAGCCACGGCCGCCCCAAAAGCAGGTTGAACGTTGCAGGAACCTCCAAGACGTGGAAATCTATCTCGTGCTGTCCCGGCCTAACCTTCGTTTGAATCTTAACTGTCCCCATCACTTCCCGGCTTGTGTTGTCATACGCCCGAATCACTTGGGCCGTTGGCACAAAATCCGCGACTTTCAAACCAATCGCATAAGCTGTCCTTGCCGGGCAGACGTTGATGGCGGACCCCGTGTCGACAAGCACCACAGGTATCCATTTATCCCTGCATTCCACGGAGATGTAGAGCGGCTTGTTATGGTTCACACCCTCGGGTGGCAGTTCTTTGTCAGAAAAACTCAATGCTGGGGAACTTCCTCCCGAAAAGACTAAGCCCACCAGCTGTTCGGGCGTGGTATCTATGGAAAGCTTGGCCTTGTCCATGGCTGAAAGGACAGCCTGCCTATGTACTCGAGAAGCCATAAGCAGTCCCCAGATGGAGATGTCTGCTTGTATCTTTTTCAATTGTCTCAATACGGCCTCGTCTTCGAGTTACTTCTCCTTTTGCTTCTCTGCTTCCTTATCTTTCCCCGACGCTTCCGGTTGATCTAGGTGTGGAGGCTTGAAGTACCGTCCACTCCTGGTCATGTGATCGACCTCGCCGATATACCAGGTATCATCTGGTTGGTTATCTTCCCAATCTTCGTCTGTGTGGGCAAGACATAGATCGTCGTCTTCCCACCACATACCATCTGCAGCCGATAGGCATCTGTCTGGTTCTGTCACAACTGTCCCGATACTTGCAATGCTTTTTATCCCTATGCTCGCAGCATTCTCCATTTCCGTACTTGTGGCAGCCTCGATCCCCACGTGGCCTTTTGCCTTCCTGATCCTTTCAGAATCTTCGAATCTTCCTCGTTCTGACTGTGTCAACGCAGTAGATTGCTCAATGATCCCTGTACCCAAAATGCTCCATTCCCGAGCGAAACTTTTGACACCGGCGCTCTCCGGCGATGTATTCTGTTCTTCGACCTCCCCGGCTGTTATTGATGCTTCTACCCCTGCCGGGCCTTGTTCTGACTGAAACTCCCCTACCACATCCGGTTGATCGTCCAACCATCCCGTGGCCTCAACTGATTCCTCATAATCGAACCAGTTGACGGTTGGGTCTTTTGGATCTTGATTACCGTAAAACTGGAACTTGGCAAGATCCTCTTTCACAGCTGTCAAATCATCCATTCCCCGTCCTGGGCTGTCCCCTTGGATTGCACACAGCTCTCCCCCGGCTGGAAACTCGACATCTGGTCTATTCTGGCCCGCTGGTGAAATGTAGTCACTCGGACTGTAAGTGTTCCCAACATCACTCTCAGATTCCGCAGACTCTGGTTTGACAACCTCTTTCCTGTTCTTGATGGTCACCACCACTGGCTTGGGTTGGGTTATAGAGATGTCCATCATGCACAAATCGGTGCAATCAGGGAGGAAAACATTCGGCTTAGGCAGGTAGGAGGGTGTGATATAGATACTAGGATCGTAGGATGCGACCCCAGTGTGGATGAAATTGATTCTTTTGGGTGGTGGAACTTGGTTATGTGTGGGGAGAGGATTTGTAGTAACATTGGGTTTCTCAGGGGGTAAAATCACCCCATTATCAATGAGATCTTGAATCTCATGACGCAATCGAAAGCACAGGTCGGTGTCATGACCGTGCTGCTGGTGGAACGCACAATACTTGGCTGGATTGTGGGTGGCGGACAGTCTTTCAGGTAAGGGCCGCGGCTCTAAGGGCTTTAGATGCCCTTTTCTGATCAAAACCCCCAAAGCTTTGGATAGGGGCATATAAAGTGGAGCGAAGGTTCTGGTATTTCTGGGAGGGTATTTGGTGGTTTGAGGGTTGCTTCCAGACACACCGGAGAATGGTGTGGCTGCTGTAGTTCTTGGGGAAGGGTTGGCGGTGACCATACTCACTTCAGAAGTCCTGGTAGTTGTAGCGCCACTCGGGCCTGCATTAGTATTACGATTGAAATTTCTGCGGGGTTGCTCCCGGTCATTATCAATCCATCCTTGTCTTAAGGCGTCCTCGATCTGCACCCCCATTTCATGCAGATCAGCAAAGGTGGGAAAGGGGACTACAATAATCTTTTGCATTAGCTTCGGCTAAAGATTGCGCACAATCATCCGAATCTGGTCTTTGTCTGTGGGTCTCAAGGTCATCATCGAAGCCTTAGCCCGTCATCTGGTTACAAATTCTGAGAAGCTTTCCTTGGGTTCTTGCCTTGTTGTCTCGAGATCCCGGGTCGTGATCTCGATTTGTGTGTTGTATGAGTACTGCAGGATGAAGGCCTCAGCCATCTCGTCCCAACTTCTCTTGACGTCATCTTCCAATTTTGCATACCATGCGGCCGCTACACCCGACAGGGTCTGGCCGAATAAAGACAGCTTCTGCAATCTAGTGAGGCCCATTGGCCTTAGGACGTCTGAAAATAGTCGCAGGTGTACCATGGGATCCTCAGATCCGTCAAAACGATCAATTTGTGGCATCTTAAACCGATCTGGCAGCGTCACGGCCGTATCAGTGTATCCGTCTCCAATGTCCGGAATGGACTTCGCACCCTGAGACTTCTTGAACAGCTTTTCAAGCTTGTGCATTTTCAATGCCACGGGGTCCACCTCGGACTCGAAGGGAGAATCCGATAGGTTGATGGGAGTGGGTGCTTTGGATTGCTGAGGCAGAATCGGGGGTGGAGCTAGCCCCGTTGGGATGCCCGTATCTTCTTGGACGTTCCGGGCGTTTGGAGTCTCTTTGAGTATCGGAACCCTTAGTGGGGGAGGGACTTGCTGTGAAGTTGACGTCCCAGTTTGCTGCTGCAATCTCACAATTAACTCCGCTTGCTTACCCATAACTGTGGCTTGTTATTTCGTGAATTCTGCCTGTCGGACAGCATCCTGCTGCATCATTTTCATGCTTTCCTGAAGTTGGCGCACCATCTCCTCTAAGCTAGCCATACTATTCTGCTCTGGTTGAATTACTGGTATGCGTTCCCTTTCTGCAGGTGAAATAGGACCCTGATCCCTACTGAACTCAGGTGGGGTAGATAAGGCCCTCTGAACTGACTGTTGAACCGATGCCCTCTGCCTAGTTGCCTTCTGTTTAGTAACCGGGGGTAGAGAATGGTACACCGGTTGTCCTGCTATCAGATCCTCAGATCAGTGGAGTCGGCGACCTCTGACCCAGAGTGCTTGGGGGATGTCTACCGGGTTGGAAGCAATGATGCTAAACTACCTAGCAAAAAGATAAATAAAGCAGTAAATAAACAAGTAATCGGACGGCATAATCGCTTTAAAATAAACACATACAACATGCAGTTGGGCATTCACAATGCACAGTTCGATAAGCCGTATACACTGTTCCCCGATACTGATCACTGTTTCCTGAAATCTCTGTTCCCAAAACTGAACCCTGATATCCGCGGATAACTGATTCTCATAAACTGATGCTGATACCCTCAGGCCTAATACTCAATCTTGCAAACTGATATGCACATTCCTGTAGAGCAACACTCTAAAAGCATATAGCAGGTAAAGAGAGCCAAAAACAACCCTACGTTGGGGTAGGGTTTCCCTGTCCTATTTTGTCAGGAGCTAGGATTTCACTATGCACACAGCAGTTTCAAACAACCTATCGGGTAAGCAACCTGTCCTAGTTTGGAATGGTCACTATGGATTCCGAATATGCACTAGGTCGAATGGTCAAAAAGGGTGCCCCGGTAAAACTGGGGGTTGTGTTCCCATACTGTCAGAGCCCATAGCCGGTCAGCCTTATGGTCATGCGTTGACAAGACAAGCCTCCGGCAGACCGTTCAGGAATGGCAGATGGCAAACACGGTGTTCCTAGGCGCACCAATGCACATGCAATGCAAAGAAACACATAAGTGAAATCAAAATAGGATATCACGAGTTCGAGTCAAGCTCTCTAGAAATCCCCAGCAGAGTCGCCAGAAACTGTAGACGCGCCCGCGGAGGGGGGACCTCGCTACTACAGTTCGGACTCGATTTTTTTGTTGTCGCGGTTCTTAATCTGAACCAAAGAGTCCAAATCTGGCAAATCGTTTTGAGAAACGGATTTTTTTTAAAAAGAAGTGCCAAACATGGACTGCTTTGCCAGATACAGAGTCGCCACCTAAATATTTAAAATGGGGAAATTTAGGAAACCCTGACTCGGTGCCGAAGGCCACGTGCCCGTCATCACCAAAGTTGCCTCGGCTCGGGAACTTGGGTACGATCGGGGAAGGTCAGCTATGAGCACCCCCTCTCGCCCGGTCTGAAGACCGGCCTCTACTAACCGTGATATCCAATTTTGAAAACGTTTATGTGTTCTTAAACCGGTTATTAGCCTAGAATTACTATTGTTGTGCGTGCAGCAAACAAGTATAGACCAAATCGCCCAAATTGGAACAAAACATTTCATGTTTGTTTTGAAAAATGGCTTGCTACTCGCAAGTAGGCTAAAATGCGGATTTTGCCACCCTCAAGTGGGCTTTTAGAAAGGATGATTTTGCCACTATCTAGTGGGCTTAAAACTCACAGTTTTAATGCATTATTCCAATTTAGGTAATTCAACTTCCATCCACAGGCATTCAAGCAGTTATATCACATAAGCAACTAGCCTCATGGTAATCATGCTATCATGGCAACATTCACACGCATGCGATATGCTAAAGCATAAAAGCTTACCTAGTACTCCGTGCCAAAACAGTAAACTAGTTAGCAAAATATGCGTGTCCTAGTTCATGCTAAATTGCCTAATGCAACACATACAAGATGCAATTTAGATAGGCTCGGTTAACCTAAGCATGGCATATGTAATGCGATCAATTATCACATATTCGATTTGTAAATTGAAATACCAATGCAGTTAGCGTGATGTACCGAGCCCAATATATGTAGTACAAATGCATGAATGCACGCATGCATAGAATAAGGTATGCTGAATTTAAACATGCCCTAATCTACCATCGTAAGCAGGTAAATAAAAGGGAAGAAAGAAGTGGGGTTGGAAGACATACACACCACCCACACACACTTATTACAGATTTGCCCTCACTCGGAGGGCTCAAATAAATATTACAGTCCCAAATAATAAACAAATAAAATTATTATAGAATTTTCTAATTAATTAAAAGAAAGGATGCGAAAAAAAAAAAGGGGAGGGTGGCCACAGCCTCTGCCTCGGGGTGCGCAGATGATGCATGCTCGGAACTTGGCTCGCCCGAAAAACCCGTACCGTAGCCCTGCCGCCTTTGTTTGTACTGCCTTGTCTCTCTGAAAATTGCCCAAGTCCAGGAGCAGGTTCCTTACACTCTGCAAAGCACCACCGGCCGGACAGAATTTCCACCGGCACTCTACAATTTCCACCGGCTGTTCTTGGATTCATCGGTACTTCAATGTTTGCCGGTCGGCACCAAATTCTGCCGGTCGGCAGAAACTTCCTGCAGAAGACAGTTTGACAGCAAACAGAGAACAGAAAGTGCATGGCATGGGGTTTTCAGGCATATGTGAGCATGGTCATACTTCCTATCATGTTTTGGACTCAAGGAGGCATGTCCTTCGATCCTCGAACCATCAATGGTGCATGGTGGCTCAAAGAATCAAATTTGCCATTTGATATAAAGATGCATGCAACAAACAAAATGAGAACCGAAGCCTTATCAAGTTGGAGTCAAAGGCCCTGGTGACTGAGAATTAAGGTACATTACATCACTCGAAGTATGAATGTCCCTTGACCCTCATATTTGGCTTGACACCCCAAGCCAAATGATGCAATGCATGTTATGCTCACAAGACTCAAGATGCAACATGATGCTAAATATGCAAGACATGCCAAATGTTATGCAACGAATATGACAAGTATGCAATGCTAGCATGCAAGATGCAAGTGTGATGCAAACATGGACCAATTTACCATGAAGTTAGCATGGGACTACACGTTTATAAGACAATTATGTAGCAAACAAGGGACAAGCATGCAAAAGGGCCTTAAAGTGACAAAGGTGCAGGCCTTGACTCACCTCAAAACAACACCAAAAGTGCTCAAAATGGTGAACAAACTCTCATGTCAACATGCAAGCCAATAGACCCAAGGCTAAGGCACCAAAAGGGCCACTTCACTTCCAAGAACAAGACGAAATCATGGCATGATTTAGACAAGTAAGAACAGAGTTTTTTCATGCAAAATGGGACTCCAAAACCCTCCTAGTATGGCAGCTACAATACCTCTCATGAAACGCTACCACCAAGACTCATTCCTAGGCATAAGAGAGTACACCCTCAAGGCATAAAAGAGGTCAAGCATGCACACATACAAACATGATTCTTGGACTAAAATAGCATGGCAAACAACTTCAACTCATTAAAGTGGATCAACTAAGGCATGCTAGTGACTCATATACTTGAGGGCTCACAAGCCAAAATGCATAGCAACCATATCAAACATGTCAAACATGACCAAATGGATAACCAACAGATTTTAAGCATGAAAAAATAGTGCTAACATCTTCATGGAATCAAACCAACACATGCAACAATCATGGTCTAAACACAAGGGACATTTCTAGGCCAAATGGAGCAATACAAAGCAAGTACTACAAGCATACAAAGAGGCACAAATCCGGCCAAAAACAGAGATCCCACATGACCTAAAAACACCCAAAAAGTTCTGAAATGAAGCAAAAACCAAGCAAGCATGCATGTCACCCTTTTGGGCCACAACTCAAGGAAACAAGACCGTAAAGGGAGAGGGGTGTCCCTCCCCTATGCAAGACTTCAAACCTACTTTTTTAACACTAAAAATACACTGATTTTCAGTGGTGAAGAGATCAAGATACAAAGATGACCAAAGCTTAACCAAAGAGGCAACAAAAGTGGCCAAACAAGGCCTAATAGAGTGAGTTTGCACTCAAAACACCAAACCACCTTAATGAAAGTTCTAAAGCATGAAAATATAAGCCTTATTCATGTTATACACAAAAGCTAAATCAAAAAGAAAAATAGGTAAAAAATGATTGCAAGTTTGGGGAATATAAAGCAAGATGCTCACCCTTGAAGAACCTTTGAAGAACAAATGGTCTAGCCCTCTTCTTTTGATCAAAATCAGTCCAAAAACTCAAGAAACAACCCCCCAAGTCCCTAAATCTCGGAGCAAGGTGTAATAGTGTGTGTAATGGTGCAAAAGTAAGGTAAAAACACACTTTTGAGCTAAGAAACACACACAAAGGAGGAGAGAGAGGGAGATATAGAGATAATGTGTATCTATATCTCTAAGCTCTGGTTTTTGGTTCCAACTTTCTAACCTAGATCAAAGAGGAAGGCCCTCCCTCTTATAAGACTCCCTCTTGCAAAGCTTATACAACAAGCTTGCTTAGAGGGAGATCCCTCCATACACGTGTATGGAGGGAGACAGAGTTGGTGCCAGCTATCACAGCTGGCATCGACAAAAAAAAGTGCTGACCGGCAACAAACTATGCCGACCGGCAATAAAATGTGCCGACCGGCAACAAAATGTGCCGATGGAAGCAAAAGACCGGCCGGTGGCCTCTAGCCACTGCCGGCGGTGTGTGGGGATGCCTCACAAGGCATTCCTTGTCCTTCCAAGGCAAAACACAAGTGTTCGGTGTAAAACCAGACACTAAACGGTCAAGTTCAGAGATCTTGAGGCAGGGCGCGCGAGCCAAAACCTCCGGGAACTCTAAACGAACACATACATTAATAATCACCGAGTGTTCCAAGCGGTGACGTCCAAGTCTCAAGGACGGTCAAAAATGGGGTGTCTACATCACTGTTGCATTCATGGTGTAAAAACAACTCAAAAGATGTCACCAGGTTTTGAGAGACAATGGAGCATCATTACAAAGCAACAAACCAATCACTTGGTTGCAAATTAAACGGTGATGTGATTCAGTTTCACTATGACCAATCATATCCAACTCAAAAAGAATAATTCCATCATTGATAATGGATCTATACAGAAAAAATTTCATCATCATCATGATCACCAACGAGATCCTCTGCCCATTCTCCAATCAAGTGAGTAGATTTTGTAACACTTTCAGCCATAAAATTGAGATCTCAGAACTCTACCATGTAATGTAACACTTGTAGCAGTCAGATAGATACCAACCTTAATGAATCAGTCCCTACAGAAGCTTCAGTCCACCTGTTACATCATCAACCATTTCAGCAGGTCCTGCACATGCATGAGCATGAGAATTAGTCCAATGAACTATGGGAGACAAAAATAAATAAACTAATTTATTTTCACAATGCTAATCAGAAGAGTGACATAATTTTCAAATCAATGACACATTACCCTGTTTGGATGTTATTATTATTTTTTTTAATGCCTTTCTTTTCAAATCAACCTTTAATTGCTTAATTTGCAAATAAAGCACATCAGTAATGAAGAGAATTCCAACTTCTCAAGTCAATGCATTTAACTCCATGTACAAAACCATATAATATCAAAGAAAGGTCGGTGGATAATATGCTAGAAATAATTGTAAGTGTTGTTGCAACTTGCAAGTATCGAATAAAAAAGACTTGGCAGACAATGTGAGGGTATCACAGAACATAGTTGACACAAAATTGAGAAAAAAAAATTGCACATTGCTTGAAAGCTAATCCAAATTTATAGACTTGTTTTCAACATAAAAAATTTTCAATGTAAATCTTGATAACAATAATTAATCCTACAAATTTATAGGCCTCTAAAATTCTCAATCAATTTGCCACTCATCCAATACTTATTCACAGCTCAATCCAAGAATATCAAGCTCCAAGAAGAAAAGTTATGTAACCACATTTCACCACAAGCAGTTCTAGTAAGAGATAATTAAAGCTATATACTCACGATTCTTCCAAGTCAATAACTTTAATAGCAACCACTTTGTTAAGCTCATTATCAAACCTGCAAATTAAGAAAGCTATTACCTTAATATGCAAACAGATTATTAAATTATGTCAGATACGAATTTCATAGATCACTATAAAGGCATGGGACAAGCCCCATAATCTGAACCATATTTACCCATCTACTTCAAGTGATTCGATTCAATTCAATCCATCTACTCATGTCAGCATTCTTCTACATCTGCAATTTGAAAATAATGTGACATTAAGATATTCATAGAACTAAACTAAATAACATCTAATTATTTAAAATTTTCAATATTTCACTTACTTCTATTTTTGGTTGATTCAATCCAATCATTGCAAGTGATCAAGGCCTCCACAATATCTGGAAGTAATGAAGCACGTGTCTCATCAATCACCCTACCTCCTACACTAAACGCCACCTCTGATGCAACCGTAGTAGCAGGAACACTTAAAACATCACGAGCTATCCTTGCCACAGTAGGAAATTTTGCTTTATTCACTTTCCACCAATGTAGAATATTGAAGCTCTCATTACTTGGAAACACCAACTCCTCCAAGTATTGCTCCACCTCTGATTTTTGATAGGCATGAATGTTAGAAGCACGTTCTTGGGCATACCACGCATGAAAAGCAGCCAAACTTTCTTGTTTCGAAGAACCGACAAGCAATTGACTACCACTTGAGCTACTATTTTCAGAAACAAGTGCAATGCTACTCATAGAATCAGAAGAATCACTCCTATACTCATAAAAAAGATCAACAAAACCATTACGGACCCTCTGAATATGCTTATTAGCATCAGCACCATAAATAAGCCCAAAGTAGTATTCCACCAAGTCCATTTTAAATCTCGGATCAAGAACCACTGCAATTGCTAACACCAAAGAACATTCTTCCCAATATTTTTGAAATTTCACTCTCATTGGACCAGCCATCAATTGAATGCAATCATACTCACTTTGCTCCCATTTTTTCATTTCAAGTTGAATAAGACAAATATCGGGAAAAAACACATTTGAAGTAGGAAAAGTGGTACCACTAAAGTGAGATGTAGCATAAAAAAAAATCTTCAAACACCCACAAATCACATTTGCTACATTTCACTCATCCTCAGAAGGATTGTGCTTATATTGTTTGTCAATTTGGCCTAAGCGGTGGAATGTAGTTTTGAAATCTAATGCAGCTTCAAGCATTGAATAAGTGGAGTTCCATCTGGTAGGAACATCCATGGGGACTTTCTTTTTATGATGTAACTTAACATGATTCACTGCAACATCAAATTTTTGTTTTCCATAAGGAGACCTCCCCAAATATCTCACACTTTCTCGGATTTTTGAAATAAGACTCCCAATCACCTTCAAACCATCCAGAACAACTAAATTCAATATGTGCGCGCTACAACGCACATGAAACAATTGTCCACCCAAATGTAGTAATCCTTGGTCATGTAGCCATCGCTTTAAGAGTCTCTCCATGACATCATTATTCGTCGCATTATCAACTACCATTGAAAACAACTTTTTATCTATGTTCCACTTTAAAATTAGATCTTTGATAAAGCTAAACAAATGGTCTCCATCATGCAGGTAATCAATGCGTCTATAAGCAAGGATTTTCTTCTTTAACTCCCAATCATTAGTCACATAATGGGCAGTCAAACATGTATGGGCAAAATTCTAGTGGTCTGAAGTCCATATATCAGTTGTTAAGGTGATCTTAGAAGAGAGTTCATCCAAAAATTGATATAACTTGGCCTTTTCTATTTCATAAACATCAAGGACATCCGCTCTAACAGTGTTACGAGACACAAGTTTGAACATTGGTTGAAGATTATTGCAAAATATTTCAAAAAACTCATGCTCAGCCATGTTAAAAGGATAATTATGCTTGATTATCATCCTAGAAAAATCCATGTGACTTCTCTCTTGATCGAATTTAAAAGTTGTAGCCTTAGGAGTAGATTCAGAAGCAGCCTTACTAGCATTCCTAGGGGCATTTGGCCCTTTAAGTACTGGACATGTCTTTGACAAATGATTTTTTAAATGATTAGTCCCTTTCCTACTCTCTCCAACAAATTCCCTATTGCAATGCTTACATCTAGCTATGTCATTTCCACTAGGTCCTTTAAATTTGACAAAGTCATCCCATACCTTCGAAGTTAGTTTTCGAATCCTCTTTGTGGATCCTTGAGATACATCGTCATCCAACTCGGTATCATCAGGAATAATAGGTTCGCTATAATCCGAAGACATCTCCAATAGTAACTGCAGACAAGCACAAAACAGTGTGCACCAAACACTTCAATTTGGAAATTATATAGATTTGTGTGCATGTGATCATTCTACTGAAGGGGAGAGGGGGGGGGGAATGAAGTTCAAGCTAATTCACAACCCACACCCCATTTCGTCTCTATAAATCCAACACCAAACATAGCATAACTGAAATAAATTAATTTGGAAATTACTATCCAAAAGTCAACAGAAAAATTTACTCTCAGATTCATAATGGAAAAAGACTTCAAAGCAATTGAGCCATTGATGTTATATATATTGAGTAACTCAAAAATCTTACCTTTCTTTGGTTTTAAGAACATTTCACTACTCAAACAAAAAAGACATTTCTACTGATTGAATTTGTCATAATATTCCTTCTAAGAAGAACATCTCCAATAGCAATTTTGTTCAAAAAAATCCAGTAAGTTTTCTCAATTAAGAATTACATATGTTTTCACCCTCAAAGTTAGAATTCTGGATCGGTCATTGTGTGGGTAGATATAGAAAAATCAAAACAATGAAGACCCAATTGAAGAGTAAAAGAGAAAGGAACCGGGTTGGACATAGAAAAAACCATGAATCACTCTAACAAGTATATATGATATTACATTCAAACAAACAACCCAAAGTACCCATCAAATAACAAATATATAGAGTCTCAAAAACATCCAAGAAAATGTTTCAGAATTGATTTTCCATTAAAACAAACAAACCAGACCTCTTATATAAAGGAGAAACACAAGGCAGCACAAAGCAGAAGAATACCTAGATCAGAGAAGTCGGAGAAGAAGACGAAGAATAAGTATTAAGGCTAAGATATCAACTCCTTCCCAGTATTAAAGGCTAAGATATCAAACACAAACGGATCAGAGAGCTCAACGAAGAATACCTAGATCAGAGAAGTCGGCGAAGAAGATGATGACAAATAGATTTGATACTAACCAGAGAGCTCACCGAAGAATACCTAGATCAGAAACAGCATAGGGCTCGATTTGGCTAAGTTCATCGGCATCAATCGGAGCAGGAAGAGACGATGAGAGAGAGAGAGAGAGAGAGAGAGAGAGAGAGAGAGAGAGATTTGATTATGAGAGAGATCTAGGTTTTTTTTGATGAGAAATGATGAAGAGACAATGAGATGAGAGATTTGATTTGGTTTTTGAGAATTCAATGTAATCGGATTGGGCAAACAAATGGACCGGATTGGATTTATCCGAATCCGATCTGTTTTTAAATCGCGCTATGCGGATACGGACTAAACAGATATTCGGATTCAGATATGTTTAAACGGATCGGGTAAATCGGGTCGGATTCGGATCGGATTCGGGTTATACCCGATCCGTTGACAGGCCTACTAAAAAAAAAGACCCTACCCTTGTCTCAAGAAAGATTGAATGAATTAGCTCTGTTATCTATTGAAAATGATATAGTGGATAAATTAGATTATACAAACTTAATTAGTAATTTTGCAGCTAAAAATGTAAGAAGAGTAATGTTTAAGTGATACTTTATCGTAGTTGGTTCAATTTTTATTTGGTATTATAGCTTTGCATTTTTTTCTTTATTGTAAATTGGATTTTGCCATTTTAAATTCTTATAATAATTTCTTCATATCTTAATCCATATAGGTAAATTTTTGTATTGATACTCACAAATAATAACTTGTACATTTTTACTATTTATAATATTACTCAAAATTTTTGTTTGATAAATATGTATAAGGGCTCCTTTAGAAACTTCGCCTACGCCCTATAGAATTCAGGGCCGGCTTGTTTTGTACATTCCTGAACGACTCATTTTTGTTAGAGGAATTATAGAAATTATTCTATGTTCTTGAAGCAAGTTTAGATGGTGCTTTAAATTAAAAGTGGTTGGTCTAATATAGTATATATCTGTTGGCTACACATTTTGTACTAAGCCAGTGACAATCCGACGCGTGGCGAAGTGAGGGTAATATGAGGAGACCAGGTAGGTCTTCGATCCTGATCATACACGTGGCAATTAATATTGGTTGTTATAAGATCTGAGTAGTAGCAAATCAACAAAGAGACGTACAGTGACGTGGCTTCAACGGTTGCTCACATTTCAAATTCGAATATAAGGGGGAAGCCTAACTGCAAGTGAAGGCGTAGTGGAACTACTTATAAGGAAGCATGATCAGCAACTACGGAGGAGCAGTTCGACGGTTTGAAGTACAATTCGATGGTTATCTTCGGAGAGTATAAATAGCAGGAAGGACTTCAGAGAAGGGAGGGAGAAAAATCTAAAGAATCACTTTACATATTCCAGTGTTATTTCCTGTCCTTTATATTCCTGTATTTTTAGTTTCTGTGCTGCACTTCATTTGTAGGAGTAGTTGTCGAGTATATTGCCGCAGTAATTCTCTACGGAACTGAGATCATTGTAAGTTCTTTTTGTACTAATGAAATACTCAAGTTTAGTTAACTGTTCTTATGTTCAAATTTTCTGAAGTTAAATTACCAGTAAGCCACCAGTAAAAGTCCTCTTTATTGAGGCCGAAAGAACCATAACACAATCGTCTGAATAATTGTTTGGTAATTCTGTAAGGACTGATTGATCCTTGCTGGCACGCTCATAATTACGAAAGTAACCTTCGAAAGCCGAAAAAGCCAACATATATTTTTGGCACGCCCGGTGGGACCTTTTAAAAAAAAAAATGGCTAGACGTAGGAGACAAGGAGAAAATGAACGTTTGGAAGAAGGCGTGGAAGGAGAAGTGGAGACATCCAATCCAGAGGATAATGTGATCACACATCCTGTGGAAACTCCTATCCTATCAGAACCCATGGTCGAACAGACCAATACCTCAGAGCAAATACCATTCGTTCGTAATAGTGGACGAGACCAAGGAATTGGACCATCCAGTGTCCCATCTACTCAGCCAGTCAATCCGTGGGGCGGCTTGGTAGATGCCATGGGACAGCAATTAATAAACACAATGGAAAGGTGGGCAGTATCCTTTTTGGATCGAATGAATAACCACCAACCAACGAATGTAAGACACATAGAGGAGGTGAATGTCCCTCAGCAAAGATTAGCTAGAGACAAACAGCCTATGCAAGCTAATGGACATTCTAATGGTCAAACTAGTAATCAGATTCATGAAAGATTACCACCTCAGTCTTGGTACGAACCCATTTCGAGGCCTGTAGCAGGCCAGAATGCCTCAATGTTCAACAGTGAAGCCATGCAGATTGGTGGATCTGGCCCGGTACAAGAAAATGGCATAAGAATGATTCCAAATCCCACATTCGAAGCCATACCTGGTACCAGGGGGTACAATAATCTTGTATTCGAATTTATACCCGGGGGATTGGAAGGTTTTCCTACAAGTGGAAGGGATACAATACCTGTTCCAGCACCTTTCGTGGGTCCTTTCGCAGGACAGGCTCAAAGAGGTTACCTACACCCCCAACAACACCCTCTACCATAGGGACAGCCAGTCCCAAATGTACCACCTTATGGACCAAGAGGACCACAAGCACAAGTGTGTCCACCAAATCCTGTGTTTGTTCCCCCAGTGGTGGTTCAGCAGGCACAAAATATGGTCCCTAGGGACCAGATCACTGAGATAGTTAGGGAGTTGTGTGGACCAATGGCTCGGGGGGTCCAAACCCCCGTGTATAGAAAACCATACCCAGAATGGGTCGATAGGGTACATGAATATCCAAGAGGTTTCAGGATACCAGATTTTGTCCTCTTTCATGGGAACGGAAACCAATCCACAGTAGAACATATTGCTAGGTTTGCTGCTCAATGTGGTGAATTTACCAACCATGACTATATAAAGTTGAGACTATTCCCAAATTCTCTGACCGGAGGAGCATTTGTATGGTATATTAACCTTCCACCTAGCTCCATCCAGACTTGGCAGCAAATGGAAGAGGCATTTCATGCCCAGTTCTTCCAATCAGAGCCAGAAGTTTCCATGGCAGACTTGGCCAGATTGAGTCAAAGGCCTGAAGAGAAGGCCACTCAGTTTATTTCCAGATTTAAGAGGGCTCGAAATAAATGTAGAGTAATCTTGCCAGAAACTGAACTTGTAAGATTGGCCCAAAATGGCCTAGAGTTCAGGCTTCGAAAGAAGTTTGATTCAACAGAGTTTAGAGATTTAGTGGAACTGACTTATAAAGTATCTAGATATGAAGTATTACTAGAAGAGGAACAGGATCGAAATAATGCATCATATAGGACATACTACAAAGATCCTAATTATGAGATTGATGCGGCAGAGATTGTGGGAAAAGAGCCTATGATCTGTGAAGCATTAATCCATAAAGATACAACAATTGACCAGCAGTTTAAAAAGAAAGATCTCCACAGGAAATATTCTTTCGACTTAACTAAGGCAGATGACATTTTTGATCATTTGCTTGCGGCCAACTTCCTTAAGTTACCAAAGGGTGTTAAAATTCCATCTCTTGATGAACTTAAAGGAAAAATATATTGCAAATGGCATAATTCTTGGTCTCACTCGACTAAAAACTGTGTTGTTTTTCGAGACAGGATCCAAGAACAAATTCGGAAGGAGAGTTTGAAGTTCCCAGCCAAAGCTGAAAAAGTCATGGGGATCGATAGCAATCCATTTCCAGAAACTGGAGAGGTGGCAGCCAATGTCATTATGTCAGACTTTCAGAACTTGTCTCTGAAAGAATTGGAGGAAGTCAATGTACAGATGCATGTGGCCAACCAGACAGTAACCAAAAAAGACCTTAGAAGTCCACCAGCCATGGGACGAGATTTCCCACATCAGAGGGAAGACTCTGATGAAGAAGCACTGGATGATGACTCCCTAGAGGCAGCCGTAATGCAACGAATGTGTCCCAGGTGCAGACTGAGTTATAAGTGGTTGAAAGGCCTTCCAGTCGATGGGAAGCAGTATTACAGGGATGTGCAGAGGCGTCCCAAGCCAACCAATGCTTATAACAAAAGGCCGTATTCGGCTAATGTTAGGCAGCAGCCATTAGTGGTTGAACCTGCAGTTAACAGAATATATGCTAAAGGCAAGAGGCCCTTCTATGAGTCCAGATCACCTAACTATTACAGATTAGAGAGTAGTCATTCTGAAAGAAGGCTGGAGAAGAGTTCAGGTTTTGGTATCAAAGCCAGGAATTGGCCCATTGGGCCAGCTTCACGAAAGACAGAAAATGATCACCATCACCGAGAACCTGAATTAGGCTCAAAGCTTGGAGACAGGGCCAAACAATTGTCTTCACAGCCAGCTTTGAAGGTGACCTCGAAACAAGAAAGAGGCGATTCAACGTCTGAGTCAGTAAGTTCGTGGGTACCTGGAGTCCCAGATTGGTTTGTGATGCAAAACAAACCTAGGGAACTGCCTTCCCAAAGGAATTTTGAAAATCAAAGTAGGATGGTTAAGCCTCCTTTGGTGACCCCCAATAACTGGGTATTGCTGAAACACCCAAGAACGAGGGAACCAGATATGGTCCCCGTTATTTCCAGATCACAAAGGAGAAAAATTCAGCGTAGGTACACCCAATACCAGAGAGACCTGAAAGAAAGTGGAGAAAGTTCTTCGATGATCCATATAGGAGAAAAGAAGAATCAAAAGTCAGACTATAATTCAAAGCCAGTTACACAAAACGAGGTGGACCGCAGCAGAGAACAGTTGGCCAAGGTTCATTCTGAACTAAAGGCCAGAGAGAAGGAAAGTCTAGCAGGGATGGAGAAAGCTCTGATGGAGAGTGGCAGCGAAACGGAAGAAGATAGTGGCGTTAGCCAGAAGAAAGAAATGGTGGAAGAAGAAATGTTCGAAGCCTTCATGGCTGAGCAAACATTTCTGGTTGGAAAGCCAGCTGAGGAAAATCATTCGAGGGGACCCGTTAGCAACGAAACACCAGAATGCATCATGCAGGATGTTTTTGAAGAAATTGACCAAGGTGACCAAGGGGGAAAACAGGTACAGCCAGCCATCCAGTTTGGCTCGTTTCCCCCGGTATCAGTAAACATGGTACACATACTACCACAGGAATTCCAAGCTGGAGATGAGAATCAAGAGGGGCAGGAAGCTGATCCAATTCCGGTCTCTAGTGAAGATTCACAAGCGAGTATGGTGCAAGATAATTTCGAAATGGTTACCCCAATGGAAGCTGAATATGAGAGCAAGGAAGTGGTAAGCATTAACCTCTCGTATCCATTCGAATATCCCTCGAATTCCATGACGCAGCATGTTAAGCCTTTGTACATTAAGGCTTTCTTCGATGGGGTTCAGTTAAACCGAGTCTTGGTGGATAATGGAGCGGCGGTGAACTTATTACCGAAATCTTCCTTGAAGAAATTAGGAAAGAGGAATCCCAGGTTGATTCCGACCAGTACGACCATCGCTGGTTTTGCTGGAGACAAGCAGATGGCCCAGGGAATTCTACCCATCAACCTGAGTGTGGGAACCAAGGACTGCATGACGGCGTTTTTCGTCATCGATAGCAATGCGAAGTACAATGCTTTACTTGGTAGAGATTGGATCCACACTAATAAATGTGTGCCTTCCTCTTTGCATCAGAAAATGATAATAGCTCTAGGTAATGGGAAGACGGAGGAAATTAATGCAGATCCTCAACCTTTCATAGCCTGTGCGGATTTCGTAGAAGCCAAGTTGTATATTGATGGCGTGGCACCGCTTAGTATACTGATGGAATTCGATGGCTCAGCCGAAGTAACGGCTGATAAGGAGGTAGCACACCTGAAGCAACTAGTCCAGGAGAGTGTTGATGATGAGCTAGTGGTTAAAGATGACAATGATGCCTGGTTATAGGCAGCGAGATGAAGCACCAGAAGCCAGGTCTTTGGCTTTAATCAAGTTTTCAATATTGGACATAAAGTCAATAGTCCAGAAAGTTCGAGAGCAGGAGAAAGAAGTCATGACGATTGGCTGCAAGCGGGAGCAGCAACAAGCCATAGTCTTAACTCTTGATAAATACTGTGCATTGGACATAGAAACAAAGGTCCAAGAGATACAGGAAGAAGAATCCTTTTGGACAGATTTTGTCCATGAGGAGAAAAATAAAGAGGAGGAATCAAAGAGCCTGGAAGCAAAACACATCAAGGAGATTCCTGCGGAGTCAGAGAAGATCAAAGAAGGGGTTCCAGTAGGTACTCAGATACAAGACCCCTTAGAAGAAATAAATTTGGGGGAAGATTCTGTACAACAACCCATTTATATAAGTGCTTGGTTGAGTTCTCCCGATAAGGACCAGTTGTTGGTTATTCTAAGAAGATATAAAGATTGTTTTGCATGGTCATATAATGAACTACCAGGATTGGATAGGTTATTAGTGGAACATAGGCTTCCCATGAAGCCTAACTTCAAGCCATACAAACAAAAACCAAGAAGAATGGGTTCAGAGGTGATCCAGAAAGTCAAGGAAGAAATTCTTAGACTACTCAAGGCAGGCTTTATCAGAACAGCCAAGTATGTTGAGTGGCTATCTAATATTGTACCTGTAGTCAAGAAAAATGGCAAAATGAGAGTATGCATTGATTTTAGAAACTTAAATCTGGCACTCCAAAAGATGAATATCCTATGCCTATAGTAGATTTGTTGGTAGATAGCTCAGCAGGACATCACATTTTATCAATGATGGATGGACACTCAGGCTATAACTAAATCTGCATTGCGAAGGAAGATGTTCACAAGACAACATTTAGGTGCCCTGGGAATATTGGGACCTTCGAATGGGTTAAAATGCCGTTTGGCCTGAAGAATGCTGGGGCCACATATCAGAGGGCTATGAACACTATCTTTCATGACCTTATTGGTGGGTATTTGGAATGTTATATTGATGACATTGTGGTTAAATCCCAATCTATGGAGGAACATTTGTTTCACTTAGAGGCAGCCTTTGAAAGAATGAGAAGGTTCAAATTGAAGCTTAATCCTCTTAAGTGTGCTTTTGGCGTATCATCTGGAAACTTCTTGGGCTATGTAGTACACAAGAAGGGAATACAGATCGACCAGAATAAAGCCAAAGCCATCATTGAAGCCAGACCTCCATCAAGTAAGAAAGAATTGCAAAAGTTCTTTGGTCAGGTTAATTTTCTTCGAAGATTCATTTCTAACACTGCAGGGAAAACTAAAATTTTTTCTTCTTTATTAAGGCTGAAAGATAAAGAGGAATTTGTGTGGACAACGGAGCATCAAAGTGCTTTCGATGGAATCAAAGCCTACTTGGCCAACTCTTCGGTACTGATGCCACCAAATGGCATTAAGCCTTTGAAGTTGTACATAGCCGCAGCAGAAGATTCATTGGGAGCTTTTTTGGCCCAAGACAATGAGGAAGGCAAGGAGCAAGCTGTGTATTACCTTAGTAGGTTTTTAAATTCTTGCGAATGTAAATATTCAGCTGTAGAAAAGCTTTGCCTTGCATTGTATTTTGCTGTAATGAAATTAAGATATTACCTTTTGCCTACAACTGTCTTGGTAATTGCAACCACAGATTTGGTTAAATACATGTTATCTAGACCTATGCTGAGGGGAAGAATTGGCAAATGGGTATTAGCCTTGTCAGAATTTCACTTAGAATATGTGCCCCAAAGGGCAGTGAAAGGACAAGTTTTAGCCAATTTTTTGGCAGACCATCTATCTCAAACAGAGAGTCAAGAAATAATGGAACTCAGTATGGCTAGTGTCGAACCATGGCAAATGTGGTTCGATGGATCGAAAGCCAATGGCCTAATTGGAATTGGTATAGTAATCAAGTCACCACAAGGAATTGAAACCACACATGGTTTCAGAATAGATGGAACTGCTTGTTCTAATAATCAAGCTGAATATGAAGCTTTGATAGTAGGATTGAAAATTCTTATTGGATTACAAGTACATGCAGTTGACGTATTTGGAGATTCCCAATTGGTCGTTAACCAAGTAAAAGGGATTTTCAAGTGTCAAAGTATAAGTATGCTGCCTTATTATGTCGTCGCATTACATTTGCTCTCTCAATTTGAAATAGTAAATGTAACTTATGTCCCAAGATTCTTGAATAATAGAGCTAACGATGTGGCACAGAAAGCTTCGAATTTCAAGAGTAAAGATGGTACCCATTGGGATGTAAGCCAAACGACATATCAAAAACCTATACCTCCTTTGTGTGAGAGGAACATAGTCCTGGAAATCAACTATAATGATCTGCAGGAACAGGATTGGAGACATCCAATAATACAATACCTGGCTGGCCCATCTTCGAAAGCTAGCAGAAGAGTTAAATTGCAATCTACGCAATATATCATATACAACAATGATCTCTACAAAAGAGGGGGAGATGGTCTATTGTTAGAATGTTTAGGGCCAAAAGAAGCATTAATAGCTATGACTGAAGTTCACGAAGGTATCTGTGGTGCACATCAGCCTGGTGTAAAAATGAGATGGCTGCTTCGAAGACATTCCTATTATTGGCCGACTATCCTTAAAGATTGCATAGAATATGCAAAGGGCTGCCAGGCATGTCAAAAGCATACATGCAGTAGTAAAGCCTTGGCCATTTAGAGGATGGGCCATGGATATGATGGGGAAAATACACCCTCCCTCTTCGAAGCATCATTGTTTTATTTTGGTGGCTACTGATTATTTCACCAAATGGGTCGAAGCCAAACCATATAAAGCTGAAGATCAGACGGAGGTTATTGGGTTCATTAAAGATTTGATTCATAGATTTGGCATCCCACAAATGATAACGGTCGATAATGGGACTGTTTTTGATGGGAAAATGGTGAAGTCTTTTGTGGCTGAGTTCGGGATTAGCCTTATGAATTCCACTCCATACTACGCACAAGCCAATGGTCAAGCTGAGTCATCCAACAAGTCCTTAAAAAAGGGAATACAAAAAGTTGTGGAAGATAATCCGAGAGATTGGCATAACTTATTGTTAGATGTATTGTGGGCTTATAGAACTTCCCCAAGGTCAAGCACAAGAGTCACTCCTTATGCCTTAGTTTATGGGCATGACGCAGTGTTACCAGTGGAGATTAATGTTAAATCCTTAAGGGTAAGATGCCAAGACCAGTTAGATCCTGAGCAGTACTATCAAAGTATGTGCTTGGAATTAGAAGATATAGATGAAGCTAGAATTTTGGCATTAAATAGCATTCTCTTTCAGAAGAAGAAAGCAGCCAAAAATTATAACAAGAAAGTCAAACACATTAGCTTTGATGAAGGTGATTTGGTGTGGAAAACAATACTCCCAATAGGGATTAGAAGCCATAGATTTGGCAAATGGTCACCTAACTGGGAAGGACCATAGCAAATTCATAGAGTTTTGCCTTTTGGGACATACCATTTGAAAGATCTGAGTGGTTATGTGCATCCCAAAAAGATTAATGGCAGATATTTAAAACCTTATTTTCCAACTATTTGGGAAACACAGGGAACAAAATAAACAGTGAGCACAAGAACATAAACAAGGAAATACTTTATAAAGAGTCGAGTACATTGTGCCACAAGTTGGCCCAAAAATCATTACAATGTTTTAGCTGTTTTTGTACAACAGATTTCCTATTTGTAAATGATGCAAACAGTTGAATAGCTGCAGTCATATCTTTCTTTTGATCAGCCAGTCCTTGATTGGTGATTTGCAGTTTGAGGTCAGTTCGGAGTAAGGCTTGATTCACTGCAGAAAGCTCCTCTTCGAGTTGAGCCTTCCTTTCCAGCAATTGAGTTCGGAAGTGAGAGGCAGAGGAGTGTTGTTCCTTAAGCGTTGATACTTCAGTATGCACTTGAGAAACAAAACTTTGATCTCTGACCAATTTCTCATCTGCGGCCTTGGCAGCATGACAGATGCTGATGTAAAAATCAATGGTAGCTGCTGCCTGGGATAGGTGGTTAGAGACATCCATACCAGACTGCTCAGCAAGTTTGCAGCATTGAAGAAACCCGTTTTTTATTATAGGCCTTTGTAGAGCCTTGAAGGGAATCCTCGAAAAAGAAAGTAGCAGGTCTAGACAGGTGTCCAAGTCTATCGAAGGCACAGAAGGTTGGCTGCTAGAGGAAGGAGAACTCTCAAAGATTTCCAGCAAAGAATCAGCTAAAACTAATGGCTCAGTCTCCTCATCGAATGTTGGAGAAGTAGAAGTGATGTCAAAAAGACTAGCAAATCTTGCTTCAAAAATATCAATCTCATCAGTAGACATGAGGGGAGCAGAAAGAGTTTCCTTGGGAGACACAGAAGATTGCATAGCAACAGGAGAAATGGGTGGAGCATCTTTGATGGTCTCCATGATCCTGGTCACCAATGAATCAAGAGAAGGAGGGCTGGAGCTAGGTAAAGATGGTGAGTCACGGATTGGAGAGCTGTCAGCACTCATCAAAGACAAGGTAGCACTTGGAGCCTCCTTGGAAGGGGAGAGAGGAGCAAGACTTAGTAAAGAAGTAGATTGAGGAAAGTCAAGAGTCAAGTAAGAAAGATAGGGAGCTAAACCAAGAGGAAAAGGTACAGGAATGCTTGGCCTCAGGAAAAGGGTAGAAAATCTAAAGCCCAAAAATGGAAGTATGGTCTGAGTAGTCCCTGTATCCTGCGTCTGATTTGCCTCGAATGAAACTGAGAGAGGTTTCATCGGGAAGATGAGCTCAGAAGTTGCTGCTGCATGAGGAAGAAATGTAAGGCAATGCCAAATCTTGATACCAAGGGCTAACAGAGGGAACAATCGCAAAAAAGCATAAAATTACCTGCTCCAGAAGTATCGGCGATAATGGGGGAACTGTGAAGGGTGTAAGCTCTGGCAGTCTGTTGTCATCTTACAGTTTCCCTTTGTAGTGTGTCAGCAGCAGCAGGTTCATCTCTCAAAAACTGTTGCTGCCGCCTCTTCTCAGCTCTTTCAAAGACAATCATGGCTTTAGGATGTTCTTGCTCTATTGTCTTGATGGCTGCTTTTTCGATAGTATTTTCGACTGAGATAGGAGCGGGAGCAGACACCTTTTTTCTCTTCTCAATGGCCTTGGCGATTGTCTCAGAATCAGAGTCTTCGACCATATTGGAAGGAGAAACAGTCATCTTTCTTTTCCTTTTCCTCTGTATTGGCAGGGTCTATTTTTTCTCAATTTCTTTCTCAACTTTTCCCTCAAGTTCTTCAAGCTGCGATCTAGATTCTAGAGAAATGAATTCATCTTCTGACTCTCTGGCAGTTACCGAGTCGGATGGAAAGACGATCGCCTTCTTCTTTCTTTTTAAAAATAACTCTTCCTCTTCATCTGATCCTTCCTTTTCTTCCCTTTGAACATTGGATGTTCCTTTCTCGAGTTCAAAAAGGCTCATTTTCTTTTGTGATGGGCCACCTCCACAAAAGAAGAATTAAAGATAAGGCAAAATGCATTATGAAAGACGAAAGGAGAAGAGAAAAGAGTATACCTTTCTTCGAGGCAGCCCGAGTGACTCTGGGAGGAATTGAAGCAGCAGGAGCAGCATGTGCCAATTCTGAAACAGTGGAAGAAGTGACCTCCCCGATTTCTTTGGGCTTGGTCACATCTAACACTGTTAGTAGGCTTAAAGGTGGAATGGCCAGATAAATCTCCATGTTAGTCACTCACCAGTTTTGGTACCTCTTCAACACGGTACCTTGGGGAATGAAAGGAGTGTATTCAAAGTTGGCCAAGTCTTCTACAAATTTCAAAGTTGCTTCTTCTAGCCTGGTTTTCCGGACTTTCAAGTCCCTTCTGGTGAGGCTGAGATTTGTGTTGCTACAGAGGGGTATTGGGACTCCTTGTGAAAGGCCAAATTGTCTAGCAAACTGGGCTGGACAGTAAGGTTCAGCAATATATTTATATGCCTTCGGGTTTAAAGTCTCGATAAATAGCTCTCTGGGAATTAGAATGGAAGCCCAGATATCCTTGTGAGCAAGCAAAGTACAAGACTGGTCACTCAGAAAATTCCTCAACCAAGATGGACCAATGGAAGGTTCGAAGGGACAAAAGCGGTAAGCAGGAAGGGAGGCTGGAAGCTGATGAAAGAAAGAGAAGTAAAAAGCAAAGGTAGAAGGGTAAAGTGAAGCATTGGCTATCTTTATGCCATGAGTAAGAGGGTTTGGCTCGGAAAATTTAAGGCATTTGGATTGTAATTCAGTAAAATAGGCGAAAAGCCAAAACTGAAGGATCCAGAATGGCCCCCCTTGATTAGCATCTAAGGGTTTCTCACAAAAAAGGGAGCAAACTCTATATACATGCCCTAGAACATGTGGGGCTAAGGCCACCTTTTTCTGTAAAACAAAGGCTTTGGCAAGAGGGGCAAATTCAGGCATAATTCTCTGAGAAGAAGTGCAAAAAAGGAATTTACAAAGCCAATACAATAAGAAAGAAAAAAATTCCCTATCAGTCACAGGGCCCTGTCTTTTATTCTCAGCCCTAGCAAAATCACTATAAGATGAGTTAAGGGAGGGGAGAGAGAAGGGGACCGCTAAATCAGGATAATCTGGTCCAAAAGGGGTGCCAATAGGAGATAGTCCCAGTAAATGGCAAATATCAAGAACAGTAGGGGCCATCATCCCACATCTAAATTGGAAAAAGTTAAAGACAGGATTGCAAAAACATAGAGCAGCGGGAACAAGGAAAGGGTCTTCTAAAATAGTTACCCTAGACAGTCTGAGAGCATCGAGAAGGCAGAGTTCTTGAAGGTCCAGGGTCCTAGCAGGAATAACCCGATCATACCACTCTTGCCACTCTAGTCTCACCGTGGGCCAGCATCGGTGGGGGCGATTCATTCTCCAGTTCCTCCAGTCAAGACCACCTTCATAGAGAAGACATTGGTTTTCCAATCGGGGGTACAGGGCTGGAAGCTCAGTGAAGACTTCTTTGAATATGGGCCTGAGCACATAGTCTGACTGCACATGGCGACGAGGGACAAAGATGCGTCCATCAATAGCGCTCTTCTCCCCAGCTTTGTACTTTTCGCATTCCGCGTCAATAATTCTCTTCAGGGCCACATATGGGCTCATACGCTCTACGACTGATACTGAAGGAGAAGCCATTGACGGTATGTTTTTCTTCGGGAAAGGAAGTAAAGAGAAGCCGACGATTGATAATAAAAGGGGTTTGTGCGATTAGAAGAGCAGGTGATTTCAGAACACGAAACAAAAGGGTTTTTAAAGCCCTCGTATTTGAAAATATATTACATGAGCTGTTAAATATTAAAAGTACGAGTACAAAAGCTTCCTTAAACGATGATGCTTTTGGAGGGAAAAACAAAGCCCGGTTGTTAAGGCTAGCTTCGAAGTAAGATATTTTGCTTCGAAGCTGAGTCAAACGGCTTCGAAAACAGAGAAGCCAGCTTCGAAATGGGTTGCCCTACCCAAGAAATAAAAATACTCGAGTATTTATTTTGAAAAGGGCTTAAAGACCTGTTTCTTGAGTTTCTTTAATAAAGGTAATGTCCTTCGAAGCAAAACTTGAGTTTCTTTAAGGATGGGATTTGGTGTTCGAAACATCAAAAGCAATAATGACAATGACTAGATGTTGACTATGGTCAAAACAGGTTTTGAATGTAAGATTGTTAGATTCGAAGCATTGTTTCCAATTGAAAATCAGCCAAAACTCAACTCCACAAATTGGAAAGGTTACAATTGGCTCATTTAGTGTTTTATTTAAAACAATTAAGTCCAAATTTAAAGGATGAAATTGTTCGAAAGCTCTGAGTTGACTTTTAAAACACAAGTAAAAAATACAAGTGAAGACAGAGTCAAACAGAGACAAATTTTGTTTATATTAAGATTAGAGTGATTACATTAGCTGACCCTATCTCGGTATGAACTCGAGCTCATAAAAATAAGGAATGGAATAAATAACAAGATCATGAAATTTGGTCCAACAATGATCAATGAACTTTTGTTCTTTCCTTATTCTATCTTCTAAATTTTCTACCATTGGCTGCATGAGTTGATGTGCTCTCACTTTATAGTAGAGCTCTTCAGCCTTTATTTCGAAGGCCACTTCTCTTAACCCTTGTTCCAATTCATCAATGTCTAAATCATCCCAATAGGCAGAGTCTTTATTCTTGAAATCATTGAATTCTTCCATAAAGTTCTCTGCTTCGTATTAAGTATGAATTCGAAGGGATGAAAGCTGGTTTAACGATTGTGTAATAGCCATAGAATTGCGATGCCAGTGAAGGAGTAATGGAAGTTGGTCTAGAAACATGTGAAGTTCTGCCTGAGCAAGGGGATTAAGGACATGACCCCTAGTCAGAATATCACAAGCCCATTGAAGGTTTGTGAGAGGGACTTCATCCTCGAGTACATTGAAAGGCAAGTGAGAAAAGGTTGCAAGCAGGAGTAGAGCCTGTTTCCGCTCAGCTGAGGTAGGAGGAGGTGGAGGTTTATAAGGGGGAAAGACTTTCTCCATGGATAGAGCAATCTTTAGTTTCTCTGTCCAGGAAAGAATTGGTGGGGGAGAAGGTGTGCATACTTCAACTTCGGGGGACAAAGAAGAAGATGTGGACGCTTCTGTTTCCGGGGATGATACGGGGGCAGAAGGAACAAAGGCATTAATATAATCAAGCCAGTCAGAAGAACAGAGCTTCGCCTTCTGGGCTAAGAATGATGGGTTATACCCTTGGGCTTCTTCTGGGCGTGGGGCAGTGTGCACTATCTTTGTAGGCATGGAAGATGTATACCATGCTACAAGAAGATTCTCCTCCAGACTACGCCGATGGTCAATGGGCACATAAGGATAAACAACTGAACTTCGAGCATAGGAGGGAAACTCTAAAGGGTCAGTGAACTCAACAAAATGGTGGTTGATTCGCTCCCTTAAATCAGGAGTCTCAGGTACTGACCAGTTTGTCCAGTTAGAACTTCCAGAAGAGCCAGAAGAGGAAGCAGCTGCAGCTTTATCCCATACAGAAATTTGCGAAGAAGAGTTGCTCAAATCCATATTTGTAATTTTACGAATCAGAGGTTTGAGAGCAGATTGTTCGAACTGTAAAGGTAGGTCAGAAGGGAAATTTTTTATGTCTTTGATTTTAGCCTTCTGAATCAAAGGATTAAGAGCAATGTGTTCGTAATCCAAAGGTCGGTAATTTGCAAAGGCGTCTATGACCTGAATATAGAAAGGTGGGTAAAGGTGGCTAATAAATGCATGCTTTCGACGAGGAATAACATCGACATATGACTCTTCGTATGCTTCATCATTGGAAGAAAGAATTAATTTGGCCATGAAATGTATCAGTCTGTTCGAATAATAAGACAGTGAAAGTACTTAAGGATCAAGACGAGAGTATTAATACAGATGGTGTGTGACAGTTGCATTTCTGGGAAGATGCAAAACCCATGCACGTTCTAAGACGTGGGAAAAGGGACTCTGATCCACTAATATCACCAAGTCTTGGGTATATTAGTGTGGGGGGTAATGTTGGCTACACATTTTGTACTAAGCCAGTGACAATCCGACGCGTGGCGAAGTGAGGGTAATATGGGGAGACCAGGTAGGTCTTCGATCCTGATCATACACGTGGCAATTAATATTGGTTGTTATAAGATCTGAGTAGTAGCAGATCAACAAAGAGACGTACAGTGACGTGGCTTCAACGGTTGCTCACATTTCAAATTCGAATATAAGGGGGAAGCCTAACTGCAAGTGAAGGCGTAGTGGAACTACTTATAAGGAAGCATGATCAGCAACTACGGAGGAGCAGTTCGACGGTTTGAAGTACAATTCGATGGTTATCTTCGGAGAGTATAAATAGCAGGAAGGACTTCAGAGAAGGGAGGGAGAAAAATCTAAAGAATCACTTTACATATTCCAGTGTTATTTCCTGTCCTTTATATTCCTGTATTTTTAGTTTCTGCGCTGCACTTCATTTGTAGAAGTAGTTGTCGAGTATATTGCCGCTGTAATTCTCTACGGAACTGAGATCATTGTAAGTTCTTTTTATACTAATGAAATACTCCAGTTTAGTTAACTGTTCTTATGTTCAAATTTTCTGAAGTTAAATTACCAGTAAGCCACCAGTAAAAGTCCTCTTTATTGAGGCCGAAAGAACCATAACACAATCGTCTGAATAATTGTTTGGCAATTCTGTAAGGACTGATTGATCCTTACTGGCACGCTCATAATTACGAAAGTAACCTTCGAAAGCCAAAAAAGCCAACAATATCACCTTATTGTTGTTGGACAGTTAGAGATGATGTGAAATATGTCAATTAAATAATGAAATAGACCATTGCTCTAAGAGTAATGAATAATTTCTCTTACTAGCACACCCTTGTCATAAAGAAAATTACGATTTTTTTAGGATAAAATTTAAGGACTACGATTTGTTTTATAATTATGCTATGAATATTATAATTATTGTTAGTTTTTTTTTTTGGGATGATGAATAAAAAGTTATATTTTGTACTAAAAAAAGGTTATGACATTTTATGGTTCAGGTTAGAAATTTTTAAAGAAGACGAAGAGATTTTCTTGCAAATATGATTGCATTTATATCATTTTTTTTTTATAAAGAACTGTTATTGAGAATACAAGTTTAATCTCCTCTTAGATTAAGTTTGGTGAGGATGAAAGTGAGGGAAATAAAAAAAAAACAAAAAATGTTAGAGATTTTAAAAATTCTATCAAGTGTCTCACATGGGTGTGGGACCTACACATCCCACATCTATGTGAGACATTTGATAGAATTTTTGGGGTCTCTAACATTATTCATAAAAAAATTTGACTTTGTTTAGCATGAAAGTGATAGAAATTAGAAGAAGTTAATTTTTTTGTACAATTTATGATAGTATGATAACTAAATTTTTAGTTTTTTGCCCAAAAAATAAAAAGAAAAAATATAAGAAAATTTAAATTTGTTTTTAAAAAATAGTTACTTATACTTCAAATTCCTATTTTATCTCTATTTTCTTTTCAAAATTACAAGAAATTTTGTTTTGTTTTGTTTTATTTTGTTTTGTTTTTTTCTTTTGCATTTGTTTCAACTATTTTTACTCTTTATAATCAAACAGACCTTTAAAATAAGTTTCAAATTGTTGGAGATCAAGTTTTTTAAGGTCTCGATCATTCTTTTCAATTTTCTTAGACTTGAAAACTTGAAGAACTTTAAGTGTTTGATTCAAAGAACAAGCTAGTGCTTAAATTCAAACCTGAAAAGTTGATAAAATCAACGATTCACCAATTATAACATATTGAAATTTAGTTTTTTTTAATTAATAAATTTAAAATTCATCCACTTGGACCAAGGGAGGAAATGTTTGCTTGTTGCTTATAAAAATAATGCTTACTTGTTGCTTATGATAATAACAACTAATTAATTCATCTACTTGGACCAAGGGTTATCTTGTACAAAAAGTCGTGGACATCCCCTAACTGGCCAGTTGCTTTTGGTTCAGGCATTTACTGTCGTCATTAATTAGAATTTTTTTTGATAGTGACCATTAATTGTAATTGATAAGTTAAACTTTTTCCTTGGAATTAACTGGTGATGACCACATGTTAACAAAAATCTATGTGATATGGAAGATCAATGCTATATTAATTAGTATATTAACAGTAATTAATAGATGACATATTCATAATTTTAAAAGTTATAAGTATTTATATTTTGTATAATGGATAAAATCATAATTTTAAAATAATAATGTCATAATATATATTGATATATTAATTGATCTACTAATTAATACACGTAACACCATCGTAGATAAAATGGGTCTAGTTAACATGAAAGGCACAAATGTAGAGAAGCCAATAATACAAATATATGTATATATATATACAAATACATAAATACATGTGAAATATTATAAATTTATAGCGAGATAGATCTTTTATCCTTATATTAAGTGTGATGATTTGGTCATCCATACCTTTCAAGTTTCAATCAGTAGATAAATCTTTCATATATATATGGTAGACTTCATTCATATATAAAGTTTATATAAAAAATAGGTGCACACTTTCTTTCGGGTCCAAATTAGATTGGAAGGTATTGTTGAGCTTTTGTAAACTCACCAAGGAATCCGCATTGATAATCTGAACTATTTAATGTGTTAGTCACTTGATCAGATCATAGCGTAAGTATGATTTTTAAAATAAATTATTTATACAAATTGGATTTGATCAAATGACTATCGATACCTGATTAATATAATTTTTTACAGAGATGGAGTACTCGACAAGCCTTACATATTGACGGTTCGGATCATCGATGTGAGTTTCGTGGTAGACCCCCAAAGGCTTAACAACACTCTCTAATTGAGATATTTAACTAACAAGGAGCCTCTCCATAAAAAATACTACAAAAGGCTGTGATAGTGTTGATGTTGTAAATATAAATTATTTTTATAGGTATTTTATTTTAAAATGAAAGGTCACTATTAAGCCACATCATTAATTATGAAAATCCTGTATGAATTTTCTATTTGTATTTCATTACTCTCTCCAAGAATGTATTAGAAGGCCTAAATTGAATTAATTTGAGAAGTTAGAGGGTTTATTTCAGTGAAAATATTGTTTAGGGGTTTAATTGAAAAAAGTAAACAATTTAAGTGCTCCTAATGTAATTTACTCTATAATTAAACCCACAGCAACAATTAATAGATAAATACCTTAATTTTTAAATTAAAAAAGAAGAATATATTTATTGTAAAAATAAAAATAAAAATAAAAATAAAAATGAAACTTCTAAAAGTTGAACTTTGCATTGCAAATATTAAAAGGGTCATCAACGTTGATGTTTAATTGAAATACAACAAAGTAAAGGTGGATAAGAAGGTAAAGTATTATTATTAGTATTATATATATATATATATATTTTTTTTTTTTGGGTACAGGTGTTGATTTTAATTAAAAATTATTATTTATTTCGTTTCAAAATATTAGTCGTTTTTAGATAGGAATTTTGGCTTTGGCTTGCTTGAAATAATAGCTATCTTCCGAACAGAATGAAGATTAGAAGAAGAATTATTGATAGTGGCATTGTGATGAATCTACCCTCCATGCGTTACGAACGTTCAGAGATGATTTTTTCAATTTGCCGTTACCAGAATGGATTGACTCAAATTTGTGTTGTGACTTGGTCTAGCGTTGGGGTTGGACAATGGGCTTGAGTTTATTTGGTTTTGGCATAGTAAACTGTTTTGAGGATCTGTCATTGGCTGGGCTCAGCAAATCGATTGAAGATATTCTTCAAGTGGTATTGGAAGTATACACTTCGCTAGAATTCTTTGGCCAAAGAATGGTTGCCAGGTGGGAGTTGGAAATGGTACTCTCTACAATCCCTTGGGTAAAAGTCAATGTGGATGGAGCGGTCAAAAGCGGAATTGATAAAGCTGGAATTGGTGGCTTGATTAGGGACTACTATGGGCTCTGGCTTGGGGGCTTTTTCAAAACCATGGTTGGAGTGTTGGTTGTAGCAGCGGAGCTGTGGGCAATATTCCAAGGCTTATGGTCAGCTAACGAACAGGGCGTTAGAGCTGTTTTCGTGGAAGAATAATATTAGAAATCAAGAAAAAAATATCATAAAATGAATTATAAAAATTTTTTATTTTTTGATTAGTGTATAGTATTTTAAGAAAATGTTTGGGACCCCTACAAAAGAGAATCCCCATGATTCTTACTAATGTATTGATCATTGATATGTTTAAATTTTTTTTGAGAGTTGTGTTTGACAGTGATATAAATGGCTCAGATCATTTTGAAAATTGTAGAGATTGTGTTTTGTGGAGAGTCCTTATCATTCTTGGATATTTTATTATATATGTAATTCAAAAATAAAAAATCTTTTATAATTATCTTTATAATATTTTTTCATAATTTCTAACATTACCCTTAGCGAAATCTAATGCCCAAGTTGCCATTGAGCTGGTTGAACCCCCCAATTGAGTGCATTCGGAGCACAATGTTGTGTTGGGAACAAGGAGGCTCATGGCAAAGAATTGGAACCGCTCCTTGTGCGTCGGGAAGCTAACGTTTGTACGGATTCAATGGTGGCGGAAGGCCACAATGGAGTCGTAAGTTATTCACACCCCTCCCTTATCAGTTCGACTCTTGCTTGCCGCAGCAGAATATACAGGGATTAGATATCGTTCTAGTAGACGAAAAGGACTTTCGAATCCATGAGAAAAATAAAACCTTGAATCCACAAGGAAGAGAAAATATCTTAATATTATTGATTAAATGAATAAAAGTTATATATAGTTGTCTTTGCCATGAGAGTTACATAACTATTTATAATAAACTAAACCTAATACTTGTAGGAAAAGTAATTCTAAAATAAATTAGGAAACTTAAATCAACACAAATTAGAAAACCTAAGAGAAAAAGAAACTAGAATTCTAAACTATTTAAAATCCTAGTCAAAATCTAATTCCAAAATAATAAAATTAAGAAACCTAATAATTCTAAATTATTTATACTAAATTACAAGAATCCTAATAAAATAATTTATCAAAAATATTAAAACTAAAAATACAAAAATTCTTAAAATCTTGTCCTGAAAATCTTGTCCTACATCAGACTCCTCTTCTTTGAAAGAACTCGTCATCGAGTTTATCTTAGAGATCTGCCATTGTCAATCCCAAATAAAAAGATACTTGGAATACTTCAGTTGTTTGTCCCTCTTCTGAACATTATATGTAGAGAAGTCTACTTTCTGAAAGTTATTCTCTGTATGCTTCAACTGGTTGACAAGATTAATTAGACAAGTATTGAAAATCAACTTAAATTTCTCAACACCAAGAAAATCAGCGAAGGGTATTTTATGTTGATGTTGGATACTCTCTAGACTTTGCACTGTCTTAGATTTAGTTGGACATTCAATTATCATCTTTCGAACATCAATTGCATCCTTAATCAACTTTTCTGGTGCACATGTTAACTTTATTACCTCATCTTTTATTTCTTCTTTTTCATTGAGTTCAACTAGACTTTCTTCTTTTGCGATCTTATAACTATCGTAATAATCAAGAGATGATAGTTTCGTCATTAGAAGCTCTTGGCTAACTTCAACCTTTTTCTCTTGCTTTACCTCTTCATCGTCTTCTTCAGACTTCTTGATCAAAGTAATTCCAATGACCTCTCTTTCATCAATTTCAACGTTCTCACCATTGTTGGACTTGATTTTCTATTTCAATTGAATGTCTATTTGGGTCTTCAAAATTTTGAAACATTGAGGTACTCAAAATCTTTTCTTCTTCAATGTGTGGTTGAGCGTGACAAATTTGTTGACCTACAAGACTTGATTGACCCAAACTTGGCAGAACCATAGTCATGTTCCTCAAATAATTTGTATCCACAATTCCATAATAATTATTGAATTGCGAAGAATATTGTGAATCAAAATTACCTTGGAACAATTGTTTTGATTCAAGCTTTCTTTGATATTGTAGATACAATATTTGCCCGTGTTTGTTTGAAGGAATTTAGAACTCATCAATTTCTTCATCTTATGCCATGTTCTAATAGGTTGTTTGTATTGTCGCCTTCGATCATACTGCAATTGTTTCCACCATATAGAAACATAACCTTGTAACTTACGTACGACATATTTGGCTTGCTTTTCTTCAGAGATTTCCATACACTCAAGGAATTTGTCAACTTTGCGAAACCAATAAATAAAATCCTCGGCATGACAAGAAGCATTAAAATAGGGAATTTCTAGTGGTACTTGATAATTTGAAAAGTCATGATTGATGTAATTATTGCTATTGAACACATCACTGAATCTTCGTTGTCGCCTTACCGACTGGTATTTACCATAATCCTCGAATAACGCATCTTCAGATTCATCCTCATTATCATATTGATAACAAGAAGATCGTCTCAAGACGTTGTGGTTAATAGGCTGGCCTTAGGCAAATCCCATAGCGCGGTTCCTATTAACGTTGTGACTAACATGTTGGCCTTGGGCAAGCCCCTTGACTCGAATCCTATTAAACCTTTCTCTACGATCATCGTCAATAGAGCTTGTGCTTCCTCTTTTGATAAATGACATCGAGCCAGGAGAAACCTTGCTCTGATACCACTTGACGCAGCAGAATACATGGGGACTAGATATCGTTCTAGCAGACGAAAGGGGCTCTCGAATCCACGAGAAAAATAAAACCTTAAATCCACAAAGAAGAGAAAATATCTTAATATTATTGATTGAATGAATAAAAGTTGTATATAGTTGTTTTTGCCATGAGGCTTACATAACTATTTATAATAAACTAAACCTAATACTTGTAGGAAAAGTAATTGTAAAATAAACTAAGAAACTTAAATCAAAACAAATTCGAAAACCTAAGAGAATAGGAAACTAGAATTCTAAACTATTTAAAATCTTAGTCAAAATCTAATTCCAAAATAATAAAATTAAGAAACCTAATAATTCTAAATTATTTATACTAAATTACAAGAATCTTAATCAAATAATTTATCAAAAATATTAAAACTAAAAATATAAAAATTCTTAAAATCTTATCCTAAAAATCTTGTCCTACATCACTACTGGTCTGGGACTTAGCCGATTGGGCCCCCTCTAGGGGGCGGTGTTTTAGTTTCTTCTTCTTGTGTTTTTGACTTAGGGTCTCCATTCCACCCCTCGTCCCCCCCCCCCCCAAAAAAAAAATCCCTTTTGAAGAATTTAATTTTTTTTTGATAATATAATTATTATACTTTAAAATAAAATAGTAATTTTTTAAAACTATCATTTGATAGTACAATTGTCACACTTCAAATAATGTTAATGAATTTAGTTGAAGGACAAAATAGGAAATTTATAAAATTTTAACCCTTAATTTTTGAAAAAAGACTAATATTTTGAGATAATAAAAATGGAATAAGAGATTAATATTTTAAAATGAAAAGAGTAAATACTAGTTGGTAAGTATTATATGGTGTTATCTATGTGATGTTTTTGACAAATAAAAAATTAAACTCTCTAGCAAAAATGAGTTGGCATATTCCGCTGGTAAACTTTCTTCTACACCATTAGTTTGAACAATTACATTAATAATGTCACATAATACTTCAAGAATATATAATAATTATCTATTTTAGTTGAGAAAAGACTAGTTGGATGTGTATCATATGTACCTTATAATTAAAGGAAAAAAATAGTATAATTATATATTTTTTGAGTCATAGCTAAAATAAAAAAAAACAAAAATCATAACCAAATATTACATGAGGCATAATCAAATATTTCATGACTCATAACTAAAATAATGTTATAACTAAATAAAAAAATTGGTTATAACTAAAGCAGAAAATGACATAATTAAAGTCACGTTTATTTGGCTCTACACGATGGAGAGGACTAAGAATACGGTGAGATTGAATGAGGAAATTATTAATGTGGTGGTATTAGGTTGGAGATATAAGATAAAGAGTGTTTGTTTGTACGCCATTGGATTAGTAATATTATAGATGTTATTATTACCTTAAATTAATATTTTTAAATTTTTAGTATTTTTTTAATATCATAATTTTTTAATAATTTTTAAATCCATGTAATTTAGAGACACTTAAAAAATATAAATTTTGAGTAAAAATTATTTAAAATTTCACTAGCTATAAAAAATTTAGTATTTATTAAAAATATAAATATTTCTTTTAAAAAAAATTATTTGAAAAAAAATACTATTAAAAATATTTTAATTCATCTTATTATAAACTAGCCAATGCAACTTTTGAAAACAAAAAAAAAAAAAATCAATAAAAAAAAAAAAAAAACTACATGAAATTCCATAAATACCGTCATTCTAACATCCAATTTGATGTAAGACAAGGAGTATAATGTTCTTTCAACCATTAATCTCATCACTAAATTTCTAATCTTATGTATTTTCCTTCTATGCTAGTCTAATCATGGAGGGGATTGCTAGTCTCCTTAAGGTGCGTTTGTTTGGACAGACTGAATAAGGAGGGATTATAATTTATCGGACTATTAGTCTTGGGATATATTGTCCCGGAACTATTGGGTTGGACTAAATTTGTATCCTATGTTTGTTTAGTCATAGGATTAGATGTCTGAATTGGACTATTTTTAGTTATCCAATGTTTGTTTGAGATATTATGGAGTAGGATAAATGCTCAAATAACTATTTTATCCTTTTCAATTATGTACTAAGTAATAGCAATATCAAACATAGCTTTAATATTTTAATTATTTTTAACTAAATTAAATAAAAATTTGTTTTATTTTATTTTTTGCCCAATATTTTAATATTTTAATTTATTATTTTCAATTAAATTAAATTTATAATTTATATTTTTTATTTAATATATAATTTTAAATTAACGACAATAAAAAATAATTTTATTTAATATATAAATTAAATTTTCAACAACACTAAAAAAATTTAATTTATAAGGCCATAATTTATAATTTATTATTTTTAAATAAATTTAATTTATAATTTATATTTTTTATTTAATATATAATTTTAAATTAACAACACTAAAAAAATAATTTAATTTAATATGTAAATTTAATTTTTTAACAACACTAAAAAAATTTAATTTATAAAGCCATAATTTATAATTTATTATTTTTAATTAAATGAAATTTATAATTTATAATTTATAATTAAAATTTTTTATTTAATATATAGTTTTAAATTAACAACACTAAAAAAATAATTTATAAATGTTCAAAAGAATATTTTATCATTTTCTAATTGTTTGCTAAGTAATAACATGGAGGGTAAAATGGACATTCCACAAAATAATCCCATGAGATACCAATCCCATAGTTTCTATCCCATCCTCTCCCATGGGATAGGATAGTCCCATGTTTGTGGGACTAATAGTCCGGGGGAATTATTAGTCCGGAGCAAAAAAAATAAAACAAACAATGGACTATTCATCCGGTGGGACTAATAGTCCAATCCCACCCCCTAATCTTTCAAAACAAACACACCCTTATGTTTGTTTGGGCGGACTGGATTAACATTCCCATGACTAATAGTCCTAGGACTACGAATTCGTTGGATTATGTATCCCATCTTAACTAATAGTCAAGTTTAAAATAATTAGTCCGTACTTCAATTGTTTAACCAAACATCGGATTAATAATTTTATTGGATTATTAGTCCAATCCCAAGCTCATGTCCACCCAAACAAACATGGGTTTAGAGTGTTAGTCCCACTACGACCATCCACGACCAAACACTCTTTATGGGATCCTCTCTCACTATTGGCCTAATTCCTTTACTCATGGAGCCAAGCAAACATGGCATAACGATGCATATAGTACATTCCTTTCTAAGGGGATATATATTAGAATTTCCCACTTCTAGTTGGGCACTGGTGCGTAACTAAGAAAGCAAGGAGGCTTAGTCTAATTGACAATTGAGGGTGGGAAGACTAATTCCCATAAGTGTTAAATTAATAATTGATTTTTGTCAACAAATTTTTTTTTTGGTACGTGATAGAAAACATTTTAGATATAAGAAATTAGAACTGTAAATAAATCGAGTAGTAAATTTTTTAAAATTAACTTTACAATTTAATAAATTTTAAAATATGTTAAAGTCTAAGAAAATGTTGTACCATATGCACTTTATCGCAAAATGTATAATTTTATCACAAAATTTCTTAATGTTAATTACAAAATGAGTAACCTTATAACAAATTGACGTAACAAAATGTCCAAAATTTGTGGTTAATATTTCAAAAGTTTGTAACTTAGCCACGATATTTTTTGTTACGCCAATTTGTGACAAGATTACGTATTTTGTAGTTAATATTATGAAATTTTATACTAAAATCATACATTTTATGGTCGAAATGTATATGATATATCCCAAAAAAGATGCACACTATAAAAGAATTATAAAATTTAATTTATTTACACAAATTCTTTTTATAATAAATATAAAATTATTTAATTTATTTAAATTTACCAAACCGAATAGATTCTATTAAAGGTGGTTGCCGCTCGCACAACTATACACGTCTCTTGTAAATCCAAGCTGGATTGTCATATGTCAAAAAAAAAAAAAATATTAAAAAATAATAATTTTACCCATACTACACTACACCTGCTATACCTCGCCGCCCACCACACCATAAAAATATAAAACTACTAACTCCACATGAGACAAATTTTTTTTTATATATAGCAACGACTGTCCCTTGTTCACCGTCATTCCTAATTTCCTATGTAGTTTACCATGGCCTGCCTCTTCTTCCAAATTCAGCTCGTTCCAATCCCACCACGACCACGACCACGACCACGACCACGACTACCATCATGGCTAGCAATGACAACCACAACTCCTTCTCCAACCACTTCACCATCCTCCTAATCGCTGCCTCAACGGCCGCTATCGTCATCGTCCTCTACCACTGCTTCAACGCTTGTTGCTACAACCGGAGAAACCCCCAACGCCACAACCGAACACTGGTTCTCCGACAAGGAGAGATTCCGGGCCTCATACCGGCCCACAAGTATGAAAAGGAAACGAAATTGGTCGGAGAAAATCGGACTTGTGTGGTTTGCTTGAACGAGTACGAGGAGGGTGAAGAACTTCGTACGTTGCCTGAGTGCATGCACTCTTTCCACGTGGCTTGTATTGATATGTGGCTCTATTCCCATTCCACTTGTCCGGTTTGCCGAACTGATGCGACGCCGTCTCCATTTGAGTTTAAGGTTTGTTTGGAGCCTTGTTTGGATGGATAGACCTCTCAACAAGATCTTTGCTTGGCACCGAATTTCGGTGTGCAATTAGGGGTTTTCTGATAGTAACAATGATAGAGACCCATTTTTTAAAGATTCCTACAATTCTTAAAGTGATTCATACCATTCATGTGGGCCTTATACATACATGAGTAGATTTCACACATACATGAATGGTATGAATCACTTTGAGATTGTAGGATCTGAAAAAAAGAAGGTCTCACTCATTTTCCTTATGATAGTGGAAAAGGTTTGACCATTTGTCTGGACTCCTTTTTTTTTTTTTTTTTTTTGTTTTCAAAAAAATTAATATTCTAGTGAAGGTGTTATTAGGCCTTGTACAACTCTAATATAATAATTTAGAACAATTTATTTTGTTACAGGCAGGTAGATTGTTGATTAAAAAATTAAATTGCTTTGATAATTATAATTATATATTTTATTAATATGTTTTTTTTTTTTTTGTGTGTGTGTGTGTGAAAAATGGGCATAAAAGATAATTTTAAACATATACATCATTTTCTTAACAGAAAAATATAATAAAATATGAAGTGATTATCAAAACAATCTAACTTTTTTTCATAAATAATTTATATGCATAATCAAATAAAATGAATGGTTCAAATTATAAAATGAAACTCATGATAAACGTCAAAAAGCCCAACTTCTCAAAAAAACAAAAACTTATCCCTTTTGGAAATAATTTTATTTGGTTATGACTTCAAGACTAATATACTAATAGTTGTATTATAGTGAGGGTGTAGCGAAGTGTTTGAGGGGGGAGGGGCTGGTCTGGTGTGGTGACGATGGGTGGTGGGGTTTAAATTTTAGGTTAAAATATATTTTCTATTTAAACAAGTGGACCATTAACCATCATTGCTGTGATGACGTGAGTGAAATTATTGTTATAAATGATGATCACTCACAATTGTTGGAAAAGAGGTAGGCAATCAATGTTGACTTTGTGTTTGATTAGGAGATAGGATAGGAGATTGGAAAAGAGAAAGAAAAAAAGTGTGTGAAATTAGATAAAATATAAGTTTATTTTGTTAATATTTTATTTATCTTTTTCCCTTTTCTTTTTAAGGGTGTTTTCGAAAAATGGTTAAAAGTTATTTTTTGACTTTTTAAAATTTTTTTGTGAGAGAGGGAAGTAAGTTAAAAGCTGTGAAGTGATTTTTAACCAACTTTTCAAAATAGGCCTAAATCTCTTACCAAATCTTCCAACCAAACTTAGCATGGCTGTGCTCTCTTTCAGGAATAATACAAACCAGATCTCAACGGGGTAGAGAGCTGGTGAGGGCGAAGCTACCCTTTTGCAGCAATTTAAAATATTTTTACTCTTCAATAAGAGACAATAATTGATTTTTATAAAAATAAAGGTGTCATTTTCGTATATTGTCATAACATAAAAAAGTGATTTGGCACCCAATTGTTTGGTCAAAATTAGAACTGTGTAATTATTGAGTAATCCTAATCAATTGGGTTAACTTAGGTTTCGTTTGGCATTGGTTTTTGAATTAAATTAGTCACAAAAAGGTAAAATAAGTTAAAAAGTTAATAAAATAAAATGTCATATCCAAATAATAATTATTTTATTTTTTCTTTCACAAAAGTTAAAAAAACTAAAAAAATAATCTAAACGAACTTTTTAACCAAAGCTAAAATAGTCAAAAAATCAAAAAATTAACTAAAAAAACCACATGCCAAATGACACCTACTTCTACATAATCTTATTTTGTTAGTTAGGCCAAGTTTGGGAAGACTAAATAAGTGCACTTTTTGTCTTTTTGGACTAAAAAATTGAGATTGAAAATATGGATGTTTGGGTTAACTTTTTGACTTTTTATGGAAAAATGTGTAATAAAAAATTGTAAAAATTGGTTTGTAGAGGAAAATTTGAATTGGGAGTTGTGCAGCCGTAATTGTTGACTTTTGGTGAATAGTGTTAACTTTTTAACTTTTTGAGTAACTTTTTGACTTTTTGGCTTATTTGGGACTTCCCAAACTTAGCCTTAATGTGTCAATCCTCACTTATGGCAAATATTGATTATGTAAATTATTTTTTGTGATGATTGTTGGGTTTGGTGACAGTTGATTTCTAATTATTGTTCTGATATTTGTAGTAAGTATCCTATTGATGACCAAAAAAAAAAAAAGAAATTATTCAGTGATTTGGAGTACTATGTAGATAATACTAGTATACTACATAGTATTATGGGATATTTAATAAATTTCTATTAAAGCCACAAAAGCAATTTATAGATTAACTTTTTAAATTAAAAGAAGAAGAAAATATTATTATTGTGAAAATAAGAAAATGAAACTTAAACAAATTGAAATATAAAAAAATATGTACAATCAATCGTAATGTTTAATTGAAATATAACTACTTTTATTTTTTTGTATTGCTTTTTAGGAAAAAAAGGAAAACAACATAAATAAATATATATTTTTTGGGTGTTCTGGTTGGTCATTGGCTCCTGTAATTAAGAACGTAGAAAATATTTCAAAGTAGAAAAATCTATTTAGATTGACAATAAAATATATAATATAGATTTAAATTTAATATGGTGTTAACGGAAAAAAGAATGACAACATTAATAAAAAAAAACAGTTTTTTTTTTGTGTGCCGTTTGGTCCATGGTTCTTATAATTAAAAGCCTTCAAAATATTTGAGAGCAAAAAAATTAATCTGTCTACATTATTAAAAATATGACTTTTTGCATTTATTTTTTTGCAACCGATTATTTAACTGTCGCGAAAAAAATTACTTTTTACATTACAATCTCATTTTACTTGACCCAATCGTGGTCTTAACCCAAAAAAATAAAAAAAAATATAAAAAATAAATTTGTAGAACTTGACCTGTGTCCTTTTTTTCTTATTTCTCAAATCTGAACTCTCTCTCTCTCTCTATCAAAATCTATCTCGCTCGACTCTCTCTTTTGAATCTCCACTCTCTCTTGCTCGAATCTCACTGTCTCTCTCGCTCGACAGTGAAGGCTTGAAGATTTGATCGATTCATAATTTTCTGTTGATGAAGATTTGAAGATTTCAATCTGTTGTTGATGAAGATTTTGATTGATTCATAATCGGTAAGCCTAAACACTTCTCTTTGTCTTTCTCTGTGACGTTTGACACATCTTCATCGCTTGAATCTTACTCTCTGTAATGTTTGACATATCTTCATCGGTTAATCTGTAATGTGTAAATTGAAAATGAATTACTCTCTGTAATGGTTGATTAATCTGTAATGTTGGAAGGTTGATTGAATAATAATAGAATAAATCTCTCTGTCTTTGAAGGTTGATTGAATAATATTAATAATGTTGGAAGGTTGTTCCCAGATTTCCAAGTTTTGAATCTGAAGCTGCTAGCCAATGATGGCAAATCGTAAATTGACCGAAATGCAAGTTTTTAATATCTGTCGTGGTGTTGAAATTCTTGAACTAGGATGGTCTGAGGCCGAAGTATGACTAAGTATTATAATGTTAGTTGTGAAACAAATAGCTAGCTAGTAAAACTCAAAAGGAGTTCTTATTTCCAAGTATGTTCTGTTCTGCCATCAAAATCCATGGTGAAAAAAGGAGGAACTTTCGAATCTTAGTGCTACGATTTCCAACCTATGGTGATAAAAAAATAAAATAAAATAAAATCAATTCGTATTTATATCGATGTGTTGAGTACTGTACCAGCTATAGTATTGTTTTTATTACCGGTACAGTATGAATTGATACCGGTTCATTTCAAATACTGTTTCAGATTTATCAATGTATTATATAATTGTCAAAATATTACATTTGTTTATAAAATTTGATGAATAGACATTATTTAGTTTATTGGACTGTTCTTTAAATGAATTCAATATTCCTAAGGTTGCAGTAAATTTTAAATTAAAAACTAATTTGCACCTTTGTCATTAAAGATGAAATCCACCTTGCATTTAAAAAATAAATGAAGTTAAAAGAGTTGGTGTATGTTTCCAAAAGTTCAAAACCCGTCTCTCTCCATTACCTGTTCAAAGACTCCAAAGCATCCCAATTTTGTTTTCAACACTGGCCAAGTACAGTTTCTACATGGATGGAGATAGAAGAGTTGTGGAGCAATGTCCAGTGGTTGAGATGGTTTTGCTCTAGTTGTTAAAGATGGAGAGATTGAGCAGCTGAAAAAGCCTTCCCAATCTGGCAAATGAAATACCAACTGTGTAGTTAATTCACCTTCGTTCAAGTCTGAAATATTCTGCTTCTCATTTTTCTTTTTATTTGTAACTGTTAACACTCCCAGAGGTTGATATGGCAGGAGAAAAGGCAAAACTTTGCAGTATTTCTCAAATGGTCCGAGATAGGCCTGGAAATTTTTTAAAACAAAACTGATAGTATAGGGTTTATTTGATAAACTGGGTTGTACCTTCTGGTACAAAACGGTATTTACAACTTTGATCTGTATCCATTGCTTAATTTCTGTTGAGAAAACCAGGCACAAGAACAGAAGATACAATGAGACTTGTACGTAGCTGATAGTCGAAGAGACTTTAATTTTTTTTCATTGTCTTTTTGTGGTATTTACTGCATTTTGTGTGAATATGAGTGGGCCTACTTTTAATTTCATAATCTAATGGTTCTTAACTATTTATGTTGTCTGTTATGATTCTTGATACGTTCCTTTCAGATAAATACAGAACTTAGAGCCTTGTGTTGAATTTGACACCGTTGCAGACAAAAAGCAGCAGCATGAAGTCAATGTTGGTAAGATGCTCTGCATGCTTCACCACCCTCTTCTCATCTTCTTCCTAAATAACCTTAACTAGCTTAAAAACCAGAAAAAGGATAAGGAAGACCTTGCAGCACCTTTGCTCAATTGCTTTAGCTGGGCATTGTTGGGGTTTAACCGACATATTTGTGATCTCACACAAACACTATATTTTATTTTGTTTTTATATGCCAATAATTGTTTAGCTATGGCTATATACCATTGACTACCCAAATAATGTATAATAGAAGGGGTACATATGTGATATGCCCAATGATAATTGGATTTGGATGGACCTCTATGATACAATAAGACAATGTAACAAGAAACCAAAAAACTTTCTAGTCCAATAAATTCAATCTTAAATGTGCTTTCAAATGGTTTGTCTTTACAACTTTTGTATTGCTTGAAATTGTTTCTATATAAAGTCATGATGGCTATATGGGTTTGTTTTTATGATTGTCTTCATGTTTGGTGCAGACTGAAGAGGAAACTGAAGAGTTGACCAACCAGGTTCATTTTTTAAAACACTTGTCCAATATATATATATATTGATTGCTATAATGGATATTGAAGTCTTATTCTCTCTTTCTTGCTTTTGAAAATTTATGAACAGATGATCCTCCTGGAATCACAAAATTTGAGAGCGTGGGTCGACTCTCAGAGGTATCATCTATGCTCTCTCCTTGCCATTACACAATTTTCAATAATTACATCTATAATTGCTTGCTCTTTCATGACGAATTTTCTTGTATTTATTTTCTTGTTGCTCTGTCCCTTAGTGGAATGATCTGCTAACTGCAGTGGGGATATGCTGAACCAATGCTCTAGCAGAGGGGTTATTGTTGAATTGTCTTCAAAGGGTGTGCTATGTTGTCTTTGGTGATTGTAGTCTTGTGGTTGCTGCTGTTTGCGTGTTTTTGTTTTTGCTCTGCATGTTGGTTACTCACCAACTTGGAGCTTGGAGTTGGTGCTAGCAGATGATTTGGTGGGCATCTAGGTGCCAACTTAGTTGGCATCTGGATGTTTCACTGTGATGTTTTTTGTACCCTCCTCTTTATTGATGTACATTATCATACTCTAATGTTTTTCCATCAATAAAGCTTTTTTTTTTTTGCTGATAAAAAAAAAAGAAAAAAAAAACCTACAAGCAGTCTCTTCTGGATTTTGATTCTTGATTCGATTCAATTCACGATTCACACAATTAGGATTTTGATGCATGATACGATCCTTGAATTGACAACTATAATACAATACAACAGGGACTACTGATGCACTTGTGGAAGCAAGAATACCTGGAATTAATGTTATCATTGGAATGTGGGCTATCTAGGTTATTTTTTTGTTCTCTGATTATTGTGTTTCCTATCTTCCGTTGGTCTTAATTTTTTGTGCTTTGAATCACATAGGAGAAAGGCAAGGGGAGTCATGCAATTCTGTTCGCAAGTCAAATGGGCAGTCATGTGTACCAAACAAACTGTCAATGCTTAATCAATATGAAATGTAATCTTTATCTTTCATGCATTTTTCTGCATTAGTTTTTTATTTAGTTATGAATATGCTGATTTCATAGCTGACCATGCTTATTATTCTTTATGATAGGGGTGGGTGTTATCAGATGCTTTGAAAGAACCTTCCTATTTCTTTAATTGATGTAAAATTTCAGTTATTTTCTTAATGGATGAAATCCCTTGGAACAAATGTATCCTTATATAGGGTGTGGACAATAGAAGATTCATTCGTGAATAATGATGAACATATATTATCAATGTAACTTATATTGAGAACTTTTATGTCCATTCCCATGCCTGCTGCTTTTTCCTACAGTGTTGTTTCTTTGACATGTCTGCAAAGTTTATTATTATTGTTGTTTTTGTTATCTTTATATGTTATTCTTGTTGCAAAGTTTATTATTATTATTATTGTTGTTTTTGCTTTTGTTTCTGTTATCTCTATATGTTCTTCCTGTTATCTTTATATCTTTAAAACAGGAAAGTGTAGAAAAAGTGTTAATGTCGTCAAACTTCCATGAGGCAGTTGAAAAACTTTCGTCCTTAATTCTTGCCTAATATGCAATCAAACTTAGTTGAGAATGAAAATGAATAAAGATAAGACAAATAAGCATTCTTGTCAGTCTTTGCTGCTGCATACTTTTTGATGAGTTTGGAAATCACTTTTTTGTTCATAGCTTAACATTTTCTCACTATTTTGCTCATAATGCTAGTGTTGCTTTGTATGCTTGGGCTTGTAAATTTTGACTATTTTGCGAAAATGATGAACTTGCTTGATTTTAGTTTTGAATTCAAATTATTATTATTATTATTTTTTGTTATGTTAGATTGGAGCATTTTAGCTTATAGTTGTATTTTGGTGAATTTCAGATGTGCTTTGTAGAAGACTATAGAATTTGATCTAAGCATTGGTTTTTTTGTGCTGCGAAAATGATGAAGGTGTATTTTCTATATCCAAATTTCTGTCATCTCTTATGTAATTTGTGAAAGAACACCTTCTACTGATAGAAAACCAGGAAGCAGAGAAGAATAAGAAAGATAGAAAAATGAAAAACTAGATTTTGTTATTAATTTCTTCAGAGAGAAAACAATAAAGGACTTTGGTAACAACTCTGTTACGGGGCCGGTTACAGCTGAGAGCTATGCAAATAATAAAGGACTTTGTGGGCGTCTTTTGAAGCGCTGCAAGGCTCCTGATGCTTACTATCATGCTTTCTACTTAAATGGCTTCGCGGTTGGTTGTTCGATTTCTACTGTTGTAGTTTTTTCTCTGACTTTGTTTTATTTGCCCATTGATCCACTATTAAAGAAGATTATGAGTAGCAAGATGAAGAAAAGAAACCAAGAGGTGGTTCAACAAAGCCAATGGCGCCCAACTGCAATGAATAGAGTTGAGGATACCAAGGTTGAACATCTCTCTCTCTCTCTCTCTCTCTCTCTCTCTCATATACATTTTGCCTCTTTTCCTTTCTCCTTGTTTAGTTGTTTCTTATTTGTTGTCAATTATCCCTCTTATTAGAATTTTTGCTCTTTCTCATTTTCAAGTGGTATAAGAAAAGAAAATGCAATTACAACATACCAAAGCTGCTATATCTTATGTTCTTAATTATAATTGGAATAGGTATAATATATAACATCATATTATGGTAACAAACAATGTTTGTCTATAACAAACAGTGTTTGTCTATAACATATTGTTTTATAAACAGAGTGATAGCATCTTCTTCTAGACTCAATTTCAAACACTTGGATTAATATATTTTTACTGTTTGCATATCCAAATTAGAGTCTCGGTTCTTTCTTTCTGGACTCATTTTCAGACTAATCAGCCAATTACTTTTTGTTTTCCCTTCTATAATTTAGTTCACAGATTTTTAAATTGGAGAAGTTGGTTACTAGAATAAGCTTCACAGAACTCGTGAATGCTACTGACAATTGTAGCGAAGACAACATCATCGAGTTTTGATAGACAGGGACAATGCACAAGGCAGTTTTCCCAAATGGTCCGTTCATTGTCATCAAGAGGTTATTCGACTCACAATTCTCTGAAGGACACTTTATGTCCGAGGTAATGACTCTAGGTAGATTGAGAGACATTAATTTGGTACCTTTGTTTGGTTTCTGTTATGAAAGAAAGGAAAAACTGTTGGTTCTGCAAATTCTGATGGCAATTTGGTTGAATGGATCATCAATATTGTAAATACCTCTTTTAGTTTGCAAGATGTAGTTGATGACTCTCTGATCGGGTTGGGATTCAATGGTGAGATCTTTGAGTTCATGAATATTGCATGCACATGCATTCAGTTGGTGCCAGAGCAGAGGCCAACAATGCTGGAAGTGTACCAAACAATGAGGGCCACTGGGGAGAAACACGGCCTTGTGGACGATTCTGAGATGTGGAAAGAAGCAAAAATTGCTACTGCCAGTGCTAGTAAGGGAGATGTTGAAATGATAGGGTAGATGAAATAGGCTGGACAAGCCAAATTCGATGGGAAACATTGTGTGATTTACTTAATTTTTAATGCAATATTATCATCATTATTAGGAGCACAACTTATAATAAGTTGCTGGAGTTTGTGACATGTATAGAAATTTATATTTTGTATGCCCATTTTTTTTTAAATTTTTTGAAGAAAGATAATTTTGTTGAGGGAAGTGATGGAAAATAATACATGAGTATTAGAATTTTTGCAAATATAACTTTACATTTATTATATATAATATTTGATATTTGAATATATATATATATATATGTGTGTGTGTGTGTGTGTGTGTGTGTGTATGAGAATATAGATTGTTAAAATATTGTAGGCTTTTTTTTTTTTTCAATTTTTTTTTTGCGACGGTAACAAGATGGTAGCTAATACATTGTAGGCATTTTTAAATTTTTTTTGCAACGGCAAAACATTAGTCACCATAAGTAGATTAAGCGGTCACAAATAGTTTGCAACTGCTGTTTTGCGGTCGCAAAAAGTATTTGCCACTCCCACATTTATGACCATCATTTGCCGTCGTATGGGCCGTTGCAAAAGGTTTTTTGCGACTGTTTTTTTATTATTTGTGACAGATTCTAGCGATCGCAAAAAATACGTTTTTTAGTAGTGCTAGAAACTAAAATAAATAATATAAATTCAAATTTAATGTGATGTCAACTACTCTTAAAATCTCATCAAACATATTACATATTTAAATTATTTTTTTAAGTACCTATTTTTTAGAGCTTACAATTGGGCTCAAATTTGACCCATACACGAGCCAAGTAACAGACGAACAAAAGCAACAAATCCATAAAAAAATAGCAAGAAAGTACCATGTATATTTAAACTTTTTTTTTTTAATTCAACTGAAAAGTAAGAAACATAAGAAAATAAAGAGTTTAGAGTATCAGTACAATAAATTGGAGGGTTAATCCCTTTCCATATTAACCTCAGTCATATCATCTATGACCAAGGCTCTCACTTCTTCGGCGGTTGAGTATCACTAAATGTTCATCTTCACCCACCTTCATGTTGGCTAAATTGTTTGAAACTCAGTTTCCTTCTCTTAGAGTATGTCCAATTGAGCAGTTGCATCTTTTCATTAGAAATTTTGTATCCTCAATGAGGCCTTGTAAGAAGAATTATGGCTTGGTTCATTTTGAATTAGCTTGATGGCCTGTGTAGCATCCGTTTCTATCTCCATATCCATTTTTCTTTTTTGAAAGAGAATTGTGAGCCCCGTGTAGATGGCCCATGGTTTCCACACTTGAACAATGTCCCAACTTGCCATAATATCCCCATATCCATGTGCCAGCTTCATCCCTCAAGAGTCCTCCATACCTAGCTTGTCCAGGGTCTCCTTTTGAACAGCCATCAGTGTTCAACTTGAGCTTACCTACAGTAGGAGAACACTATTTAATTAGTATAGGTGAAGATGGATTAGGCTGGAGAAGGGATTGGAATGCCTCATCAATCTCATGAACATAATTTTAATGATTTTGAGACTAGCTTGAATGGGGGTGTCAATATTTTCAAAAACAATTTGATTTCGATCTTTCCAAATTTGCCAGAGGGTGGCAATGAAGAAAAGACACCATTTTTTTTTTCAAGAAACATTTTTATTTTTCATGTTAGAGACACCCATTCATGAAGAGGCAGCCTATAACCCTTTTCCCACTATTTGTGATTTTTAATGTCAATCCAGATATCTTTTGCTTTGGTGCATTCTCTAAGGAGACGGCTCATATCTTCACTGGATAGTCCACATCTAGGGCAAAGATCAATAGTTTCCGTATTCCTCATCAGCCTCATTTGGTTGGTTAGTAATCTATCCTTCAAAATAAGCCACATAAAACCTTTAAGCTTTTGGGCCGTTTTAACCTTCCAAATCCACTTCTAGTCACTTTTATCCATTTCATGATTAATAATGAGTTTATAGGCCGAAGTTGTAGAAAAGTTACCCCCAGAGGACCCTATCCAAGTGGGAGCATCAGTATAAGTCACAAAGCTGGGTCTATGCACCTTCAGAATTTCTTGGAGGTCTTGTTGGCTAATAATGTTAGCTGTGACTTCAATGTTCTAGTGCCCTTTATCATCCAAGAATAAACTAACCTTATCTTCATCATTAACTTGTGATGTGCCATAGGTTTGGTCTAGAGGTTCTTGGTCACACTACCAGTCACGCCATAGAGATATGGTTTCCCCATTTCCCACATTCCATTTGACACCCTTTCTTAGGATGTCCCTATTCTTGCATATACTTGTGTGAGATGCTCTCTTTTTCAGAGGCCAACTGTATAGGGTATTCTTCTTTAGGTACTTGGCCTTGAGCACCTTGCACCAGAGTTTATCATTATCACTCAAAATTCTCTATCCAAGTTTAGTAAGAAGAGTAGCATTTGGATCCCTGGCTTTTCTAATGCCAAGTCCACCATCTTCCTTAGTTCTGCACACATTTTCCCAACTGACTAGGTGAACTTTCCTGTTGTTGTCAGTCTCACCCCACAAAAAGTTCCTGTTAATTCTGTTGATCTCATCACATAGATTCCTAGGAAGCTCCATGGTTTGCATGTTATACTTGGGCATGACAGAGGTAACGGATTGTATGGGTGGTTTTACTAGCTAAAGAAAAATTTCTTGTCTTCCATCCTGAGAGTTTGGTTCTAAGTTTCTCAAGGATCTCATTGAACATGTTCTTGTTCACCCTTTTATGGAGAAGAGGGGATCCTAAATATTTACTAAGATCTTGGGTGAGGGGTATGCCACTTTAAAAGATAAGGCTTTAGCTTGGCTACAAGAAATGTTTTTGGATGCAAAAAGTTTAGATTTCAGGTAGTTGATCTTCTGTCCAGATATCTCACAAAACTCATAAAGTACCTCTATGATGGTTTCACAGTTGGATTGATCAGCTTTGGCAAAAAGGATAAGATCATTAATAAAAAACAAGTGGGATAACTCTGGGCTATTTCTAGAAGCTTTTATTCCTTTCCAAGTTTGCTATTTCACTTTAGATATGATCGTATTAGATAATCTCTCCATACACAAAACAAAAAGATAGGGGGGAAGGGGGTCTCCTTGTCTAAGGCCTCTTTTATTGTGGATTCCTTCAATAATTTCCCCATGCCAAAGTATAGAGGACTAGTTGTTTGTAACACAATTCATGATTAGTTTAACCCAACTATCATTAAGCTTAAATTCATGCAATGTATCTCTGATAAAATCCTAGGATATCCTATCATATGCTTTCTAAAGATTAATTTTGAAAATCATACAACCCCTTTTTTTGTATCTCAAAGAATGAAGGATTTCTTAGGTGATTATGTTATTATTAGTGGTATTTCTTCCAGCACTTAAAAGACTAATATTTAGGGATTAGTTGAATTTGGTCGCTAAAAATAATCTTTTAGGAACAAATTTAAACATATGATAATTTACTTATAAGATTGTAAAAATGATTGTTAATATTCTCACTTAATATTTACATAACTTTTTCAGACCAATAAATTTGGTTGCTAATACATTATTAACATCTTTAGGGACCAAAAATAATGAAAAATTTGCAAAACTCCACTAGATCAAATACACACGTTGTTCACGCTCCATTCACTTTTACAAATCCATGATGTGAAACAGCTTCTCTCTCTTTCTCGAGCTCGATTGCAGATCTTCACTCTATCAATCACAGATCTTCTCTCTCTTCGCTCTCTCTATCACAGATCTTCACTCCAAGTCAAATTTGAGATCTACAAGCTTTAATCCATAGTAAATCTATTTCCTTCAAATTTGTTGCAAATTTGGTGAGTCTCTCTCAATCTCTCACTACTTATACATACATACATATATATATATATATATGTATATATATTTGTAGATCTATGAGGAACACAATAAGTAGTTTGCGTATTATTTGATTGGATAGATTAAAATTGCTATATACTACATATTATTATCGATGGAGCTCTCATTATCATCTTGTATAAAATCTAGGGTTTTTTTTTCACTTTCTACATCTCAATCTCTTGTTCTTCTTCTTTGTCTATTCGATCTGATCATCTCTCTTCATTTGAGTGATTTGAGAATCTGAAGAGCACAAAATACCTATTCAACTAATCGAATGCCAAATTCAAGGCACTTGTTCTATATTTTTTTTTATGCTTTGGGACTGGAAATTTATGTGTCAGATTTTTTTTAAAAAAAAGTTTTTCAAATAATCTAGGTAAGGTGTTTTTTTTTTCCCTAGCTAAATTGTAGCAATTTGGATTTGTATTTGTTTTCAATAGTTTGTGTTTTAATTCAACTTCAGAATTGATTTGATTTGTACTTGATTGTTTTGTATACAAGTCCATTCCAGAAATGATTGGATTTTGATGTTTATCAATGTATAGGCTTTTGGATTTCTTTTAGTTCAATTTGGATTTGACTGATTTGGATCTAGAGGTAAAGTTTTATTTCACTCCTCCATGGTTTCTATCAATCTATACTTTGCTATTGCTTGGTACTTCATATCACGTAATTAAGAGTGATTGCGTAATTAGGTACAAATTGTATAAGTGAGAGCTATATTATATTAGGCAAAATAATGTTGTCATGAAATTAATTTTGTAGTGTTTAAGCTTTTGGATCTGTGGTTTTATTTTTATCAATGAAAGACACAAGTTTAAGCGCATATACACCCACATCATCATTTCCCCTTGCTCCTTTGTTGATTGTTTGATGTTGAGGATCAAAACAAAGGTTAAAAACCCTCCTAAAACAGCCTCTGTTGCTGCAAAATTCCGTCTTTCCCTCCCATCTCTTGGTTTGCTTCATTACTAGAAATAGCTAATGATGTTGTAGGTTGTGGCTAGAAAACAATGATTTGAAGAGGTAATATATCTCCCCTGTGTTCTTGTTGTCATTATCTTTTCCCCCCCCCAATTGTTGTAGTTGGCTAATGTCTAAATTTAATGTTTTAGAGTGATTTGGAGTATCAATTTTAGTTTGTGATTACGAAGTTGATATGAAATAGGTAGGCAATAGACGTCAAGATATTGTTCACTTTTGTATTTTTTGCTTTTTGTCTTTATATTAAGTATAATTAATTTGTTGCAAGCTAAATGTCTTTAAATTAATGAGCAGATGACAAACCTGACTAAAGAGGAATTTGTGCACATTCTTCGTCGCTGAAACACCAGATTCTCTCAGGGGAGCTCAAAATATAGAGGAGTGACCTTGCACAAATGTGGTTTATGGGAGGCTCAAATGGGATAGTTCCTTGGGAAGAAGTGAGTAGCCCTTAAACTCAAAACTGTTACTAATTAATTAGATGATCCTATTGTTAGATGTAAATACTAGAAGTTACAAACCTAGTAGATGGTGTTAGGAACTCTGATTTGGCTTTTGAGAACTTGCCATTGTGCTTTTACTTATGCTGGATAAAAATCTAGGATGGTAGTTTCAAAGTAGAAATGCTTAGGGACCCCTTTTATCTATGAGGTTATGATGTTTGCTTGCAGGTATATGTATCTTGGGTTTTTCAACAATGAAGTAGAAGCTGCAAGGTCCTTGTGTTCTCTACTCCAGCATCATCAAGATTTGCTATTTTGAATTTGGTTAAATCAGTGATAGCTTGTTAGATTTTGTATTCTCTGGACTGATAATCAGATCATATAAGTGAACCAAACAACTCCTAAAACAATTGTTCTTTCTCTTTCTATTTTCTGCTTTTGGAAACACACTGTTTTGCAAAAGGAAAAACAATCCTCTGATACTGTGGTTCAGTTTTTCATATTTAGCATAGTCTGAATCTGATAATATGTCATACACCCTCTGATACTTTGTGAGATTTTACTATATTTTTTTTTTTTATGTTTTTGATTTGATGTTTCTTGTTTTAGAATAGGGATTGTTTGCTTGAAATTTATTCTATAATTGCTCTGTTTTGTTTTATTAAGATATTCCCTGTTTTGCTAAATTGTTCTATCTATAATTATGTATAATTAATAACCTAACTTGGGCTCTATTTATTTTGGAAAAAAATGTTTTTCGTATTTTCATAATTACTTTACTTGCACATCTATAGAACTGTGATAATATGAGGATGATAATAGTAGAAAGTATTTTTTTTTTCTTTTCTAAATTCCATTTTGAGGCTTAAACAATAAAATCACTAGAACGAGGCTCGTCTTTTTCAAAATAAAATGTACACTCTGCTAATTTAAATTCCTTTTGTATCCAAATAGGAAATAACAACTCCTTCAGAAGTTGATTGCCTCAGTTCGGATTGTTCTTTGCTACTTGGGAACATGAAGTTGATATAGTCTTGATATTAATCCTGTTTTTGTTTTTGTTATTTTGATATTTGGCCACTATTCACTCTCTATCAAGGTATTTCTTGACCCTTCAAGTTTTATTGAGTTTTTCTGTAGTTTGATTCTTCATCATCATCTTCTTCATTTTTTTTTTTTTTTTGCAGATTTCTGTTACTTTGTTTATCAACTTGAAGTTTGAATATGGGTTCTTCTCATTTCATTGCCATAAAGGTCTTCAAAGATTTCTGCTACATTGTGGTATCCTTTCATTCTTTCATATTTTTTACATTCAATTAGGATTTTTTTCATTTATTTTTATTTTTTTAATTTTTTTTATGGCAGTTGACTGGAAAGATCCAATGAAGGATGAGTGCAATCAGGTAGAAAATGAAGTTAATGCCCCATTTTCTTAACATGTTTTTTTGTTTTTGTTTTTGTTTTTGTTTTTAATCCCATGCATTTCTCTGTTATCTTGGTACTTTGATTTAGAAACACAATTTTTATTAATCGTAGTTGTTTCATAAATAGTCATCAATTGGAGTTGCGTGAATAAAAAGCAGGAACAGACTCCTCGATGTCATACTCACAAAGGTATTATTTAATTATAGTTATTTATAATATTTTTAGCTTTACATATTCTTTGGAGGTAATTTTTGGTAATAGATTAAATTATGTTTATGTGGCTATTATTTTTGAAAAGAGGTAATTAAAAACATAATATATATATATATATATAATTTTGAAGTTAATTTTAACTGTATGAACATCAAATACTCACTGCAATATGTTGATTAAGTTTTTATTGTAATTGAAGGGTTTATATATATCTTTTTTGATTGATGGATACTTGTACTGAAGTATGTTTTTTATGGTTTTACGGGGTAGCTATGGTGCTGATCAATCTCCTGAACAATTCTTTTTAGCGCCATCTTTGGTTTTTTGCTTTTTTCTAATTTTTACTCTGATCACATTAGAGGTTGTTTATCTTATTTACCATCTGTGAGTTTTATTTTATTTTTTATTTTGTAAAATTTTGCTTTCTATAATCATTATGGTTTTTGGGAATTGAGAGCTTTGATGAGTGGATGCCAATTTTTTTTTTTTTTTTTTCAAACTGACTTTTAGCGACGAAAATATGTAGTAGAGAAAGTAATTTGATTTTTAGCGACCAAATATAATTGTTGTTGAAAATGTCATTATTTTGTTTTTTGTGACCAAATTGGGACATTTTGTGACGAAGTATTAGTGACCAAATGTTTAGTTCTGCAAAATCAAATATTTCGGGACCATATAAGTTTTGTTGCTAATTGTTATTTTTAGCAACACTTTTGAAAATTCGTCGCTAAAAGTAAATTTTGACTTTTCTGGATGCAGTTTTAGCGACATTTTTGGTGACAAATTTATTTTTGTCACAAAAAGTCTTATATGTTGTAGTGCAGGAATGATGCTGCTCTGATTTGGGCTAATAAGGGTGTCCAGAAGAGGTCTAAATCTTCCCATAATAAGCTTAGTGATGATCTTGTAAGTTATATTACAAAGGCTTATGGGTTTGAACTGTTTGATATTATCAGGATTTTCAATATTTGGAATCAAGACAATAAGGGTTTCATTGACATCATTAGGACCTCTACTGGCTTGGAAACAACTTTTAGCAAACTCACACATAGATTGGCCCACATTATTCCAGTACTTCTGATAGAATAAGGCTTGAATCCCACATTTGCCTGGAGCTTTGAAGGCACCAATACTTTTTGACAACTCTCAAAATTTCAGAGTTAGTTAAGGCCCTTAACATAAAATCATTATCCTCTAGAGTAAAGTAAGTTGAAGTTATATTATTCCAATGATCCAAATGCTGAGTATTATCTTTTTTGAAAAGGTTATTAAAATAATTAAGGATATTCTTCTTAATCCCATCCTTGTCAGTAACCCAGTTTCCATCTTCATCTTTAATAGCATTTATCTTGAGTTTTCTCGTCTTACTGATAATAGAAATGTGGAAGTATCTGGTATTTCTATCACCAAGGGTAATGTTTCTAGATCTGAATTTTTGAAACCATAACGTTTCTTCTTGGAAAAGAACATCATTATATTGTTTGATGAGCTCTTTTTCTAAGGTGAGCAAACTATGAGTAAAATTATCTGCCAAAGCTCTTTGGATGCCCTCAATTCTGGCTAGTAAATGCCTTTTTCTTTTAAAAATGTTTTCAAAAACTTCTCTATTCCACTTCCCGACTCTATTAGTGAATCCAACAGTGAAATCTTGAAGGTTATTGTTTATATCAAACCAAGAAAAGGTAATAACATCAGCAAGGCCAGAGTGAGACATACAAGCAACCTCAAATCTAAATGGTCTATTTATAGGGTTGAGAGAGTGCATACCTTGGATATAAACAACAAGTGGTGAGTGGTCCGAGTAAGTTCTTAGGAGCACTCTCACAGTTTCTTCAGGGAACATAGTTCTCCAATCCTCATTGCATATTGACCTGTCCAACCTATAGTATTAGCTAGACCTTGTTTGTTGTTTGTCCAAGTCTGGGTCCTGAGCTTTTCAAGTTTATTAGATTGGAGTTATTAATTCTTTTAAGAAACTTTTGGGACCTAGTTGAACTCTTATTAGTTGAGAAGCTCCTTCTTTCACTTTGGTTGGCATAATCATTGAAGTCCTATGCCACTAGCCATGGTTTCTCCATGTTCTTTGCCACCTCTTCTAGTTTGTTTCGTAAGTCCTATCTTAAAATAGGATTTGGGCTAGCATATATCGTAGCTAGCACCCACTCTTCATAGTTTTCCTTGTGAATGGTAGCATGAATAGCTTGAGGGCCAACAAATGAGTCTCTCACATTTACATGATTAGTGTCCTAGACTATCAAGATCCCACCAACTCTGCCAACTGGGTCAACAATAGTAGATGCTGTAAAACCCAAACGATTAAAGAAATTACCCATTTTGCTAAAAGCCACTTTGGTCTCCATAAGGATCACTATTTCAGGTTTATGGATATGAACAATCTCTACAAGAATCCGCTTGAATGTTTTATTGTTGGCTTCGTGAAAATTCCAAAACAACAATTTGAGCAAATTCATAGAAGGGAAGGTAGGTGGATCTGTCTTCAACTCTTTAATAATACTACGAATCCTCCGATGATTGTCCTTCACTAATCTCATAGAGGCTATTTGAATCGAATGTAGTGGACTTAGTGGATTGCTCTCCCAACTTGGCTCTATTATCAAGTGAATTTGCTCTGTCAAGCGACGTGATGAAGTGTTTCATTTCCCGGTTCTAATAATAGAGTCATTGCACTGATCTGGCTCAAGTGTTCTTGCACTTCTAGGATTTGGATATTTGGGTTCATGTGTTCTTGCCTCTCCATCTCTCAACTCACCAAGGTTTGGTAGTGTTGGATTTGTTCTTCCGTGATCTTTTAGGTTAGTAATTGTATGTGTAATGTTTGTTGGTATTGCTGCTTTGGGTTGGTATATGGGTGGTTCAACCATGGTAAGGTCAATTTGGCATGGGGATATTACCAATGCACAATCTATGTCAGATGTTTGTAATTGTGGTTGGAGGCCATTGGTGCACCTGGGGATTCTTGCTTGTTCATAGACTGGTGAATCTAACATATTATCTCTATGCAGATATGTTGATCTTACTTCCATTAGATGTGAACTTGGTTGCACTTGTGGTTGGAGATCTGGTTGTGTTGATTTATTTTAGGCTTGGCCAACTTTGGATTTGCCTTTAGGATTTTTGGCTTGGTTTGGGCTAACTTGTATTTTGGATTCTCCTTAGGCCTTTTCATTTCCAACTCGTGTGACTTTTTTTTCCTTTAGAGCTTTTCCCCTGTCCATTTTGGTCCTCTTCTAAATATTTGAATTTGTTTTGCTTTTGGGTTGGGCCTGATGCTTTTTGGGCCTTCTTACTTTGGATTGGTCTTCTTCCTTGCTTGGTCACTAACATCCACGGCCTAAATATCTCTTTCTCCTTCTGCACATGTTACAGCTGACTGTTGTTCGTAGAGTTACTTGTGGTTGAACATTGTTTGTTGAAAACAGCTAGATTCTTTGCCGGCGGTCGGGTGTTTGGCTCTTTAAATCTATATGCTTCCTTGCGATGATCTATTATTCCACACAGGAAACAAAATGAATGGAAGGATTCATATTCAATGTTATAGCACTTACCTTCTGTACACACCCCATTTTTGACCGTCCTCAAGACTTGGACGTCATCGCTCGAACACTCGGTGATTACTCATGTTTGTGTTTCGTTTTGAGTTCCCGGAGGTCTCGGCTACGCGCCTTGCCTCAGGATCTCTCAACTCGACTGCTCTGTGTTTGGTTTTGCACCAAAAACTTGTGTTTTTTTGCTTCTGAGGGTAGAAAGTAGCTTGTTAGCTACCCCTGACACTCACCGGCCTTGGTTTGAGGCCATCGGCCTTGTTTTGAGGCTACCGGCCATTAGTGAATTATACCATTGGTCGGTCGGTACTCAGTATGGCCGGCTGGCCATCTGTTTGGCCGGTGACCTCCTTTTCTGGCCGATGGCATCTTTTTACCTTTTTCAGGCATGGTACATGCCAGCTGTGCCAGTTGGAATGCACCAAACCTGCCCCGGGGCATACATGTGGCTGTTTTGCCCTTTTTGCACCCTTTTGGTCAAAGCTTCTAGAGGAAGCTTGACCCTTTGTCAAAGCTTCCTCAAGAAGTTTGCCAGCTGTCCTAGCTTCCTCAGGAAGCCTTGCCCCATTTGACTCTTTTTTGTTTAGCTTCTTTGAGAAGCTTCAAACCTTTGTTTTGTCTATATATAGAGCCCCCCTCCACCATTGTTGGGGGTTGAGCAAAAAACCAGAGCTATACACATATATATCTGATATATATCATCGTCTCTCTCTATATCTCCTTCTCTCTCTTTATTTTGTGTGTGTTTGAAGGCCTAAAGTGTGTGTTTGTTCTTAGTTTTGCACTAAAACACATAGCATTACACCTTACTTCAACTTTGAGAGACTTTGAAGGTTTGGTCTTGAGGTTTTGGACTGGTTTTGATCAAAAGAAGAAGGCTGCACTTGCTGTTCATCAAGGGTTCTTCAAGGGTAACTCTTTTACTTTAGATTCTCCAATCTTGCACTAGACTTTTGCCTATCTTTCTCATTGTTTTAGACTTTGTGTATAACTGAAAAAAGTCTTGTACTTGAATGCTTAAGATACTTCATTAAGGTTGTTTTGGTGTTGGGGGTCAATCTCCCCCTCTTAGGCCTTGTTTGGCCCTTTTGGTGCTCTCTTTGCTAAGCTTTGGTTACCCTTGAGTATTAGCCTTCTCACCACTGAAATCCAGTAGATTTTCAGTGGTAAAGAAGAGGTTTTGAGGTCTTGCATAGGGGAGGGACACCCCTCTCCCTTTATCTCCCTTTTGCTCTCATGTTTTGGCTCATAAGGGTAACATGCATGTTTGGTTTGTTTTTGGTTCCATATCAGATGTTTTGGGTGTTGTTTAGGTCATATGTTGCCTCTGTCTTGGTCGGATTAATGACCCATTGCATGCATATTATACTTGCTTTACATTCCTTCATGTTGTCTAAAAGTGCATCATACCATTAGACCACAATGCTCTCATATTTTGGCCTTGCTTTGTGAAGTCCTTGGTCATATTTTGCCATGATTTGTTGAGTCTACTTCAGTAATTTGGAGTCATTTTATATGTCATTTCAGTCCTCAAACTATGCTTGTATGCTTGTATTCATCACCTCTTTCATGTTTTGAGGATGTGTCCTTTTATGCCTAGAAATGAGCTTTGGTGCATGCATTTTGTTTAAGTCACTTAGGCTGCCATACCAGTGGATTTTGGGGGCTCATTTTACATATTGAAACTCTGATTTGTATTGAAAAGTGCATGCCATGAGTGGTTGGGGTGGTTGTAGTAGGATACTTTCTTTAGTGGCCTTGAATGCTTCCTCTTTTGTATCCATTTCCTAGCATGTTTTGGTGCCATCTTTTGCATGCATTTTAGAGTCTAACATGAGTGTTTGGTATCCATGTACCTCACCTTTGGGTGCTCTTGAGAATAGCCCTCCATGCCTTAGCTTTAGGCCCCTTTGATTTGCTTGTTTGGTATGCTTGTTGCCCATCATTTTGGCATCTTTGGCCACTGTTTTGGGGTGTGGCTGGGGCCTTCCATTTCAGCCTAAGTCCACTCTTGTATATGGTTGCATGCTTGACTTGTTACCTTTAGTTGCATGCTTGCATTGTGCCATGTTTACATTACATTTTGGGTTGCATTGCATTGCATCTCGCATGCTTAGTACATTACATTTGCATGTTTAGGTTACCTTGCATTTGGCATACCTTGTAACTTAGCCTCATGTTGCATAGTTGAGCCACATTTGCATACATATATTGCATTGTTTGGTTTGGGGTGTCAAACCAAACATGAGAATTAAGATGCGTTTGTACTCAAAGTGACGTAACGTGCCTCGATCCTCGGTCACCGACCCCCTTGACCTCAACGTGATAGGGTGTTGGCATTCATGTGTTTTGTTTGCATGCATTTACATTAAGTTGCTAACTTTGCCTCTTAGGCCATCATGCATCGAGATGCACAATTGACGGCCCGAGGGTCGAGGACCACGCTCCTTTGAGTTCATTGCATGATAGGGAGTGTAGCCATGCACACATTTGTTTGAAAATTCCATGCCATACACTGCTTGCCCTGTGCTGCTGTCCGCTGCAGGTTTCAGCAGGAAGAATTGGTCGGCCGGCAGTGTTGGGTGCCGATTGGCAAAACATGTTTGGCCGAGAGCATAAGATTTGGCCGATAATCCCATTTCAATGGCCGGTGATTTTGTGCCTTGGCCGGTGGCATCTCACAAGGATCAGGGAGCAATCCAGAGGCATCCCTAGGATTTTTACAGTCCTCAAAGGAGCAGGGCAGCGTAAACTGAGGCAACAGTGATATGGCAGTGAGTTTCCGGGCGAGACGAGTCAAGCATGCATTATTCACGCATCCCGAGGCGAGGCTGTGGCTACCTTCTTTCTGCATTTAATTTGTTAATTAATTAGAAATTCTATAATAATTAATTTAGTATTATTTATTCGGACTGTAATATTTATTTGGACCCTCCGAGTGAGGGCTAACTTGTAATAAGTGTGGGTGAGTGTGTGTATGTCTCCCAACCCCACGTCTTTCTTCCCTTTTATTTACTAGCTTTCGATGGTTAGCCTAGGGCATGTTTCAATTAGCATACAGTATGATAGCATGCGTGCATCCATACATTTGCCTTACATGCACCGGGCTCGGCGCATCATACTAACTGCATTTGTATTTTAATTCCAAAGTTGAATACATGTTAGTTGTAGCATCATTACATGCCATCTTAGAATAGCCAAGCCTATCGTAGTTGCATCTTGTATGTGTTGCATTAGCCATCTTAACATGAGCTAGGATCATGCATTGATTACTAACTAGCTTTTGTTTTGGCTTGGAGTACTAGGTAAGCATTTATGCTTTAGCATACCGCATGTGAGTGTTGCCATAATAGCATGATTACCATGAGGCTAGCTGCTTATGTGATATAATTGCTTGAGTGTCTGTGGGTGGAGGTTGAATTACCTAAATTGGAATAATGCATTAAAACTGTGAGTTTTAAGCCCACTAGATAGTGGCAAAACCATCTTTTCTAAAGCTCACTTGAGGGTGGCAAAACCTGCATTTTAGCCTACTTACGAGTAGCAAGCCATTTTCAAAACAAGCATGAAATGTTTTGTTCCAATTTAGGCGATTTCATCTATACTTGTTTGCTGTGCGCATAACGTAGTAATTCTAGGCTAATAACCGGAATAAGAACACATAACGTTTTCAAAAATGGATATCACGGTTAGTAGAGGCCGATCTACGGATCGGGCGAGAGGGGGTGCTCATAGCTGACCTTCCCCAATCGTACCTAAGCTCCCGAGCTGAGGCAACCTTGGTGATGACAGACACGTGGCCTTTGGCACCGAGTCAGGGTTTCCTAAATTCCCCCATAAAAAATATTTAGGTGGCGACTCTGTATCTGGCAAAGCAGTCCATGTTTGGCACTTCTTTTCTACAAATCTGTTTTCAAAAATGATTTGCCAGATCTGGACTCTTTGATGATTCATCGGTCTTGCATTGCACTCTGCGAGATTAGATACAAGACCGTGACACCAATTGAGTTCGAACTGTAGCATAAGGTCTGAGGGCGCGTCTACAGTTTCTGGCGACTCTGCTGGGGATTTTAGAGAGCTTGACTCGAACTCGTGATATCCTGTTTTGATTTCATTTATGTGTCTCTTATCATTGCATGTGCATTGGTGCGCCTAGGACACCGTGTTTGCCATCTGCCATTCCTGAACGGTTTGCCGGAGGCTTGACTTTGTCAAAGCATGCCATAAGGCTGACCGGTTGTGGGCTCTGACAGTATGGGAACACAAACCCCGGTTTTTCCGGGGCACCCTTTTCGACCATTCGACCTAGTGCATATCGAAATCCATAGTGACTATTCCAAACTAGGACAAGCTGCTTACCCGATATTAGGTTGTTTGAAACCGCTGTGTGCGTAGTGAAACCCTAGCTCCTGACAAAATAGGACAGGGAAACCCTACCCCAACATAGGGGTGTTTTGACTCTCACTTATCTGCTATGTTCTTTAGAGTTGGCCTCTACAGGATTGCATGTATCAGTTTGCAAGTTCGAGTATCAGCCCTGTGGGCATCAGGATCAGTATTTGGAGAATCAGTTTTACCTGAGGGTATTAGTTTACAGGCAAAATTTTGGGACAGAATTCAGTAGAGGGCACAGTCATCCTAGTATGCTCATATCTGTTTTGGTGAAATCAGGCTGAGGTGCTATCTGTTTTCTCTTTTGCTAGGTAGTCCTGGAACTATAGCTTCAGAAGGCTCTGATATCTCCCGAGGTTCATCGGACTTGTGTTGATAGACTTTGTTGGGTCAGAGATTCAATTCAAGGGCAATCAGTGTTCCTTTGCCAGAGGCAGCGTAAAAGGGTCAGTCAGGCACAGATCACCAGTTCAGCAGTTCCCAGATCAGTGGCCCTTATCCACCCCACCAGTGAACAGTCAGGCTGAGGCCTCAGTTTATCACAGAGATAGATATACCAGTCAGTCAGTCGGAATAACAGAACATGGCAGGAATGGAGGAAATGATGCGTCAACTCCAAGAGAGCATGAAAACCATGCAGTAGGATGCTGTTCGTCAAGTAGAATTTGCCAAACAGCAGGCTGAGATCATGGCTCAACAGGCAGACTTAATTGCCCGACTGCAGCAGCAAACAGGAGCATCACATCTGCTTCACATCAGGTTCCTCCCCCACCCAGAGTTCCAACACTCGGGGAGACAGCTAATGTCCAGGAAGATACGGACATTCCGACAGGGCCACCTCCGCCCCCGATCCTACCCCAGCTATCTAAAGCACCGATCAACCTCCCGGATTCTCCCTTTGAGTTCGAGACAGACCCCACAGCATTGAAGTTGAGCAAGCTCGAAAAGCTGTTCAAGAGATCCCAAGGAGTCAAGACCATCCCTAACATCGAAGATGGATATACCGACGCAGCTGTGACGCTGCCTGGCAGATTCAAAATGCCACACATTGATCGATTTGATGGGTCCGGGGACCCCATGGTGCACCTGAGACTGTTTTTAGACATCTTAAGGCCAATGGGCCTCAGCAGACTTCAGAAGCTGTCTCTGTTCGGCCGAATCCTGTCGGGTGTGGCGGCCATATGGTATGCCAAATTAGAAGATGATGTCAAGAGAAACTGGGACGAGATGGCTAAGGCCTTCATTACGCAATACTCATATAATACACAAATCGAGATTACAACCTGTGATCTCGAGACAACAAGGCAAGAGCCTAAAGAGAGTTTCTCAGAATTCGTGACCAGATGGAGGGCCAAGGCTTCGATGATGACCTTAAGGCCTACAGACAAGGATCAAATACGGATGGTTGTGCGTAACCTCCAGCCCAAACTAATACAGAAAATGATCGTGCTCCCCTTCCCTACCTTTTCAGATTTGCATGAGATGGGAGTACAGATCGAGGATGCCATGAAGCAGGGCCTTATTGACTAGGAGAAGGAGCAGCCTAGGCGGGCATTTTCCTGCAATTCGAATGCGACCACTAGTGGTGATGCGGCCGCAAGATCTTCTGAAGTGGGCATGGTCACCACCACCACATCAAAAACAACTACTCCATTCATCGGTGCGTCCGGAAGTAGCTCACAGACGGCCAAATATCCACCCCGAGTCAAGAGGGTTTTCACCCCACTTTATATGCCTTTGTCAAAGGCTCTAGAGGTCTTAATCCGGAAAGGACATCTGAAACTGTTGGAACAACGACCTCTACCCGATCCTCTCCCTCCAAAGCATGACCGGACTAAGTATTGTGCCTTCCATCAACAAACCGGTCATGAGACCGATAGCTGCTTTCGTCTGCGCCATGATGTACAAGATTTGTTTGACAACAAGGTCATTGCTGCACCAGCTCAACAAAGTCTATCACCACTGGATCAGTGAACTTGGGGGATAGTACGAATATGTGATCAGGGGATGAACCACCTGCGGGCGGCACTCAGTTTACTCCAGATGTGGCGTTTGGCACGCACTGTTTTGAGCATTTGCGAATGCTAGTTTTGTACTTTCTGACTTGGGTATTGGGTCAGTCTTGTCATTTTGTATTGAGTCAGTCTTTTCATACTGAGTCAGTCGGGTCTATCTTGTTGTATCGAGTCAGTCCTGTTTTGTTAGAGTCGGGTGATTTCGGGGGGTGTTACCTCGGACATCATTTGCTTGTTTTGTGTTTGTCTTTTTGCTTTTTTTTTTTTTTTTTTTGAGTCTGTTTCTGCCTTGGAGCCAGTTATGCCAATAGATCTGAATGAAACAGCAGTGATTTTCACACTCTTGTGTTTGCTTTTGCCTTGCGCTAGTTGTGCTAGAAATTTTGAATGAAACGGCAGTGCTTTTCACCTGCTCTTTTGTGCCTTGAAATCATTGCATTGGCCTAAGTTTTTCAAAACTTTTTGAACACTGCGGTGAAAACAAAGAGGAAGGAATTCCTCGGGTTTTGCAAAAATTTGATCAATTGAGAGAAAGAGAGGCATGCTAAGCCCTTAATTATTGAAATCATGCTTGTCAGCGCGAGTACTGAGAAGGACCCTGGCTTGATCCAGACTGGTTCCACACTATCTTTAGCATGAGGGATTTGTCGCTTCTTTAAAAACTTTCAAAAACAAAATGTTTTGCGTGGTCCTGCGAAGACCTGTGTGGGATCACTCTTGAGATTGCGCAGCTTAGGATCACTCTCAGCCTCAAGACTCGAGCCCTTGTTTTAAAGCCTTGAACCACAATTCGGAGTGTTTAACAATCAACCATCAAGAGAGGCCTGTGTGGCCAGATTGGAAGCAGCCCTCGAACAAGAGGCACCAAAGTCAGATCAAGAAGATCAAATCTCATCAGAAGAAGCCTGTAAAGCTAGAACAGAAGCACCCCTCCAAACTAGGGGCAAAAATGTCCGATTTACTCGAAGAGCCGAAGATGGGTCCTTCAGTAAGTCAATGCAATAGCCACTCTCCTGGATACGGATGGCTTCAAAACCCTAAAACCATTTGGCATAGACTTGTTACACTTTTACCCTTTGAACGGCTCGTGGGCCGAAAACCCGGAAGGGCAACCCAGACAAAAGTTAGAGCAAAAGAAAATATATACAAAAAAAAAGAAGAAGAAAAATATACAAAAAAAAGAAAGGAAAGAAAGAAAAAGGAAAGAAAAGCTCGCAAGGTCCAAAACCCGCATCGGGCGCCTTGGCAAAAGTTAGAGCCTAAAAGGTGAAGGTTAAAATACCCGAGTGTACCTTAACCCGAACTACGTAAGGCTTGATTCCCATGATTGGGATACGTAGGCAACTTCATCTTGAAGTCCAGCCACAAACACTTCGAATTCGACCATGTCCATGTAATGGTTTTGACTATCATTATCTTCTCTGTATCCGAGAATTTGGTTGTGTTCGTCACTTTGAGGACTGACTACAATGTGCTGTGGTGCCATTCAAACAAGGGGCAACTTTCCGTTGCCATTCAATGCGCTATGGTGCCGTCCAAACAAGGGGCAACTTTCCGTTGCCATGCAGTGTCCTCCAAACAAGGGGCAATTTTCCTTCAGATCTAAGGTTGTGCATCTCAAGAGTAGGTTCCATGCTCGTTGAGCAGTGGTCGTTTGCGAAAATAGTTTTTGAGAATTTTTTACTGAGGTTGACTAATTCTTTAAAAAATTATTCCATTTTTCCAAAACTGAACCATTTCTTGGACCTAAAACAGGAAAATTTTCAGTGCTCATAACCTAACTTGCATGATTTTAAATCAGAAAATTGAACAAGCATGTTCATCTAACTCTCATGTCGGTCAAAATTGTTTTAGTAGAAAACCAAAACAAAAAAATTGGTCAAAATGATGAACTAGGGGCACAGTTGAGTCAGGCTTCCTGTCTTTCCCCCATTTTCAACATACTCGCCAAGAAGGGCACTCTACCTGCCAGAAGAGGGAACAAAGGGCTGAAAGCTCTCTCATCCTCCAAGCAACGAGGTATCAAGTCAAGTGTGAAGCACGAACTAGAATGGACCAAGATATTCCACTCCCTCATCTGGACAGATCTGATCACGTCCAAACTCCCCAGCAAAGCATCGTCAACTGATGCTAGCTGTAGATTTGCTACACACCTAGTTGTAGCGCAGCCCCTCTGTGGGAGAAACTCACTGTTGTGAACAAGATTGAGAATCTAGTAGAATACCAGGGGCAAGAGCCCACAATTTCCAACTTATCCATCAACCACCTAGCGGAGGGATGAAAAAATGAGAGATTGAAGAATAGAGAGATGTGAGTTGAGAGAAAAAGTGAGAAAATAGCTTTTTCAGAAAAACAGAACCTGAGGGCCGAGTGATGTGAGAATCACAAATTAGAAAGGGTAGGAAATAATACCCAGAGAAACTGGCTCCTCGTGCACTGAGAGGTCTCTCGTCTTTGTAATACGTCTGTGTGTCATGTCTTTTGTTTTGTTCGTCTCGATTCTTGCTTTGAGTCGTTCCGAGCGTGTCTCGATGTGTTTAGGGTGTTTACTTTTGTTTTCCTTTGTTGAGTCGTGATGCGCTGTATCCATTTGTAGACTCAATACCCAGTTAAGAATTCATTTTCAATTTCGATTTCAAAATAAAATCGTTTTGTGCTCAGAATGCTGTGCCATTCTCTACATTTGTGCAAAATAGTATTTGTTCTTTCATAAAACCGCAGGGTTCAACCTAGGTCATGTCAGAACAGTAAAACCAGGACCTATTTGAAGCTATATGGGTTCCAGACTACAAAGCAAAAGAAAAGAGGGAAAATGTCGGGTATTTGAGTTTGTTTCAACTTCAGTAAGTTCCGAGACTACATTCCGTGTGTACCTCTTCAAGTCCTGCCAGTGCTCCGAAGTATGAGTGTGCCTCTACCTCAAGCTCAAGATCAAGTCTGCTTCAAGCCAGAATGGCAATCAAAAGTGCTCTCCTCGAGTACCGTTTCGTGCCAGGGACATCTTGGCCGTGTCTGCAATGAGTTCCTAGGAGACCAACTGCGATGGTGGAAACTAGAGTTCGAATGGCTGATGCCTAGAACGTAGAGGTTCGGGATTTCCGGGACTAAAGTCTGGTTTAAAATACCCAGGGGTGTATCCCTGGCTTGAAATCTATATGGAAGCCCCATAGGTTGAGATAGCGTGTATGCACCTCAATTCTGGATACTGAACCAACCTAGTCTGTCATTCCGTTGGAGAATAGGGAAAGTTGTGAATATGATCAGGAAGAAAGGCAGCATCCAAAGTGTTCTACGTGAAGAACCCTTGTTAGCATTTCAGAACCTTTGTACTGTGATTTGAAGGTAAAGTGTTCGAAGAGCACAAGGGGAGATCCCTATCGGAGAAGAGCGGTTCACCGCCACTCACCTCATGAGGTGCTTTCTAAAGCGCTGCTTTGTCCATTTATTGCTTTCCTTAAGCATCATGCATTGTACCTATCAAGTTTCTTTCTCATTCATGCACGATATTGTACATACGGTTCATTCAAAGAAGTTCCGTTTGAGATCATTTATTTAGTGTATCAGTCACACTCCATTCAGTTAGTGTATCAATCACACTTCATTTATTTAGTGTATCAATCACACCTCATTCACCCTTAGTGTATCTATCACACTTTCTTACTTCACCTTTGTGTATCTATTACACTCTCACTCATTTAGTGTATCAATCACACTTCATTCATTTAGTGTATCAATCACACTTTATTTATTTTGTATACCCATCATACTCTGTTCACTAAGTGCATCTATCATAATTCGTGTTCACCTTTAGTATATCAATCATACTTTGTTCACTAAGTTCATCTATCACACTTTGTGTTCACCTTTAGTATATCAGTCATACTTGTTCACTAAGTGCATCTATCACACTTCGTGTTCACCTTTAGTATATCAATCATACTTTGTTCACTAAGTGCATCTATCACACTTTGTGTTCACCTTTAGTATATCAATCATACTTGTTCACTAAGTGCATCTATCACACTTCGTATTCACCTTTAGTATATCAATCATACTTTGTTCACTAAGTGCATCTATCACACTTTGTGTTCACTTTTAGCATATCCATCATACTTGTTCACTAAGTGCATCTATCACACTTTGTGTTCACCTTTAGTATATCAATCATACTTTGTTCACTAAGTGCATCTATCACACTTTGTGTTCACTTTTAGTATATCCATCATACTCGTTCACTAAGTGCATCTATCACACTTTGTGTTCACCTTTAGTATATCAATCATACTTTGTTCACTAAGTGCATCTATCACACTTTGTGTTCACTTTTAGTGTATCCATCACACTTGTTCACTTAGTGCATCTATCACACTTTGTGTTCACCTTTGTGTATCCACCACACCTGGTTCACTAAGTGCATCTATCACACTCTGTGTTCACCTTTTGTGTATCCATCACACTTTGTTCACTTAGTGTATCTATCACATGCCCACTTTGTGTATCTATTACACATTCACTTTTTGTGTCCATCACACTGTGCTCACCACACTCGCTTAGTGTATCTATCACGCGCTCAGCTACTGTATCTATCACATTTTGCTTCATATAGTGTATCTATCACACGCTCACTTTGTGTATCTATTACACATTCGCTTTTTGTGTCCATCACACTATGCTCACCACATTCGCTTTGTGTATCAATCACACACTCTCGCTTTGTGTATCTATCATACCTTGTTCACTTAGTGCATCTGTCACACTTTGTGTTCACCTTGTTTGTGTATCCATCATACTACATCCGCTCTGTGTATCTACCACACATGCTCGCTTTGTGTATCCATCACACTATATCCGCTTTGTGTATCTATTACACATGCACACTGTATTCGCAGTGAGAATTGCAGTAATTCTCTTACACCTTTTCTACATTGTAATGTAGCTTGGTTTCTACTTGCTTAAAACTGTTGCATTGTTATGATTCGTTACAGCTTTGTTTGCATGATCATAAGTTATGCTCGGCTCTGTGCATTGTTCTTGCATTTCGCCCCTGCCCTTGGGCGCATATCTTTGTCTGTAGCTTGTATGCTTTGTCTAAGTCTTCGGTCTTGTCAAAAATGGGTCGTCTCTGGGCTTTGACATTCACTCCCGTCATTGTTATGACTTTCGAGTTCTGTCAAAGAGGGGCAACTGTAGACACCCCATTTTTGACCGTCCTCAAGACTTGGACGTCACCGCTCGAACACTCGGTGATTACTCATGTTTGTGTTTCATTTTGAGTTCCCAGAGGTCTCGGCTACGCGCCTTGCCTCAGGATCTCTTAACTCGACTGCTCTGTGTTTGGTTTTGCACCAAAAACTTGTGTTTTTTGCTTCTGAGGGTAGAAAGTTGCTTGTTAGCTACTCCTGACACCCACCGGCCTTGGTTTGAGGCCACCGGCCATGTTTTGAGGCTACCGGCCATTGGTGAATTATACCATTGGCCGGTCGGTACTCAGTATGGCCGGCCGGCCATCTATTTGGCCGGTCGGTACTCAGTATGGCCGGCCGGCCATCTATTTGGCCGGTGACCTCCTTTTCTGGCCAATGGCATCTTTTTACCTTTTTCAGGCATGGTGCATGCCAGCTGTGCCAGCTGGAATGCACCAAACCTGCCCCGGGGCATACATGTGGTTGTTTTGCCCTTTTTGCACCCTTTTGGTCAAAGCTTCTTGAGGAAGCTTGACCCTTTGTCAAGGCTTTCTCAAGAAGCTTGCCAGCTGTCCTAGCTTCCTCAGGAAGCCTTGCCCCCTTTGACTCTTTTTTGTTTAGCTTCTTTGAGAAGCTTCAAACCTTTGTTTTGTCTATATATAGAGTCCCCCTCCTCCATTGTTGGGGGTTGAGCAAAAAACCAGAGCTATATACATATATATGATATATATCATCCTCTTTCTCTATATCTCCCTCTCTCTCTTCATTTTGTGTGTGTTTGAAGGCCTAAAGTGTGTGTTTGTTCTTAGTTTTGCACTAAAACACATAGCATTACACCTTACTTCGACTTTGAGAGACTTTGAGGGTTTGTTCTTGAGGTTTTGGACTGCTTTTGATCAAAAGAAGAAGGCTGCACTTGCTGTTCATCAAGGGTTCTTCAAGGGTAACTCTTTTACTTTAGATTCTCCAATCTTGCACTAGACTTTTGCCTATCTTTCTCATTGTTTTAGACTTTGTGTATAACTGGAAAAAGTCTTGTATTTGCATGCTTAAGATACTTCATTAAGGTTGTTTTGGTGTTGGGGGTCGATCTCCCCCTCTTAGGCCTTGTTTGGCCCTTTTGGTGCTCTCTTTGCTAAGCTTTGGTTACCCTTGAGTATTAGCCTTCTCACCACTGAAATCTAGTGGATTTTCAGTGGTAAAGAAGAGGTTCTGAGGTCTTGCATAGGGGAGGGACACCCCTCTCCCTTTATCTCTTTTTTGCCCTCATGTTTTGGCTCATAAGGGTAACATGCATGTTTGGTTTGTTTTTGGTTCCATATCAGATGTTTTGGGTGTTGTTTAGGTCATATGTTGCCTCTCTCTTGGTCGGATTAATGACCCATTGCATGCATATTATACTTGCTTTACATTCCTCTATGTTGTCTAAAAGTGCATCATACCATTAGACCACCGTGCTCTCATATTTTGGCCTTGCTTTGTGAAGTCCTTGGTCATATTTTGCCATGTTTAAGGTCTGTGGGGTACTGATTTAATCATGTTTGCCATGTTTGGTATGACCTCCTTGCATCTTGACATTATGAGCTTTAAGTGTGTGAGGCATGAGCATGTTTTGTTGAGTCTACTTCAGTAATTTGGAGTCATTTTATATGTCATTTCAGTCCTCAAACCATGCTTGTATTCTTGCATTCATCACCTCTTTCATGTTTTGAGGATGTGTCCTTTTATGCCTAGAAATGAGTTTTGGTGCATGCATTTTGTTTAAGTCACTTAGGCTGCCATACCAGTGAATTTTGGGGGCTCATTTTACATATTGAAACTCTGATTTGTATTGAAAAGTGCATGCCATGAGTGGTTGGGGTGGTTGTAGTAGGATACTTTCTTTAGTGGCCTTGAATGCTTCCTCTTTTGTATCCATTTCCTAGCATGTTTTGGTGCCATCTTTTGCATGCATTTTAGAGTCTAACATGAGTGTTTGGTATCCATGTACCTCACCTTTGGGTGCTCTTGAGAATAGCCCTCCATGCCTTAGCTTTAGGCCCCTTTGATTTGCTTGTTTGGTATGCTTGTTGCCCATCATTTTGGCATCTTTGGCCACTGTTTTGGGGTGTGGCTGGGGCCTTCCATTTCAGCCTAAGTCCACTCTTGTATATGGTTGCATGCTTGACTTGTTACCTTTAGTTGCATGCTTGCATTGTGCCATGTTTACATTACATTTTGGGTTGCATTGCATTGCATCTCGCATGCTTAGTACATTACATTTGCATGTTTAGGTTACCTTGCATTTGGCATACCTTGTAACTTAGCCTCATGTTGCATAGTTGAGCCACATTTGCATACATATATTGCATTGTTTGGTTTGGGGTGTCAAACCAAACATGAGAATTAAGATGCGTTTGTACTCAAAGTGACGTAACGCGCCTCGATCCTCGGTCGCCGACCCCCTTGACCTCAATGTGATAGGGTGTTAGCATTCATGTGTTTTGTTTGCATGCATTTACATTAAGTTGCTAACTTTGCCTCTTAGGCCATCATGCATCGAGATGCACAATTGACGGCCCGAGGGTCGAGGACCACGCTCCCTTGAGTTCATTGCATGATAGGGAGTGTAGCCATGCACACATTTGTTTGAAAATTCCATGCCATACACTGCTTGCCCTCTGCTGCTATCAGTTGCAGGTTTCAGCAGGAAGAATTGGCCGGCCAGCAGTGTTGGGTGCCGATCGGCAAAACATGTTTGGCCGAGAGCATAAGATTTGGCCGATAATCCCATTTCAATGGCCGGTGATTTTGTGCCTTGGCCGGTGGCATCTCACAAGGATCAGGGAGCAATCCAGAGGCATCCCTAGGATTTTTACAGTCCTCAAAGGAGCAGGGCAGCATAAACAGAGGCAACAGTGCTATGGCAGCGAGTTTCCAGGCGAGATGAGTTAAGCATGCATCATTCACGTATCCCGAGACGGGGCTGTGGCCACCTTCTTTCTGCATTTAATTTGTTAATTAATTAGAAATTCTGTAATAATTAATTTAGTATTATTTATTCAGATTGTAATATTTATTGGGACCCTCCGAGTGAGGGCTAACTTGTAATAAGTGTGGGTGAGTGTGTGTATGTCTCCCAACTCCACGTCTTTCTTCCCTTTTATTTACTAGCTTTCGATGGTTAGCCTAGGGCATGTTTCAATTAGCATACAGTATGATAGCATGCGTGCATCCATACATTTGTCTTACATGCACTGGGCTCGGCGCATCATACTAACTGCATTTGTATTTCAATTCCAAAGTTGAATACATGTTAGTTGTAGCATCATCACTTGCCATCTTAGAATAGCCGAGCCTATCGTAGTTGCATCTTGTATGTGTTGCATTAGCCATCTTAACATGAGGTAGGATCATGTATTGATTACTAACTAGCTTTTGTTTTGGCTTGGAGTACTAGGTAAGCATTTATGCTTTAGCATACCACATGCGTGTGAGTGTTGCCATAATAACATGATTACCATGAGGCTAGCTGCTTATGTGATATAACTGCTTGAGTGCCTGTGGGTGGAGGTTGAATTACCTAAATTGGAATAATGTATTAAAACTGTGAGTTTTAAGCCCACTAAATAGTGGCAAAACCATCTTTTCTAAAGTCCACTTGAGGGTGGCAAAACCTGCATTTTAGCCTACTTACGAGTAGCAAGCCATTTTCAAAACAAACATGATATGTTTTGTTCCAATTTAGGCGATTTGGTCTATACTTGTTTGCTGTGCGCATAACGTAGTAATTCTAGGCTAATAACCGGAATAAGAACACATAACGTTTTTGAAAATGGATATCACGGTTAGTAGAGGCCGATCTTCGGATCGGGCGAGAGGGGGTGCTCATAGCTGACCTTCCTCAATCGTACCCAAGCTCCCGAGCCGAGGCAACCTTGGTGATGACGGACACGTGGCCTTTGGCACCGAGTTAGGGTTTCCTAAATTTCCCCATAAAAATATTTAGGTGGCGACTCTGTATTTGGCAAAGCAGTCCATGTTTGGCACTTCTTTTCTACAAATCTGTTTTCAAAAATGATTTGCCAGATCTGGACTCTTTGATGATTCATCGGTCTTGCATTGTACTCTGCGAGATTAGATACAGGACCGTGACACCAATTGAGTCCGAACTGTAGCATGAGGCCCGAGGGCACGTCTACACCTTCCAAGATAAATTTGGGCTTCAATGGTTTTGTGAGATCAAGTTCAATGCATATCTAAGCAAACTTTCCTATAGTAGCCATTGCTGTTGTCCAATCAATCTTGAGAGGCTTACCAATGGATTTTGCAATTGCAAATAGCATTTTATCCTGGTAGTACTTGATCAGAAGCTCTGAAAATCAAACCCAGACGGTGATTGTGGTTTCCAATGCTTCTGATGGTTTGAAATTTGGTTCCCAGCACCTTACAATTAGGTAATGGTCCATGATGATCCATGGTCCTCCTGTGTAGACCTTAATATAGTCTTTCTTGTCTGTGAATTTAAAGAGGAAGCAGTTACTTCGCAAATCGATTGCGTTGAACTCCCCTTAAAGTCCCCAAATGTTTCTTATCTTCATGCATAGCATTCGATAGCCTGTGCTTTTCCTCAATAATCTTATAATTAGAGTATTTTCCCATGGTTTCCTAATCTTTTCCAGGAGTTTATTTGGTAAAGAGATCTTGGAGAGGTCTATGTGATCAAAGTGGGCAATTGTAGTTGTGGATATGCACCTTTACTCGTCATCCTCCTCATCTGATGATAGGTTTTCAGCTGCATCATCAAAAATATAGTCCCTGCTTCTCACCTTAGTTAAAGCTTCCTTGAAGGATAGAGGAATGAGAGGTTCCACAGAAAGGGTTTTCTGTGTATTGGTGTAACAACCTTGACCTGTGATTTACCTTAATCTTTGATTAAAAATGCCTACTAAGTAATTAAGAGGAAATTCTGAGTTAACTGCATGTGAATTGTGTTATTTGTGTTTGTATCTGTCTGCCGTATAAATATCTGTATGTGCTTTTGTTCTGTTTTGCGAATTGAAAGCCTTATTAGCCACAAAATATGAAATTGACAGAGATTACGTGTTATTTAGAATTTTTAGAATTTTATGGTAGATTTAATTGAAATTCGATTCGGAGTCAAATAATTAGAATAAAATAATGCCCATTTGATTAGTGCTAAGCTTAGCATAATTAAGTTCACTAAGTAGCCTATATAAGGCCAATACAACTCTAGAACTTTCTCATACACTACTTCACCTTCATCCCTTGAGCTAGGAAACATAAGAGAGGGAAAGAGACCAAGAAAAGAGATTAATTCAAGAAGATAAAGGGAGAATTGCTATAGATTGATCAAGAATTGGAAAGAATTAGTGATGGTGATAGCTATTCAAGCCTAGCTAGAATTTAAGGGAATTGTGGACTTTAGGTAAGAAATTAACTCACACTCTATGAATTTAAGTTATTTTACACATGATTCGAAGAGAATTAAGTTTAGATGGTAGAATTGAACATGATTCATGCATGCATGCTCATTTCAACATGTTTTAAGGTTATTGCCAAGGAATTCTTACATGCATGTGTTCATTCTAGCATGGTTTTGAAGATTGCTTTCATTTCACTTCTTTTGACTTTAATTGATCATGTTTTCAAAGTGTAGAACATGAAGTAATACATACATGTTATTTAGACATACAATTCAAGTTTGTTTTTGGATAATTCACTTACCTTTGGGCTTTGATTTTGTGAAATGATCTTCAATTCTTAATGTTTTACAAGTTTAAACATGTTTCTTAAGTTTTTGGCCCAAAGGATGTGTTTTGAAGCTTTGAACTTAAGTTTGAACCTGGGAAGCAAATATGGAAATTCCCAAAATTGCACTCTACGTTCAAGCGGTGGAGTCTACGCTCGAGCGAAGAATTCGAGCTTTCAGTACTTTTGCAGAGTTTGGGGGTTAGCTTGAGCAGCAGAACCTGCGCTCGAGCGTCCGCCTATATATTTGTACCTCTGCTCGAGCGAAGAAGTCTAAGCTCGAGTTTAAAATTCATGCTCTAAGAAGTTTTACAGAGTTTTGCAGACCGTTCGAGCGACCGAAGTTGCGCTCGAGCTGAGACCCTATTTACTCAGTCTTTGGCTCAAGTGACTGTCGAGCATAAAAATAATGCAACTAGTACTTTTGTAGACTTTGTAGATTGCTTGAGCGACAAAAGTTGTACTCTAGCGGACTGCCTTGTTTTTGAAAATTTGACTAAGTGTTCTAAGGCATATTTTGGCATCCTTATTACATCTTATGCATTCTTAAGCCCTAATTAAGACATAGTAGTGAGGATAAAGATTAGAAACTCACCCAAACAAGAAAGAAATGAATTAAATGAATTCCGAGCGTGTGTTTCAATGTATCTGTGTTTGTGTAGGTCATGTGTCGTAGGCTACCCGGTTATATGCTCTATTTGTCTGCTTTATCTGCTCTGTCTGTTTGCTATTGGAGCCAACAGTGAGTAATAACTATGTAAAGTAAAGCTATGTTCAAGTATGAATATTTTTTGAATGATACAAGATGATCTGTTTTTCTGAAATATTATTTTCTGTATGAATGAATGGCTGTCCAATGTTTTTGAGATGTATTCGTGGCATTGCTAGCTTATGTCCCAATTATGGGCCAACTATACGTCTCACGAACCAACTATTATGGATCCTTCTGTATACATCCCACTTATGAGCTAACTGTACGTCTTATGAGCCAACTGTATCGTCTCCGTGCACGTGAGTCAACTGTATGCCTTCATGGTTGTTCTTTATGGGTCAACTGTTTCTGTTAGTGCTAATGGATGTACCACGTACGATGAACTATAAATTTTGATTATGAATATGATTCTGATTCCATTTCTGATTATGAATATGAATTCATTTCTAATGTAAACTGAATTCTATTTTCTGTACCTGTTATGGACAGCATTCATTAAACCCTTTACTCTGTTATTATTCACTGAGCTTCAGCTCATTCTATTATTTATGTATGTAGGTGATCAGGTGTGTGACCAAACTCAGTGATGATTGCTTGGAATTCTGTTCTGTTAGCCAACCTTTGTGGCTCCTGAGGAGGTTCTGGAAAAAGTCATGTGGTCGTGTTTTGTGAACTAAGTTTAAGACTTTGTTTTCATTTGTGAAATTTGAACGAGTTTCTGCTTATCTGTATATTGGGCTAAGTCCCATTTTGGTTTATCTGTATATGTGAGTGACGTAAGACTAATGTAAATATGACGTCACATGTGGGTATATAAAGTTTTAAATTTCTGTTCCATGTATGTCTGTACAGCTCTATGGACATTATATTTTGTATAATTGCTTTCACTAGCCCCTTAATCATATGTTATACTATATAGAGGCCTTCGGTAATCTAAGGATTACTGGCCGGTTATGATGCTAAACCTATAGGGGCGGGTTTGGGTCGTGACAATTGGACTTGTCCTTCAAAACTTCAATTTCCATGATCATTGCTTGTTCATCTCTTGGTCGTTTGTTTCGTTTGTGCTCTTAATCTTCTTGGTACTTCTTGTCAAGTGATCTTCCTCTTCCGTGGATTTCTCAAGGTTTGGTGAGTTTCGGTGATCGGAGTTGTTGTCAGATTGGTTTCTTGGTTTGGTGTTACATATAAGTTATATATCAAGAAATTTGATTAATGCACTCCATCTTGCTAAATATTTACTTTTTTGGGAGGTAAATTACACATTTAATTTTTATAATTTGATTCACATTTTGTTTTTGGTCCTTATGGTTTTAAGTAAACAATTTAGCCTTATACTTTGGTTCTGTTTGTTTGTCAGATTAGATTGGATGAAGGGATTACTAGTATGGTGGTATTATGTTGAATGTATAAAATAAATTGAGTTCTAAAGCGATTGTATTGGTTAGTTAGGATTAAATATATAAAAAATCTTGTTACGTAAACTATAATTTTGTTATCATTGTAAAATAGAGGGCATAATTATTTTTCCCCCTCCAATTCTTCAATTCTATGGGAGTAGAATAACAGTCCCACCTTCCTTATGGGATTGTTTGTTAATCCCCTTCTTGAGGGGGGGCTATTGGTCCTAAGACTTTCGTTCCAATCAATCACAATTTTTGTGGGACTTGTAGGGTTACTAATCCAATCCCTGGATTAGTTCAATTTGTTATTTTAGTTTAAATTAAAGTTAAAATTATATTAATTTTGAGACACTTATCATTCTTATGTATACGTAAAAATAAATTAACAAAAATTTAGAGATAAAGGATCAATTTGAAACTAAACTTTGAGTGTAGGAGCTAAATTATTTAAATTTAAAAAATTGAGACTAAAATCTAAATTAAACTATAGAGGTAAAATATATAATTTATCTTTTTTTTTTTCATATATTTTTTTAGTGAAACTTCTTACTAAAATTGTGAAAAATTATTAGATATTCCTAAAATAACATGTTGTATTATATACATAATATTCTCGATTGGTGAGAAATCTTAACATATGTGAACTGGATCATCCTTTATATTAAAATCAAATCATGTAACAAAAGTGAGTATGGATCTGGTATAAAATAAAGGGCAAGACATCCTTAATTTTAGACATAAATTTATCAATAATGATGCGGTAAGAAAGTAAAATCTTATATCATTGTGTATATAATAAATTAAAAATTGACATCTATTATATCACAGTTAATCGTACATATTCCTAAAGCAACCACCCAGATTGTCATATGTCAACAAACATGTAATTTTGACTATTAATGACACACTAGACACTACACCTCCCCACCCACTGCCACACAACAAAAACGAAAAAAAAAAACAAAAACTATAAGCTTCACAAGAGACAATGGTTTCATCTCGTAATGACCGTCAGTTCACTCTCACTCTCCTCTCCTCTCCCTATGTAGTTTTTGACATGGCCTCTTCCACCAAATTCAACTCATCCTAATCTCTCCACCACCGCCATGGCCAACGACGACCAAAACTCCTTCCTCCGCCACCTAACCATCCTCCTAATCACCGCCTCAACCGCCGCTCTCGTGATCATCATCTACCACTGCATCATCACCGTCTGTTGGTACAACCGCCGCACCTTCCAGCGCCGCCACCAAACACCACCGGTGATCCGACAAGAAGAGTTAACGATCAGCATCGAGGCCTCGGTGGCGGGCCTCATACCGGCCCACAAGTATCAAAAGGAAACGGAATTGGTGAGAGAAGATAGGACTTGTGCGGTTTGTTTGTGCGAGTACGAGGAGGGTGAAGAGCTACGTACGTTGCCTGAGTGCATGCACTCTTTTCACGTGCCTTGTATTGATATGTGGCTCTACTCCCATTCGACTTGTCCTGTTTGCCGGACCGATACGACGCCGCCGTTTGTGTTTAGGGGTTGTTTGGAGCCTGGTTTGGATGGGTCGACCTCGCAAAGAGATCATGGCATGGCATCGAATTTTGGTGTGCATTTGGGGGTGCTATGATGGTGGTGAAAGTTTTGAACAATTGTTTTGTGTTCAAAATAAGAAATGAACACTTAATGCTCCCTTTTGTTTCCACGGAATTTTTTGTTTTTTTCAAAAAATGTTTTGGTGATTTTGATTGTGACTTTAAAATTAATATATTAGTAATTGTATTAATAGTATTGATTGCTGTGGTTGTGGTAAGATCAGATGATTGTAGTTTTTGCAAATTGAAAATGATGATGCAGTTTGTCCTAGTGAATGGGTCGGACTGGTCCAAACTCCTCAAGCCCAGGTCCAAATGATCAAGCCCATCGGATAACCTGCAAACAAGTTCAACAGGGAATGGGGTAGTCCCCCAGTGAACTCTCCGGCGAGCAAGTTAGGAAAAGAAGTAGAGTGTAGAGGGAGAGATCAGAGATAGAAAAGCTTAACCTTCTTTTTGTCTTCAACGTTTGCTTATATCCTTTGGTAATTATTTCGCTGTCCCTTCCGACCTGACCTCCTCGCCAAAAGTCTATGCTGTAGCTTACCTTGTTCAAGGTAAGGGGGTCCTGTTCCGACGGAGAGGTGTTGTCGTAATAAATGCTGTGATGGGCTGTATTAATGGTGATGTGCAGTGGCAATAATTTTGCAGATCTTTGTCTGCTGATGTGGCTCGTCCTTCATTTGCCATGTGTCTGAATGTCAGTGGCTCTTTATGCCATGTTGGATTCCAGCTGTCCTGGACCTCACCAGCTGGGTTATGTATTGGGCTTCAAGTGATGGGCTTGGATTGTTCATAGTGATTCATGGCCTTTATGGGCTTATACACGTCAGTAGTCCCCCATTCCCGAGTGCAGCTTTAATCCAACGAAGGGAATACAAATGAAGAAGATGAGGGTGTTAGGGGTGACCGAGAGGGGGAGCCGACCGGGAGGTGGTCCGACCGTGCAGGGTGACCGAGTGGAAGGGCCGACCACGAGGAGGGTCGACCGCAAAGGTTGGCCGAGTGGGAGGGTCGACCACAAGGAGGGCCGACCGCGAAGGGGGGCCGACCGCAGAGGTTGGCTGAGTGGGAGGGTCGACCATGAGGAGGCCGACAGCGAAGGGAGGCCGATTACGGAGGTTGGCCAAGTGGGAGGGTCGACCATGAGGAGGGCCGACCACGAAGGGTGACCGAGTGGGAGGGTCGACCACGAGGAGGGTCGACCGCGAAGGGTGAGGTAGAGGGCCGTGGGGCTCGAGAGGCGGCGTGTCACGTGGTGATTTGAAGTGGAAAAGACAGGGTAAGGGGAAGAGACAGTGGATCGTGGTCATACACGTGGCAACATCCCGCGGGGGGGGGGGAGATTAGGCGTTAGATCAGAAGTGAAACGATAGGTTATTATGGGTGTTGAAAAGACAATTTTGGCGGATGATTTGAAAAGTTTTCAAGCTGGCGAAAATTAATTGGGATCCTTGGAATACGGGCAAACCGTGGGCTTTTGGCATTATTCGATTCATCTACTTGTTTACGAAAAATCAAAATATTCAAAGTGTGAATTCCTTTGTTTCTCGCGATACACCTCTGTAACACCTTTTCAACTTCCTTGCACCTGCATTTGAAGCGATTCGCAGGCATACCATAGAAATGGCCCAAGAAGAAACTGCGAATGTCAGGGTGGATCCACTTGGTGATGATGATGCAGTGGAGTTAGCATAGCAATATAGGATGGAGAGGGTGGGGGAGTCGGTGGTACGATCCCATGGTTCCACTATGATAGCAGCTCCAAAGCCAATCAGCCAGGCAGAACCAGATCACTGGCATACAAAGGCAGATAGATCAATGGTTACTGTAGCGGATTTGGAGGCCATTCACGAAAAATACCAGGTGCCTGCTGAAATAGAGTTGTTGTTACCGATGTTGATGGAGAGGCCATCCGACGCCAGGCCAGGGGAGTTTGCCTTTTATGAGGAAGCATTGAAAGGAAGACTGAGGCTGCCCCTGCCGCAAGTGGTGGTAGATGTCCTGAATCGTTTGGAGGTAGCGCCGGGCCAACTAATGCCCAATGCGTGGAAGATCTTACTGGCCTGTGCAAGTGCGTGGCTGAAGGCAAACGAAGGGGCGGCCATGACAGTAGACGAATTCTTCGCATGTTACAAGGCCTCAGGGCAGCAAGAGACTTGGGTCACTCTGCAGGCAACGGTAGGGAAAGGGCTGCTGGCGGGGCTGCCGTTGTCGATCAAGGGGTGGAGACCACGGTGGTTCTATGTATCTGCCAGTGGAGGGGTTGGAGTGCGTACCATTTGGAAAGTGCCCACCAAGTCTGTGGAGCCAAAGCTGGGAGCAGCAGCAGAGGAGAGGGTAAAAAGGGTAAAGGAATGGAGGGAGAAGGAAGGGGCCAGGTGGGACGAGCTCGTTCAGCCGTCAGCTTTGTTTGAGGCAGGGTTGGGTCCACAGCCGAGTGGTGGGGACCTCGACTGAACGGAGTTGGAGGCAAGGAGGAAGGATCAAGAGGTAGAGGATCAGACCATCCTTGCAAAAGCCCAAAAATTCAAAGAGTCTCAGGCAGATCGACTACCAAAGCCGGTTGCAAGGGAGAGGGTCCGACCGCGACCCAAACCCTTGGGGAAAAAAGACTTAGGTGAATTTGTGCCACGACCGCCCCCAATAGATCCTTTGATGGAGAGGTCGTTGAAGGAGATGCAGGTGTTAGGCGTAGTGAAGAAGAAGAGGAGAGTGAGGAGGAGTGAAGAAGAGCCTGCCCAGAAGAAAAAGAGGGAAGTGAGGGCAGAAGAGACCAGTATGGCAAAGGAGGCAGAGGGGGGAGGGGGAAGTGAAGGAGACCCTAGGAAGAGTAATTGCCCTAGAAGTGGTGGACATTGCCTCAGAGGGTATGGAAGTCGTTCCAGTAGTGGCGGCGATCGCCGCAGGGGTCGCGAGGGTCGCCCCTGAAATGTAAGTAGAAGGTGGAGCAACTGGCCCTGAGCCAAGGAGGGGAGAACAGCCCCAGGGGGGTCCTGCACCCCAAGGAGGGGGAGTCAGTCTGACTACTGCGATCTACCACGCTCGTGCAGTGGCTGGGCGGCTGGAGGGAGAAGAAGGCCCAGCCAGGGTAGGGGCAGAACGCCTTGTGGGGATAGTAGAAGAGGCAGCCTTGTGCTCAGTAGCCAGATTCAATGAGGTTGAACTACTGAGGGGGTTATGCTCCGCTCAAATGGAGGTAACCACCTTAGCAGGGGTTCTGCTGAGGAAGGCGGGTGCTGTAAAGCTCAAGGCAGATGAGGCCAAGACTTAGCTTACAAAGTTGAAGGAGAAGAGTGCCAGTTAGGAGAGTGCCCACGCTGATCTGCAAGCGGTCAAGGTGGAGCTGGAGAACACACGCCGCTAGGTTGTGTCGCTCGAGTTCCAATTGGCTGGCGAGCAGAAGAGGTTGGATGAGACCCAAAAAGCCTATGCGGTCACGGTCAAACGACATAAGAGGCAATGAGCAGTAATGAAGAGCTGGTCAGGCAGAAGGATGAGGCAGACGTGAAGATTAGTAGTCTACAGAAGGAGCTGGAGGGCGAGCGTGCAAAGGCACTGGAAGAGAGAGAGAGCCTTCAGAAGGAGTTGGAGGCAGAGAGAGCCAAGGCGACTGCTGAGAGGGAGATCTTGAAGAAGGAGTTGGAGGCAGAGAAGGCCAAGGCAACTGTTGAAAGGGCGTCCCTGAAGAAGGAGCGGGAGGAAGAGAGGGCTAACGCAGCCTCTGAAACGGCGACCCTACAGAAGGAGCTGGACGAAGAGAGGGTGAAGGCAGCCTCTGAAAGGGCAGTTTACCCCGATCTGTATGTGGCAGCAGTGGATCAATTCAAGGGGTCTGCTGAATTTCAGATGGCCGTGGATGCTGCGGTCGCCAGTAGTTTGGCGAGGAAGGAGTCTGGGGGGTCAGGCCCATCGAGAATGACCACTGGGGGTAGAACTGAAGCGGAAGTGATCGAGAGCTTCCAGCAGTCAGACTTCTATAAACACGAAATGGCTGAGTTCTGGGACAGTAGCTGGAAAATGTTCAAACGCAGGGTTGAAGAACTGTTCCTAGACTTAGACCTCAGTAGTGTAACAATTGGTGAAGATGATGTGGCCTAGACCCCCCTGGATGAGGGTATTGAAGAAGAAGGCCTTGTCTCCAGCGAGGAGGAATGCGTGGAGTGAAGAAAGTTTGTACTTAAGAGAGTTTTTTTTTTTTTTTTTTTTTTTTTTTTTTTTGTTTTGAATGGCTGTAATGAACTCATGTATAAATCTTTGAATAAATAAAATTGCAATTATGTTTTCGTTTGATTGTCTGTGCTTGTGCAGCTGAAATGAATGAGGCGTGGGCGAAGCGTGTGTATAACTCATTGTGAAGTGCAAAGTGAAGTTAAACTTGTAATAAGAACTAAATTTAAGAACTCCTCAGTGTAGAGTGAAATTGAAGTTGTAATAAAAACTCAATGCAGAGTAAAGTTAAGAACTCCTCAATGCAGAGTGAAATTGAACTTGTAATAAAAACTCAATACAGAGTAAAGTTAAGAACTCCTCAATGCTGAGTGAAATTATAAGTCTGTGTTTGCCACACTACTGAAGTAGATTAGTGGTTTATTGGAGTGAGGCTTGGCTTGTAAGAAAACGGGCTAAGTTGTAAGAGTTCGATTGAGAAGAAAATAACCTGACTTGTAAAGAAAACACGTAAGAACGTCTTTGGAATTTGACTAAGCAAAGAGTGGTGTGAAGACTTGGACCTGGAATTGTGACTAAGTGTGTCTACTAATTCCACAAGCATGAAGTTTGAATAGATGGTTTTGACCGAGCCCTGCACGCGTGGTCAGTTGGGGGTAAGTTATGATTCACTGACGTTGTAAGTAACTCAGTCTGAACCTGAAATTGTGGCGCTCGGTCTGGCTGAGACTTGTTATGCTTAGGCTGGCTGAGGCTTGGTCTGGCCGAGTGCTTCACGCTCAGTCTGGATGAGGCTTTTAGTGCTCAGTCAGGCTGAGGCTGTTGACGGTCGAATTGGCCGAGGCTTCTGGTGCTCAGTCTGGCTGAGGCTGTTGACGGTCGGACTGGCCGAGGCTTCTGATGCTCAGTCTGGCTGAGGCTTTTAATGCTTAGTCTGGCTGAGGCTTTTAACAAGTGCTGCAAATGAGAACGTTATTGAGACAACACACAGATAGCTAAGATATAGGATTGTTGTCCTGGATGGTGTAGTCCAGTCGATCAAAGCTTACATTTATGCATCAAAAAGAAAATACAACAACTGAGCAATACAACAGTAAGCACTCATTGAAAGTAGCGCTTCAAGTGTTCAGCATTCCAAGGGTGGGGGAGGTCTCGACCTTCCATGTCCTGAAGTCGGTAGGTGCCCGGCGTGGTCGGGCTTTCACAACGTAAGGTCCCTCCCATTTGGCTGCTAGTTTACCCTCAGTCAGATTTTTGGTGGCAAGAGTTGCTTCTCTCAAGACAAGGTCCCCTACAGCGAACTCCCTTGGTCGGACTTTGCGGTTGTAGTGTGTTCTCATTTTCTGTTGGTATGAGGCCAGTCTGATAGCGGTGGTCTCTCCGAGTTCTTCAATTAGGTCTAGGTCTGCCCGGCTGAGCTTTTCGGTGAGTGCTGGATCTGGATGTAAAACCCTGGGAGTAGACAGATCGACTTCTACTGGAATAACCGCCTCAGCGCCGTATGTTAAGCGGAAAGGGGTTTCCCTAGTGGGAGTCCGAGCTGTAGTTCGGTAAGACCAGAGTACATTCGGTAGTTCCTCAGCCCAAAGTCCCTTAGCAGCTTCTAGGTTAGTTTTGATGATCTTCAGGAGAGAATGGTTGGTGACCTCAACTTGGCCATTGTCCTGGGGATGACCGGGGGAAGAGAAACATGGTTGAATCTGGAGGTCGGCACAGAACTTCCTGTACATGGCGTTGTCAAATTGTTTGCCGTTGTCGGAGACGATGGCCTGAGGAATGCTAAGCCTGCAAACGATCGACTGTCAGATGAACTTGGTTGTGTTCCGCTCGGTAATGGTGGCAAGGGGTTCTGCCTCTACCCACTTGCTGAAGTAATCAATGGCGACGATCGCGAACTTGGTCTGGCCTCTGCCGGTGAGAAGCGGACCGACCAAGTCGATCCCCCATTTGGCGAACGGATAAGGGCTGCAAAGTGTGATCAACTCTATAGGAGGAGCATGGGGGATGTTGGCAAAATGTTGACACTTATCACATTTGAGCACGAAATCTGTCGCATCATGATTGAGAGTTGGCTAGAAATAACCAGTACGGAGTATTTTGTGGGCTAGAGACCTGTCGCCCAAATGATTACCACAAATTCCCTCATGGATTTCCTGCATTACATAGGTTGCTTGAGCCAAATTGAGGCATCGCAGGTATGGTCGTGAAAAACCACGTTTGTACAAGACGCCACTGACCAGGATGTAATTGGACGACTGGGCCCTGACTTTGGCGGCCTGCTGCTGGTCATCTAGGAGTTCTCCCGTTGTCAAAAATAGGAAGATGTCGGAGGCCCAAGGGATGGGTTCGTTTTGGAGGAACTACACTTCTTGTAGGTCGGGTGAGATGGCCGGGTGGGCTAGGTATTTGAGGCGGACACAGTGGCTGAGGTCTGACTGGTCTACAGAGGCCAACTGAGCCATCTCATCTGCCTTGGAGTTTTTCGCCCGAGGTATGTGCTTGATGTGGAAAGTATTGAAGAGGCGAACAAAGGGGAGTGCCATATCCCTGTAAGCTCGCATTGTGTCCTCCTTAGCATCGAATTCCCCCGTAATCTGGCCGACATTGACCTGGGAGTCGCTGAACACCCGGATGTGGCTGACTCCAATGTCCTTGGCGAGGCGGAGTCTTGCTATCAATGCCTCATATTCAGCCTCAATGTTACTGGCATTAAACAAGAAATGAAGAGCATATTTGAAATAGCCACCCTCAGGGGCGGTGAGAATGAGGCCAGCCCCACTACCTTCCCTGCGGGATGATCCATCGACGTTGAGAGTCCAAGAATGCGGGTCTTTTGGCTCGGTAGGGGTTGGTGGGGGTAAGGGGGCAGTGGTTGGTATAGGATTAGTGAATTCTAGTATGAAATCCGTAACAGCCTGTCCCTTAATTGCTGTTCAAGGTCGGTAGGAGATGTCGAACTGACTGAGTTCCACTGACCACTGCATGAGTCTGCCGGAAAGTTCTGGTTGTTGCATGACCTTCTTCATGGGTTGGTCGGTGAGAACCACTATGGAATGCGCCTGGAAGTAAGGACAGAGCCGTCTGGAGGCGGTGACCAAGGCCAAGGACAATTTTTCTAACAGCGGGTAATTCTGCTCTGCTCCCTTTAGAGCCCGACTGATGTAGTAGACTGGTCGTTGGACAGAGTCGTCTTCCCTGATAAGAGCTGCATTGACTGCGGTGCTTGAGACTGCTAAATAGAGGAAGAGGGGCTCACCCGTAATTGCTTGTGAAAGGAGAGGGGGATTGGCCATGCACTGCTTCAATTGCTGAAAAGCCTCTTCAGATTCAGTTGTCCATTCAAAGGTTTGCCGAAGAACTTTGAAGAATGGTAGGCACTTATCTATTGCGCGGGAAATGAAGCGGTTGAGGGCCGCAACTCGGCCAGTGAGCCGTTGAACCTCTTTGACCGTTCTGGGTGACTACATCCCAATTAAGGCCTTGATCTTTTCAAGGTTAGCTTCAATGCCCTGCTGACTGACCATAAAACCCAGAAACTTCCCAGATCCTACGCCGAAGGTGCACTTCTCTGGGTTGAGCTTCATTTAGTACTTGCGCAGGGTGGCGAAGGTCTCTCACAGGTCGATCAGATGATCAGTGGAGAGTTTGCTTTTGACTAGCATGTCGTTGACATGTACTTCCATATTCCGACCTATCTGGTGATGGAAGGCGGCATTAACCAATCGTTGGTAGGTGGCCCCAGCGTTCTTCAACCCGAATGGCATCACACGGTAGTGGTAGGTACCCCGGTCGGTAATGAAGGATGTATGTTCCCGATCAGACGGGTGCATCAGGATTTGGTTGTAACCAGAGAAAGCATCCATGAAGCTGAGCATTTGATGACCGGCCGTGGCGTTGACCAGCAGATCTATGCGGGGAAGAGGATAGCTGTCTTTGGGTCAAGCTCGGTTTAGGTTAGAGTGATCGACACAGAGTCGCCATTTGCCATTGTTCTTGCAGACTAGGACCATGTTCGACAACCATTTAGGGTAATCTACGTTTTTGATGAATTGGGCCTCAAGGAGCTTGTCAACCTCGGCGGCTATAAGAGTATTACGCTCTGGATAGAAGATGCGCTGCTTCTGGCGGTAAGGTCAGAAATGGGTTCGATGCTGAGGCAGTGAGTTATGAAAGAGGGGTCAATGCCCGGCATGTCTGAATGGGTCCAGGCAAATACATCGTTGTGCTCAATCAGAAGGGCGGCAAGGTCGGCCTTAGCTTGGGGGGATAGTTGGCTGCCGATCTTGGCAGTTTTCAGCGGGTTGGTGGGATCGATGGGAATCTCACCGAGCTCCTCTACCGGTTTTTCTCTGACCAGCTTGTCCTCATCTCGGACGTCAAGTCCTTCAATGATCATGGCCTCTTTCAGCTTGACTTCCTTGAGGGATGCGACATAACATTCCTTGGCTATGGTCTGCTCTCCCCTTACTGTCCCGACGCCCAGGTCGGTAGGGAACTTTATGGCGAGGTGGTAGGTTGAAGTGATAGCCTGGAGAGCGTTGAGGGCGGTGCGGCCAAGGATGATGTTGTAGGCAGAGGGACAGTCGACCATAAGGAAAGTGAGCAACTTGGTAGTCTGTCGTGCGTATTCGCCGATGGTGATGGGGAGATTAATGGAGCCGATAGAGGTCATCCGGTCGCCAGTGAAACCGACCAAAGGCGTTTGGAGGGGAGACAGACTTTCCTCTCCAATTTTGAGCTGGTGGAAGCAGTTGAGAAATATGATGTCTGAAGAACTGCTGTTGTCGATGAGAACCCGTTTGACCTTATAGTTGGATAGGAGGGCAGAGATGACGAGAGGGTCATCATGAGGATAACGGATGCCTGTACAGTCGGCGTCCTTGAAGGTGATGGGCTCTGTTCACTGCTTGGGCTGTTTGGAGGGTCGGTCTACCGTGGCAACTGCTTTATTTGAGCCTTGCCTTATCTTTCTGAGCTCTGCCCTCTGAGCCGAGCGGGATGGTCCCCCACAAGCAAGGCCACCTGAAATGACTCGGATTTCACCAACTGGCAGAGGGGGATTACCTGGCGGCCGAGGCTATTGTGGAGGGTAATCACAGCCTTGGTTAGGTTGTGCTGGCTGTCGGGGTGGGGTGCACCGGCTGTTGTTTCTGAGGGGCTCGGTTCTTTGCTTCTGCTGTGGACGGGTGTCCGTGAACCGGCTGAGACGCCCTTGACGTATCAGGGTCTCGACCTGATCCTTGAGGTTGATGCAGTCATCAGTGTTATGGCCATGGTCCTGGTGGAAACGACAATATTTGGACTGGTCTTTCCGATTGGAAGGGGTCTGTGAAGGTAGGGGCCATTTGAGGGGGTAGTCCCATTGGATCTGGTTGAGAACTTGTTCCATGGGAGAATTAAGGGGGGTGTACCGCTCGAACCGACCGGGCGGTCGGGCTGGTGCCGATCGGTCAGCGTGGGGGGGTCGGTCTGTATAGTGGGGTGTTTGGCTATTATACTGGGTGTTTCTGGGTTCTAAGTCTTTTCTCTTTTCTCTGAGGGTCGGGTTTTTAGCTATTGGATCCTGCCGGGCGGATAGTGAATTTTCAGCATTCATGTATTTTTGGGCTTTGGAGAGTAGGGCTGCCATGGAGGTCGGGAGGTTTTTGGAGAGGGAGAAGAGAAAATCGGATGATCGTAGCCCGGCCATGAAAGCCGTGAGGATGCCCTTGTCATCATTTTTCGCTACTTGCAGGGCTTCGGTGTTGAAGCGGGTAACGAAACTGCGCAGCGACTCCCCCTTGGTCTAACAGATGTTGAGGAGTTGGGTTGCCGGGCGGCGTTGGCGCTGGGCTCCAATGAAATGGCTAAGGAAGGAGTCGCTGAGATGCTGGAAAGTGGAGACAGAGTCTGCTGGTAACTGGCTGAACCACAGTCGAGCTGACCCCTTCAGTGTCACGGGGAAAGCCCGACACATGATCTCGTTAGGGAAGGCATGGAGGATCATGAGGGTACGGTAGGTCTCCAGATGGTCAACTGGGTCCGTCGTACCACCAAAAGAGTCAATGGTGGGCATCTTGAACTTGGCGGACAAAGGTTTGTCACGAATGGAGGCAACAAATGGTGAATTTGCCGTGGTCGAGGGTTTATGCTGAATGTTCTGCATGACCTCTTGGAGTTGGAGCTTTATTGCTCGGAGTTCAGCGTCCCAGAGGGCAACGTGGTCACCATGGTCAGTCAATGGGGGCTGGACGCTGCTGGCTTCCCCTTCTGGGGCTGGTGCCACGACTGACGGGTGTGGGGGTGGAGGTGGTAGATTTATATGTGGGGGAGGAGGTTGCAAACCTTCCAAGTTGGGTGGATGGGGTTGTGGAACAGTATGGCTCGAGTCTCTTTCTTGGTTAGGTGGAATATCTGGAGGTGGTGGAGGAGGCGTCAGAAGGTTTCTTTGGAGTAAAGCATTTATCAGGGCCTGGTTTTGCTCGGCCATGCGGTTAATGCTGTTGGTAAGCTTGATAAAATACTGCGGTGGGTTGTTTGGATTGGGGGGGTCGGCCTGATGGTCGGCAGCATTATTGTGAGAAGCCATGGATCTAGTCGTGACCATACACTTTGACGAGTAGGAGGAAAAGGTTGTTGGAACGGGGTCTCCGGCGACAGTAAACACAACTGGCGCGAGGAGCAAAGCATTCCCACAGATGGCGCCAACTGATGATACAGTTTGTCCCAGTGAATGGGTTGGACTGGTCCAAACTCCTCAAGCCCAGGTCCAAATGATCAAGCCCACCGGATAACCTGCAAACAAGTTCAACGGGAAACGGGATAGTCCCCCAGTGAACCCTCCGACGAGCAAGTTAGGAAGAGAAGTAGAGTGTAGAGGGAGAGATTAGAGATAGAAAAGCTTAACCTTCTTATTATCTTCAACGTTTGCTTATATCCTTTGGTAATCATTTCGCTGTCCCTTCCGACCTAACCTCCTCGCCGAAAGTCTATGCTGTAGCTTATCTTGTTCAGGGTAAGGGGGTCCTGTTTCGACGGAGAGGTGTTGTCGTAATAAATGCTGTGATGGGCTGCATTAATGGTGATGTGCAGTGGCAATAACTTTGCAGATCTTTGTCTGCTGATGTGGCTCGTCCTTCACTTGCCATGTGTCTGAATGTCAGTGGCTCTTTATGCCATGTTGGATTCCAACTGTCCTGGACCTCACCAGCTGGGTTATGTATTGGGCTCCAAGTGATGGGCTTGGGTTGTTCATAGTGATTCATGGCCTTTATGAGCTTATACACATCAGAAAATTAATAATTATAGGAAACATAGGTTAAAAACACATTTTTAGCAACTTCTCAATAATATTTTAAAAAAAAAAGTTTTTGCTCTATAAATTAAAAATAAAACGGCACTAAACACTTTGGTATAAATTTTAAAAAAAAAGAATAAAAAGAAGAAATTATAAGTAATTTATAATATGTACCAAATAGGGTCATAAAAGTGAAGTGGGGTCGGGTCGGGTTGGGTGGGATGGGCCAGGAGGTTGTTTGGTAGTGGTGAGGGGGAGGCGTAGGGCCAATCTTGAATTTTTTCGGGTTCTAGTTGAATTTTTTAAATGGATCCTTTATGAATAAGAAATATATTATGGATATTAACACATTTGCTAACAATCTTATATTGTTCAATGAGACAATAACCTCGTTTGGGAACAAACTATTTTATAGCACTTTTTTTATTTTTTTATTTTTTACCAACAATATTAGAGACTCATATTTTGCACTCACAAATGCATCCACAATGATGTGACAAGGGTGGTAGGTCTCATATCATTGAGTGTTTAATTAATCCAAAAAAAAAAAAAAAAAAACAGACACTTGTCAGATTGTATCATTGTGGATTGAATTGTGAAAGATTCATGAGAGTCTTAAACATTTTTCATTTTTTACTAGTTACTTGTTGATGGGGAATAATTCTATGTGGTTTCGTGTATGGTTCAAGGAGAAGTTATTGGTTGGTTATTCACCAAAAAAAAAAATTATTAGGAATTATGAAAGATTTATAAGAGTCTCAAACATTTTCTAATTTTTACTAGTTACTTGTTGATGTTGAATAATTGTATGTGGTATCGCGTATGGTTCAAGGAGAAGTTATTGGTTGGTTATTTACCAAAAAAAAAATAAAATTATTAGTTGGTCTTGGGACACTATCAAGTGGTATTCCAACGGCGTTTGTAACAATCTGAAAATTTAAGTTATTTCTTAAATTTTATACTAGTATTATGGTTGTATGTGATAATATATTATTAAATAAATAATAATAAACACATAATCTAATTTGGCAATGGATTATCAAATATGAGATTAATTAAGAATTATTATTTGGGGCCAAATTAATAGGAATATGGAATTCTAATACTAGTTGGGTTAAATTAAAGTTAAAGATAGTAAATAAATAAATATAAAAGTAAGAGTAAATAAATAATAATAATAATAATAATAATAATAATAATAATAATAATAATAATAATAATAATAATAATAATGGGTGTGATAGTAAAATAAATAATTAATTTACTGTTGATGTATGATAGAGTGTAATTTAATTAGGGATTAATTTATTTATATATTTATATGAGAAAACTGGACCAAAGTGTAATTATCTTAAACATTTATTAAAAATAAGTATAAATCTATATAATTTATGAATCAAATTTGGGAAAGATACGTGGGCCACGTATGCTCTTACCTCCTTATTTATAAGGAGGAGGTGTTCTGTGGAAAAGAAAGAAAGAAAGAAAGAAAGGATAAAAAAGGGAGGACGGAGAAGGGAAAGAAAGGAAGAAAAGGAAGGAAAAAAATAATGGAAGTCGAGAAGGTCTTTAATAGTGGAAAAAAAGAGCGAGGTATTAAAGTTAAGGTGAGTTATATTATACCTTGAGTTACCATAATATATTTTACGTATGTTTTGACTTACCGTGTTTATTTTATACAAGTTATGTTTTATAAATTATTATAAATTACATTAATATTTCGATTGCGTGGATTATTTCCTGACCCCTATTTGTTAAAATGAAACCCATGGATATGTTTGTTTATATTTTAAAGAATATTTGACTATGACCTTATAAACAATTATATTTTGTAAGTACTACCACAGAAGTCCCACGCATTTGGAGATTTAAATAACCTTTAGCCTCTGTTTGGTTACTTTGTGGCCCTCTGTCTGTCATGGATCCATTGACCTCTGTTCTGTGCGGAGCAAAATACTGTACGGAGATAAGTGTTACACTATTGTGGGAGCCACCTTTATAATCCGTACGAGCCACCTCTTAAATCCGTACCTCTGTTCTGACTGTCACTTCTATGATCTCTATTCTGTTTTGTTCGGTACCGTGATTATGATTATTTATTTACATAATCTCAGTTTTGCTACTTAAATTATTATTTGTTTAGATTGTTTTAAATATTTCAGTTACATAACTATCTATGGTTATTTTATGTCCCTCATACTCTTGGTATAATATTTCTCACTTTGTCATGTGCTTATAGCAGTTTACCAATTTTCAGAAAACAATGCTAATTTAGAAATAACTTTTGGAAAGTCTTAGACGCGGGACTGCGGAATAGACACGCACAACACTTTTATGATATGTTTATATGTAAATATCGGCCTTTTTGGTCAATAAATTTTGTAATAAAAATAGAAACTTCGATGATTATTTTGGTACCCTCACTTAAATATTACTTCCGCTCGCATTTATTTATTTGTTCAAGAATTGACCGGAGGTAACTTCAGTTACTGGCCATCACGATGCTTAACCCTTGGGTACGGGGAGCGGGTCGTGACAAATGGTATTAGAGCAATGGTTTATAAAAATAAATAAATAAATAAATCATCATTGGAGCATAGGACACACACACATTTAAGAAGTAGGATAGCAGGTAATTAGTACCTACGTATTATATTTTGTTAGTCGATTTAATTATATTATAATTTTATATGATTTTATATATATATATATATTATTTTTTTTTTTTGTATGCATAATTTGTGAAGCATAATAGATATAATTTATATTTGTTATAGCAAAAGAGGGAAAAGAAATAAAGGATGTCGGGCTCAAGCACCTACCAAAATTATAATATAATTAAATGCATATAATTTTTAGTTTAGTATTCAAAAAAAAAAAATTTATTTCGACTTTTTAAAAGTGGGTTCAAATTATAAGGATACTAATTTTGGAACTATTTTTCATCAGTGGAAGGTTCACGGATAAAAGAAATGGGAGTTTATCTCAAATTCCTTCAATTCCAGCATATGATTTTGTCATTTCACTTCCAGTCGCTTGTTTAATTGTGTTCTCATTTTATTTATTTATTTATTTTTGAAAGAAACCTAATGAAAAGTTTTTAAAGTCACTCACTGTTTCTCATTTTGGCCCAAAACAATTTTTGGCAAATAAACAACGAGTTGTTTTTGGTAATTTTTTTTTGAGGTAATATTTTCTATCAGATTAATCATTTAATATATATTTATTAGAGTGCGCAGCAGATAGCTTACACATATGACAAATTTCGCGGACGAAATTTTTAAAAGGAAGGAAGATTGTAACAACTCGAAACTTTAAGTTGTCCCTTAAATTTTCTACTAGTATTATGGTTGTATGTGATAATATATTATTAAATAAATAATAATAAACACAGAATCTAATTTGGTATTAGATTATCAAATATGGAATTAATTAGGAATTATTATTTGGGGCCAAATTAATAGAAATATGAAATTATAATACTAGTTGGGTCAAATTAAAGTTAAAGATAATAAATAAAGAAATATAAAAGTAAGAGTAAATAATAATAATAATAATAATAATAATGGATGTGGTAGTAAAATAAATAATTAATTTACTGTTGGTATACGATAGAGTGTAATTTAATTAGAGATTAATTTATTTATATAGTTATATTAGAAAACTGAGCCAAAGTGTAAGTATTTTAAATATTTATTAAAGATAAGTATAAATTTATATAATTTATGAATCAAATCCAGGGAAGATACGTGGGCCATGTATGCTCATACCTTCTTATAAATAGGGAGGAGGTGTTCAGTGGAAAAGGAAGGAAGAAAGAAAGAAAGAAAGGAAGGAAAAAAATAATAGAAGCTGAAAAGGTCTTTGATAGTGGAAAGAATGAGTGATGTATTAAAATTAAGGTGAGTTATATTATACCTTGAGTTACCATAATATATTTTACGTATATTTTGACTTACCATAATTTATTTTATACCAGTTGTATTTTATTAGTTATATTAATACAAGTTATGCTTTATAAATATTTCAGTTACGTGGATTAATTTTTGAACTCTATTTGTTAAAATGAAACCCATGGATATGTTTGTTTATATTTTAAAGAATATTTGACTATAATCTTATAAACAATTATATTTTGTAAGTAACAACACGGGAGTCCCACGCCTTGGGGGACTTAAATAACCATTGGCTTCTGTTTGGTCACTTTGTGGCTCTCTATTGTCACGGATTTATTGACCTCTGTTTTGTGCGGAGCAAAGTACTGTGCGGAGATAAATGCTACACTATTCTGGGAGCCACCTCTATAATCTGTACGAGCCACCTCTTGAATCCGTACCTCTGTTCTGACTGTCACTCTCGTGACCTCTGTTCTGTTCTGTTCGGTACCGTGATTATGGTTATTTATTTACATAATCTCAGTTTTGCTACGTTAATGTTTATTTGTTCAGATTAAGTTATTTTAGATATTTCAGTTACATAACTATCCATGGTTATTTTGTGTTCCTTATACTCTTGGTATAATATTTCTCACTCTGCCATGTGTTTATAGTAGTTTACCAATTTTCAGGAAACAATGCCAATTCAGAAATAATTTTTGAAAAGTCTTAGATGTGGGGCTGCGGAATGGACACACAACACTTTTATGATATGTTTATATGTAAATATCGACTTTTTTGGTCAATAAATTTTGTAATAAAAATGGAAGCTCTGATGATTATTTTGATACCCTCACTTAAATATTACTTCTGCTCGCATTTATTTATTTGTTCAAGAATTGGCCGGAGGTAACTTCCGTTACTAGCCATCATGATGCTTAACCCCTTGGGTATATGGAGCAGGTTGTGACAGTGTTGTCATTGGTAGAGGGGGTGAGGCCTATAAATTTATATTGGATGATTGAAAAATATGAGAAAGTATGATGAATTATGATTGCTGAGGGATATGGTCCAATAATACCCTTAAACCAACCAATAATTTTTCTGGTATTTAACAAAATCTGTGTGTAGGGCCATGATTCTACTATTTGTTCTCAACACACTTAGTTATTTTAGAAACAATATTGAATGTTAAGTTTATTAAAGGGTAAATTATACCATTTGTCCTTCTAGTTTGAGTGAACTGTCACTTTCATTTTCATAGTTCAATTTGAATTATTTAGCATCTACACTTTCAATTTTGTTACAATTCAGTCCTTTCATTACTTTTCATTAAAATTTGGAATGAAAAGCAAAATTAGAGGAATCAAAGTAAAATTTAAAACAAATTATAGAGACTATTGATATGATGTATTCATTACACCGATGTCCATACAACCCTTTTTTTTTTATTTTTTTTATTTATAAAGTTCACTTTGGTCCCTATAATTTTTAAATTGTTAACAACATATGATAGAGGGATTAAAAATTGCAACAAAACTGAAAGTGTAAGGACTAAAGTATTCAAATTGAAATTATGAAAACTAAAGTGACACTTCATTCAAAGTAGAGGAACCAATGATATAATTTACCTCTTATTAAATCTTCATCTTTAACTATGCACATTGTTTTTTTACAAGTGTTAGATCCCACAAAATTATGCATTTTTTAAGATAATCATTTATACCATTCTTATTTAAAAAATATTAACATATTAGTTTACATCTAAGTAAGTAATAAGTAATATTGTGTGAGAATTTTGTGAATCATTACCTCTTTTAAAAAATTATGGTTCCAAAACCGAATTGAACCAAATCAAGTTTCATTGACTTGATCACCATACCATCAATAATATATATATATATATATATTATTAGCAAAGAAAAACTTCAATAAAACATGAAATTAAAAGTATATGAAAATGACATACATTGAGCGAGATTTATAAAGTATAAGATATCTCTACTACTGCTACTCGTATCCATACAACTAACTCCTAAGTCTCATAATTTTTTTTTTTTTGAAAAAAGAAGAAAAAAAAAAGAAAAAGATGCCAATAAAAAAAAAGTTAAAAAGATCTAAACTCCACAAGACAGTGCCCCTTGCTACAGACTCAACCAAAACCACTCAACATCTACCATGCAATAATGCTACCCCACTCCCCCTCCAAAAGGCTCCAGAAAACAACCTACCCCCTAGCAAAACAAAACACAACCCCACTGACTTCAACCATTCAAAGACTTATCACCCACAGGACAAAACAACCTCCCATACATCTATCATATCCCATCAACCATCTAATAATTAAATACAAATGCACACTCTTCGAAACAAACTCAAATAGTATTGCGTAAAGAAAGATTTTTTGCCTTCCATCCTGAGAGTTTGGTTCTAAGTTTCTCAAGGATCTCATTGAACATGTTCTTGTTCACCCTTTTATGGAGAAGAGGGGATCCTATATATTTACTAAGATCTTGGGTGAGGGGTATGCCACTTTGAAAGATAAGGCTTTAGCTTGGCTACAAGAAATGTTTTTGGGTGCAAAAAGTTTAGATTTCAGGTAGTTGATCTTCTGTCCAGATATCTCACAAAACTCATAAAGTACCTCTATGATGGTTTCACAGTTGGATTGATTAGCTTTGGCAAAAAGGATAAGATCATTAATAAAAAACAAGTGGGATAACTCAGGGCTATTGCTAGAAGCTTTTATTCCTTTCCAAGTTTGCTATTTCACTTTAGATATGATCATATTAGATAATCTCTCCATACACAAAACAAAAAGATAGGAGGAAGGGGGTCTCATTGTCTAAGGCCTCTCTTATTGTGGATTCCTTCAATAATTTCCCCATGCCAAAGTATAGAGGACTAGTTGTTTGTGACACAATTCATGATTAGTTTAACCCAACTATCATTAAGCTTAAATTCATGCAATGTATCTCTGATAAAATCCCAGGATATCCTATCATACGCTTTCTAAAGATTAAATTTGAAAATCATACAACCCCTTTTTTTGTATCTCAAAGAATGAAGGATTTCTTAGGTGATTATGTTATTATTAGTGGTATTTCTTCCAGCACTACAAGAAATTAGTCTTTTAGAGACTAATATTTAGGGATTAGTTGAATTTGGTCGCTAAAAATAATCTTTTAGGAACAAATTTAAACATATGATAATTTACTTATAAGATTGTAAAAATGATTGTTAATATTCTCACTTAATATTTACATAACTTTTTCAGACCAATAAATTTGGTTGCTAATACATTATTAACATCTTTAGGGACCAAAAATAATGAAAAATTTGCAAAACTCCACTAGATCAAATACACACATTGTTCATGCTCCATTCACTTTTACAAATCCACGATGTGAAACAGCTTCTCTCTCTTTCTCGAGCTCGATTGCAGATCTTCACTCTATCCATCACAGATCTTCTCTCTCTTTGCTCTCTCTATCACAGATCTTCACTCCAAGTCAAATTTGAGATCTACAAGCTTTAATCCATAGTAAATCTCTTTTCTTCAAATTTATTGCAAATTTGGTGAGTCTCTCTCAATCTCTCGCTACTTATACATACATACATACATACATATATATATATATGTATATATATATTTGTAGATCTATGAGGAACACAATAAGTAGTTCACGTATTATTTGATTGGATAGATTAAAATTGCTATATACTACATATTATTATCGATGGAGCTCTCATTATCATCTTGTATAAAATCTAGGGTTTCTTTCACTTTCTACATCTCAATCTCTTGTTCTTCTTCTTTGTCTATTCGATCTGATCATCTCTCTTCATTTGAGTGATTTGAGAATCTGAAGAGCACAAAATACCTATTCAACTAATCGAATGCCAAATTCAAGGCACTTGTTCTATATTTTTTTTAATGCTTTGCGACTGGAAATTTATGTGTCAGATTTAAAAAAAAAAAAGTTTTTCAAATAATCTAGGTAAGGTGTTTTTTTTTCCCTAGCTAAATTGTAGCAATTTGGATTTGTATTTGTTTTCAATAGTTTGTGTTTTAATTCAACTTCAGAATTGATTTGATTTGTATTTGATTGTTTTGTATTCAAGTCCATTCCAGAAATGATTGGATTTTGATGTTTATCAATGTATAGGCTTTTGGATTTCTTTTAGTTCAATTTGGATTTGACTGATTTGGATCTAGAGGTAAAGTTTTATTTCACTCCTCCATGGTTTCTATCAATCTATACTTTGCTATTGCTTGGTACTTCATATCACGTAATTAAGAGTGATTGTGTAATTAGGTACAAACTGTATAAGTGAGAGCCATATTATATTAGGCAAAATAATGTTATGAAATTAATTTTGTAGTGTTTAAGCTTTTGGATCTGTGGTTTTATTTTTATCAATGGAAGACACAAGTTTAAGCGCATATACACCCACATCATCATTCCCTCTTGCTCCCTTGTTGATTGTTTGATGTTGAGGATCAAAACAAAAGCAAAAAACCCTCCTAAAACAGCCTCTGCTACTGCAAAATTCCGTCTTTCCCTCTCATCTCTTGGTTTGCTTCATTACTAGAAATAGTTAATGATGTTATAGGTTGTGGCTAGAAAACAATGATTTGAAGAGGTAATATATCTCCACTGTGTTCTTGTTGTCATTATCTTTTTTTTCCCCCCCCAATTGTTGTAGTTGGCTAATGTCTAAATTTAATGTTTTAGAGTGATTTGGAGTATCAATTTTAGTTTGTGATTACGAAGTCGATATGAAATAGGTAGGCAATAGACGTCAAGATATTGTTCACTTTTTTATTTTTTGCTTTTTGTCTTTATATTAAGTATAATTAATTTGTTGCAAGCTAAATGTCTTTAAATTAATGAGCAGATGACAAACCTGACTAAAGAGGAATTTGTGCACATTCTTCGTCGCCAAAACACCAAATTCTCTCGGGGGAGCTCAAAATATAGAGGAGTGACCTTGCACAAATGTGGTTTATGGGAGGCTCAAATGGGATAGTTCCTTGGGAAGAAGTGAGTAGCCCTTAAACTCAAAACTGTTACTAATTAATTAGATGATCCTATTGTTAGATGAAAATGGGCATGAGATGGGCTGAGATGGTTTAGGGATAAAACATGATTTGGGCTTAAAGATCTTCTCACTTGACCTGGCCTCTTTTATTATGTTCAAACACTTTTTTGACAATCTCATCACTGCCATGGCTAATTATGGAAAATCTTCCTCCTTCTCCTCCTCCACCTCTACCTCCACCTAGCACGTAACCATCCTCCTAATGGGTGCTTCATTGGGTGCTTTCATCATCATCGTCTACCACTGCACCACCGTTTTCGTCTACAACAATTACAACTCCCAACACCGCCCCCCGGTGCTTCGATAAGGACAGATGGAGGGCAATGGCGATGCCTCGGTGGTAGGGTCCATGTTACCGGCCCATAAGTATTGAAAGGAAACGAAGTTGGTGGGACAAGACGGGACTTGCACGGTTTGTTTGTGCGAGTACGAGGAGGGTGAAGAACTACGTACGTTGCCCGAGTGCATGCACTCTTTTCATGTACCTTGTATTGATATGTGGCTCTATTCCCATTCCACTTGTTCGGTTTGCCGGACCGATACGACGTCGTCACCATTTTTGGATGTGCATTTAGAGGTGAGATATGGTGAAAGTTTTGCACAACAGTTCTTCACTAATCAAAATTTCAATACAAAACTTTTTACATTAAATGTGTAACTTACAAAAATGTGAGATTCACTTATTAGACTTTTGTTATGAGTTGGTAAATTTTTTCTATGAACAATTCTCTTTATTGACCATAATAGGGAACTCTCTTAACTTATTTCCATTCTTTAAAATTAACGTCATGTTATTCCTTTTAAGTCGTGTTTGGAATATAGAGTAATGCTTTATTTAAATATATATTTTATTTAATTTTCTAATCATTAATAACTAATGTGTGGAGGTGGATATGGAATACTCCTCCGGTCTAAACAAGCCTTTGAGTGATCTTTTTAACTGTCACTTGAAATAGAAATAAAACTCTAGATGGTGGTGCCGGAATCAGAACTCTGACGGACAAGTTAGATTCTGTAGAAAGGTTGGTCTGTTTAGGTTTCTTGAAGTTCAAGGTTTTTAGCACATACCTCTTTCTTCAGTTTGTCTTCCCTTTTTATAGAGTCATCCTCTTCGATCTTCACTCCATGTAGCTTAGCTTCTCAACATCGTCTTGTCAGGGCCCATCCTCTTATTATACTTCCTTGAAAGGGACACTCTGGTCCTACTTGGTGGGTTCATGCCGACTCCCCAAGCATATTTTGCTCTTCTATTCGGCATAGGTACCCTCAACTCAGCGTGCTCTTTGTGTTGCTATGTATACTCGGCACAAGTCTAACATCTGATTGGCTTGGGCTTTATTTGACCCATATGAGATGGACTTCGGCTTTATTTGGCCCATCTGAGGTGGGCTTGGATACTTTGTTTGCCGTTCCTGATAATCATTTTATCAGCCCCCACAATTGCCCCCCGAGTAGAAGGTCAACTCATACGCTGAGTGGTCCTCATGCTCGGCTCTCGCTGGGTTGACTTCGTACAGATGTATTGCACTAGTCATAATTCATGCCTAGAAATGCGAGTGGACACGCTGTCTCACTTGACACAATGGATGGGACCCAATTGGGTATTCGTAAAGCTTCTTGCCCCCTCTTCGTCTTCTGATTCTATTTATTGTGATTCAAAAAATTCGCTGCCTCTGTCTTTTAATCTCCGAAAAGACTTTATTCTTCCAACCTTTCTGTTTCTATCACTTGATTACAACTGCGACAACCCTCATTTGCTCAGACTGTGAGGCCCCTAATCTTTGCAATATTTTCTTTAACCCTTACTTTTAATTATTTCTTTGTAGTCCCTCAATTTCTTAATTAATTTCAATTTTAACACTGGAATAAAAAACATGGGCCAACTGAAAACTCGCAAACCCTAAATTGAACTCGAGAACTTAGGAACTATTTCTAAAACCCTAATAATAATTAAATTAATTTTCTAAGTATATTTTCCACACAGAAACCCTAGGTTTCCGGTTCTCAGTATAATTCGCCGTTTGATGCAAAACAAAGAAACTTTAACCGAATTAAAATTTCAGACCTTAAATAAATTAAATACTACACTTAATTAAATGTTCAAATTCATAAATTAAATTCAAATCCCTCACATTTTAATCAAATTACAAATTGACCCCAAGTTAGTACTATTATATGTGTATATATACTTGTACCTTTCTTAAATAAATAAATATGTCCACAAAATATTTTCATATTGTACACAAATAATCAAGAGAAATCCCCTCAAATCCACTCCCCAAGGCTGGCCATGCTATGCATATATATATATATATATGATGTTCTTTTCAGGACAAATTGCTTGATTTAGGGAAGAAAAATTGACCTAGGGTAATTAGGCTCATGTGTGATAAAGATATACCATCAGATGATCATATGAAGGGCTAAGCTAGTGCAAGTGTACCTTGAGTGATGTATGTTAGTTACATTGTATAGTTGTATAACAGATAACAGAGTTTGTAGAAGAGTGGTTAGTTTGTTAGTGTATGGTTAGTTAGTTAGTGCAACTGGTTATTTGTATAAATACTGATGTAATACGTTGGTTGTCTAATCAAGATGGATAGTTGATAAAACTTCTTCATGGTATCAGAGCCTGATAAGCTCCAACGAGCAACAATGGCATCATCATCTACAACACCTCTGATTTCTTCAAATCTGAGTGTATTGCTTTCGAATCTCAGTTCACTAGTTACAGTGAAGTTAGACGGTACGAACTTCATTGTTTGGAAAGGACAAATGCAAAATATACTTAGAGCAACATATCTCTTAAAAATTGTTGATGGATCATTTCCATGTCCTGATGAGAAAATCTAAAATTCATCTGGTGTTGAAGTTCCGAATCTTGAAGCAATTCAATGGAGGCTGTTAGACGCTCACCTGCTTAGTTGTGTTACAGCCACACTCTCTCCTGCAATATTCACATCTGTGAATCATATTCAAACCAGTGCTCAGGTTTGGCAATTTCTTGACAAAAGATTTACATCATTGTCTTGTTCACATATTCATCAACTCAAAAATAGACTGAATTTAATCTCAAAGAAGAATGAATCTATGGAGACCTATCTCCATCAGATTAAAAATCTTGTAGATCAATTAAGCCTTGCATCTTCTACTGTTGATGATGAGGATGTGGTGCTCATCACATTGAATGAACTTTCGAGTGAATATGATGCTATGAAGACAGCTATTCGCACTCGAGCGGAGAGTATTTCAATGGTAGATTTGTCTTCTCTACTCTATTCTGAAGCCTTACATATTGAAGCAAAGGCTAAACAACCATTTGATCTAACTATTGCATATGCTACAGTCAAAGAACCTAATTCCTCAAGAGGTTTTCAAGCCTATCATGGAAGAGGTGGTTCACAAAATGATTCTAGAGGATCTTTCAGAGGCAATCGATCTAAGTTTGGAAGATAAAACTCTACTTCTTATCGTGGCAGATCTTCATATTTTTCAGGTCGCAGTAGGCTTAATTCTGGTTTAATCTGTCAGATTTGTGGAAAATCCAATCATTCAGCTTTGGAATGTTGGCATCGGTTGGATGCTCAATTTCAACCATTATCTCCATCATCTACCTCTCAACTACAACCACATAACAGTTCTTCTACTCCTCATACATCTAGAGCTTTTGTTGCATCTGTTACTGATGAGGCCTCTCAATGTTCAAGTCCTTGGTTTCTTGATTCAGCTGCATCTGATCACATCACTCAGGATCTTCATCACCTGCATTCCTATCAGCCATATTCTGGTCTAGAACAAGTCACCATTGGTAATGGCTCTTCTCTTCCCATTACTCATACTGGTCAAGGTATTTTACCTACTCCTCATCACTCTTTTCGGTTGAATAAGGTCTTGCGAGTGCCTAATATTTCTTCTAATCTCATTTCTGTTCATCAACTAGCTAAAGATAACAATTGTTTTGTTATATTTGATCAGTCTTCTTTTTCTATTCAGGACAATCATTCCAAGGCCATTCTACATAAAGGCTATCATGCTAATGGCCTGTACCATTTTCCTATTCTTTTGTCTCATGTCTCACCATTTGCTTCTCATCATGCTTTCCATAGTTCCATTGTTAATGCTACTGCATCTGTTGATACTTGGCACAAGAGATTGGGGCATCATTCTGCTTTTAAATTTCACTTACTGCAGAAGCACTTGTTCTTAAATAATAATAATAAGACTCCCATCTCTTGTATTGATTGTGCTATGTCTAAATCTCACAGATTACCATTTAAACTGTCCAATTCTACTGTTAATTAACCTCCTGCTTTAATTCACACTGATGTTTGGGGCCTTTTCTTGTGCTACCTCTGATTACAAATATTATGTTGTGTTTGTTGATGATTTTAGTCACTTTACTTGGCCTTATCCTTTAGCTCACAAAAGGGAGGTGTATGCCAAATTTACTGAGTTTAAGATGTTTGTTGAAAAACAATTTGGCTATCCTCTTAAAGTTTTGAGATCTGATGGAGGTGGTGAATTTCAAAATCATTCTATGCATAACTTCATGACTACACATGGTATTCTTCATCAGTCTTCTTGTCCTCATACACCATCACAAAATGGTATAGCCGAACGTAAGCATCTCCATATTACTGAAACTGCCATTGCTTTATTACATCAATCTGCCTTACCACTTATTTACTGGTTTGATGCTGTAGCTGCTGCAACTTTTCTGATTAATAGGCTACTTAGTGTGGCTATCTCTAATTGTTCTCCTTTTGAGAAATTGTTTCATAAACCACCTGACTATTCCTTGCTTAAAGTCTTTGATTGTTTGTGTTTTCCATGGCTTCAACCTTATTCATCTCATAAATTGTCTCCTAAATCTGTCCCTCATGTTTTTCTTGGCTATCATCCTGCATTTAAAGGTTATAGGTGTTTGAATCCTCTCACTGTTCATATCATTCTTTCTAGGCATGTCAGGTTTGAAGAAAATATTTTTCCCTCTGCCTCTTCTACATCTGTGTCTGTCCTTTCTTTTTTACCTGCATTGCAGAATTTCTTTTGGTCCACTACTTCTCTCCCTCAGTCTCCCCTGCAGCCTAGTTCTTCTACCTTAGTTCAGTATGCTTCAGATCAACCTACTTTAGCTCCTTCAACTCAACCTATTCTAGCCCAGCTTGCTTCAATTCAACCTTCACCAGCTCAGTTTTCTCCTACTCTGCCTCAATTTACTTCAGCTACATATGTTTCTATTTCCCTTGCTATTGCTGCAGCTTCTCTTACTGCTGCTGCAGTCCAACCTGCTGCTGCTACTGCTATTGCTGCAGCTTCTCCTACTGCTGCTCTAGTCCAACCTGCTGCTGCTGTATCTACTTCTTAAGGCTGGCATGATTGGGTGTAAATCTTGCTCTACACCTTTTTCTTCCAAGCTTTCCTTGATTGCTTCTGATTCTTTGCCTTGTCCTCATCCTTTTTTTGTATCGAAGTATTGTGGGTGGACTTCAGTATCTTACTATCACTAGACCTGAGCTGTCCTATGCAGTCAATCAAGCTTGTTAGTTCATGCATTCTACAACAGTTGGTAATTTTTCTGCTGTCAAAAGAATTCTGCGCTATATTAAAGGATCTTTATCTCATGGTCTTCTCTTCACTCCTAGCTCTTTTCAGCTTCATGCTTATACTGATTCCAATTGGGCTGGAGATCATATTGACACTCCACCTCTGACTATTGTATCTTTTTGGGTGAAAATCTCATATCTTGGTCTTCCAAGAAATAGCCCACTGTTTCAAGATCTTCTACTGAAGCTGAATATCGTTTGCTGGCTAATACCACTGCAGAACTCACTTGGCTTCAAATGTTGCTTTAAGATTTTTCCATCCCTCAGTCTTCTCTTCCTGTTGTTTGGTGTGATAGTCAATCTGCCCTTGCTTTAGCTGCCAACCCTGTGTTTCATACCAGGTCTAAGCATATAGAAGTGAACTGCCACTTTGTTTGTGACAAAGTTCAAGCTCATAAATTGCTTCTACGTTATGTTCCTACTACCTCATAGCTTGCTGATATTTTTACTAAACCATTGTCGACTTTTCGGTTTTCTTTTCTCACTTCCAAACTCAATGTTGCCTTTGCTCCCTTGAGTTTGAGGGGCCCTGATAATGATATACCATCAGATAATCAGATGAGGGGCTAAGCTAGTGCAAGTGTACCTTGAGTGATGTATGTTAGTTACATTGTATAGTTGTATAACAGATAACACAGTTTGTTAGAAGTGTGGTTAGTTTGTTAGTGTATGGTTAGTTAGTTAGTTAGTGCAGCTGGTTATTTGTATAAATACTGATGTAATACGTTGGTTGTTTAATCAAGATGGATAGTTGATAAAACTTCTTCAATGTGATTATATATATATATATATATATTGTAGTTGTAACCAATTCAACTTTGATTAATCAAAACCTTAACTAGATCATGTTTGAAGGTGTAATTAGGCTTTAATCATCATACATTCTATTTCATCCTAACTAAATCAAAGAACTATTCAATTGAAATGGAACTAAGGACATTTTGAACTTTTCACCATTCCTTTTTTTTCTTTCTATAAATACACCAATCCTCTCTACCCTTTTGAGCACAAAACACACTCACACACTTACATATTCGACTGAGAGAGAAAGAAGAGGAACAGAGTGAACCTTGGTAGTGGAAGAGAGGAAAATAGGAGAAAATTGTGCATGCACTGCACCTAACTTCAAGTAAGTCACAACACAACTCTCTTTTATTTTCCTTTACTAAATACATGTTATTAAAAATTTAAAATCATATTTTCAGATGTGTTGCAATGGTGTTCATATGTTCAAAGTTGATGAGTTAAGCTTTGATTCTTCTTTTACTCATATTTTCTCTTAATAGATGCAAAACTACCTTTTTCTTCCCATATCTCACATTATTTCCAAAGGCACACCACCACTCTAAAGATCTGAGTTATTGATACATTATTTAGTATGTTTCATCACAAAAGAAGTGAAAATTTTCCTTAGTTGGCCTCTTTTTTCACCAATCTTCTTATTTTGAGTGTTATGCATGAAAAACTAGTTTTTACAGCCAACGTTCAAAAATTCTAGAAAAATGTAGAAAAATATTATGGACCTCAGTTTTATGTCAAAAACTTCCTTACCGAGTTAGCTTTCAAGGAAAATTGGTTTCTTTGAAAAAAAATGAGTAGTTTGAAAGAAAATCCGATTTTCGTAACGATCGATGATTCTGGACAGCGCTGGAGTGTTTCTTAAACAACTAAAAATCTAGAAAAGCTATTCCATTTCCAAAAGATGTTACGAAAAGTAGATTAAATTCGCTACGAACCATAGGAAGGCCAAGCTCGGGAAAAATCTGAAATGATCCTTTTGATTTAAATTTTTAAATGGTACTTAATCTGAAAATTTAGTTTTGCATTGGTGTTCTATGCTCTTGTCTTCATGAATATACTTATTAGTATGTGATCATGTCTTGGTATGATATTGCATGTGTTATGGTAATATACCTTTTACTTTATCCCTTTGATGATGTTTATATTTATGATTTTTTTTAAATTTTTTATTTTATTTTTATTTTTAAATTTCAATTGCTTGTGCTAACTAACTTAAAACATTAATCTAAATGGGAAACTTGACAGGGTGGCTAATGGGGTTTCGCTTACGTGAGTATTGTTATGAGATAAGGTTATGTTTAAATTAAATTAGTTAGCGGGACATGTTCTCTTTTGAAAGCTAAAGTTTTGCGCAAGTGGTTGTTTTAGAACCCTTGAACGGAGCGATTGTATTTAGACCCTAGGTGGTTTTGGTGTGAGGAGGGAATGGGCAAGGCCGTATTTTACCATCTCTTTTGAGGCCCTGCGGTTGGCGCTACACAGTATATAACCATTGGCAGACATCCGAGGTAAGGTCTGCAACAAAGCAGCAAAAGAGGAGGCATATCGAATAATCCGCATTCGATTCTTGTGGTTGGGAGGATGAAATCTCTTTGGAAAATTTCTAGAATACTAACAACTAACCTTGTAACCCTTGTTATTACTTGAATTTCATGTTTCTTTCCCCTATTGTTGTAGTTGCTATTGTGTATTGGATTGAGAAAAATGGATGGAGTGTGTGTGCGTTTACTGGGCATTCAAAGCTCATCGCGTTTCATGCTAGGTATCGAAAAAACATACGAGGTCGACAAAGAACCAGAGACATTTGAAGACTTGTGTCTGTTTTAAAGAAAATTAGAAAGCCATTTTGCTTATGAGTCTATTGGTGCTTTTATTTTTTGATTGTAATAGTAATGGAACTCGTTTTGTAATTTAAGATTTGAAACACAGTAATTATTATTTGCTTTTGTAATCCTATGCCTATCTTTGCGTTACTTATGAGACCTTGTGTTAATACCTCTTAAGATTTGTCAAAGGGATAGCTTGCTATCTAAGGTGGTTGGATTTATAAAGGAGGCTATATTGACTCTTTCGATCTTCTTAGGATCTTACTTGGCTATTGACCAAAGGACTCTTTAGTGACATTACCCTAACACTTAGAGTAGAAATTGGGGTGTTACAACTTGGTATCAGAGCTTAGGTTCAACCCTTACCCATGCATTTCGACCTGCGGTTAGCAACTATCTTGCTGCGACTATGTTATATTAGTACAACACTACCTATTGTGCCTGTTTGGCACAACTTATAAGCAGCTTAACTCAGCTTTTCGCTTAAATTAAGCTATTTTTGAGTGTTTGGTTCAGCTTAACTCAGCTTTTGGCAGTTTAATTTAAGCCAAAAATCATGAATTTTGAGAAGTGGCCTGGGAGGTGCTTAAGCAATTACAGCTTAAGCGAAAAGCTGTGTTAGAGGGGCAAGATTACTTAAATTCCCCTCATCAATTTCAATTATTACCAAAAACTCAAATATATAAACCACATCTCAACACTGCTATTGGTATAGAGCATTTTGGCAAAGTCCACTCGATTCATGTACGGAGCATTTCCACATTATTTAGTTAGACAAATCAACACTTCCAACACAAAATAACTACACAGAGTTCATCAAATGACTAGAGTTATCAAATGAATCAACATTGAATAATTCCATAGAATTTATCAAATTATCAAAATCATCAAGAGGAGTACAAATTGAAGGTGATTAAAATAACACTGTTTGCAAAGAGATTTAAAGGAAACATATTGTATACTACCTGAATTACCTCAAATCAATCTCTTCCATCGCCAACACTCTAATCTCAATATTTCTCCATGGATCTCCAAAAATAACTCTGATCTTACTTTTATAAAATCTAAAACTCTCATCTGCTATATCACCAAGGCGAAACATAATTTCCAAATTTAGAACCACTTAAAGATTGAAATTAAAAGGACCATTTCAAATTTTTTCTGAGCTTGGCCTTCCTATGGTTCGTATATAATTTCATCTAGTTTTTAGAACATTTTTCGGAAATGACATAGCTTTTTCATATTTTTAGTTATTTAAGAAACACTTCATCGCTGTCCAGATTCGTCGACTGTTATGAAAATCGGATTTTCTCACAAACTGCTCACTATTTTGTAATGAAACCAATTTTCCTTGAAATCTAACTCTTTAAGGAAGGTTTTGAGATAAAAATGAGCTCAAGGGAATTTTTATACATGTTTCTAGAATTTTTGAAATTTGGTTGTAAAATAGGTTTTTCATGCACAATACTCAAAATAAGAAGATTGGTGAGAAAAGTGGGCAACTAAGGGAAATTTTTCACTTGTGATGAAAACATGCTAAATAATATGTATTAAACTAAAAATTTAAGGTGAAGGTGTGCCTTTGGAAATTTTGATAGATTGACATGGAAAAATGTAGTCTTATACCGATTAAGAGAAATTCAAGAAGGGTATAATCAAGGCTCAACTCCTTTCATTTATAACACAAGAATACCATCAAAACACATCTGAAATGAATGTTTAAAACTTTTAAGAGTATGTATTTGGAAGGAAAAATAAGAGAGAGTTGTGTTGTGGCTTACTTTAGGCTTGTTGGAATTGCTAGCAAACTTCTCTTCCTCTCCTATCTTCCACCAAGCTCACCCTCCTCCCTCTCTTTCTCTCAATCGAATATAGTGTGTGTGTGTGTGTGTGTATGTGTATGTGTGTGTGTATTCTTGTATGTAAAATGCTAAGGAAGGGGTTGTTTTTATAGAAAAATTGGTGTGAAAGGTCCAAAATGCCCTTTGGTTGGAATTGAATGGGATATTTTGGATTTAGTTTGAATCTAATGGAATAGTGAATGATTAGAGGCCTTAATTATACTATTAATCATGATCTATTTGGGCTCTAGTTAGGATGGAACTTGAGGTGGAGACAAGGTTCCATGTTTTGAGGTGTACTAGCAAACTTTTTCCTTAATTTCATAGATATGGTTTGAAAAAGTTATATCAATTTCTCTTCCAAAGGGTGGTTGGCCATGTGCAAGGAATTTTGGGAGATTCTCATTGATTATATATATATGAAGATATTTTGTGTACAAAATTATTTATTTAAGAAAGGTACAAGTATATATATGTGTGTGTGTGTAATGGTACTAGTTTGGGGTCAAAATGTGATTTAAGAAAAATGTGAGGGCTTGGGCTTAATTAAAATATCTATGGTTTGGGCTCAATTAAAATATCTATTTTAAGTGTAGAGTTAATAAATTAGTGTTAGGAAAAATAATTCGATTTGTATTATCTTGCTTTGAATTTAAAGGCGAATAACCGAACGAAAACTGTAAAAATTGGAAGTTAAGGTTTAGAGAGATTAATCTAAAATTTGAGAGTTAAATAATTAATATTAGAGTGTTAGAAATGATTTCTAAGCTTCCAGGTGTAGACACCCCATTTTTGACCGTTCTCAAGACTCGGTTGTGCTTGCAGGTACATCCAGCCACAAGTTCGATTGCTCGTCGGGTATTCTACTTTCGTGGCGGAACGTCACAGGTTTGAGCTTTCCAAACCCTATATCCTTTCTACCCCATTCTTGGGTCATGACTTGGTCCTTTCAGAATGTGTTTCTTGGTGCACTGCCGGCCACCTTTTGGCCCTGCCGGCCTTCACTTTGTTGCTGCCGGCCATTGATTGAGCTTGCCGGCCATCAATGAGCCACTGCCGGCCATCACTGATGGCCGATAGAATCCCTGTCTCAGCAGGTTTCACTTCAGATCTTTTGAGCCAGCTGGAATCCTTTCATCTCCCCTCCGTACACGTGTATGGAGGGATGAAGCTCTTGCCAAGCTTCTTGAAGAAGCTTTGCATTGTTTTCCCTCTATATAAGGGGAGAGCCTCTCTCCTTAGCAAAGGTTCAGCCATTTTAGAAGAGATATAGCTCTCTCTCTCTCTCTCTCTATATTGTTGTGGTTTAGTCCATTTTTTCTTGCACTTTTACACTATAACACATAGAGATACACCACCACCATTGGATTGAGGTTCTTGGAAAGGTTACTTGAGCTCTGAAAGTGAGTTTTTGGCCCCTGAGGTTGCTGGTTTCGAAGTTGGTCTTCAAGGGTAAGTATTTTCCCCTTTTTAGCACTTTTTTGTACCTCATTTTGGCCATCCTTTTATATTGTTTTAGGCCTTTCTTTCAACTGAAAAAAGTCTTGTTTTTAAGTTCTTTTGAAGTTTGTTTAAGGTCTTTTTGCTGTTAAGGGTCTTCAACCGTCTTATATGCCTTGTTTGGCCTTGTTTTGGGCCATGCCTTAAGGCCTCCGAGCTAGCCTTGCTTTGGCCTTCTAACCACTAAAATCCAGTGGATTTTCAGTGGTAGGCATGTGGTTTTGAGGTCTCAAATCAGAGGGGGGGAACCCCTCTCTTTTGGTTTTTGTTTGCTTGCATTTTTGGCCTTCCAAAGGAGCTTGCATCTCTATGCTTTTAAGGCCTAGCTCAGGCACTTTTTTGTGACTTTTAGGACCTTCCTTGGCTCTGTCCATGGCTGGTTTGGTCACCTTTTGCATGCATCTTGTATGTGTAGTGTAATCCCATTTGCAGCTCATCAAAGTAGCATGTTTGCCTAGCTCGTGTTGAGTCCATTTCAGTAGGTTTTTGGTGATTTTTTACCATGATTTATATCTTTTTTGGGTTGGTTTTGTCACTCCATGCATGTATAATACACTTGTAGTGTAAATCTCATAAACTAGCTTTATATGCTTTTTGCTTTAGCATGTTATCCTAGCTTATGTTGAATCCATTTCAGCATGTTTTTGGTAATGTTTTGCCATGTCATGACTCTGTCCATAGCTGGTTTGGTCATATTTTGCATGCTCCATATACTTGTAGAACAAATCTTGCTTACTAGCTTTATGTGCATGATGTTTTGACTCATCATCCTAGCATATTTTGGCTTTGCTCCAGCATGATTTTATTCTTGTTTTAGGCTGTGCCAGGACTATTTTGGGCTGCCATGGCCATATCACTTATGTTTTGTATAGCTATAGTGTAAATGCTTAGGCTAGCCTTGGGTTTTGAAGCCCCTACCATGCCATACATGTGATGTTTGCATGCTTTGCCATCATTCTAAATGTTATTTCAGTCCATGAAATGTGGTCATACACTTGCATTTGACATGCTTTTAATGCCTTGGAGCCTTGGCTCTTTATGCCTCATGAATAGATCATTGTGCATGCCATTAAGCCTAGGCCTTTGGGTCATCATATCAGTGCATTTTTGGTCTTGTTATACCATGATGTAACTCTATTTTATGCTGTCCAAATCATACCATGTTTGGTTTCAATAGGTGTAGTGCATTGCCTCTTTTGTAGCCTTGCATGCTCCATGTTTTTGGCCTTGTGTTCTAGCTTGTGTTGGCTAGCTTCGAGCTTGTTTTTGGTCTTGTTTGGACCTGCCTTGGGACTGTTTTAGGTTCCCTTGGCCCTTTGGGGCTTGCTTTGTATGGTCATGACTTAAGTCCCTTTGCTAGTTCTTAACTTTTGAGCTTCATGCATGCCATGCTTGTGTTATGTGTGTGATTTGGCATCATTCCTAACATCATTTCAGAGCATGTAGTATTGTCATACTTGCATGCTTTTCACTCCTTAAGTGTGCTTAAGAGTTGCATCTTTATGCCTTAATTCTTGGGCCCATTGGCATGCATGCTTGTCTAGCATTTTGTACCATCGATTCAGCACCTTATGGCCACTGATTTGGGCATAGTTGAGGTCTGCCCATCTTGGTTTAAGTCCATCTCTTGCATGTTGTTGCATGCTTGTCTTGCATATTGTTGTATGCTTGCTCCATCTCTGCATGTTGTCGCATGCTAGTTCCATCACATGTTGTTGCATGCCATTAGCCTTGTTAGGATGTTCATATTGTATTGCTTGATTGCATGTTCAAGTTAGCATTGTGTATGCCATCCTTGCATTGCATTGTTGTTTGGATTAAGTATTAATCCGAGTATGAAGAACGAGGGTCATTTCATATTTCAAGTAATGAAATGTGTCTCAATTCTCGATCGCCAACGCTCTTGATGATCCATGATAGAGTTCTAGGCACTTATGTGTTTTATTTGTGCATTCATTTCACATTGATTTGCACAAGTTGGATCTTTGGCCATCATGCATCGGGATGCGTGATTGATAGTCGTGGATCTGACTATGCCTCTCCTTTGATGTTTCAAGATGATATGGGGGTGGCATAGTGCATACATACCCTTGGGAGACCCTCAATTTTTTCTATTTTGTGCTTTGTTGTAGCTTGGTGTCACAACACACCAGTGGCTGGCAGCCTCCTTTTGTTGGCCGGCAACCCCTCATCCTTGGCCGGCAGTGTACACTTTTGGCCAGCAGTATGGCCGGCAACCACCTCTCATGGCCGGCAGGCCACTGGTGCATTCTCCAGCAGTGTTTTGGTAAGTTTCAGCAGCAAGCAGTGGAAGACACCTTGCCAGCAAAGCCTCAAGAGAGCAACCGGAAGGCGTTTCAAGGCGAGAAACCAAATGTGAGCATGCATACCCTTCTGCTTCTATGAACAGAGCTGGAGCGGCTTTATTTGTTACTTTTCATTTGTTAGTTAATTAATTTGTTAATTAATTAAGTTTTGTAATAATTAGTTGTAGCTAGTTATTCAATTCGGTTGTGTAATAATAGTAGCTTGTTAGTTAGTTAATTAGTTGGCATGTATTATATATTCGGACCCTTCGTTGAGAGGGTGAATTTTGTAATAAGTGTGCGTGCGTGTGTGCATGTCTTCCAACCTCAATTTTTTTTTCCCTTTTACTTACCTGCTTATGTTGGTTAGTTTTAGGTCATGTTTCAATTAGCATACTTATACTTTGTATGTTTGCATCCATTCATCTGTCTAGCATCCTTATGCTTTGCATGTTTGCATACATTCATCTATTTTTCATGCACCGGGCTCGGCGCATCATACTAATTGCATTGTATTTCAATTCTAATTTGAATATATGTATCAAATGTTGTATCTCATATGCCATCTTAGAATAAGCCGAGCCTATTTTTAATTATATCTTGTATGTGTTGCATTAGACATTTCAAACATGAACTAGGATCATGCATTGATTACTAACAAGTTTCTATTTTGGCTTGGAGTACACTGTAAGTATTTATGCTTTAGCATCTTGCATAAGTGTGAGTGTTGCCATGATAGCATGCTTGCCATGAGGCTATTTGCTTATATGATATAACTGCCTGAATGTCTATGGGTGAAGGTTGGATTACCTGAATCGGAACAATTCATTGAAATCCGTGTTTTAACTTACTTACGAGTAGCAAACTCCAAACCATTTTCCAAACAAACGGATATGCGATGCTTTGTTCCAAATTAGGCGATCTAGTCTATACTTGTGTGTTGTGCGCATCACATAGTAATTCTAGCTAATTAACCGGAATAAAAACACATGTGTTTTCAAAAACAAGATATCATGTTTAGTAGTGGCCGATCTTTGATCGGGCGAGCGGGGGTGCTCATAGATGATCTTCCCCAATCGTACCCACGTTCCCGAGCCGAGGCAACTTTGGTGATGACGGACACATGGCCTTAGGCACGAGTTAGGGTTTCCTAAATTTTCCCAAAAATAAAATATTTAAGTGGCGACTCTGTATCTGGCAAAGCAGTCTATGTTTGACATTTCTTTACAAAAATCAGTTTTTCAAAACGATTTGCCGGATTTGGACTCTTTGGTGATTTATCGGTCTTGCATTGCACTTTGCGAGACTAGATTCAGAACCGTGACATTTGAGTCCGAACTGTAGGCATGAGGCCCTCGGGGCGTGTCTATACCAGGGTCGATTAGGGTTTGTATGGATTCATCCATGATGCATTTTCGGTTCTAGGGTTTAATTTACAAATAATTAACGAACTAAGGGCTTTATTATAATAACTCAAAATTTAGGGACCTAATAGGGTTTACTAAAGTTGGGGGTCTCACACCAATATCAATGGCCCCTTATCATATGGCAGCTGTGGAACTATGGGAATTAAAGACAAACTACAAGAATTGCTTGAAAAAAGATTTATTAGACCGAGTACCTCACCGTGGAGAGGACCTATTCTATTTGCCAAGAAGAAGGATGCGATGTTAAGGTTATGCATCGATTATCGTCAACCTAATCGAGTCACGATCAAGAACTGGTATGCGCTTCTAAGAATTGACGACCCTTTTGATCAACTTAGACGTTCATAGTTTTATACAAAAATTAATCTCAGGTCAGGTTACCATCAACTACAAGTCAAGGACAAGGATATACTGAAGACTGCATTTCGGACTAAGTACGGTCACTACGAGTTTGTAGTAATGCTCTTCGGACTAACCAATGCACCAACAGTATTCATGAGTCTAACGAACAAGATCTTTACGCCATACCTCAACCAGTTTGTAGTAGTGTTCATTGACGATAGTTTAATAAATTCAAGGTTCGAGGAGGAGCATGAACAACATTTGAGGATTATTTTTCAAGTCCTTAGAGATAACCAATTGTATGCCAAGGCAAGTAAATGTGAGTTCCGGTTAAAAGAAGTAAAATTTTTAGGACACGTAGTATCTGAGAAAGGGATTGCGGTAGATTCAACCAAGGTAGAAGTAGTCTTGGATTGGAAACAACCAAAGATTGTAACAGAATTTGTAGTTTCCTAGGACTGAGTGGGTATTATCAAAGGTTCATTCAAGATTTCTCTAAACTAGCCAAGCCAATGACACAATCGATGTAGAAAGGAGTAAAGTACGAATGGAATGAAGCTTGCGAAGGGAACAAGTGTTTCAAGTGCATAATTGCATCCTCATCCTATCCTAGGCATTCTTAAGCCATGGTTTAGGCCATAATAATGAGGATATGAATTAGAAACACACTAAGAAAAGAAATGTAATAAGGTAAGTATCTATGAAACGTGTGTTTCAATGAGTATTTGTTCTGTGTCGATGTAGGTCACGCGCAACTGTTCGTCTGATTTGTTTTTGGAGCTATCTGTGAGTAACAACTTTGTAAAGATATGTTTGCTTATATGTATTTTCTGATTATACGTTAAACTCTGTTTCTGAAATGTTATTTTCGAATTAGAATGAATAATTGTCTAATTTTTGAAATTTATTTGTGGCATCCTTAACATCTATATTTGATATCTGTTATCTATTACATGTCATGGAACTGATTATGTATAATCAACTGTCTGATCTACACGTGGGTCTAAATGACCATCTCATGTGAATATGGGTCTTTATGACCAATCTGTTCTGCACGTGGGTTGTTATGACCAATTTGATCTGTTAGCTAATGGATGTATCACGTATGATTGTTTACAAATCTAAATATTAATATGAATCTATTTTTTTTTTTTTCTGAATTTTGTTATGGACATCATTCATCAAAACCTTTTCTCTATTGTTATTCACTTGGCTCCAACTCATTATTTATATTATATATATAGGTGATCAGGCGCGTGACCAGGTTTGAGACTTCTAGTCTGGATCTGTTCTATCAGCCAACCTGTGCGCGTCCCGAAATGGTTTTGGAACTTTTGTGATCAAGACTCATGGTCAATGTTTCATGATCAAGTTTTAAGTTTAATTTCTTCGTTTTGTTTGAATGACTTTTTGGTTACTCTGCATTAGGGGTAAATCCCTTTTTGTTTATCTATATTTGTGGTGACACTTAAATGACGTCATTTGTTATGTAAATATCAAGTTTAAATTTTCTGTCCCATATAAATCTGCACAACTCTATGAACATTGTGTTTTGCTATTTGCTTCCGCTAGTTCCTTATTTTGCCAATTTGTCTCAATGGCCTATGGTAATTTTAGGATTACTAGCCGGTTAGGACGCTAAACCTATAGGGGCGAGTTTGGGTCGTGACAGCTATCGTGCTACCTTTGGAGAAGGCAACGTTTTGTGCCAAGCCAGATGTTATTTCAATTGCTATGGCTGCATAATCGGCTATTCTGGCGAGTTTGAATTCAACAAATCTACAAGTCAAATTATTTGTTTATTTGTTGTTAATATAAGCATTTTATTTTGCAGGTAGCCGAGCAGATCGCGGAGATTGGTTGTCGCTATTATGACGTCATCGAGATGATTAACCAGCTAAAATGTGAAGTGTCAGCCGAGCAAAGTAAAGCAAAGTCGGCAGCTATCGAATTGGCCATAGCAACGCAAAAAGTCGAGGGTGAAGCGAAAAAGGCCGATGAAGAGCGCCTGAGGGCCGATGCTGAAAAGGAAAAGATAAACCATGTCGACTTGTTTCACCACATCGCCGAAGAAATGACCAATCTTTTAGATGCCACTTTGAATGAAGCGAAGGCTAATCTGGAAAAGCTCAGAGCCGAACTTCTAGCAGCAAAGACAGCGATAGAAGAGGCACAATTGGCGACGGACAAAGTGTTTGGAGATGGAGAATCGCTGGCTATGGAGAAGTATGCCGATGAGGCCCTGAAGTTTGAAAATCGAGGCTTCAAACATGGTTGGCTCGAGGCACTATCCGCTACCCAAGTGATACTGGACGTGCCGATTTCGTTCGAGCAAGAATAGGTGGAGCCATTGGAGTTGGATGAGGAGCATATCCGATGTCGAATGCCTTTTAGACTAGGTTTTGGTTGTAATAGTCTTTTTGTTTGTTTTATTTTGTTTTGTTGTTTTTAGAATTGATATATTAGGGACGTTTTCATGTGTAAAGTGACTAACGTATGTATTAAGTTAGTTTATAAATGAAAACATTCTATTGTGCATCATAATTGCTTTTTATGCCATTGTACTTCAATTGTTGCTAAATTGATTTCGTTTAATCGGAATAAATGTTATTTTTTGTGCACATTTAATCAGCCAACTATTGAGCACTGCCTAATAATACGACTGTAAACTAACTTCAACCATATAATTGTGCATGAGCTTTGTGCGCTGAATATGTGCACCATAGTCATACTTCCAAAAGGTGAGGTATATTTCGCGCCGAATAGATTCATATATCTGCATCTGTCCCGGTTGGGAATGAAGGCAGATGAAGTGGGTGCAAGGTGTCCTATCGAGTTACGAGTGGGGTAACGTTTACGCCGAATAGATTCATATATCTGCCTCTGCCCCGGTTGGGAACGAAGGCAGGTAAAATAAAAAAAAAAGTGTCCCGCCAAGTTACCAGCGGGGTAACATTTATGTCGAATGGATTCATATATCTGCCCCTGCCCTGGTTGGGAATGAAGACAGGTGAAATCGGTGCAAGGCGTCCTGCCGAGTTACAAGCGGGGTAATGTTTGAGCCAAATAGATTTACATTATATCTTAATGTGTGCGTTGAACGAGTGGAAAGTGATCGGCAGCGCGTTCCCTGATGATTGAAGGGACAACGGACATGTGGGTTTGTTTAAGTAGTATGGAGAGTGGCGCCTTTGTGGGTTATTTAAAGCTGTTTATTGAAAGCACATCCTCATATAATTAGTATACTTTCTGGAGAAGGATGTCTATTTCGAAGTGACAGTTTGTTCTTCCAACCAGGAAAGCTTACTTCATGTGCTTATCGGTAAGAAGATGTACCTTAATTGGTGAAAAGCAAAACATAGCGGGGAGACTCACCTCTAACGAAGCTCAATAGTGCGTGTATGTCAAGTAGATTATTTTTCAATTGTAGAGGGGAGAGGAGGGGAAGACATTGGTGGAGTTGGATGCAGAGATGAGCCATCAAGCACCAAAAGATTTTGTGTGTAGAAACACTGGTGAATCGGAGGAGCTGAATAGGCATTGATCACTCAAGCGACCCAGCAGATCGCCTAGGAGGAATGAATGAAACAGGTCTTCCAGAGGTGGTACCCAAAGGAGAAAGGATAGCAGAACAGCCGGTGCCCATGGCTTAGTGCGAAATAAGCCGAGTAGACCGCTACATCCATTGAGTTTTTCCATTTTTATTGGGAACAAAGCCATGACTGAAGCCGACTCAATTATCCAAGATCCAAATGTGGCGGTTAAGTTCACTCGGCAGATCTTTTCCTTTGAAGTGTAACAATCGATGACCAACAGAGGAGACTACGAGGTTTTCAGGGAAGGAATCTATGGTGCTGTCAAAGGATTGTACAATGCATATGAAGTCGGTATGCACCTTCGTGTCGCTCCAAAATAAATTGAACATGAAGACGGCCGAATTCGAAACCTGGAGCGCCGACTGAGAGAGGCTAAAAAGCGGGCCAAGAATGAGGCTCGGAAGGCGAAGATGGCTAAACTCAAGTTGGTAGGGTCGACGGAGTCCACAAACAAAGTAGCCCAATGCCTTATGGACAGAGTAATAGTCGATCGAGATACAACTAGCATCTTTCTTAGGAAGTCAATCGAGAGCCGAGTTTATAACAAGGGCTTCTTTGAAGGGAGGAAGATTGGTATCGATAGAACAAGGGAACAATTGGTCGACGACATCTGCTGACACGAAAATCAGGGATTCAAGCACGGGTGGATAAAGGCTCTGCAAACGGCGGGTGTAGACTTTGCCTTGCCACTATATTAGAGCTATACGGTGCCATTTGAAGCCTATGATGCCGAAAAAATGAATGATGAAGAAGAAGAGGCCGCGAACCCTAAGTAGAGCTAGTCGATGTAGTAAATAGTTTGATTGTTTTAATGTAATTAGGATGCTAATCGACCTTAGGATAAAAAAAATGTTCTTGAAATGTAAGATTAGTGTCATAACTTTTATCAATAAAAGTGTTCATTTCATTTGTTTTACTTTGCCAATTGTTTTATGTCTCCATATCCTGCTGGTAGATAATGCTTTACATGATACTCAAAAGTCGGAGGCTTTTTTGAGGACACTTCGTGTTGTGTAAAAAGAGTGCTCTGAATTTGGAGGCTTAGATAATGGCGCTTTGCGCTGAGCACGAAGAGCGCTCCAAATTTGTAGGCTTAGCTGGCCATGCTCAACCACGTTAGTTGGCCTGTCGGTGGCTTCTTCTTCATTCCCGAGGACTGGCCATGCTCAACCACGTTTGCTTTTACATAGGAGATACTCCCCACTTTCTTCTTGTTGTTTTTCTCAATATGGAGCCTGACAACGAGCTCTTCCACTGTCATCTTCTTTCGTTTGTGCTTCAAGTAGTTCTCGAAGTCTTTCCAACTGTTAGGCAGCTTCTCAATAAAAGTGGTTTCCTAGAATGATTCACTCAGAAACATTTCCTCTGCATGAATCTTGTGTAGAATCACTTCGAAATCTTAGACTTGACTAATGACGGTTTTTGAGTCCACCATTTTGAAGTTTAGAAACTGACCAACTATAAATTTCTTTGCCCCAGCATCCTCGATCTTGTGCTTCTTGTCCAAAGCATCCCACAGCTCCTTTGCCTACTTTTTGGCATAAAACACATTAAATAGTGGGTCTGCTAAGCCATTTAGAATATAATTCTGGCAAAGGAAGTCTGACCGTTTCCAAGCATCTAGAGCCATAAGCTTCTGCTTGTCTTGCTCATTCTCTTCCACGGCTAGTGGATCCTTACTTAAAAACCTCGCAAAGCTTAGAGTAGTCAGATAGAACAGCCTCTTATGTTGCCACCTCTTGAAATTCACTCCCGTGAACTTCTCCAGGCACTCACGATGGTTGAGCGGTTCTTCCAGAACAGCAAGAGTAGCAACATGATTGATTACAAAGGTTACAACAACATGGTTGATCACAAAGGTCACAGCAGGGGTTGGCAAGCCAGTTGCCCTGGGTTTTTATCCCCACCAACATTAGCAGTAGCAGCAGCAACATTAGTGACAGTTGCCATTTTTGAAAAATACAACAAAATTTCACTATTCTATATTTTCAAAAATTAAACTTAACACTAGAAAATTCCAAAGTTGGAAATTCAATTCAAAACTAGTCTCACCACTTAACTTAAAATTGAACATGGTCAGGAAAGTTTTCAAGAAGATTAGATGGGTCACATCGGTCCCACTTAAAACCTAGTTGATCTTAAACAAAACTTTCAAGAGTATGTTGACTCCTAATCCATAGGAAACAATTTTTAGAATTAAGTTTCTAGGGGATGAACTAGGTTAAAATAGACCAAATTCCAAAACTTTACAAGCAATTAAAAATTGCACCAAAATACAAGCAATTAAAACAAATTGTTATAAGAAATACAAGCATATTGATGTATGCCGAAATGTACCACATTGAGGCCGCTTAAGTTACATTTATAGTCTTTGAATTTTGTTTATTTGGTGGAGATGGTGTGTTTTGTGTACTAGTACAGATTTGGTAGGCAACATGCAAATTCAAGCAAAAAGTGGCGTAAAAGCAGATTCTCCGTGTGAGTAGTGAAAATACCTAGCCTGCTACCTCACCACACGTGTGGTCCACTACCTCTGGAGCAGCTCGCCTAAGGTTGCGTGCGAGAAAATTTTAGTCTATTCTGCTGTGAATAAAAAGATAAAAAAAGGCTATTTTTAGGATTCAAAAATATTTCAGAGAAAATGAAAAGACAGGCTAGGGTTTTGAAACAAAAGAACTTAAAGCTTGAAGAATATCTCCCATGGTGGCTTCTCCTTCTTCCACCTATTCCCACTCCTCCATGAGTGGCTAGTCTTTCAATTTTAGGGTTTTAATGAAACCCTAGCCATGTAAAGGGATTTTTCTTAAGCTTTGATTGTTAAGCGGTCTGAATAAATGTATGGATGTTTTACAAGTTTATATTAATTTTCCTTTTTTATCTCTTCAAGTGTTTTACTCTCTGTGATTGTTTAATGCTCTTCGTACATTAGTTTTCTTTGTGTTTGTGTTCAAAGTATGAGAGGAGTCATGCTACGAGAGACGGGTCATGTTGCTGCCATAGTTTAGAGCAAACGCCTTGTGCTACTTGAGATGACTCGTGCTTGTACGTTGAACACAACAATCCTCTTGATCAATGTTTCAAACTTGTAGTTGTGAAATATTGGGTAGTTCAAACTGGAGTACAATTGATGGCCGATGTTGAGTCTTATTTATGTGGTTAGTGGTGAATTCTTTGTCCTAAGATTTTCTCAAAAATCAGTATCTCAAACCCTAATTTTAATTGTTAATTTAATTTCTCAATTCCATTTAATTCTCGTTTAGTCATAATGTCCCTCAATCTTTTTATCAAAATTAATTTAGGAATTTAACAATTAAATTAGTTTAATTTTCCATTTGTCCCTGTGGATCGATACCTGGACTTACTATTATTCTAATGAATTTGGTATAATTTAGTGTTTATTTTTGGTGTGTGAAACAACCCATCACATACAAAATGCTTCAACACATTGGTAAAAATCCCAATTAAAACTCAAGCAACAATTTCTTCAAATTTAGTCCAAAAATCCCTTTCCATGCTTAGGTATTCCTGTTAAACAAAGAGGTTAGTAGTCCAAATAAATATTTTAAATTTTTTTTATATTGTAAGTCCAAAATTCCATTCATTTGGATTTTGTATTTTTTTCCCCTTCCTTTCGCATTGGTATTCATGTAAAGAAAGTTAGCACAAACACACAACAAAATACAAAGCAAAGAATTGGAAAAAACTGTAAACTACCTTCTAGCAAACTATTTAATAGCAAAATTAACTAATGAATTAAAATGCTAGATGAGTTACAAAAAAAAAAAAAAAAGCCTACAACTCTAAGAATTAAATTATGTATGAAATTATTACACAAGAAACATGTAGATAAATATAGACAATTAACATACACTTAATTTTAGAGCAATTATATTGTAAATAACTCATGTGAATAATTCTAGAATTTAGAAAGCGATTAGCATGCAAATCACACAAATTATAAAATAAAAAGACATGCAAAGCATGATAGGAAATCATGAACCATACTCATAAAATAAATTGATACTAAAACATTCTATTAGAGATCTAGAAATAAAAGTATTCTAATTAAACTGAAAAATTAAAACATAACATTGCATACATTAATTTACATATGAAACAGTGGTAAATTAAATTAAAAGTCTAATAAAAAATAACATGTACAGTTATTGAAGCAGTGGGCTATAGGTGGTTCGATTTCAGTGGTTGGGAAAGCAAACAGTAGCATGCATATGAATTAAATCTGCACACTATCTATACAAGTACACTGGATCCATATATCATGAAACATATATTTGAATTCCTTATTCACTGGCATAAATATGATATACAAGTTCGTAGACATATTCACAGAATAACATATAGCAACAACATGCATATATATATATATATATATGTTATTTTCATATTCTAATCAGGACTTACACGGAAACCAAAACAAAACAAAAACCAATTCTGGGCAAACATGTTTTTATATAAAACACAGAAAGTACCCACTGTAGACGTCCCTGAACGCCCTGGGAGGGAATCCCCCCCCCCCCCCCCGTTCTGTTCGTTTTGGGTTCACTACAGGTCAAGACTCTCAAATTGTCACGGTTCTTAATCTGAACCAAAGAGTCCAAATCCGGCAAATCATTTTGAGAAACAGATTTTTGAAAGAAGTGCCAAACATGGACTGCTTTGCCAGATACAGAGTCGCCACCTAAATATTTTTTATGGGGGGATTTAGGAAACCTTGACTCGATGCCAAAGGCCACGTGTCCGTCATCACCAAAGTTGCCTCGGCTCGGGAGCTTGGGTACGATTGGGAAAGGTCAGCTATGAGCACCCCATCTCGCCTGATCCGAAGATCGGCCTCTACTAACCGTGATATCCGATTTTGAAAACGTTATGTGTTCTTATTCCGGTTATTAGCCTAGAATTACTATGTTATGCGCACAACAAACAAGTATAGACCAAATCGCTTGAATTGGAACGAAGCATTGCATATCCGTTTGTTTGAAAAAAAAAAAAGTTTGAAATTTGCTACTCGCAAGTAGGCTAAAGCACGGATTTCAACGAGTTATTCCAACTCAAACAATCCAACATTCACCCATAGGCATTCAAGCAGTTTATATCATATAAGCATCTAGCCTCATGGTAATCATGCTATTATGGCAATACTCACACGCATGCGGTATGCTAAAGCATAAATGCTTACCTAGTACTTCGAGCCAAAACAAAAACATGTTAGCAATCAATGCATGATCCAAGTCCATGTTAAGTGGCTAATGCAACGCATACAGAATGTCACTAGAGTAGGCTCGGCTAGTCTATAAATGATATGTGAAAATGCACAAGTAGCATGTATTCAAGTTAGATTTGAAATACTTATGCAGTTAGTATGATGTACTGAGCCTGGTGCATGCAAGACTAATGAATGATGCACGCATGTTATCATACTTATATGCTAATTGAAATAAGCCCTAGGCTAACCATCGAAAGCTAGTAAATAAAATGGAAGAAAAACGTGGGGTTGGGAGACATACACACACTCACGCACACTTATTACACAATTGCCCTTGCTCGGAGGGTCCGAATAAATAATACTAAATTAATTATTACAGAATTTCTAATTAATTAACAAATTAAATGCAGAAAGAAGGTGGCCACAGCCCCGCCTCGGGATGCGTGGATGATGCATGCTTGACTCGTCTTGCCCGGAAACTCGCTGCCATAGCACTGTTGTCTCCGTTTACACTGCCTCACCCCTCTGAAATTTATGAAAGTCTCCAGAACTGCTCTGAACTTCATTCTGAGTGTAGTGGAGTGCCACCGGCCAGATCAAAAGGCCATCGACCATGGGAATGAGGTTATCAGCTAAATATTGTGCTATCGGCTAAAATTCTTTGCTGGTTGGCACTCAACACTGCCGGCCGGCCAAATCCTCCTGTTGAAACCTGCAATTGACAGCAGCAGAGGGCAAGCAGTGTATGGCATGGAATTCTCAAGCAAATGTGAGCATGGGCACACTCCCTATCATGTAAAGGACTCAAGGGAGCATGACCCTCGACCCTCGGGCCATCAATTATGCATTTTTGATGCATGATGGCCTAAGAGGCCAAGTTAGCAACTTTGATGTAAATGCATGCAAACAAAACACATGAATGCCAACACCCTATCATGCTGAGGTCAAGGGGGTCGGCGACCGAGGATTGAGACGTGTTACGTCACCTTGAGTACGAACACTCCTCAATCTTCGTGCTTGGTTTGACACCCCAAACCAAGCAATGTAATGCATGTATACAAACATGGCTCAAGTGTACAAAAGACTAATGTTACAAAACATGCCGAATGCAATGTAAGCTACTATGCAAATGTGCAATGTGCCAAGCATGCAATGCTACAATACAACCTAGAACGTAATGTAAACATGGCACAATGCAAGCATGCAACTAAAGGTAACAAGTCAAGCATGCAACCATATACAAGAGTGGACTTAGGCTGAAATGGGAGGCCCCGGCCACACCCCAAAACAATGGCCAAAGATGCCAAAATGATGGACAACAAGCATACCAAACAAGCAAATCAAAGGGGGCCTAAAGCTAAGGCATGGAGGGCTATTCTCAAGAGCACCCAAAGGTGAGGTACATGGATACCAAACACTCATGTTAGACTCTAAAATGCATGCAAAAGATGGCACCAAAGCATGCTAGGAAATGGATACGGAAGAGGAAGCATTCAAGGCCACTAAAGAGAGTATCCTACTACAACCACCCCAACCACTCATGGCATGCACTTTTCAATACAAATCAGAGTTTCAATATGTAGAATGAGCCCCCCAAACCCACTGATATGGCAGCCCAAATGGCTTAATCACAAGGCATGCATTATGACCTTTTCCAAGGCACAAAAGAACAACCTTTCAAGGCAAGAAAGTGATGATGAATGTGAGCATACAAGCATGGATTAGGGACTGAAAATGGCATATGAAATGACTCCAAATCATTGAAACAACCCAACTAAAGCATGCTAGTGACTCACACACTCAAGGCTCACAAGCCAAAATACTATCAAGTTTTGAAAACATTGTGTGTTCTTATTCTAGTTATTAGCCTAGATTTACTATGTGATGCGCACAGCATACAAGTATAGACTGGATCGTCTGAATTGGAACAAAACATTTCATGTTTGTTTGTTTGAAAATGATTTGATGGTGCTACTCGCAAGTAGGCTAAGACGTGGATTTGCCATCCTCGGGTGGGCTTTAGAAGAACATGATTTTGCCACTATCTAGTGGGCTTAAAACACACATTTGATGAATTGTTCCAATTCAAATAACCCAACCTTCACCCATAGGCATTCAGGCAGATATATCACATAAGTAATTAGCCTCATGGTAAGCATGCTATCATGGCAGTCACTCACACGCATGCAAGGATGCTGAAGCATAAAACTTACCGAGTACTCCAAGCCAAAACAGAAGCTGATTAGAAATCCATGCACGATCCTAACTATACAGAAGTGCCTAATACAACACATGCAAAAATGCAACTATAGCAGGCTCGGCTATTCTAAACATGGCATATGAAATGCTACAGCTAACATGTATTCAACTTGGAATTGAAAATACAATGCAGTTAGTATGATGCGCCGAGCCCGGTGCATGCAAAACAGATGAATGAATGCAAACATGCTATCATACCGTATGCTAATTGAAACATGCCCTAATCTAACCATCATAAGCGGGTAAATAAAAGGGAGAAAGACGTGGGGTTGGAAGACATACATTACACACACGCACACTTATTACAACATTGCCCTCGCGCAGAGGGTCTGAATAAAATAATATACAGTCCCAAATAATTACAGTCCAAATAATTACAAAAATCCTAATTAATTACCAAATTAACTAAGAAAACAATAAACTGGCACGCAAGCCAGGGACTGCCTTGACTCTTTTCCAGATGATGGATGATGCATGTCCGGGTTGCCTTTGCGCGGAAATCCACTGTGATGCCCCAATTAGCCTCTGTTTTGCGATATTTTTTGGAAAGCGCGCCAAGCCCCGGAAGACTGCTGATTCTTGATTTGCTACAACAGAGAGCAGGAAAGGGGCATGGCAATGTATTTTCACACATGCATGCGTGACTACTCTTCAGGGAGTATAGTCCTCGATCCTCGTGCCACCAATCACGCATATCGATGCATGATGGCCGAGGAGTTGATTTGCACGACTCAATATGAAATGAATGCACATATGGACACAACAAGGCCTAGACTCTATCATGGATAATCCGGAGTGTCGGCGACCGAGGAATTGAGACACGTTTCGTCACTCGGAGTACGAAACGCCCCTCGTTTCCCGTGCTCGGGCTAACTCCTATCCCCAACACGATGCAATATGCATGACATGCATGAAATGCAACTAAGATACAACCTATCATGCACAATGTTAGGAAATGGCATACACGATGCACGAGATAACATGGCATACATAATGCGCTAACATACGGCCTAGCATATACAATGCTATGAAATGAAATGGCATACACAATGCAATATGGGCTTACACCAACATGAGTGGACCTCAGCCGCACTCACATAGGAGGCCATTGGATGAAAATGAGACACTCGAGATGCGTGCACACGTGCACGCAAACCGAGGACCGATCCTAAGGCACAAATGCCACTCTAACAAAACATGGCAAGGCACGAAATATGGCACACTAGCATGCAAATTTCAGCAGCAAAATATGATGCAAAACGGCCCCGAATCATGGAAACATGGCACCCGATGCATGGAATGAGACCCGAAATGCAAAACTAGGCATGCGCGATGACCTATAGCTATACAAAACATGCACTATTTGAAAATGAAGTGTGAATACAGATTCAAGGAAGTCCCAAAACAAGCATATTTACAGTTTTAAGCAAGGCCAAACAATGAACACAAATGGGGCTAAGCTAGCATGCAAAAATGGCCCCGTAAGAGAGGTAATGAAGAAAGTAACAGCTGCTGGCCCCAAATGGCCAAGAGCCCATCAACAAAGTTGAAGAGGGGCTTAAAATGATGCACTTTACAATTTATAACAAGCCACGGACCCAAACACAAACAGGCCTAAAACAATGTGCAAGAAATGGGCCAAAACGGAGACAAAGAAGCAAGTGATGGTTTCTGGCCTCAAACATAGGAGGGCCCTTCAACAAAGTTGAATAGGGACCAAAAATATGGTATTTTACAGTTAATGACCACACCCAAAACAGTGCACATGCAAGCCTAAAATATTATGCAAAAAAAGGCCTAAAAAGAGGCTTAAACACAAAGTGTAACAGGGGAGCCTCAAACAGCAAAAGTCCCTTGATAAAACATGAAGAGAGGGTCAAAATAAGACTATTTACAGTTCGTACCAAAGCCTAAAAAAATAAGCACAAGGGGCTAACAAATCATGCAAAAATAAGGTCAAAAGAGGGATATAAAGGAAAGTGGCAAATGAAAGCCTCAAACAGTGATGACCCCTTCAACAATGTTGAAGAAGGGCTCAAAATAAGCCACTTTACAGTTTATGGAAGAGCTCAAAACAGTTTAAACGTAGGCCAAAAATATTACACAAGAAATAGGCATACAAGAGAGGTAAAGAAGCAAGTGTAAAAAGGAAGCCTCAAACAGTGAAAGACCCTTAAACAAACATGAAAAAGAACTCAAAAAAATGCTATTTTAAGTTAGGGTCAAAGCCCAAAAGTGTAAGCAAGAATGGCTAAGAAAGCATGCAAAAATGAACTCAAAAGAGGGGAAAAATGACTCACCCTTGTAGACCAATCTTTGACAACCTCTTGGCACAAGAAATGGTGCTCCTCGGCTCTGGAAAGCAGCTCCAAGTGGCTGGAATGGAGGTGGTGGTGTGGTGCTAGGTGGTGGTGTAGAAATGGTGTAGGAACTTAAGGGTTTTGAGGGTTAGGATGTAGAGAGGGGGAGATGCAACATATGAGGCTCAAAGAAAAAATTTCTAACCCCCCAAAACCAGCTGGGAGTGCTGGTTATATAGACAAAAAGGGTGGAAAAGAGGGGGAAAAATGGGGGGAAAAACAATTCAAGTTTCCCCCCAAAAGGCCAAACCCTCAGACATAAGGCCTAGAGGAAAACAAAATTCACTTCTAGGACACACTTGGGGAGGGGGTTATGGCCGGCTAGCTAAAAAGGACAAAAAAAGTCATTTCACCAGCTAGGTGGCCGGCCTACTAGATTTTCTGGCCGGCCTGCTACTTTCAGGACAAAAAAAAAAGGGCTACCGGAAAGAAAAGTGTCCGGTGGGTGATTGGGAAGTCCAATTGTGGCCATTCAAGTATCCATATTGAAGCCCCGGAAGTTATCTTTCCAATGGAGCAAACCTTGCATTACAATTCCTCCTGTGGAAAAAGTTATGCCAGTTTCCGTGAAGCCGTGCAGATTCCGTCCCAACCGGAGTGATGCCCTACTTCAATCAACTATATCTCCTCCGTCCGGAATTGGATTTAGGAGATTCTTGAGTGCAAAATGAAGCCCCAGAAGTATTATTTCCAACGGTGGTGGCCTCATAGCTTGATTCCAAGTGTGCAAATGAATAGGCCCGATTTGGCGAGGGCTGCTCGACTCTTTCTTAACGGTTCATGCCCATTTTCTCCCCCAATTGGATTTCTTCCCTCTTTTTCTCTTTTCTTCAACTTCAAACCCCTAAGCAAGGTGTTTTGAAAGATTTTTTCAAAGATTTCATCTCTCTTTCATTCTTTTCCACTTTGTCCTTGCTCAGTTTACCGAAAAGCGCAACATTTGACAAAATGCGAGCCTCGGAACATCGTAAAAACTTTATTTCAAAAACGTTTTGAAAGAGAGGGTTTTACGGCTAAAATCTTTTGATCAAGATTGTTTCGGTCCAAAAAGGGGTATGAAGTTGAGCTTTGACTCTCTCCGTGCCGAAGAAACTGAACCTTTCCCTGCACACCTTTCTCCACCATGTAAACCATCAGTCGCGTCCAAGTCTTAAGGGCGGTCAGAAATGGGGTGTCTACAGGGGTCCGCAATTTTGTAGGCCCCACACCCATGTGAGACATTTGGTCATTTATTTGATAGAAAATTTGGGACCTCTAGCATTTTCCTTTTCTATTTGTATTTCATTACTCTCTCTCTCTCTCTCTCTCTCTCTCTCTCTCTCTCACACACACACACACACACACACACACACACACACACACACACACTCAGAATGTAATGTAATAGTAGGCCTAAATTGAATTAATTTGAGAAGTTAGGGGGTTTATTTGAGTGAAAATATTTTTTAGGGGTTTAATTGAAAAAAGTGAACAATTTAAGGGCTCCTAGTGTAATTTACTCAATAATTAACCCCACATCAACAATTAATAGACTAAATACCTTAATTTTTAAATTAAAAAAGAAGAATATATTTATTGTCAAAAAAAAAAAATGAAACTTTTAAAAGTTGAACTTTGCATTGCAATAGCAACACGGTTAAAAATCAATCTTTTAGTTTTTTATTTTTTTAAAATCATATTATTTCTCTATTTTTAAAAAAAAAATAAAAAAAAAATCAATTTTTAACTTACTTTCCAATATAAACCAAAAGTATCATCACTGTTGATGTTCAACTGAAACACAACAAAGTAAAGGTGGATATATGAATGTAAAGTATTATTATTATTATTATTGTTATTATTTTTTTATTTTTTAGGTGCGGCGCGGGTTGTAATTGAAAATTATTACCCTCTTTGTCTCAAAAGAATTTCACTTTTTTTTTAATAATACAATTATTTACATATTAAAAATATTAATTTTTCAAAATTATTTTTTAGTAGTATAATTATTACACTTCAAATAATGTTAGTGAATTTAAATGAAAGATAAAATAAGAAATTCATATAATTTTAATCCTTAATTTTTGAAAAGAAATTAATATTTTGATATAATAAAAAATGAATTACTGTACCTCATCGGTATACTATCATGCTACACTATTAGTTTCAACAACTACATTAATAATGTTACATAATACTTCAAGAATACATAATAATTATCTATTCTAGTTAGGGAAAGACTAATTAGACGTATACTATATGTACCTTATAACTAAATAAGAAAATAGTATAATTTCATATTTTTTGAGTCATAATTAAAATAAAAAGACATATCAAATACCTCATGACTCATAACTAAAATAATATCATAATTAAAGAAAAAAAATTGATCATAACTAAAGTAAAAAATAATATAATTAGGGGTGCATATGGTACATTCCTTTCAAGGGGTTGTATAGTAGAATTTCCCAATTACAGTTGGGCATTGGTAACTAAGAAACCAACCAGGCTTAGTCTAATTAGCTACCATAACTTTCTAAAGGGTTAGTACCTAGGGAAAACTTATGGGTTCAACTCTTTTTAAAAGGATTAAATTAAGGAGGAAACACTTGGTACTTTTCAAAAGATGGGAAACTAACTCCCATATGTGTTAACAATTGACTTTTGCTGATAAAATAAATAAATAAATAAATAAAAAATGTGTGTAACTAAGAAGATAGACAACATTTTAGATATAAAAAATTGGATAAATTATAAATACACTCCTTAAGATTTGATTAAAATATGAATCACTCCTTGTGATTTTGAAAATTACATTTCACCTCTTGAAGTTTTTAAAATTACATTTCACCCCTTGAGATTTGTAATTTTATAATAAATCGCCCATTTTATTAATAAATTATGAAATCAATTAACAGCTTTTAATGATGTTAGAAATATGTTTCAATTAATAATTGGAGTAATTTTATTATTGTATAAGAGAGCAATTATGAATTTTATTTTTTTAGTTAATTATGTTAAATAAGAAATTCTGACAAGGGGTATTTGTAATTTTCTAAATCACATGAGGTAATTTATATTTTAAGTAAATCTCAAGATGTGTATTTGTAATTTATCCATAAAAATTAGAACCGTAAATGAATTGAGTAATAAAATTTTAAAATCAACTTAACAATTTAATAAATTTTAAAATATGTTAAAGTCTAAGAAAATGATACCTTATGTACCCTATTGCAAAATATATAATTTTATTATAAATTTTTTAATATCGATCATAAAATGCGTAACCTCACAATAAATTGACATAAGAAAATATCTGCAATTTGTGATTAATGTTGCAAAATTTTGTGATGAGATTACGTATTTTATAATTAATAATACTAAATTTTGTAATAAAATTATATATTTTGTGACAAAAATACATATAACATGTATTCCTAAAAAGACGCATATCATAAAAGAACTGTAAAATTTAATTTATTTATATAATAAATTTATCAAACGAAGCCCCGGTTTGATTTTCACCCTAGGCTAAAAAATCACTAAAGAACCAAAAAAAAAAAAAAAAGAGTTCAAAAATCACAAAAGGACAGAAAAGTTTTCTATTTCAAAGCTAAAAAGCTAAAAAAAAAAAAAACACCAAACAAATAAAAAAATCTTAGACTAAAAAAGTTAAAAAATAAAAATAAAAATATTTGAGACCACTAATTAGTGGTGATACTAATGATGTGACAGTGGATATTATGCCCTTTTTTTTATTTCTTTTTAATTTTTCACCTCATTAATAGTGATTTAATAATACCAAATTAGTGATATCAATCACTACTAAAATCAAAAAATTAACTAAAAAGATCATTATCAAACGATCCGTAAATAGATTCTATTAAATATAGTTGCCGCTCGCACAACCACATACGTCTCTTGTAAATCCAATCCGAGTTGTCATATGTGAACAATTGTCTAATCCAACAACAATAAAAAGAAAAAAAAAAATCACTAATAACATTAAAGTATTGAAAATACCAAATATATATATATATATAGACAGTGAGTGAAACTGTCACATCATTACTCCCCTAACGCTCTCATTTTAATAGTCTTAATCACCTTCCTTATCCGCTCGGAGTTGTTGTATGTGAACAATTATGCAAATAATTAGTCAAACTCACACACAATAAAAAAATAAAAATACCGACCCCACGAGAGACAAAAATATAATCATGGGATTGGAAAGTGAGTTATTTTGATAAATTTTTTAATTTTTGATTATTTTAATAAATAAAATTTTTTATATTTAAAAAGATGATTGATTTTTTTTTATAGTTGAATGTAATCTTCGCGAGAGAAAAAATAAAATAATTATAAATTTAACGTAATATTTTATTTTATTAATTATTTTAATTTATTTTATCTTTTCATAAATTTAAAAGAAAAAAAAAATGAAAAATCCACTTGCCAAACAGAGAGCCTGTATATTGTAAAGACGGTCTCTTGTTCACCCTCATTCCTAATATCCTATGGAGTTTTCCATGACCTCTTGCTCCAAATTCACCTCTTTCCAATCCCACCACCATCACCATCACCATCACCATCACCATCACCATCACCACCATGGCTAGCAATGACAACAACAACTCCTTCACCCACCACTTAACCATCCTCCTAATCGCCGCCTCAACAGTCGCTATCGTCATCATCCTCTACCACTGCATCAACGCTTGTTGCTACAACCGGAGAAACCCCCAACGCCACCACCGAACACCGGTTCTCCGACAAGGAGAGATACCGGGCTGCATCGACACGTCGGTGACGGGATTCATACCGGTCTACAAGTATGAAAAGGGAACGAAATTGGTCGCAGAAGATGGGACTTGTACGATTTGTTTGAACGAGTACGAGGAGGGTGAAGAGCTACGTACGTTGCCTGAGTGCATGCACTGTTTCCACGTGGCTTGTATTGAGATGTGGCTCTATTCCTGTTCCACTTGTCCGGTTTGCCGCACTGATACAACGCCGTCTCCGTTTGAGTTAAAGGTTTGTTTGGAGCCTCGTTTGGATGGATCGACCTCTCAACAAGAACGTGGCTTGGCACCGAGTTTTGGGGTGCATTCAAGGGTGCTATGATGGTGAAAAAGGTTTAACCATTTGTATAGGCTCTATTCTTTTTGTTTGATCTGAAAATATCATTTAGGGATATATTTCCTTTTTTTTTTTTTTTTTTCACTTATATATATATATGTATATATTGTGGGTGTTTGGGAAGTGGATTTTTTTGTAGGTTTTTTTTAGTTGTAAGATATTATTGGAGAAATTTTTTTTTGTGTTTAGGAAGATAGTTGGATTTTTTTGTGGTTGAATGTGATGTTTGTAAGATAAAAAGTGAAATGATTATGAGATTTAATGTGATATTTTGTTTGGATTTATTTTTTTTGATTTTGTAAAACATTTGTCTTGGAAAAAAAAAAAAAAAAAAATCCAAAAACTAAGTTGCCAAACACCCCAATTATAATGGAGGTGTTATTAGGTCTTGTGGGGAGATAATAATTTAGAACAATTGCTGGTAGATTGTTCATTAAAAAAAATCAGATTGGTTTGATAATCATAATCATAATCATATATTTTGTTGATATATATATATATTTTGGGTATAAAAAATGGACATAAAAGATAATTTTAAGAATAGACATCATTTTTTTAACAAAAAAATCTAATAAAATCATGAAGTGATTATCAAAATAATCAATTTTTTTTCATAAATAATTTATACTCTTAGTCGAATAAAATGAATAGTTCAAATTATTGAAATAAAATTCATGGCAAAACTCACAAGGTCCAACATCTCAAAAAACAAAAACCTACCCCCACTACAAAAAATTAAAGTTTTAGAGACTAAAATTTAAGGACAAAATTATTTTTAAGGACCAAATATTTTTGTTGCGAAGAGCATTGTTATTATATTTTTAGCAACAAAAATTAAACATTAGTGATAAATTATTATCCTTTTAGGACTAAACTTTTTGTCTCAAAAAATAAACTATTTTGAAATTAAATTATTTTGTCTCTAAAAATCTATTTAGTAGTGGCATTTTCAAAATTTTATCGTTAAAAACTTTATTGCGGCGGTTCGAGATGACATTTTAACGACTATACTTACGACAATAAAAATTGATCCCTAAATATTTTTTACAATAAATTTTTTACTTTTAAAAACTAAAAAATTTAATCATTAAAACTCTTATTCAAAAATAATTTTATTTGGTTGTGACTTCAGGACTAATATGCTAATAGTTGTATATTAGTGAAGGTGGAGCGGGGTGTTTGAGGGAAGGGGCTAGTCTAGTGTGGTGAAGATGGGAGGTGAGGTTTAAAATTTTAGTTAAAAAAATATGTTTTACTAAAATATATATATTTTGATTAGAAAAAATATTTTTTATTATACAAAAATTACAAATATTTACTGCTTAAACATGTGGGGGCATCAACCTGGACCTAGCATCATTGCTATGGTGACATCAGTGCAATTATTGTTATAAATGATGATGATTCAACCATCAACAATGTTAGAGGGCTACAATTTTTGTGGCTATAATGACTCAAAATTGTCAAAACGACGTCGTTTTGACATGTTTTGCACCCAAAACGACATCGTTTTAACAATTTTAAACCATTATGACTACAAAAATTATGACCCTCAAACATTTTTCTTCAACCATTGCTCTTTTTCAGGTACAGGGCGTATAATGCAAACAGATGTCAATTTAAAATACAGTAGTACTAGATTCCCCGAGGAAACGACCCAATGAGTAACCAAGGACAAAGAATCAGGATTCCTTCCTCATTATTATTATTATTATTATTTTTTTTTTTTGTATTTCTTATTTGTAGAGTTATTGGATTTACTTTTAAGTTCAATTTTGATAATTCGAATCGTTCATATTTTAAGATTTGTTCAGTATATCATACTTGTAAAAAATCAAGTTGATCGGATATCAGAAAGCATGGGCTTGTTTGGTTTGTTTTTGGGAGAGTTGTTTTTGAAAAAAATTTGAGAGAGTTGTTTTAGAAATTTTTATGATTTGTTTGGTTGTATATTTTGAAAGTAGTTTTGGAGTTTGAAAATTTGAGATAATTTGATGTTTTGTTGTAATTGAGGCCTCGTTTGGGAATAGGCTAATTTAGTAACTTTTTGGCTAATTGGCTAAAAAGGTAGGTAAAAAAAACTTGTATGTTTGGGATGACTTTTTGACTAATTACGAAAAGCTGTGCAAAAAGTAGAGAGAAGCCGTAATTGTTGACTTTTTGGTATGACTAATTGGCTAATTGGCTAATTTAGTAACTTTTTGGCTAATTGGCTAAAAAGATAACATCCCAAACGAGGCCTGTATAGATGTGTGTGAGAGAAAAGTGATTGAGAAGGAGAGAGGAGAGAGGAGAGAGGAGAGAAAAAAAGTGATTGATTGATGTGTAAGAAATAGAAAGTAATTTTGAAAATTTTTTGAGAAAAATCTCAAGCCAAACAATTTTTTGAATTTTTTTTTTCTTCTAAAACTCATCTCTAAAACTCAAACCAAACATACCCCATGTGTTCGGAAAACTCGAACTAAAAACTATTTTTTTAAAGAATTTAATAAACAGTTTTCCGAACACATACTTTCTGATATGCAATCAACTTAATTTTTTACAGGTATGATATACTGACCAAATCTTAAAATATGAACGGTTCGAATTATCAAAATTGGGCTTAAAAGTGGACCCAATGGCCCTGCAAGTAAGAAATGAAATGAGAAAATGTAAGGAGGGGATCTTGATTCAAAGGCAAAACCCCTTTACTCATTTTAGTCCATTAAAAGTGGAATAATCATTACTAAGGAAAAGAAAAAATTATCGCCAAAGAAAAGTAGCAGCCGGCGGCGTCAAAGATGGGGGTTGATCAAATAAGTTTTTAATTTGTGAGATTTACTTTTTGTATAGTTTAATTTGTTAAAATTATAAATTTTAATTTATTTTTAATTTTTTCGAAAGTTTCTTTTTTCTTTTTAATTTTTACAAGGAATTATATATTTTTAGGTTTTGATGATGCAGTTCGATCAGTAAGGGATGGGTCGGACTAGTCCAAGCGCTCCATAGATCGGTTGATCTTTATCCTTCAAGCTGAACCTTCAACAAACCCACTAGGAAGGTTTCAAAATGGGGGGTTTCCTTCTCGTAGACCCTTCCATGATCAAATTAGATGAGAACGTAGTTTGAATAGTAACATAGAGAAGAAGAGAGAGAGAGAGAGAGAGAGAGAGAGAGAGAGAGAGAATTAGAGAATTAGTTGTTACCAAACGTACTTTAGAAGCTTCCTTATATCTCTCACTCATCATTTCCAAGTCCATTCGAGCTGTCTTGTTGGCCAAAAGTCTATAGTCTAGTTGTCATCGGTCATGGTGGTTTTGCATGCTCCAGCGTGAGAGGTCTTGTTGCATTTAATACCATGACAGTCTCATTTAATGCCTGATGTGTGGGTTCAATAACTCTGCAGGATCTTTTTCTGCCACGTGACTGACTCCCTATCTAATAGATGTCTCATGCTACTGGACCTGGACCAGCACAGGTTTCTCATTACTGTTGGGCTTTAACCATGCCACTGTTTGGGGAGCTGGACCAACTCTAAGCATTTGCTTTATGTCAATTTCATTGATTTTAAGCCAATTTTGTTAGCCTTTGCCATTCTTTAATCAATTTTTCCAAAGTGATGTTGAAGTCCACTAAATGAGAAGAGATATCAAATGAGAAGTGATTCATAGCATGAAAGGGAGACTATGCCTTGACGATGAACCTCCGTATAGATTAGGCCATTGAACATAGGTTTTTTTCTCATGCCTTGAACAACAATCAATCGGTTGAAACAACTCTCAAACAAAAAAGAAAAAGAAAATAGGATGGGATGTTGGAGTACAAACTTATGATATATCTTCCAAAGAGAACGTCCAAATGCATCTAGCTCTAATGCGGACTATAAATGACTTCCCCGCATATGGTGATTTGTCTGGTTAGAATACCAAGGGTGCTCTTGCATGTCCTTCTTGTAATTATGAGACTCATTCTCGATCGTTAAAACATGGAGGAAAATAATGTTTTATGGGTCATAGGCGTTTCTTGGATAAAGATCATAGATTTCGTAAAGATAGAGCATCATTTGATGGCAAACAAGAAATAGAACCAGCTCCCGATATGCTATCTGGCTTTGAGATCATGATGCAAACAGAAGACCTTGATTACAAATTTGGGAAGACAAAGGCAAATGAAAAAAACAAAAAAAGAAAGAAACAAGCGGATGGTGATGAGATACAACCATGGAAGAAAAGAAGTATATTTTTTACATTGTCGTATTAGGCAATTCAAAAATTGCGTCACAATCTTGATGTGATGCATATAGAGAAAAATGTGATTGATAATGTGTATGGAACATTGTTGAATTTAGATGGGAAGACAAAGGATAACTTGAAGGCACGTCTTGACTTACAAGAGATGGGTATAAGACATGAACTTCACCCACAAAAGATCAGTTCCAATAAGACATATTTGCCTCCAGCTTGCTTATTAATGATTTTAAAAGAGAAAGATGACTTCTTGAAAGTTTTGAAAGGGTTAAAAGTCCCAGATGGTTATGCTTCAAATATTTCACGTTGTATCCAACTTAGACAACGTAAGATTATAGGTTTGACGAGTCATGATGGTCATATTTTGATGCAGCAACTTCTTCCTATCGCATTACGAGGAGCATTACCAAAAAAAATCGCTTCACCTCTAATTGAGTTATCTTGTTTCTTTAGGGAAATATGTTCCAAAGTCTTGTAAGTGAAAGAGCTTGACCGACTTGCATCTCGAATTGTATTGACTTTATGCAATTTGGAGAGAATCTTCCCTCCTTCCTTTTTTACTGTTATGGTGCATTTAGTCGTCCATTTGGCCACTAAGGCTAAAATTGCTGGCCCAGTTCACTATAGATGGATGTATCCCATTGAGAGGTTAGGCATGACGACTTGTATCCATTTGTGTTTTTAACCTACATCACATTGACATCCCAATTTAGTCGATCTATAATTATACTGTTTTTCATGGAGGTATCTCCAACGACTAAAATCTTATGTTTGTAACAAAGCCCATCCACAGGGCTCTATTGCAAAAGGATACATAGCTGAAGAGTGCTTAATATTTTGTTCGCGATATTTGGAATCTGTTGAAACTGTATTCAATCGACCCTTAAGAAATGTTGAAGATTCTACAGGGGCAATAATGAATATCGAACTTGATCAAAAGTCATGGATACAAGCACATCGTTATGTGCTATTTAACAATGATGAAATTCAACCATATCGGATGTAAGCAATATTTATGAGTTATGGTACATAAATAAGTTTGAGTTTCCCATTTTAATACTTGCAATAGTAACACAAGTTAGGTTTGTATATACAGAGAACACAAGGAGCATATAAAGAGACAAAGTCGTCCGCGCCGTCTAACTGATGAAGTTCTTAATAAGATGCATATGGAAAAGTTTTGTGAGTGGTTTAGATCATATGTAAATATGTAGCTATTAAATAATACTATTACCATATACAATTTTTAGCGTAGAGATTAATGTAATCATTTTAATGGATCCTATAATATATCTGGTTGTAGCTATGGATGACACAAGAAAGCAACAACTTACTGATGAAATCAAGTGGCTTGCTCAAGGTCCAAACACTCTAGCTAGACGATTCAAACGATATGTTGTTAATGGTTTTAAGTTTCGAATTAAAAATTACGATGAGGCAAAGAAAACTCAGAATAGTGGGGTTTGTATGGCCATTGAAGGAGGCCCCATGTATTATGGTGTTTTATTTGATATCATTGAGCTCAATTATTTTGAAAGTTGAAATATGTATTATTCAAATGCAATTGGGCTGATGTGAACACGGGCAGAGGCTACAAGATAGATGAATATGGTTTTAACCTTGTAAATTTTTCACATTTGATACATACTGGAGAACGGTTAAATGATGAACCATTTGTCTTGTCATCTCAAGCTTCACAAGTTTATTATGTGGGAGATGTAAGGCATGAAAATTGGTTGGTTGTTGTTAAAACAAAAGCAAGGGATGTGTTTGATGTTGGTACTCGTGAATTGTGTGATGGTGATGTTGACATTTACTATGATAACGAGCCGTATAATATGATAGTTGAAGACACTCATGTGGATGCGAATGAAAACCTCAATTGGGCTAGAAATGATACAGATGGAACGACAATCAATATACCACTTCCACTTGATAACCAGCTGATCGATGAAGATGATTTAGATGAGGACGTCTAGTTGTTGAGTTCACCTAGTTTGATTTTAATTTATTTATTCTCATGTTAATCTTTGAAACATTATTTGGTTTTCAATATAAATTTCAAATTTCTTAGTTTCATACATGTATGGCAACCCATGTTTTTCATTTTTTTTTAATCACATACCCCTTGTGGATGTAGGCGTAAGCCAAACCAGGTAAATTATCTGTTTTCTTCTTTATGATTGTGTTTGCATCAATTTGCTACTTTGTATCTGATCTCAAATTTGTGTGGGTTTGTCAGGACATTTGTTTAGTTACCATTGAAGTATATTGTATGGGTTATTAATGAGGACATCTATATTTCTTCTAATAGATAACTGATGGTTTTTTATTTTATTTTAATGTTTGTTGTTAAATATAGCTATTAAAAACTTGGAGTGGAAAATCAGCATCTTGACAATATTGTTTTTATGCTCTCTGTGGTTTTAACTTTTAGTATGTGAATGTAGGTATATTATATCTTGAGAAGAAAGAAGTCCACACCTGTCTAAGAGAGGTGAGTATATTCATGTATGTCCGCACCTGTCTGAATGTAGTAGTATTATTGTGTCATGTTATGTTATTGTATTAGGAAGGGGAGCTAAGACTAGCCCTATTTTGCTAATTTCACTGGAATCTAGCCAATTGGCTGTGGGTGATCTGATGTGTTTTGTGATCTATGGTGTGTAATTTGTCTGCTGATGGCTATGCATGATTTGTTATGGAGTTTGCTCTTTTTTTATGCTGCTTTTGTCAATGCTGGTGTGTTTGGTGGCTGATTTTGTTCCTGTTGTTTGTTGGGGCAATGATCTGTGGAGCTTTAGGATGTACAATTGAATCAAATTATTAAGCTTTTATTTTGTTAAAAGTAGTAATATATCACAATTCAATTATTATTTGTGAACAGTGTTGTGGTAATATAAAATAATTACTTGGAAAGGTCTCAAGTACATTTAGTATGATGTCATGCTTTCAGATTTAGGTTCATAGTGTTTATTTAATTATGGTAATGGCAAAATATTCTGGATAGATTTCCACTCTATATAATGGATGTTTCACGAGTCAATTATTATCTATATATATATATATATTATTTATTTATATTGCATAGGGCTTTGATGACACATTATCAACCACTTTCCTTTTATCAAAAGTTTGCAATATGTCATTGGCATGTGTCATTTTTTGTTGATCTGCCAATGTGTTATTTATTCTTTCTAATGAATTGGTGGATGTGCTGATAATTAGTAGCATTGGAATACCATCCTCTCCGCTTTTATCACCACGAGCTACCTATAAAGTTTCAAATTACTGTTAACGACTCAAAAGTGATATTATTCTGAACCAGTTAATCATGCTCTAGCATAGTGCAGGCAATATTGAGAGGATTACTTACCACAATCATCACACTTTTATGGAACAACTTCTTAGAAACGAACACCCAAAATATGTCATAGCAGAAGGCATAACCAAGAAGAACAGTACCCACCTGATTTGCAAAATACACAGAACCATGTCAAAGAAAACATTAAGTGAGAAAGGCATTTGGTTTTGAAAACTGTTCAGACCACAGTGCACTGCTGACACAGTTTTTATTTCAGCAATGAAACTCGGTTTTAACATTTAACTACTAAACTGTATGATAAATGCTCATTTAATTTGATTAATATCTTTGTGTTTGATTAATTACGTCTATTGTTTATCTAGCAGATATGGCAAAGAAACGATTTAGAACTTGCAATCTTGAGAATGAGTCCCAGAACAAGCGATCAAATGGCTCTTCACAGCCTAGCCAGTCAAATAACTCTTCACAGCCTAGCCAACCAAATAACCCTTCACAGCTGAACGCACCAAGTGGAACTTCACAACCTAGTCACTCAATTGGCTCTCCACAGTTGGACAGGCCAAATAGAACTTCATAACCTAGTCGTTCAAATGCGTCTTTACAGCTTAATCGGCCAAATGGAACTTCACAGCCTAGTCGATCAAATGGCTCTTCATAACCTAGTTGGTCACATCCCTCCTTACATGCTCCATCACATGTTCCACACCCTCAACCTCAAGAATCAGAGGTTAACCCTCAGTTTGAAGATGATTTAGATGAGGACTGGTTAAGGGAAAAAGAAATGCAACGTACAGGTATTATTAGATTTTTAGTTGAGGTACAAATTACAAGTCAACCTTCACTTCCATGATATATTTCGTTGTTGTATTGTAATAGATGCATTGACCAAGCGAAACACGCTGGGAATTACATGTATGGTGGAAGTGTGGAATTTGACTCCAGAAGAACGCATTATGCTTACCTTCAACAAGGATTTGTAGGCTATTTCTACAGAGGGTGGTATGTTCATTCGTTTCATAGGCACCATTGCTAGGAAGCCACACTTATGCTCAATTAAGTACAAGAATTGGCATGAAGTGCCAGATCAATATAAAGAAGATTGTTGGAATATTATCGAGGTAATATTCTAACTACAAGTTTTTTGTGATAATTCTACTACAAGAGAGATCATATGCATGTGAAAAAGACAATCTTCCATGCTATTATAGTTAAAGTAAAAATAAAAATATGAGAATTAGGCAAAGAAATGCACAAATTTAGTTTATATTATTGTATTGATAATTTTAAGAATGTTCATAACGTGAAAAAACATACAATTGTAGTCCAAGTTTGGCATTTCTCAAGATGAGAGAAGGGATATGATTAGGCATCGAACATTGAAGTCAATGGGAGAGAAATGAAGAAATTGGAAATGTAGTTTAAAAGCAAAGTACTATGATGAGACAAAGACATCAGCACAGATAGTAGCTACTGCGTCTTTAACAGTTAACCGTGAGCTTTATGCTGACCTTGTCGCATATTGGTTTTCAAAGGAAGGACAGGTATGCATAGATATATGTTTTCTATCAAATAATACAATGTCATTATATCATTTTTTTAAAAACATATTGTTATGCATTTATGAGTGAAGGAACTTACTACAACCAATAAGGAAAGCTGGCGAGAGCAAACAAGTGCACATACAGCAGGATCTAAAACTTATGCACAACATGCATATGATATGGTATTTCAAACTTCATTCCTTGTTTTATATTGTGAATTTGGTTAGCACATTGTATTATGAATTTATTCTGAAACGATATGATTGTTACATAGGAGCAAAAAGATAAGATTGCACTAGATCGAGCAAAATTATATATACCGTTTCACAAAAGGAAGGATGGGACACCAGTCAATGAAGCAGCAGCTACAAAAATTGTATGCCCATTTAATAAGTTACATTTTCAAAATTGTAATGTGTTTGTGGCAAACAATCACTATCGCTCTTTGTCTTTCCCTCCCTCCCCATTTATGCTATAGGAAAAACTAGAAGCTTTGATGAGCTCACAACCAAGTAGCTCCGAAGGAAATGTTAGTGGCTGTATATCTTGGTCACCAAATGATATTTATTCTTAAGTGATGGGTAAAGAGCATCATGGTCGTGTTCGAGGTTTAGGATTTGGGCCTACTCCTTCCAAGTATGGCTTCATGTGTAATAGTTTCGACCACTTAAGAATGGTTTCTGATGAAGAGAGAATAAGAGACAGAGACACTATAATTGAGTTGAAGGAACAACTAAAAACTCAAGGTGATCAGTTGTAAACTCAAGGTATTCAGTTGCAAGCTCAAGATGTTGTAATAAACTCTTTAAAAGAGCAAGTAGCATTTTTGATGAGACAGAGACATAGTTCTAGTGGTTTGTAGGTATAACTACATATAACATATTCTTTTATATGATGTATTTATCATATGTTATCCTTTTCTAAATTTATGCATACTTATGTAAATTGTATTGTATAAATTAGGCGATAGATGGATCTAGTGGCATTCCGGACCAAGCTTCTCTACAAACACATCAAAAATCCTCTTTTGGGAGTCATGAAATGCAACCTTCTAATCGGGGTAAGTCATTATTACGATACACATAAATTGACACAAATTTAGAACCACTGTTAATGACTTCTTTACTAATAGATTGTTAGTTAGTTTGGACAAAATTGGGATTTGATAGGTTGACTTTTCTACTTTGTTTCCTTTATTGGCATCTGTAAAAATACCAAACAAACCAGTGAATAGAGAATTGGGCAATCGAAAAAATTTGAATATCAGCAACGTATCAAACTGTAATATACAATTAAAAATAGACCCTTGGATGTTGATAGTGGTTGCTTGATTTGGTGGTTGCTACTAATGTTTGGCTTTATTGGCTGATTCAGTCCAAATGCCAACCTGTTAGTTTCTTGCTTACATGTTCTAAGCCCTTTAGATGTCTTCAAGCATATCTAATCTTAGAGATCAACTTGTAGTGCTTAAAGAACAACACCAAGAACTAACGTAGAGTTTTTTTTTGTTGGGTTTAAAAGAAAACATAAAACATAGGAAGAAAACAAAGAGGGTGGGTTTCATCATAATGTAGAATTTTTTTTGCTAGTATGGAGCGGGTTTCTTTGCTACCTTTGTTTGTTTGGCTTTTGTGATGCTTTATGGAAGCTTAGGTGTTGTTGGGTTTGGTGTGTTTAGAGTGAACCTGGAATATATGGACTGACATGACATATGTGGATCATCTCATAAACAATCCTTTGGTTATTCATTTGAATCTTAGTGTCAATGAAATTTGAACATTGACATGACATATGCTTCACAATAATTCTCATGTTATCATGAGCTCAAACACTATCATCAAACAAAAGAATATAGGTTGTTTAAATAAGTAAATTTCACTTGTGGCATACTTAGAGATTGTGTTTAGGAGTTAGCTTAAAATTTCTTTGACCTTGAGATCAAAATATTATTTTGTATTACATATATGATATGTACTTGAAAAAAATTATAGGGCTAAGTGAAATTTTCAAAAGTTTAGTGGGCTGAAAATGAAAATTATAGGGCTAAGTGAAATTTTAAAATTTCCATGACTTTAGGTCACAGCAGTATATGTTTTCCAACCTTCATACTGAGGTTGTGAATTTAAGTCTTATATGGAGCGTTGAGGGATGATTTTCATTTTCTTTCCCCATAAATGTAGGTCAGAGTAGCTTTAAACGAATGACAAAAAAAAAAAAAAATGTATAAAATTCAAGAGAAATTTTCAGGAAGTTTGGGCCCTCTCTAGCTCAACCATTAGTTCAATGTGTACCCTTTGCACAAATTCACTTGTACACCTATTGCCATTATTTTTATTTTTATTTTTATTTTTGGTTACACTAACTAACTAAAACATTTCTTTTGGTTACACTAACCAACTAAAATGAAGTTCAATAGTAGGTAAACAAGTAGAAATCTGAAGTCAGCCTCAACTCAAAGCTACCTTAATGGTAGACAAGGAGAGATTCTCTATCCAGATCTCTCATGTCTCCTATCTAAAGGTTTTCTTTTCATTACACAAATAGACTCATCACTTAGTAAAATCATACCACATTAACAAAAGTATGTGAAAAATTCTAAACAAATGGTCCAAACTCAAAACGATACAGAATTCTCTGTTAAAGTCTTTCTTTATTTTCCAATTTCGTTTCTCCTCTCAACGATACAATCAAATCAAAGATATTCTTTATGTAATATAAAGATATCCCGAGGTGGATCTAATACAAAAGGGGAATTTTATGTCTAGATCTTGCTTATCCTTTTATTCTAATACTCCTCACCACTACTACTACACACAATTACATAGAGAAATTCATCGTGTGATTGGAAGGTATCGTAAGACAAATAGATGTTGAATATTCTTAGTAGAGGATTCAGATTCTCACCAAATTTAATAATGTCATGTGAGGGCTCACAAAGATATCCCGTTGACCTCCCCTAGAGGAACGGAGTTGAGAATGTAGTGGTTGTACAAGTGGGGAGGGTCCTCAAATGTACATATACATATAATGTGATCATTGGCTTTGGCTTTAAGTTATTGACATTTGAAGGGACTTGATTTCCTCTGTACAATGTGCTTGCAAATGCAAAGAACAATTGCCTTAAGAGTTAGAGAGCACCACATAGAGAGAGAGAGAGAGAGAGAGAGAGAGAGCATGTGGAATATTTCTTCCTATCCCATTTTTGTTTTCCCTGTCATCAGTGTTTTTGCCATTTGGACTTTGTTGGGTCATCTCAAGCTCACCTTCTCTTGCACCTGAAAAGAAAGAAAGACTAGTGACACCTTTTGTTACTTGTGAGAAAAATCAAAGGGTTGAAAAAGATTATTATGATCAGTTGCTTTATGACTATACAAACTATTGAAATGAAAACACAATATGAATCTTGAAGGCTTGTGACTAGGGATCATGTGGCATTGTACAGGTGATTTGGCATCAAAGATTTCATAATGTGTTTGACAAAATAAAAATTGTGCAGTTTATAAATTTTTGAATCTTGAATTTGTAGAGAGAAAAGATAGAAAAAGAAACTAAATTGAAAGAATTTTTAAAAAAAATCCTTTTTGGGTAAGGTTAGGGGAAAATGAGATTAAAATGAATGGATGTCAAAAAAAACATTGTTGTGGGAAATTTTATGTCTAGATCTTGCTTATCCTCCTATTCTTGCAAATATGATCTTCAATTTCCTTGTAATCTTTATTTTTTGATATGTAAACCACATACTTACCAAAAAAAAATAAAATAAGACTTGTCGAGAATTATTTGTAGTCTAAATTTTCTTTATAGATTTTAAAATTGAAAATGATGCTTATGCTTGTAGACATGCCCGAATGTCCTAGCTCCGATCGCGAATGGCGCGAAATCCATTTTGTTCTTAAGCTACTACAGTTCGGACTCAATGTCACGGTTCTGAATCTAATCTTGTGAAGTGCAATGCAAGACCGATAAATCACCAAAGAGTCCAAATTCAGCAAATCGTTTTGGAAAACTGATTTTTATAAAGAAGTACCAAACATGGACTGCTTTGCCAGATACAGAGTCGCCACCTAATATTTTATTTTGGGGGAATTTAGGAAACCTTGACTCGTGCCTAAGGCCACATGTCCGTCATCACCAATGTTGTCTCGGCTTGGGAACTTGGGTATGAGAGGGGAAAGTCATGCAATGAGCACCCCCGCTCGCCCGATCAAAGATTGGCCTTTACTAACATGATATTTTGTTTTTGAAAACACATATGTTCTTATTCCAGTTTATTAGCTAGCTTACTACGTGATGCGCACAGCATACAAGTATAGACTAGATCGCCTAAGTTGGAACAAAACATCTCATGTTTGTTTGAAATGGTTTGAAGGTGCTACTCGCAAGTAGGCTAGGACGTGGATTTGCCACCCTCAAGTGGGCTTAGAAAACATGATTTTTCCACCTCAAGTGGGCTTAAAAACTCGCATTTCGATGAATTATTCCAATTCAAGCAATCCAACCGTCACCCACAGGCATTCAGGCAGTTATATCATTTAAATAGTTAGCCTCATGGCAAGCATACTGTTATGGCAACACTCACACTCATGCAGGGATGCTAAAGCATAAATACTTACAGTGTACTCCGAGACAAAACAACAACTAGTTAGTAATCAATGCATGATCCTAGCTATGTTAAGGTGTCTAATGCAACACATGCAAAAATGCAACTAAAATAGGCTCGGTTATTCTAAGATGGCATATGAAATGCAACTTGATAACATGCTATTGAACACATATTCAAGTAAATGTATTGAAATACAATGCAGTTTGTATGATGCGCTGAGCCCGGTGTATGCAAGACAAATGAATGATGCACGCATGCAAAGCATACGGATGCTAATCAAAACATGACCTTGAACTAACCATCGTAAGCGGTTAAGTAAAAGGGAGAAAGACGTGGGGTTGGAAGACAATCACACACTCATGCACACTTATTACAAAATTCACCCTCTCGACGGAGGGTCTGAATAATAATCTAACTAGCTAACCTAAGCTAATTAATTATTACACAACAACTAATTAACTAACTTAGCTAATTAATTATTACAAAACTGAATTGAAACAAATAGCTACACTAAGCTAGTTGAGATATTACACAACAAATCAAATGATTACATTACACAAACTAATCATGAATACTGAAATGGCCTCGCGGGCGATGAAGAGATGCATGCTCGGTCGGTTTCGCTCGGAAATCCACTACTGTGCCTCGTGTTGCCTTTGTTTGCACGCTTCTGGACTTCTGAAAATTGTGCCAACTTCCAAGGTACTTCTGACCCGCCTTAGGAACCATCTGAGGGGTAGTCGGCTAAAAGGAATGGCCATCGGCCAATTATTAATAGCTGATCGGCAGACTAAGTAGTCGATCGGCCACTTCTTCCTACAAAATCTCCCTTTGCTGCAACAGAGCACTAACAGAGGCATGGCAATGTATTTGCAAGAAAATATGTGTGCAACTACACCCCTTATCATGTCTAAGGCTCAAAGGTGTGTAGTGCTCGGCTCTTCAGCCATCAATCACGCATTTCGATACATGATGGCCAAAGAGGATGGGTTGCACTAATCAATGCCTGATGAATGCACAAAAATACATAAATGCCTTAACCTCTATCATGCATGATCAAGAGCGTCGGCGACCGAGAATTGAGGCACGTTTCATTACTTCAAGTATGAAACGTTCCTCGTTCCTCGTGCTTGGCTTAACACCCAAACGAAACACAATGCAATGCATGCACAACTTAACAAAGCTAATGACATGCAAACAATGCAATGCAACCTAAACATGTAAACAACATGGCATGCAACAAGTATGCAACAATGTTATGTAACGCAACTAGCATGCAGCAACATGCAATGTACCAAGCGATGCAACAACATGCAATGCGACAAGCATGCAACAACATGCAATGCGATAAGCATGCAACAACATGAAAAATGGACAGATCTCAATCATGCCCAAATTAGTGGCCAATAGTGCTGAAATGATGGCATGAAAGGCATGAAAAGGCAAGACAAGCATACATGCCAATTGGCTCAAGAATTAAGGCATAAAGATGCAACTCTTAAGAGCACTTAAAGAGTGAAAAGCATGGACATGTGACAACACTATAAGCTCTGAAATCATGTATGGAATGGTGTCAAACCAATCAAACAACACAAGTGTGGCATGCAAGAGCCCTTAAGCACAAGGCTACCAAAAGGGACTACACAAGAAGCATGCAATGCATGGTACAAATGAATGAACCAGCCACAAACAGAGCTTAAACAGGTCAAAACAATGACTAAGACATGCTAAGATGGGAGCTCGAAAGTCTAGGCATGCATGCATACAAGCTAGGCCATAAACAAGGCAACAATGCATGAGCCTTAAAAGCATTCAAAGAGTGAAAAAGTGGGAACATGGCAATGCTATATGCTCTGAAATAACATGGTAGACGATGCCAAATCATGCAAATAGCCCAAGTAATGCATGCTAGTGGCATGGAAACTCAAAGCTAACAAGCTAGAATGCACTATGGCTATACAAAACAAGTCATACATGACCAAAGAAACTTCAAACAGAGCTTAAGCATGCTGAAATATGAGTAAAAGCTTCTTTGAGTTGAGCCAAAATCATGCTAAAACCATGGCTTAAAGCACAAAGCATGTTAGGCTAGTGAGAAGATTTTCACTACAAGTGCAAGGAGCATGCAAGAGGTGACCAAACCGGCCTAAAACAATGTTATATTAGGTCTAAGAAGTCACAAAAATGAGCCTAAACAAAGCCATAAAGAAGTAAAAACACATGCTCATTTGGTTGGCCATCACTACTAGCAAGTAAGACAAGAGGAGAGGGGACCACCCTCTCCTATTTGGGCCCTCAAAATAGGGTTTTTACCACTGAAAATCCTCTGGATTTCATTGGTTAAAAGGCCACGAAAAGTTGTTCTGAAAAGTTTGAAAGTTAGCTCACAAGGCCTTACAAGCCAAGGAGCAAAAGAGAGGACAACCCCCCAGCCAACCAAGGCACAAACCAACGCTTTTAGGACTGAAAAATAGGAGAAAAACAGAGGTTTTTTTAGTTCAACACCACCCCAAAAACAGCCCCAAAGTAGTGTGAAAAGATGGCCAAGCAAGCATACAAATAAGCTAAAAGGGAGAGAGTTCGTACCCTTGATGTACAGCTGCAAAACCAGCCCAAAATCTGAGCCAAAATCAGCCTTTTGGAGCTCAAACAAAGTCCCAAACTACCTCAACCCAAAGATGATAAACTTTGGTTAAGGGTTTCTTTGCAAAAGTGTAGGAAATTCTCATTTCTAAGCCTAAAACAAGAGGAGAATGAGAGAGTTCTAGGGAGGGAAAGAGGTTTTGCTCACAAAACTTCTAGAGAGAGAGGATTCTAGAGTGAGAAGCTCTTAAATTTCTAAGCCTTTTTGAAATGCTCTAACCCTTGAATATGAGATATAAGGCTTCATTATATAGCAAAATATCACGCTTGGGTCGAAATATCTGATTTGGGATAGGTGACACAAGCTGGAAACAACTAAAGGAGAAATATCTGCCAATTCTGGGCTTTCTGGACATTTTTGGCCGATCGGCCAACATTTGTGGCCAATAAGGTTCACTTTTGGCCGACCTATGGCCGATGAGGTCCAATTGTGGCCGATGCAGTTCCATAGAGGCCGATGGAAAAAATCAATGCTGGTCCCTAACTTGAAGCAAGTCTAATTTCTTCATCTAGACTCCTTTTCAGGTCATTCTTGAGCCTAAACTGTAGCCCCGGAAGTCTTCTTTCCAAATTTGGAAGCCTCACCTCAAAATTCCAAGTGTGATAAGAGATATCCCTCTTTTAGTGAAGACTGCTCAGTTTCGATCCAACCGGAATGATGCCCAACTTCAACCAATCATATCTCTCCCATCCAGACTCGGATTTAGGAGATTCTTGAGTGAAAAATGAAGCCTCGGAAGTAAGATTTCCAACGGTGGTGGCCTCATAGCTGAAATCCAAGTATTCAAAAGGATGGGTCTGATTTAGCGAGAACTGCTCGTCTCTCTCTTAACGATCCATGCCCGACTTTTCCCCCACCTTGGTTTCTTTCCTCTCCTCTTCTTTTCTTCAACTCCAAACCCCTAAACAAGGTATTTTGAAATATTTTTCAAAGATTTTGGCCTTGTTTGGTTTGTGTTTCTCAAAAAAGTTTGGGAAAAATTCTCTACAAATAAGTTTTCAAAAGTAATCAAACCAAACAAATTTTCCCAAAATTTTTTTCCAAACAAATCCCTCTCTCATACATATCAAATCAATCACTTTTTCCAAAACTCTCTTTCAAAATAATTTTTCAAAACATCTTTTGAAAAAAAACCAAACCAAACAAATTTTCGTACTTTTTATCTCAAAACATGTTTCTCAAATACAAACCAAACAAGGCCTTTATCTCTTTTTCATTGATTTTCCACTTTGTCCTTGCTTAGTTTACCGAAAAGTGCAACATTTGACAAAATGCGAGCCTTGGAACATCGCAGAAACCTTTTTCAAAATATTTTGAAAGAGAGAGTTTTAAGACCTGAAATCTTTTCAAAATAGCTTTGGTCCAAAATGAGGTGTAAGGTTGTGATTTGACTCTCTCCTTGCTTGAGAAATCGAGCCTTTGCATAGCATAGCCTACATCATCAAGTAAGCCATCAGTAGTGCCCAAGTCTTAAGGGCAGTAAAAAAGGGGTGTCTACAATGCTCATTCAATTATTTTTATTGCAGGAAATAAGACAATATGAAACTATCAAAAAATGGACGTCATTTCTCGATTTGAACATTTTTCATGGAGGTCTTTATAAAATGGCGTTATGAGTAATACTTTTGAGTACTATTGTTATGTGACAAGTTTATCTTTTGGATTATGGTGTGGGCTATTAGTTTGCTAGAAACATTGGATCTTTTTTGTATTACAGGCTTATGTAATGAACCTTTCAATTAAGTTGTTTTGGATATTTTGGGATTATAAAAATGCAAACTTTTTTACCTTTTACAATTATTGAGTATTGAGCCATTAAAATAAAATAGTGTTGTTATAGATATATAATGTGAGCAAAGATAAGTGAGAGACAACCATTAATGGTTAGCAAATGATTGAAAATTTTAAGCTATATATTATTGGTAATTGAATAGTAAACATAGCCTACAATTTCTTGTTGGTGTTGTTGTTGGTGCATGCTTTGGTAGGTTGTTGACTTTTTTGTTGGATGTTGTTGTTTGCTTTGATGCCTGGTGTCATTGCTGTTGGTGTGTGAACAGGATGGTTTTCGCTGTCAAGATTGTTTTTTTTTTTTTTTTTTTTTTTTGTGTTTTGATTTTTGTGTCTTTGTATAGTTGGTTAGCTCCTAGGGTATACCCATTGTATCTTGTAGTTTTTTGTCATTTTATTTATGACTTATTCACCTCCTCCCAAAATAGCCTACAACCACGGTTAATAACCGTAGCTATAAAGAAAATTCAAAACAAATTCTATGGCTATAGTGACAGTGTAAAACTGATGAAATAGAGTCAAAATATAGCAGCGGTTCACAAAATGTCGCAAAAGTGAAGGATATAGCGGCAGTGGACCCGTCGCTATAAAGTTAACAAGTAATTGGTAAATTCAAGATATAGCGACATTTATAATTGTCACTACATCGACCGTCGCAATAAAAATAACTATACCAGCGTTTGTAGAAAACGTCACTATAAGGATATGCCGACGGGGCTATTGCGGCGGTTTGGCCGCCGCTATTGCAACCGCGGGTAAAGGTGTTCTAGTTTTTAGCAACGCTTTTTCCTGCTTTTAGCGACAGTTTTGGCCACTACTAAATCTTGATTTTTTTGTAGTGACTCTATTGAAAATTCTATTAAAAACTTATAGCCAAACGCTTTTTAAAATTCAATTTAAGAAAAAATAATTTGTCATTTTGGTCTAAAAAAATAATTTCTATATTTAAAAAATATTAAAAACAAATATAATTTTTTTCCCCTCGAAATAACAGGTGGTGATTAGCAATCGCAAAAAAAAAAAAAAAATGGTACTGTTCTGGTCCACCAGCTAGACGATTGAATGTCCGAGCAGACGACTGGGTAGACAAAAAAATTTAAAAATTGCCTGGTTTACCAAACATGTTTTCAAAATGTGTTTTCAAATTGATTTGGAATCATGATTTGAAAACTTCTACCAAACATAGCATTCAAAGATGAGGGTGGAAAATTGATTAGAGTTGCACACCAAACACAACCTTTGTATTCTCATTGAGGCCTTGTAAGAAGAATTATGGCTTGGTTCATCGTGAATTAGCTTGATGGCCTATGTAGCATCCATTTCTATCTCCACATCCATTTTTCCTTTTTGAAAGAGAATTGTGAGCCCCCTGTAGATGGCCCATGGCTTCCACACTTGAACAATGTCCCAACTTGCCGTAATATCCCTATATCCATGTGCTAGCTCCATCCCTCAAGAGTCCTCCATACCCAGCTTGTCTAGGGTCTCCTTTTGAATAGCCATCAGTGTTCAACTTGAGCTTACTTGCAGTAGGAAAACGCTATTTAATTAGTACAGGTAAAGATGGATTAGGGTGGAGAAGGGATTGGAATGCCTCATCAATCTCATATGCATAATTTCTAATGTTTTTGAGACTAGCTTGAATGGGGGTGTCAATATTTTCAAAAACAATTTGATTTCGATATTTCCAAATTTGCCAAAGGGTGGAAATGAAGAAAATACACTATTTTTTTTTCAAGAAACATACTTTTATTTTTCATGTTAGAGACCACCCATTCATGAAGAGACAGTCTATAACCATCCTCTTACCATTTGTGATTTTTAATTTCAATCTAGGTATCTCTTGCTTTGGTGCATTCTCTAAGGAGATGGCTCATATCTTCACTGGATAGTCCACATCTAGGGCAAAGATCAATAGTTTCCATATTCCTTCTCAGCCTCATTTGGTTGGTTAGCAATCTATCCTTCAAAATACGCCACATAAAACATTTAAGCTTTTGGGGGGTTTTAACCTTCCAAATCCACTTCCAATCTCTTATATCCAGCTCATGATTAACGATGAGTGTATAGGCAGAAGCTGTAGAAAAGTTACCCCCGGAGGATCCTATCCAAGTGGGAGCATAAGTATAAGTCACAAAGCTGGGTCTATACAACTTCAGAATTTCTTGGAGGTCTTGTTGGTTGACAGTGTTAGCTATGACTTCAGTGTTCTAGTGCCCTTTATCATCCAAGAATAAACTAACCTTATCTTCATCATTAACTTGTGATGTGCCATAGGTTTGGTCTAGAGATTCTTGGCCACACAACCAGTCATGCCATAGAGATATGGTTTCTCCATTTCCTATATTCCATTTGACACGCTTTCTTAGGATGTCCCTATTCTTGCATATATTCGTATGAAATACTCTCTTCTTCAGAGGCCAACTATATAGGGTATACTTCTTTAGGTACTTGGCCTTGAGAACCTTACACCAAAGTTTATCATTATCACTCAAAATTCTCCATCCAAGTTTAGCGAGGAGAGCAGCATTATAATGCCAAGTCCACCATCTTCCTTAGTTCTGCACACATTTTCCCAATTGACTTGGTGCATTTTCCTGTTGTTGTTAGTCTCACTCCACAAAAAGTTTATGTTAATTTTGTCGATCTCATCACATATATTCCTAGGAAGCTCCATGGTTTATATGATGTACCTGGGCATGGCAGAGGTGACAGATTGTATGAGAGTGGTTTTACCAGCAAAAGAAAGATTTTTTGCCTTCTATCCTGAGAGTTTCTTTCTAAGTTTCTCAAGGATTCTCATTGAACATGTTCTTGGTCACCCTTTTATGGAGAAGAGGAGATCTTAAATATTTACCAAGATCTTGGGTGAGGGGTATGCCACTTTGAAAGCTTAAGGCTTTAGCTTGGCTACAAGAAATGTTTTTGTATAAAAAAAGTTCAGATTTCAGGTAGTTGATCTTCTGTCTAGATATCTCACAAAACTCATTAAGCACCTTTATGATGGTTTCATAGTTGGATTGATTAGCTTTAGCAAAAAGGATAAGATCATCAATAAAAAACAAGTGGGATAACTCTGGGCTATTGCTAGAAGCTTTTATTCCTTTCCAAGTCCCTTTTTTTACTTTAGATATGATCATATTAGATAATTTGTCCATACACAAAACAAAAAGATAGGAGGAGAGAGGGTCTCCCTGTCTAAGGCCTCTCTCATTATGAATTCCCTCTATAATTTCCTCATGCCAAAGTATAGAGGATTGGTTGTTTGTAACACAATTCATGATCAGTTCAACCCAACTATCATTAAGCTTAAATTCATACAATCTTTGATAACATCCCAGGATATCCTATCATACACTTTCTAAAGATCAATTTTGAAAACCATTCAACCTCTTTTGCCTTTTTTATATCTCAAAGAATGAAGGATTTTTTGGGTGATTATGATATTATCAGTGGTGTTTCTTCTAGCACTACAAGAAATTAGTCTTTTAGAGACTAATATTTAGGGACTAGTTGAATTTGGTTGCTAAAAATAATCTTTTAGGGACAAATTTAAACATATGATAATTTACTTAGAAGATAGTAAAAATGACTATTAATATTCTCACTTAATATTTAAATAACTTTTTTAGACCAATAAATTTGGTTGTTAATACATTATTAACATCTTTAGGGACCAAAAATAATGAAAAAATTTGCAAAACTCCACCAGATCAAATATATGCTTTGTTCACGCTCCATTCACTTTTACAAATCCATGATGTGAAACAGCTTATCTCTTTTGTCTCGAGCTCCATTACAGGTCTTCGCTTTATCCATCACAGATCTTCTCTCTCTTCGCTCTCTCTTTCGCAGATCTTCACTCCAAGTCAAATTTGAGATCTACAAACTTTAATCCACAGTAAATCTCTCTTCTTCAAATTTGCTACAGATTTGGTGAGTCTCTCTCTCTCTGCTTATACATACATATATTTATATATATTTGTAGATCTATGAAGAACATAATAAGTAGTTCACGTATTGTTCGATTGGATAGATTAAAATTGCTATATACTTAATATTGTTATCGATGGAGCTCTCATTATCATCTTGTATAAAATCTAGGGTTTCTTTTGCTTTCTACATCTTAATCTCTTGTTCTTCTTTTCTGTCTATTCAATCTGACCATCTCTCTTAATTTGAGTGATTTGAGAATTTGAAGAGCACAAAATACCTATTTGGCTAATCAAACGCCATATCCAAGGCACTTGTTTTGCATTTTTTTTTATGCTTTGAGACTGGAAATTTATGTGTCATTTTTTTTAAAAAAAAAAAGTATTTCAAATAATCTAGGTAAGGTGTTTTTTTTTCCTTTGCTAAACTTTAGTAATTTGGATTTGTATTTGTTTTTAATAGTTTGTGTTTTAATTCAACTTCAGAATTGATTTGATTTGTATTTGATTGTTTTGTATTCAAGTTCATTCCTGAAATGATTGGATTTTGATGTTTATTAATGTACGGGCTTTTAGATTTCTTTTAGTTCATTTTGGATTTGACTGATTTGAATTTGGAGGTAAAGTTTTATTTCACTCTTCCATGGTTTCTATCAATCCATACTTTGCTATTGCTTACTACACCATATCACGTAATTAAAAGTGATTGCGTAATTAGGTACAAACTATATTTTGTTATGAAATTAATTTTGTAGAGTGTTTAAGCTTTTGGATCTGTGGTTTTATTTTTATCAATGGAAGACACAAGTTTAAGCTCATGTACACCCACACTCATCATTCCTCCTTGCTCCCTTGTTGATTGTTTGATGTTTGAGAATCAAAACAAAGGTTAAAAACCCTTCTAAAACTGCCTTTGCTGCTGCAAAATTCCGTCTTTCCCTCCCCTCTCTTGGTTTGCTTCATTACTAGGAATAGTTAATGATGTTGCAGGTTGTGGCTGGAAAACAATGATTTGATGAGGTAATATATCTCCACAATGTTCTTGTTGTCATTATCTTTTTTCCCCCCAATTGTTGTAGTTGGCTAATGTCTGAATTTAATGTTTTAGAGTGATTTGGAGTATCAATTTTACTTTGTGATTACGAAGATGATATGAAACAGGTAGGAAATAGATGGCAATATATTGTTCACTCTTTTAATTGTTTTTGTTTTTTGTCTTTATATTAAGCATAATTAATTTGTTGCAACTAAATGTCTTTAAATTAATGAGCAGATGACAAACCTGACTAAAGAGGAATTTGTGCACATTCTTCATTGCCAAAGCATCGGATTCTCTTGGGGGAGCTCAAAATATAGAGGAGTGACCTTGCACAAATGTGGTCTATGGGAGGCTCAAATGGGACAATTCCTTAGGAAGAAGTGAGTAGCCCTTGAACTCAAAACTGTTACAAATTAATTAGATGAGCCTATTGTTAGATGTAAATATTAAAAGTTACAAACCTGGTAAATGGTGTTAGGAGCTCTGATTTGGCTTTTGAGAACTTGCCATTGTGCTTTTACTTATGCTGGATAAAAATCTAAAATGGTAATTTCAAAGTAGAAATGCTTAGGGATCCCTTTTATTTATGAGATTAAGATATTTGCTTGCAGGTATATGTATCTTGGGTTATTCAACAGTGAAGTAGAAGCTACAAGGTCCTTGTGTTCTCTACTGCAGTATCATCAGGATTTGTTATTTTGAATTTGGTAAGCACGGTGATAGCTTGTTAGATTTTGTATTCTCTGAACTGATAATCAGATAATGCAAGTGAACCAAACAACTCCTAAAACAACTGCTCTTTCTCTTTTTGTTTTCTGCTTTTGGAAACACACTGTTTTGCAAAAGGAAAAACAACCCTTTGATACTGTGATTCAGTTTTTCATATTTAGTACAGTTTGAATATGATAATATGTCATACACCCTCTAATACTTTGTGAGATTTTACTATTTTTTTTGTGTTTTTGATTTGATGTTTCCTGTTTTAGATGGAGATTATTTGCTTGAAATTTATTCTATAATTGCTTTGTTTTGTTTTGTTTTATTAAGATATTCCCTGTTTTGCTAAATTGTTCTATCTATAATTATGTATAATTAATAACCTAATTTGGGCTTTGTTTGTTTTGGAATTTTTTTTTTCCTGTATTTTCATAATTACGTTACTCATACATACATAGAATTGTAATAATATGAGGATGATAATAACATAAAATATTTTTTTTTCTTTTCTAAATTCCATTGTGAGGCTCAAACAATAAAATCACTAGAATGAGACTCGTCTTTTCAAAATAAAATTTACACTCTACTAATTTAAATTCCTTTTGTATCTTGATAGAAAATAACAACTCCTTTAGAAGTTGATTGCCTCAGTTCGAATTGTTCTCTGTTACTCGGGAACAGGAAGTTGATATAGTCTAGATATTAATCCGGTTTTTGTTTTTGTTATTTTGATATTCGGCCACTATTCACTCTCTATCAAGGTATTTCTCGACCCTTCAAGTTATATTAAGTTTTTCTGTAGGTTGATTCTTCATCATCTTCTTTAATTTTTTTTTGCAGATTTCTGCTACTTTGTTTATCAACTTGGAAGCTTGAATATGGGTTCTTCTCATTTCATTGCCATAAAGGTCTTCAAATATTTCTGCTACATTGTGGTACCCTTTCATTCTTTCATATTCTTTACATTCAATTATGATTTATTTTATTTTATTTTATTTTTTTTATGGCAGTTGACTGGTAAGATCCAGTGAAGGATAAGTGCAGATGAGTGCAATCAGGTAAAAAATGAAGTTAATGCTCCTTTTTCTTAACATGTTTTTTTTTTGTTTTTAATCCCATGCATTTTTTTGTCATCTTGGTACTTTGATTTAGAAACACAATTTGTATTCCTCGTAGTTGTTTCATAAATAGTCATCAATCGGAGCTGTGTGAATAAAAAGCAGGAACAGGCTCCTCGATGTCATCCTTACAAAGGTATTATTTAATTGTAGTTATTTATAATATTTTTAGCTTTACATATTCTTTGGAGGTAATTTTTGGTGATAGATTGAATTATGTTTATGTGGCTATTATGTTTGAAAAGAGGTAATTAAAAAAATAATATATATATATATATATATCATTTTAAAGTTAATTTTAACTATATGGACATCAAATACTCACTGCAATATGTGGATTAAGTTTTTATTGTAATTGAATGGTTTATATATATCTTTTTTGATTGATGGATACTTGTCCTAAAGTATGTTTTTTTATGGCTTTACAGGGTAGGTATGGTGTTGACTAATCTCCTGGACAATTCTTTTCAGCGCCATCTTTGGTTTTTTTCCTTTTTTCTAATTTTTACTTGTAGATCGCTCGAACCCCCTTTCAGAGAGGGTGCGAATTGTGTTCTAGCTACTACAGTTTCGACTCCTATCACGGTTCTGAATCTAATATCACAAAGTGCAATATAAGATTGATAAATCACCAAAGAGTCCAAATCCGACAAATCGTTTTGGAAAATCAATTTTAATCAAAAAGCGCTAAACATGGACTTCTTTCCCAGATTTCAGAGTCGCTACCTAAATATTTTATTTTGAAAAATTTAGGAAACCCTGACTCGTGCCTAAGGCCACGTGTCCGTCATCACCAAAGTTGCCTCGGCTCAGGAACTTGGGTACGAGAGGGGAAGGTCCTGAATGCGCACCCCCGCTCGCCCGATCAAAGATCGGTCTCTACTAACATGATATGTTGTTTTTATAAACACATGTGTTCTTGGTTATTAATCTAGAATTACTATGTGATGCGCAGCATATAAGTATAGACTAAATCACTCAATTTGGAACAAAATATCTCATGTTTGTTTTTCGAAAATGGTTTGAAGTTGCTACCCTCAAGTAGGCTAAAATGCGGATTTTCCACTCTTAAGTGGGCTTAAAACATGATTTGCCACAAACAAGTAGGTTTAAAACACACATTTTGATGAATTGTTCCAATTCAAGCAATGAAGCCTTCATCCACAGGCATTCATGCAGTTAATCACTTAAACACATAGCCTCATGGCAAGCATGCTATCATGGCAGTCACTTACACACATGCAAGGATGCTAAAGCATAAACACTTACAGTGTACTCTGAGCCAAAAAAGAAAACTAGTTAGAAATCAATGCATGATCCTAACTATGTTAAGATGCCTAATGCAACACATGCAAAATGCAACTAAATGGGCTCGGCTATCTAACATGGCATATAAATGCGACATTTGATACATGTATTCAAAGAAGTGTATTGAAATACAATGCGGTTTGAATGATGTGCCGAGCCCGGTGCATGCAAGACAAATGAATGATGTAAACATGCAAAGCATAAGGTATACTAATTGAAATATGCCCTAAACTAACCATCAAAAGCGGATAAGTAAAAGGGAGAAAGACGTGGGGTTGGAAGACATTCACACACACATGCACACTTATTACAACATTTGCCCTCTCGACGAAGGGTCCGAATAAATAAGCTAAGCTAATCTAAGCTAAGCTAATCAACTAATCTAATTAAGCTAATTATTACAAACCAATAAAGAAATAGCTAAACTAAGTTACTTAATTATTACAACATTTAACTAATTAACAAATCAATCAAATTACAAATTCAAGCTAATTAACAAATAAAGCTTTAAACTAATCTGCTCCAGCTCTATTTGAAGATGCATGCACACATTCGGTTTCTCGCCCCGAAAAGCCTTTCGGTTTGCTCTCTTAAGGCTCTGTCTATAGGGTGTCCTTAAGAATTTGCTGCAGGATCTTGCCCAATCCATGCTGGGGAATGCACCAGTGGCCTGCCGGCCATGAGGAGTTACTGTCGGCCACCTGTCGGGCAAGGGTGCGCAGTGTCGGCCAATGATGAAGCAGTGCCGGCCATCAATGTGGCACTGCCGGCCACTGGTGTGATATGACACCATTCTACAACAGAACACAAACTAGAGAAAAAGGGATGATCTCCCAAGGGTATGTACGTACTATGCCACTCCATATCACCTTAAAATATCAAGGGAGAGGCACCATTGGATCCAAGACCATCAATCAAGCATCTCAATGCATGATGGCCAAAGATCCAACTTGCACAAATTCAATAAATGTAATGCAAACAAGACTCTAAATCCATTACCTCATCATGGATGATCAAAGGCAACAGAGACAAAGGGGATTGGCTCACTTTCATCACTTCAAGTATGAAGTGGACTAATCCACCTTACGTTCAACATAACGTCCAGTTGAACACAATGCAATGCACACAAACAACATGCTATGCAAACAACATGCTAATCTTAGCATGAAACGCAAGACTCTAAGACGCAAACAACGCATGCACAACATGTTAAGAGACTTAAGCGTCAAAACTAGCGAAGGATACAACACTAGGACCATGCAATACAATGCTCAATGGACTGAACTTGCCCCAAACAGACCTCATGCATGCCAAAACAGTGGCTGAAATGTGATGAAACTTCAGCATAAGAAGCAAGAAAAGCGTGCTCAAGTTATGGCTCGCAAGCAAGGCACAAAGCTCGACTCTTAAACACATTGAAAGAGTGATATATATGAGAGTATGACAGAGGTATATTCTCTGGAATCACATGTTAAACAATGCCATATCATGCTAACATCATAAATAAAGCATGCTAGAGGGCCCAAAGCATAAGGCTAGTAAAGAGCGATACACAAGAAGCATGCAATACACAGCCTAAACAACTAAACCAGCGCTGGATAGAGCTCAACCATGCCAAATCAAAGGCCAAAACATGCTGAAATGATAACCCAAAAACTTAGACAAGCATGCATACGTATTGGCTCACAAACAAGGCATAAGGCACATCTCTCAAAAGCATTGAAAGAGTAGAACATGTGAGAGTGTGACCATGCTATATACACTGAAATCATGTGAGAAATGAGGTTAAGGCATGCAATCATCATATTCAAAGCATGTTAGGGACCTCAAACACAAAGCTAGTGAAGCCCAACTACACTATAGCTATATAAAGCTAAGCATATATGACCAAGACCACTTAAAATAGACCTCAAGCATGTTAAATCAGTGGCAAAAATGTGCTGGAGCAAAGCTAACACATGCTAGAAGGATGAACTAAAGCATGAAGCATGTTAGGCCAACAAGCATGATTGCACTACCAGTACCAAAAGCAAGCAAGAGGTGACCCAAACACCCAAAATTAGAGTTAAAGCATGTCAAATAATGGCCAAAACCATGCTAGAGTGGAGCCAATATATGCTAGAATGAGAGACATAAAGCATGATGCATGTTAAGCCAACAAGTAGGATTGCACTACAAGTGTAAGATGCAAGCAACCAATGACCAAACCAACCAAAAACAGAGTTATGGCAGGTCCAAAAAGTCACAAAAAACATGCTTGAGCTCAGCTTAAAGAAAGGAGAAATACATGCTCATGTATTAGACCAATAACACAAGCAAACAAGAATACAAGGAGAGGGGACCACCCTCTCCTATTTTGGGTCCCAAAACCCACTTTATACCACTGAAATTCCTTTGGAGTTCAGTGGTTAAAAGGCCAAGAAAAGGGGATCTCAAAGGCTTTAAAACATGGCTCAAATCAAAGTAAAGCAAAATAAGCCACAAAAGGGGATAGACCACCTCTAACTCAAACAAGGCCTTAAACATACATTTTTAACACTTGAAAACAAAGGTTTTTGTAGTTGAAATCTAGGCCTAAAACAACATACAAAGGTGGCCAAACACTTGATCAAAATAAAGCTTAAAGAGGGAAGACACTCACCGTTGAAGCACAATGGCAAGACAGTAACTTCAGCAACAATTCTGAACCAAAACCAATGCTAAGATCTCAAAACAAGCTTCAAGGGACCTTAGCTCCAAGGTGAAGGTGTTTGAGTAGGTGTTTGTGTGCAAAAGTGTGAAGAAACAACACTTTAAGGCACTATTGAGCACAATATAGAGAGAGAGAGAGTGAGAATTCTAGAGAGAGAGAGAGATTTTGTCTCCAAATTTTCTGAACCCTTGAGAAGGGGGAGGCATCTCTCCTTTTATAAGCAATGCAAGCAAAAGCTTGCTTGACAAGCTTAAACTTGCCACCATCCCTCCATACAATGGAGGATGGCTCAGTGAGCTATAGCTGGCTCAAAAGATCTAAAATAATATTTGTTGAAACATGGTGGCCAGTCGGCCATCAGTGGTGGCCGACAGTGCCTCATTGATGGCCGACAGGCTTCATCAATGGCTGGCAGGGCCTAGACCATGGCCGGCAGCCCTTGATCATAGCCGACAGTGCACTAAAACAAGCACTAGGGAGGGACCAAAGCATGATCCAAAGATGGGGCAAAAATGAAACAGGGTTTGGAAAGTTCAAACCTGTGACGTTCCGCTGCGAAGTTCGAGTGCTCGGTGAACAACTAAACTTGTTGCTGGATGTACCTGCAAGCACAACCAAGTCTTAAGGACGGTAAAAAATGGGGTGTCTACATTACTTTGATCACATTAGAGGTTGTTTATCTTATTTCCCATCTTTGAAGTTTATTTTTATTTTTTTTTGTAAAATTTTTCTTTCTATAATCATTATGGTTTTTGGGAATTGAGAGCTTTGATGAGTGGATGCCAATTTTTTATTTTATTTTATTTTTATTTTTATTTCTTCAAACTGACTTTTAGCAACGAAAATATGTAGTAGAGAAAGTAATTTGATTTTTAGCAACCAAATATAATTGTTGTTGAAAATGTCATTATTTTGTTTTTTGTGACCAAATTGGGACATTTTGTGACGAAGTATTAGCAACCAAATGTTTAGTTATGTAAAATCAAATATTTCATGACCATACAAATTTTGTTGCTAATTGTTATTTTCAACGACACTTTTGAAAATTTGTCGTTAAAAGTCAAATTTGGCTTTTCTGGATGCACTTTTAGCGACGTTTCTGGTGATGAATTTATTTTTGTCACAAAAAGTCTTATATGTTGTAGTACAGGAATAATGCTACTTTGATTTGGGCTAATAAGGGTGTCCAGAAGATGTCTAGTTCTTCCCACAATAAGCTTAGTGATGATCTTGTAAGTTATATTACAAAGGCTTATGGGTCTGAACTCTTTGATATTATTAGGATTTTTAATATTTGGAATCAAGACAATAAGGGTTTCATTGACATCATTAGGAACTCTATTGGCTTGGAAACAACTTTTAGCAAACTCACACATAGATTGGCCCACATTATTCTAGTACTTCTGATAGAATAAGGCTTGAATCCCATATTTGCCTAGAGCTTTGAAGGTACCAATTCTTTTTGATAGTTCACAGAATTTCAGAGTCAGTTAAGGCCCTTAACATAACATCATTTTCCTCTTGAGTAAAGTAAGTTGAAGTTATATTATTCCAATGATTCAAATGCTGAGTATTATCTTTTTTCTGAAAAGGTTATTAAAATAATCAACGATATCCTTCTTAATCCCATCCTTGTCAATAACCTAGTTTCTATCTTCATCTTTAATAGCATTTATCTTGAGTTTTCTCATCTTAGTGATAGCAGAAATGTGGAAGTATTTGGTATTTCTATCCCCAAGGGTAATGTTTTTAGATCTGGATTTTTGAAACCACAACGTTTCTTCTTGAAAAAGAACATCATTATATTGTTAGATGAGCTCTTTTTCCAATGTGAGCAAACTATGAGTAAAATTTTTGTCAAAGCTCTTTGGATGCCCTCAATTCTGGCCAGTAAATGGCTTTTTCTTTTAAAAATGTTTCCAAAAACTTCTTTATTCCACTTCTTGACTCTAATAGTGAATTCAACAGTGAAATCTTGAAGGTTATTGTTTATATCAGACCAAGAAGAGGTAGTAACATCAGCAAGGCCAGGGTGAGACATCCAAGCAGCCTCAAATCTAAATGGTATATTTATAGGGTTGAGAGAGTGCATTCCTTAGATATAAACAACAAGTGGTGAGTGGTCTGAGTAAGTTCTTAGGAGCACTCTCACAGTTTCTTCAGGGAACATAGTTCTCTAATCCTCATTGCACATTGACTTGTCCAACTTTTCCATATTATTAGCTAGACCTTGTCTGTCGTTTGTCCAGGTCTGGGTCCTAAGCTTTCTGAGTTTATTAGATTGGAGTCACTAATTCTTTCAAGAAACTTTTGGTGCCTAGTTGAACTCTAATTAGTTGAGAAGCTCCTTCTTTCACTTTGGTTGGCATAATCATTGAAGTCCCCTGCCACTAGCCGTGGTTTTTCCATGTTCTTCGCCACCTCTTCCAGTTCGTTCCATAAGTCCTCTCTTAAAACAGGATTTGGGTTAGCATATATCGTAGCTAGCACCCACTCTTCATAGTTTTCCTTGTGAATAGTAGCACAAATAGCTTGAGGGCCAGCAAATGAGGCTCTCACATTTACATGATTAGTGTCCTAGACTATCTAGATCCCACCAACTCTGCCAACTGAGCCAACAATAGTAGATGCTGTGAAACCTAAATGATTAAAGAAATTACCCATTCTGCTAAAAGCCACTTTGGTCTCCATAAGGATCACTATTTCAAGTTTATGGATGTGAATAATCTCTACAAGATTCCGCTTGAATGTTTTATTGTTGGCTTCGTGGCAATTCCAAAACAACAATTTGAGCAAATCCATAGAAGGAGAGGTAGGTGGATTTGTCTCCAACGTTTTGATAATACTACGAATCCTACGATGATTGTCTTTCACTAATCTCATGGAGGCCATTTGAATCGAATGTAGTGGACTTAGTGGATCGCTTTCCCAACTTGGCTCTATTATCAGGCGAATTTGCTCTATTAAGCGACGCGATGAAGTGCTTCGTTTCCTGGTTCCAATAACAGAGTCATTGCACTGATCTGGTTCAAGTGTTCTTGTACTTCTAAGATCTAGATCTCTGGGTTCATGTGTTCTTGCCTCTCCATCTCTTAACTCACCGAGGTCTGGTAGTGTTGGGTTTATTCTTCCGTGATCTTTTGGGTTATTAGTTGTGTGTGTAATGTTTGTTGGTATTACCGTTTGGGTTGGTATATGGGTAGTCTCAACCATAGTAAGGTCAGTTTGGCATGGGGATATTTCCAATGCACAATCCATGTCAGATGTTTGTAATTGTGGTTAGATGCCATTGGTGCACCTGGGGATTCCTGCTTGTTCATAGACTGGTGAATTTGACATATTATATCTATGCAGATGTGTTGGTCTTACTTCCATTAGATGCGAACTTGGTTGTACTTGTGGTTATAGATCTGATTATGTTGATTTATTCTAGGCTTGGCCAACTTTGGATTTGCCTTTGGGATCTTTGGCTTAGTTTGGGCCAACTTGTATTTTGGATTCTCCTCGAGCTTTTTCATTTCCAGCCCGTGTGACTTTTTTTCCTTTAGAGCTTTTTCTCTGTTCATCTTGGTCCTCTTCTAGATATTTGAATTTGTTTTGCTTTTGGGTTGGGCCCAATGCTTCTTGGGCCTTCTTTGGATTGGTTTTGTTCCTCGCTTGGCCGCTAACATCCACAGCCCAAATGTCTCTTTCTCCTTCTGCACATGTTACAGATGACCCTTGTTCATAGAGCTACCTGTGGTTGAACACTGTTCATCAAAAACGACTAGATTCTTTGCCAGCGGTTGGGTGTTTGGCTCCTTGAATCTACATGCTTCCTTGCGATGATCTATTATTTCACACAGGAAAGAAAATTAATGAAAGGATTCATATTCAATGTTATAGCACTTACCTTCCAAGATAAATTTGGGCTTTAGTGGTTTTGTGAGATCAAGTTCAATGCATATATGAGCAAACTTTCCCTAGTAGCTATTGCTGTCGTCTAATCAATCTTGAGACGCTTACCAATGGATTTTGCAATTACAAATAGCATTTTATCCTGGTAGGACTCGATCGGAAGCTCTGAAAACTGAACCTAAATGGCGGTTGTGGTTTCCAGTGCTTCTGCTGGTTTGAAATTTGGTTCCCAGCGCCTTACAGTTAGGTAATGGTCCACGATGACCCATGGTCCTCCTGTGTAGACCTTATTATAGTCTTCCTTGTCTGTGAATTTAAAGTGGAAGTAGTTACTTCCTAAATCGATTGTGTTGAACTCCCCTTGAAGTTGCCAAATGTTTTTAACCTTCATGCATAGAATTCGATAGCCTATGCTTTCCCCCCAGTAATCTTATAATTAGAGTATTTTCCCCTGGTTTCCTAATCTTTTATCAAAGCGGGCAATTGCAGTTGTAGATATGCACCTCTGCTCGTCATTCTCCTCATCTGATGATAAGTTTTCAACTGCATCATCAAAAATATAGTTCCCATTTCTTACCTTAGTTAAAGCTTCCTTGAAGGATTGAGGAAGGGGAGGTTCCACAGAAGGAGTTTTCTGTGTGTTGGACTTGTCCTTTAAAACTTCAATTTCCATGATCATTGCTTGTTCCATCTCTTGGTCGTTTGTTTCATTTGTGCTCTTAATTTTCTTGGTACTTCTTATCAAGTGATCTTCCTCTTCTGTGGATTTCTCAAGGTTTGGTGAGTTCCAGTGATCCTAGTTGTTGTCGAATTGGTTTCTTGACATCTCAAGGTTTGGTGTTACGTATAAGTTATATATCAAGAAATTTGATTAATGCACTCCATCTTGCTAAATATTTACTTTTTTGGGAGGTAAATTACACATTTAATTTTTATAATCTGATTCACATTTCGTTTTGGGTCATTATGGTTTTATGTAAACAATTTAGCCTTATGCTTTGGTGCCGTTTGTTTGTCGGACTAGATTGGATGAAATTATTAGTATGGTGGGCTTGGATGAAGAGATTACTATTATGCAAAGAGATTTTGTATTTTGAATTCATTGACTTGATATAGTAGAGTTCCTAATATATATATACAGCCGTCTTTTATCCTAACCATGGTTTATACAAACTTAACAACTAACAGCTTTTTAACTATAGTAAAGTAACAACCGAACCAACTTAACTGAATCAGTTATTCTGTTCATCTGAGTGTTGAGCTATAGAAGGTGATGAGATGGACTGATCTGTATCTATACATGGTTGTGCTTTATCATGCCCCCTCAAGTTGGCAGATAAGGGAAGAACCAACAGCTTGGACTGAAGCCAGTGAAAGCGAGCAACGGATAAGGGCTTGGTGAGAATGTCTGCTAATTGATCAGAAGAGGCCACATGTTGGACAGACAAATTTTAGAAATCACTCTTTCTCGAATATAATGGTAATCGACTTTAATGTGCTTAGAACGAGCATGGAAGACATGAGTGCTAGTGATAGCTATGGTAGAAAGATTGTCGCACCAGAGAATATGAGTGGGAAAAGAGACATGAAGATCTGTAAGAAGCATGCCCAACCAACTAAGCTCAGTAGCAGTTTGAGCTAAGACACGATATTCAGCCTCGGAGTAGGACCAAGAAATAGTGGGCTGTTTCTTGGCAGACCAAGAAAGACACAAAACCTAGTAGTAGAGCGGCGATCGACAACGTTGCTAGCCTAATCAGAGTCAAAGTATGCATGGAGAACAAGAGAACCGGGTGAAAACTAAAGACCAAAAGTGAGAGTGCCTTTAATATAGTGTAAGATGCGTTTGACAGCATGAAAATGACTAACAAGAGGGAACTGCATATGTTGGCAAGCAGAATTGACATCAAAAGCTAAGTCAAGATGAGTAATAGTCAAGTATTGAAGGGCACCCACAAGACTATGATATAGAGATGGGTTGTCAAAAGGAAGATCAACATCAGAATGGGAAGATAAAGAGGATTTGATAGCCATAGGAGAAGCATAGGCTTTGCAATTAAGCATCCCAGTTTGAGCCAAAATCTCAGTGGCATACGTAGCTTGATTAAGGAAGAAACCAGTGGGAAAGGAAGTGACTGAGATTCCAAGAAAATAGTTGATGAAACCCAACTCTTCCATTAAAAAAATAGTATGAATATGATCCAGGAAAGAGGTAATATAAGAGGGATCACTACCAGTAAGAAGGATATCATCAACATAGATAACCAAAACGGTAAGAGAAGTAGAAGTTTTCTGAACAAACAAGGATGAGCCACAGTGACTAGGAAAAAAACCTTGAGATAGAAGATAGGTGGAAAAAGTGGAAAACTAAGCTCTTGGAGCTTGCTTAAGGTCATACAATGCTTTGTGAAGTTTACAGACCAAATGAGGGTGAGTGGAATCAATAAACCCTTGAGGTTGGGACATGTAAACCTCTTCTTTCAAAACTCCATGTAAGAAAGCATTACTAATATCAAGCTATTTGATGGTCCAATTAAAGTGAAGAGCAAGACATAATAAAATATGAATGGTAGGTTGCTTAGCCACTGGACTAAATGTGTCCTGGAAATCCACACATTCTTCTTGAAGATAGCCTTTGGCCACTAATCGGGTTTTGTACCGAGCAATGGAGCCATCTGAGTTAGTCATTAATCTGTACACCCATTTACATCCAATGGCCTGTTTGTTGGGAGGTAAAGAAACAAGGGGCCAAGTGAATTGTTTCTGCAGAGCTTGATATTCCTCAAGCATAACGTTGGTCCAAGATGGAGATTGAGAAGCTTCTGTGAAGGAAGTAGGTTCAATAACAGAGGTGGCAACAAAGGTAGAAGAAGGAAGATGAGACTTGGATCTTGTGGCCATATGATGGGTATTATGAGAAGTTGGAGGTGGAAATGGTAAATCAATAGTCAAGGTAGAGATAGGAACAGTGACTAGAGCTTCAGCAGCTTGGTAGCTGTTGGGGTAGCTGGATAAGCCAGAGGACCTGGAGTTGCTGCTGGTGCAACTGGATGAGACAGAAGAGCTACTGCTGTAGCTGCGGGTGCAGCTGGATCTGGATGGGATATATGGACTACATTTGGTACATTTGAGACTGCTACTGCAGGAACTAGAGGAGATGAAGGCTTTGGACTGATAGTCTGAGGGGAAGGTGTGGACTAGAAAAAGGAATGTAACTGAGTAAGAGAGGGAGATGAAGAAAACAACAAAGAAGAAGAGGAAAAGGGAAAAAGATGTTCATTAAAAACAACATGGCGAGATGTGTAAATTTTGTTGGTGACAGGATCCAAACATCGATATCCTTTAATAGCTGGATGGTAACTAATAAAGACACAAGGAATAGAGTGAGGTTGAAGATTGTGAGAAGTGTAGGGTTTTAACCAAGGGTAACATCGACAACCAAATGTGTGAAGAAACGAGTAATTAGGTGGTTTATGATAGAGAACCTCAAAGGGGCTGAGAAATTGAAGTTTAGTTGTAGGAAGTCGGTTTATAAGAACAATTGCAGTAGCCAATGCATCAAACCACAAATGCAAGGGTAAGGAATAATGATGCATAAGAGCAATGGTTGTTTTAATGAGATGGCGATGCTTTCTTTCGGCAACCCCATTCTGTGCTGGAGTATGAGGACATGTGAGCTGATGCAAGATGCCTTTGGAGGACAAAAAATTTTGAAATTCTTTAGCTAGATATTCACCACCATTATCAATCCATAAAATTTGAAGAGAAGTAAGAAATTGTGTTTCGGCCATGGCCTTGAATTCAAGAAATTTGGAAAAGACTTCACTCTTAAAATGAAGAGAATGCTAAAGTCATCAATGAAAACAACATAGTATTTAAATCCTGATATAGAAGTAGGGAAAGGGCCCCATACATTTGAGTGTATTAAAGCAAATGGCTTATTAACAGTAGAGTTTGACAAAGCAAAAGGTAATCTATGTGTCTTAGAGACACAACAATGAGAACATAAACCAGTGGTAGTGTGGGAAAATGAGGAAAATTTAGAAGTACCAGCAATGTGTTAAAGTTTCTTGAATGATGAATGGCCTAATTTGAATTGTCAAGTAGGTGCAGAAATAGAAATGTTGTGATAGCAAGTAGCTAGATGTGAGCTAGATGTAGAAAGAGGAAGCTGATAAAGACCATTAGAATGGCAACCTTTATGCATAATTCTATTGGTAGCCTTGTCCTGAATAGTAAATGTATTAGCATCAAAAGTGATAGAACAGTTGTTATTAGAAGTGAGTTGGTGAATAGAGAGCAAATTAGAAGACATGGAAGGCACAAGGGGAATTTTGTTAAGAAGGAGAGGAGAAGGTGTTAGAAGAATGCCTTTACCTATATTGTGACTAGGAAGTGAGGAACCATCTCTAATAGTGACTTGATCCGGACCATGATAGGACTCATGTAAAGAAAAATTAGCCAGATCATTAGTAATGTGATCAGAGGCTGCTAAGTCAATGTACCAGTTAGCTGGTGGTGCAGATTGTGATGTAGAGATAGCATAAGCTTTAGGAGCAAATCGAGGCTGAGATTGAAAAGAATTATCCATTTTGTACCAGCACTCTAAGGCAGAATGATTCATTTTGCCACAAATCTGACAGATAACAGCAGATGAGGAAGAAGGAGAAGCATGTTGTTAAGACTACTGAGATCCAGGTAGTCTTCCTCCTCTGTGAGAACCTCTATATAATCTACCTCCATGTCTGTTGAAATTGCCTCTAGAGCCTGAATGAGTAGGACCAGAATTGCTTCCGGAAGATCTAGAAGTTGAAGAATAAGATTTATGACCTCTAGTGGCTGCATATGCAAATGGGATTTTAGATGCATGTCTATGCTTAATAGTATGTTCAATATGAATTTCTTTAGAACAAAGTAAAGAGCATAAGGACGCCATTGAAATTGGATCTGATCTTGTTTGGATTGTGGTCTTGAATGCACTGTATTCGTCAGGAAAACCATTGAGGATTAAGAGAACTAAATCTTTATCATTCACAAGAGAAACAACTAATGCCAATTGGTCTGCAATGGCTTTGATGTGAGACAAATATTCCTCCATAGTTGATCATTTTTTCGTCAATCGACCAACCTTATTCTTTAATTGATGAATGTGTGACCGAGATAAGGAGGTGAATCTCTTTTCAAGAACAAACCATACCTCACAACTGGTTGTGCAATGGAAGACAGAGGTGAAAATTGTTGGGGATAGAGTGGTAGTGATGCAACTCAGAAGATGTGTATCAATGGTTAACCATTGTGCATGTTTTGGATTCAGAACTTCTTCATTGCTTGAATCAATTATAGTTAGAGAAGGACAGTGCTTCGATCCATCAATATAATACAAACTCAACAACTAACAGCTTTTTAACTATAGTAAAGTAACAACCGAACCAACTCAACTGAATCAGTTATTTTGTTCATCTGAGTGCTGAGCTGTAGAAGGTAATGAGATGGACTGACCTGTATCTGTACACAGTTGTGCTTTATCATTATGGTGGTATTATGTAGAAGGTATAAAATAAATTGTGTTCTACAGCGATGGTATTAGTTGGTTAGGATTAAATATATAAAATTTCTTATTTTGTAAAATGTAATTTTGTTATCTTTGTAAAATAAGGCAAAATTATTTTTTTCCCTCCAATTCTTCAATTCTATGGGATTAGAATAACAGTCCCACCTTTCTCATGGGATTGTTTGTTCATCCCCTTCTTGAGGGGGGGACTATTAGTCCTAAGACTTCTGTTCCAGTCAAACACAATTTTTATGGGACTTGTGGGGTTACTAATTCAATCCCTGGATTTGTTCAATTTGTTATTTTAGTTTAAATTAAAAGTTAAAATTATATTAGTTTTGAGACATTTATCATTCTTATGTATACGTAAAAAAAATTAACAAAAATTTAGAGGAAAAGAATCAGTTTGAAACTAAACTTTGAGTATAGGAGCTAAATTATTTAAATTTAAAAAATTGAGACTAAAATCTAAATTAAACTATAGAGGTGAAAGATATAATTTATCTTTTTTTTTTCATATATTTTTTTAGTGAAACTTCTTACTAAAATTGTGAAAAATTATTAGATATTTCTAAAATAACATATTCTATTATATACATAATATTCTCAATTAGTGAGAAATCTTAACATATATGAATTGGATCAGCGTTTATATTAGAATCATAATCATGTAACAAAAGTGAGTCATCATGTTTTACTTGTAACATTTGACCCTACATAATTGATGGTGCTCTAAATTTGAATAATTATCCTAGAAGTGTATGGATCTGGTATAAAACAAAGAGCAAGACATCCATAATTTTAGACATATAAATTTATCAATAATGATGTGACAAGAAAATTGAACCTTATATCATTGTGCTGATAATAAATTAAAAGTTGACAGTTACTATATTAAACGTATATATTCCTAAAAGCAACCACCCAGATTGTCATATGTCAACAAACATGTAATTTTGAATATTAATGACACACTAGAAACTACAACTCCCCGCCCACTGCCACACCTTTCAAAAACAAAAAACGAAAAAAAAAAACAAAAACTATAAGCTTCACAAGAGACAATGGTTGCATCTTGTAATGACCGTCAGTTCACTCTCACTCTCCTTTCCTGTCCCTATGTAGTTTTTGACATGGCCTCTTCTGCCAAATTCAACTCATCCTAATCTCTCCACCATCGCCATGGCCAACGATGACCAAAACTCCTTTCTCTGCCACCTAACCATCCTCCTAATCACCGCCTCAACCGCCGCTCTCGTGATCATCATTGAGAGGGAGATTTATAATCTGGCTTTGGGCCATGGTAGAAGCCGGACAGAAGATGGCCGAGCACGGTTGGGCCAAGCTGACGTGGGCCTATTTTGAGGTGGTTTTCCTCGGTCGAGGTCCAAGAGCAAGTTGGGGCCGAGCTACTTGGGCCTGTCTGCGTCCAGAATCGGTCTTGCTCGGCTGAGGGTCAAGCCCCGTGTATGGGCCGAGCTTACTTGGCCGAGATGGTCACTGGCCGAGATGGTCACCTGCCAACCCGGGTTCCATGGTTCACACGTTTAGCTCGGCGGGAAGGCTTTCTGTTTGCCGGCTCGACCTCTCTGGAACTCGGCTCTACCGGAATGCTGCTGAGCTCGGTTGTTATGGAGCTCGGCGAGTGGACACTGGGACTCGTTATGTAGCCCGGTTATGTGAAGCCGAGGTGATGCCGCCGAGCTGCCGAGTTCCCGGTAATATTGTCTGGCAGTTTGGTTAGGTGGTCTTCACTGGAATTGTGCTGACAAATGGGAGAGCAGCTCCACGTGTCAAGAGACTAATGGGTGCAGAGTTGAGCACAGAAAGTATATAAGCATGATTACGCCCCCCATGTTGGGGATGAAACATCATTTTGGTGAGAAACACTCATTGTGATACATCTCTCTCTTGATCTCTCTCTCTCCCTGAGTGTGTGTGCTAACTTGATCGTCAGAGGGGTTTTCCGGCCACACACCGCCGGGTAGCTCACCGCCGTTGTGCTCGCAGGTTGATCGGATAGACAAGGAGTTTGGACGAAAGGAGTACGGACTCTGCGAATATTTGCTCCCCGTACAATTGGCGCTGTCTGTGGAAAGAGTTCAACAGACAAAACTTTATCTTCCAAGCTCATCTGATCATCTTCCATGGCGAATAATGACGAAATACCGTTGTCCGCCATTGATGGTGTCACCCCGGAGTCAGCAAGACGGAGAGACGGACTCCCCGCCGTTCCAAACATGGCGGACCTAGAGACTTCCCCAGGAGGACATTCAAGAGACGCATGTGAAAAGTGCGCTAGAAGTTTTGGTCACTCGCGGAGCCCAGACGGACACTGGCGGCGAAGAGAATTGCACGCTCGATGTTTGGAGCACAAGTTGAGGGACCAAGACACCGTCATCCAGAGAATGGCGGCGGAGATGGAAGCTCTCAAACGGCATGTCAAAGGAAAGGGCGTTGCTGGAGTGGGAGACCACAGTGAGTGCACCCAACCATGCCGTTTAGGCAGTCAGAGCCAGCGGCACACTCCCTCCCTTTCTATCACCAGAAGTTACAGGGTTAGAGATTCTGACGCGCCTGTAGAAAAGTCTAGCGCGCAAGATAGTACTTATGAACCCTCACGTCCGGTGACGACGTCGAGATATTCCTACTCTGCTCACTCAGAGGACTTGCGGGTAGTCTTGAAGGAGCGGGCTCGCCGGCGAGAGACTCAAAGGGTGCTGGTGCTCCAGCGGCTATCTTACAGGGGTCATGCCAGTGAAGAGGTCATAATGCCACCACCCCGCCCAGCCGTGCCTCTCCTTCTAGACACAGATTTAGCGAGGCTGAACGCCACCCCCTTCTCCCTTGAAATAGAAACCACATCGCTCCCCACGGGCTTTCACTAGCCTAAGTTTACGCTCTACGATGGAAAAACCGATCCATACATGCATGTAAGCCACTTTCGCCTGGTCATGGCCGGACATAGGCGCAATGACGCTCTTATGTGCCTTATCTTCCCGTCGAGTTAGGGTGAGATGGGCTTGAAGTGGTTTGAGAGGCTGCCGGAGGGAAGCATCGAAAGGTGGCAGCAGTTGGCGGAAGCCTTTGTGACTCGTTTCAAGACCAACACTAAAACGCCAAAGGAGGTGGACCACCTTCTCAGTGTCAAAATAGAGTCGAGCGACATACTCAAGGCATACAATTCCAGATACTGGGAAACTTTCAATGAGATTTTAGATTGCCCGATCAACCTGGCAATTACCTAATATAAGTGCAGTCTCCCGGTCGGACATAGGCTGCGGGACTCGCTTACCATGAACCAGCCGACATCCATGGGCCAACTAATGCAGCGCATCAATGAGCACATCCGAGTAGAGGATGATGTGGCGGCGTCCACTGCAAAGACAATTCCGGTGGTAACAGACAAGAGGTCGGCTGGCAAGGTACACGCGGTCAGACAGGAGACTACCCGTCCAAATGATCGCGCCGAGGAATCTGACCATAGGTCAAATCATCGAAACCGGGGAAGGGGTCGTCGGAATGACCGGGTTGAATACCCCCGCGATGACGTAGCTGATGCTAACAGAAGGTTGAAAGCTCGGACGGGCATCACCATGGTCTTTAAGATTCCAATCTATCGCATACTTAGTTAAATCCGTGACGAGGATTACGTCCGGTTTCCTGCTAAGTTAGGCGACGCGCAAAAGGGCTTCAATCTGCGGTACCGCTGCACATTTCATCGGGAGAGAGGACATCAGACAGAGGATTGTTTGCCGCTAAAGCAACACTTGGAGGAGTTAGTCACAGCTGGACACTTAGATCTTTACATTGATGGGGGTGTTAAGGCCGCACATCCCGCCCCGGTTGATCTGCATGGACTGGAGGACTTGGAGGCGCCTCCTCAAGGGGTGGTTAATGTGATCCACAGCATAGTGGAGTCGGCGCGTGTATACGAGCTCCGAGGAATGATCAAAAAGACAGAACACATGAGGGAAGTTTTGTCAGTCCAGCCCGCGATCAAAAGGGGGAAGACTGAGGAAAAAGATGTGATTAGTTTCTCCACAAGGGACCTAGAGCGCATTCAAATGCCACACAACGACACCCTAGTGGTCACTCTTCGCGTTAGAGAGTTCGATGTCAAGTGCATCTTGATTGACCAGGGAAGCTCGGTTGAAATTATGTACTATGATGCGTTCAAACAACTCAAACTCTGAGACACAGACTTGGCTCCGGCAAGTTCGCCACTGGTAGGTTTCAACTCGCAACCGGAGTGGCCTTTGGGAAAAATAATTTTATCGGTCAAAGCCGGATCCGTGGTTAAGTAAGTAGAGTTCTGGGTATTGCAGGTGTCGTCTACATACAATCTGATCCTCGGTAGGGGCTGGCTTCACACTATGTAGGCTGTAGCGTCAACCTACCACCAGGTTATGAGATTCCCCTCAGCTATGGGGGAAATTGAGAAAATTTGGGGCGATCAAGTCATGTCGAAGCAATGCTTCGTGGCAGTGAACGGGAGCCGAGCTGTCAAAGGCTTCGTGTAAATGATTGATGGCCCAGAAGACCAGAGTGTCCTTGATGACGTGGGCACCAGGGCCGAGGACAAAGCTGTTGAAGAATTGGTAGAAGTATGGATCGACATGGAAAGTCCAAACAAGTTCTTTTCGCTCGGATCAAGCCTGACTGCTCAAGAAAGGACCGAGATGGTAGAGTTCTTGATGGCAAATATCGAAGTCTTCGCATGGTCGCCCTACGACATGCCTGGCATCGATCCAAGTTTTATTTGCCACCAACGCAATGTTTTTCCTGATGCACAACCAGTCATTCAGAGAATAAGGAGGTCGGCTCTTCATCACGCCGAGGTAGTCGCGGAGGAGGTAAGGAACTTGCTTGAAGCACGGGCTATTCAGGAAGTGCACTACCCTCGATGGATTTCGAACACGGTCGTAGTACCCAAGAAGAATGGGAAGTGGCGAGTTTACAAGACCGTCAACCGAGCTTGCCCTAAAGACAGCTTTCCTCTGCCCAGAATAGACCAGCTGGTGGATTTGACGGCCGGACATAAAAGGCTCAGTTTCTTGGATGCCTACCGCGATTATCATCAGATTGCCATGCATGGCCCCGACTGTGAGATAACCTCTTTCACCACTCCAAGGGGACTCTTCTGCTATCGAGTCATTCTTTTTGGTTTGAAAAACACCGGGGCAACTTTCCAAAGGATGGTGACCAAAATGTTCGCCCCTCTGCTAGGCCGGACGATGGAGGCTTACATCGATGACATGGTGGTCAAAAGCAGGCATCAAGGAGACTACTTGTCCGACCTAGCCGAGATGTTCGCCATTCTCACACAGCATAAGCTATGCCTGAATGCGTCCAAGTGTGCCTTCAGCGTGGGATCCGAGAAATTCCTAGGCTTCCTAGTCATAAACCGAGGCATCGAGGCAGGTCTCACACAAATCAAAGCCATACAAGAATTAAAGCAGCCTAACTCGGCGAAGAACGTGCAACATCTGGCCGGAATGGCCGCCGTGATTAATCGATTCATAAGTCGGTCATCAGATTGCTGCCGCCCTTTCTTTCGAGCCCTGAAATCCAAGTTTTCGCGGGACGAGGAATGTGACAGGGCTTTGGCCGAGCTAAAGGCATATCTGTCTTCTTCTCCGTTATTGGTGACACCAAAGCTCGACGAAGAACTCTACTTTTATCTGGCCGTTTCTCAGCATGCAGTTAGCATAGTGCTTGTACGGTCAGAAGCAATCCAGCATTTCCCCATCTTCTACATGAGCAAAACCTTGCTACCGGCAGAGTCGAGATACTTGCCGCTAAAAAAACTTGCCTTGGCGTTGATGATGGCCTCCAGGAAGTTGGCGCACTATTTTCATGCTCACACAATCATCGTTTTGACCGAGTTCCCATTCAAAGCCCTGTTCGAGCGAGCAGATTTCTCCGGTCGAATTCTCAAGTGGGCGGTCAAATTGGGACAATTCAACGTCAAGTTCCAACCCCGAACTACCATAAAAGCACAGACATTAGCCGACTTCGTTGCTGAATTCTCACATGGAATTTATCCAGTATGCCCAGTGGATCTTGTTGCGGTAGCCGAGGAGGTGAATGCAGGCTCGCCAGAAATTGCACGGCAGGGCAATGTTGGCGACGCGAAACTTGCGCGCCCCGCCATAGAACCTCCAGACGGCATAGTACTTTAGCCCGGCGTTGCGACTCCGGACTTGGGCATGGCAGATCAACCTGTTGGGCCCGGTGTTACATTGCGGATAGGAGATGAAATGGAATCGAACAGCAGCGAACTAGAAACCGAACAGGTGAGCGACTGTGATCCGATCGACCTTCAAGCCTCCCAGGACCCCTCAGAGTGTTGGAAGCTCTTGTCGTTGAAATGTGAAAACTTTTTGTAGATGGAGCCTCAAATCGTCACGGTGCTGGGCTGGGCATAGTTTTGATCTCCCCAGATGGTCTGACCATCGAACACTCTATCACACTCGGATTCCCTTCGTCAAACAATGAGGCTGAGTACGAGGCGCTGCTGGTCGGACTTAAGAACGCGCTCCAGGGGCGCGCATCTGAGCTGATGGTTTACAGCGATTCCCAGCTTGTTGTCAACTAAGTGTCTGGGGTTTATGAAGCTAAAGATGACAGAATGGCAAAGTACCAAGCTCTGGTAAGAGACCACATCAAGCGATTCCAGGCGATAAGGGTCCAACAAATTAGACGGGAAGAAAATGGCCGCGTGCTTGAGTTAGCCGGTCTGGCTTCCATGGTCGACAGAACATCTCCCAGTCCTCTCCTGATTGAGTTTCTTCCAAGGCCTAGTATAGAGGAACCCGAGCAGACAGAAGTACTCTGCACCGAGCTTGCCCCTTCTTGGATGGACCATATTATCCTCTTCCTAAAAGAGCGGACCCTTTCGGCCGATAAAAAGGAAACGCATAAAGTCTGGGTGAAGTCAGAGCGGTTTTGGCTCTCTCTATCTGGCACTTTATACAAGAAGTCTTTCACCAGTCCTTATCTCAAGTGTGTACACCCAAACAGCGTGGAAGCTTTCCTGTATGAAATTCATGAAGGCATATGCGGCAGTCACATCGGGGGCCGATTTTTGGCCTACCGAGCTATCTCGCAAGGGCATTGGTGGCCGTGCATGCAAGTGGACGCTCAAAAATATGTTCGCAAATGTGAGAAGTGCCAGAAGTTCGTCCACTAAATTCACCAGCTGGCCAGAGAACTTCTTCCTCTCACAAGCCCTTGGCCTTTTGCGATGTGGGGGTTGGATATAGTGGGACCACTCCCAACAGCACCAGGCAATTGGAAGTTCTTCATCGCGGCTATGGACTACTTCACCAAATGGGTTGAAGCTGAGCCCTTAGCAACAATCAAGGAGAAAGACGTCAAATGGTTTGTTTGGCAGAATGTGGTAATGCGGTTTGGCATCCCCAAGATTCTGATTTCTGACAATGGCACCCAATTTGATGGGCGCTTATTTAGAGGATTTTGTGAAGAATTGAAGATCGAATTCTACAACACCACCACGGCTTACCCGCAGTCCAACGGCCAAGCCAAAGCATCAAACAAGACCATTCTTGATGGGTTGAAGAAAAGACTTGAGAAAGCCAAAGGAAAATGGGCCGAGGAACTCCCAAGTGTCCTTTGGGCATACCGGACGACCCTGAGGTGATCTACTGGGAAAACTCCTTTTACTTTGGCATATGGCATGGAGGCGCTCATCCCATTGGAAGTTGGCATGCCCACCATCCGCAGTGAAAGTTTTGAGCCCGAGCTGAACTCTGAAGCCATCGCCCTGGAATTGGACCTAGTGGAGGAGCACTGAGACAAGGCTCTAATCCATGTGGCCACATACCAACAAGAACTTTCCTGAAAATACAACAAAACGGTGCACCCCAGACTGTTCAAAGTTGGGGATTGGGTTCTAAGAAAGGTGATGGGCAACACACTGGTGCCGGGGTGTAGACGTCCCCGAAGGACCCCGCTACAGTTCGGACTCGATTCGTGTCACGGCTCTTAATCTGAACCAAAGAGTCCAAATCCGGCAAATCGTTTTGAGAAACAGATTTTTGAAAAGAAGTGCCAAACATGGATTGCTTTGCCAGATACAGAGTCGCCACCTAAATATTTTTTATGGGGGAATTTAGGAAACCCTGACTCGGTGCCGAAGGTGACATGTCCGTCATCACCGGAGTTGTCTCGGCTCGGGAGCCTGGGTACGATCGGGGAAGGTCAGCTATGAGCACCCCCTTTCGCCCGGTCCAAAGACCGGCCTCTACTAACCGTGATATCCGTTTTTGAAAACGTTATGTGTTCTTATTCCATTTATTAGCCTAGAATTACTATGTTGTGCGCACAGTAAACAAGTATAGACTAGATTGCCTAATTTGGAAATGAGCATTGCATATCCGTTTGTTTCGAAAAATGTTTTGGAATTTGCTACTCGCAAGTAGGCTAAAAATACGGATTTCAACGAGCTATTCCAACTCAAGCATCCCAACCTTCACCCACAGGCATTCAAACAGTTTATCACATAAGCATCTAGCCACATGGTAAACATGTTGTCAAGATAGCATTTACACACATGCGATATGCTAAAACATGAAAATACTTACATAGTACTCCAAAGCTAAAACAGGGAACTCGTTAGTAATCAATGCATGATCTAAGTCCATGTTCAAATGCCTAATGCAACGCATACAAAATGCAATTAGAATAGGCTCGGCTAACCTAAACATGGCATGTGAAATGCAATCAATTGGTGCACGTATTCAATTTGGAATTTGAAATACAAATGCAGTTAGCATGATGTACCGAGCCCGGTGCATGCGAGACAAATGTATGGATGCACGCATGCATAGCATAAGGTATGCTAATTTAAACATGCCCTAATCTACCATCATAAGCAGGTAAATAAAGGGAAGAAAGAAGTGGGGGTTGGAAGACATGCACACACTCACCCACACTTATTACAAGTTTACCCTCGCTCGGAGGAACCAAAAGAATAATACAGATTAAATAACGAATTAACTAACCTAGCTAATTAATTATTACAAATTACCTAATTAGTTAACAAACTAACTAAGCTAGGAAAAATAGTAAACCGCCTCGGGAAGAGAGTTCGATGCACGCATGCTCGGGTCTTGCTCGGAAGTGCACTGCCATGCATAGGTTGCCTCTGTTTTCCATGCTATGCTCCTCTGAAGACTGCCAAAGTCTCAGGATTGGTTCCCTGGACATTGGGAGACACCACCGGCTGAGTAGAATGCCCACCGGTAGTGGCCTGTGATCACCGGCTGTGAATGCATCCATCGGCCATGGAAAGATTGCCGGTCGGCATTGGACACTGCCGGTCGGCAGAAGGTTCCTGCAGAATCTGCATTTGACAGCAACAGAGGGCAAGGCAGAGCATGGCAATACAATTCAAGGCATATATGCACCAATCATGTCCCTTATCATGTTAATGACTCAAAGGGACATGCTCCTTGGTTCTCGGACCACCAATCTCGCATTTCAAAGCGTGATGGCCCAAGAGACCAAGTTATGCATTTCCATGTCAAATGCAATGCAAACAATCAAACCAATGGGGACTTAACCTCTATCATGGATAGTCAAGAGGTCAAGCATGCATGCCAATGCAATGCAACCTAAGCATGTTAACTAGGCATGCAATACGACAATGCAAATGAGCAAGCAATGAACAAGCATGCAAGCTAGTGGACATGCAAGACATGGTGCAATCAAAGCATGCAAAGTGTAAGACATGTAACAACATGTAAAGATTGGACTTAAACATGATTTGGGCAGCTCTAATTAGGCCCAAAACAGTGGCCAAAGCCAAGGAAATGAGGCCCAAAACATACGCACACATGTATGCAAATATGGTCCAATTCCTAAGACACACCAAAGAAGCATTGAACTACACTTAGTGCAACCACACATGGCATGAACTAAATGACTAAAAAGCAGAATTTTAGCATGTTAAGACAAGGCCTAAAGATCACTTAGATGGCATCCAAATGACCTAAATTCAAAGGCATGCACAAATGCACTTTTAAGGAGCATACCACACAAGCTCATAAATCATCAAAGAGGAATCCAAGGCAAGCATACAAGCATGCTAAGGGGACTAAAATGATGCTATAAACGGTGCCAAATCATTAAAATAAAGCAAGTAACACATGCTATACCCTCACATACTTAAGGCCAACAAGCCAAAATGCAAAGGGACTATACTAAACATAGAAAATGTGAATCTAAAGACCCAAGACAGACCTTAAGAATGTTAAAACATGACCAAAAACTTCACAAAGCTAAGCCAAAACATGCAAGCATGGTGGTCCAAAGGCAAGATGTATTTCTAGGCAAAATAGAGGAATACAAAGCAAGTGTATGATGCACATGGAATCTCACCAAACCATCAAAAATTAGTGAATAAAACATGTGAAAATAGGCCCAAATAACCACTGATACACAACCATGGCATGCAAAAATGATGAGTTACTTTAGAGGGCCATGCAAGGAGTTATTAAGCACATGCAAGATAGACATTCAATATAACCAAAACAACTCTGGAAATGACTTATAGGGGTCCTAAAACCCACTAAAAAATGCCTGAAACAAGGCTTGGAAGCATGCAAATAGGAGCCCCTTTGGAAGGCCAAAAATGGCAACAAACAAGGCAACAAGGGAGAGGGCCACCCCTCTCCTTCTTAGGACTTTAAACCACCATCCTCACCACTGAAATCCCTCAAGATTTCGGTGGTGAGGAGGCCCAAACAAGGTGGTCCCGAAGCTCACCAAAAATAGCACAAAATGGGGCCAAACAAGGCCTAAGAGGGGGTAAACGACCCCAAACACAAAAGTGTCCTTAATGAAGTATCTTAAACACAAAAAAACAGAACTTTTTTATATTATACACAAAGCTCAAATCAGCAAGAAAGACAGGCTAAAATGGTGTGCAAAAACGGGAAATAAAGAGGGGAAATGGGTTACCTTTGTAGCCAAAAGGGGACAGCAGCCTCTAGACCCAAAAATGAAACCCTCAACCTTTGAAAACAAGACCCAAGAACCTCCAAGTGATGATGGAAGTGTTGTTCTAGGAGGTGTAGTTCAAATGGCCAAGAACTAGACCCTTTTGGACCCTTTAACCCACCTAAATGTAGAGAGAGAGGGAGATATATAGAGAGAGTGATATATATATCTTCTATATCAGATTTTTCTAACCTCTCAAATGGAAGGAGAGGCTCTCCTTATGTAGAGAAACCAAGGGGGCAAAGCTTCTCTTAGAAGCTTTGACCAAAAGGGCCAAGCTTCTCTTAGAAGCTTGGAGCAAAAGGGCCAAGCTTCTTGGAGAAGCTAGGCAAAAAAAAGGTCAAGAGGTTCAAGCTTCTTGGAGAAGCTAGGCAAAAGGGTCAACAGGTTCAAGCTTCTTGGAGAAGCTAAACAAAAAGGTTCAAAAGGGTCAAGCTTCTTGGAGAAGCTTTAAAAGGGTCAAAAGTGTAGACACCCCATTTTTGACCGTCCTCAAGACTTGGACGTCACCGTTTGAACACTCGGTGATTATCTATGTTTGTGTTTGTTTGGAGTTCCCAGAGGCCTCGGCTCGCGCGCCTTGCCTCAAGATCCCCGAACTCGACCGTTTAGTGTCTGGTTTCACACCAAACACTTACATCTTGCCTTTGAGAGGCAGGATAGGGCTTGTAGACCATCCCCACCCACCACTGGCATTGGCTAGAGGCCACCGGCTGGTTTTTGTCTCCACCGGCAATATAGTTTGCCGGTCGGCATATTTTGTTGCCGGTCAGCACTATTTAGTGCCGGCCGGCACTCCTTTTGGCCAAGGTGGCATTCTTGGCCGGCCGATTGCTGTTCATCTGCTTTTGCAGATATTTTAGGACAGCTGTCTTACTTTTTCTCCCCGTATGGAGGGATCTCCCTCTTGTGAAGCTTGTCTTGTAAGCTTTACAAGACAAAAGCTTCTATATAGAGGAGGTCTCTCTCTTGTTGCAAGGGTTGGAGATTTTAGACATTTTAGGGAGAGGAAAACACAGACCAAGCTCTGGTTTTCTAGGGTTAGGGTTAGATACACACTCTATCTCTCTTTCCCTCTCTTTTGTGCCCTTGTGTGTGTTTTAGTCCATACTATTGCACACAAGCACCTAGTGTTTCACCTTCCTCTTGAAGCTGAGGTTCTAAGGGGTTTGTTTTGAAGTTTTGGTGTTGGATTCAAGCTAAAGGAGGCCATTGGAGCACCATTTGTAAAGGGGTCATCAAGGGTGAGAATCTAGTTCCATTTTCCCCCATTTTTGCATTGATTTTCTACCTACCTTAGAGCTATTTTTGTGCTTATTGTATAATACAAAAAAGTTCTATTTTTGGGCCCTCTTTATTGTTTATTAAGAGTGTTTTGTGGTTTGAGGGTTGTTGACCCCTCTTAGGCCTTGAAAGGCCTCATTTTGAGCCATTTTGTGTTAGCTCCGGGATTTTGGTGTTGGGGTCTCTTCACCACTGAAATCTTGAGGGATTTCAGTGGTGAAGATGATGCCTTGAAGTCCCAAGAAGGAGAGGGCCACCCCCTCTCCTTGTTGTCCTTGAAAAAGGCATGTTTTGGCCTCTTGAGAGAGCATTATGCTTGAGTGTGTGTTGAGCATGTTTAGGCTATTTTTCATGCTTATATATCCATAATATAACATGATTTTAAGTTGGTTTTGGTACTCCATGCATGCTTAGCATAGTTGCCTTGTAATGCCTTGTTATGCCTTAACATGTCTTAGGTTGTTAGCCTTTGTTGGAGCATGTTTTAGGCTTGCATTTGTGAAGATTTTGTGCTTATCTTGCCATGTTTTAGGTCTGTCCCTAAGTGTTTGGGTTGATTTTGGCATGCTTGATATAGCTCCTTTGTATTTGGGCTTGTTGGCCTTGAGTATGTGCATGTGTAGCATGACATCTTTGCATCGATCTGGTGATTTGGGGTCCCCCCACATGTTATTTCAGTCCCATTTCCATGCTTGTTTGATTGCCTTGCATGCCTCTTTAATGCTTTGGAAGTATGTGTTGCATGCTCCATGTTTTGGTGTTTGTGCATGCCTTTGTTTTTGAACCACTTAGATGCCATCTAAGTAGTCCTTTAGCCTTGTTTTAACATGCTAAAAACCTGTTTTTAGTTGCTTAATGCATGTCATGTTTGTTGTGATAAACGTGCTTCAAAGCTTCATGACTTGCTTCAAGTACTCGGACCATGCTCGCATGCATTTGCTTGTCTTGTTTAACTTGGTTTGGCACCATTTTATAGCATGATTTTAGAGTTTATAATGCATGCTAATTAGTCCATGATTCCCCCTTTCAAATGTGTTTGAGAGCTGTTCAAATTGTGCCCAAGTGTTGGCCCTTGTGTGCATGTGTGTGTGCATGCCATCTAGCCCTCATTTTATGGCACTTTGGCTACTGTTTTAGGCCTATTTTAGAGTTGCCTAATTCATGCATAAGTCCATCTTTACATCCATTTGCATGCCCCTATGTTTGCTTGTATGCTTGCATAAGTTAGTCGCCATGCCATGTTGCATCCTTAGCTTGCATGCTTAGGTTGCATTGCATCCTGCATGCATGCCTTGTTCCTTGACTTGATGATAGGAATTGGGCCTTGTTTGGTTTGATTTGCTTTGCATGCATTTGAAATCAAAGTTGCATACTTGGTTCTTTGGGCCATCATGCATGGAAATGCGTGATTGGTGGTCCGAGAATCGAGGCACATGCCCCCTTGAGTCACCACAATGATAAGGGACATGGTTGGTGCATATATGCCTTAAAATATGCTGCCATGATTTGTCTTGCCCTCTGTTGCTGTGAGTTGCAGGTTTTGCAGGAATACTTTGCCGATCGGCATTGTTAAGTGCCGACCGGCCATTCCTTCTATGCCGATAGCTTCATTAATGGCTGGTGGCCACATCTCAGTGCCGGCGGCAATTTCATTCAGCCGGTGGTGATCCCCTCTGTCCAAGGAAGTAGTCCTGAGGTTTTGACAGCCTCCAGAGGAGTGAAGGAAGGAAAACAGAGGCAGCCCATGCATGGTGGCACGCTTCTCGAGGCGATTTACTGTTTTCCTAGATTAGTTAATTTGTTAATTAATTAATCTGTAATATTTAATTAGCTTGTGTAGTTAATTAATTTGTAATATTTATTTGGTCCCTCCGAGTGAGGGCAAATCTGTAATAAGCGTGTGTGGGTAGTGTGTATGTCTTCCAATCCCCACTTCTTTCTTCCCTTTTACTTACCTGCTTTAATGGTTAGTAATAGGACACATTTAATTTAGCATGCCTTATGCTACGCATGCGTGCATCCATGCATTTGTATTACATACATTAGGCTCGGTACATCATGCTAATTGCATCTGTATTTCAAATAAAAAAAAAAACTGAATATGTGATAGTTGTGCATTTTCACATACCATGTCTAGGTTAGCCGAGCCTATCCTAGCAACATTTTGTATGCGATGCATTAGGCATTTAACATGGACTTGGATCATGCATGTTTGCTAACAAGTTCTTTGTTTTGGCACGGAGTACTATGTAAGTATTTTAAATGCTTTAGCATATCGCATGCGTGTGAATGCTGCCATAACAGTATGTTTACCATGTGGCTAGATGCTTATGTGTTAAACTGTTTTAATGCCTGTGGGTGGAGGTTGGATTGTTTGAGTTGGAAAGACTCGTTGAAATCCGCATTTTAGCCTACTTGCGGGTAGCAAATTCCAAAGCATTTTTAAACCGAACGGATATGCAATGTTTATTTCCAAATTAGGCAATCTAGTCTATACTTGTTTGCTGTGCGCATAACATAGTAATTCTAGGCTAATAATTGGAATAAGAACACATAACGTTTTCAAAATCGGATATCACGGTTAGTAGAGGCCGGTCTTCGGACCGGGCGAAAGGGGGTGCTCATAGCTGACCTTCCCCGATCGTACCCAAGCTCCCGAGCCGAGACAAACTCCGGTGATGACGGACATGTGGCCTTCGGCACCGAGTCAGGGTTTCCTAAATTTCCCCATTTTAAAAATATTTAGGTGGCGACTCTGTATCTGGCAAAGCAGTCCATGTTTGGCACTACTTTCTCAAAAATCTGTTTCTCAAAACGATTTGCCAGATTTGGACTCTTTGGTTCAAGATTAAGAACCGTGACACAAATCGAGTCCGAACTGTAGCATGAGGCCCGCGCGGGCGCGTCTACAGTTTCTGGCGACTCTGCTGGGGATGTTTAGAGAGCTTGACTCAAACTCGTGATATCCTGTTTTGATTACACTTATGTGTTTCTTTGCATTGCATGTGCATTGGTGCGCCTAGGAACACAGTGTTTGCTATCTGCCATTCCTGAACGGTTTGCTGGAGGCTTGTCTTGTCAAGGCATGTCCATAAGGCTGACCGGCTATGGGCTCTGACAGCATGGGAACACAAACCCCGGTTTTACCGGGGCACCCTTTTCGACCATTCGACCTAGTGCATATTCGGATCCATAGTGACCATTCCAAACTAGGACAGGTTGCTTACCCGATTATAGGTTGTTTGAAACTGCTGTGTGCATAGTGAAACCCTAGCTCCTGACAAAATAGGACAGGGGAACCCTACCTCAACATAGGGGTGTTTTGGTTCTCTTTACTTGCTATGTGCTTTTTAGAATGTATTTCTACAGGGAAAGTGCATATCGGTTTGCAAGTTTGAGTATCGTACCTGAGGACACCGGTATCAGTGTCAGTTATGAGAATCAGTTATCTGTGGGTATCCGGTTCAGTTTTGGGACAGTAATTTCTGGGAACAATGATCAGCAGTGGAGTACAGTTGTTCAGCTACACCAGTGTTTGATCCGTTTTGGGCTGAAATGATGTTTGTTTCTCCTTTCAGTTCAGAGTATCCAAAGTTGGTACAGAATAGTCAGTGTCCCCCTTTGCCGCGGCAGGGTTCGTAATGATGCAGAATTCAGAAGAGGTTGCGGTCATGACGACTGCATTAGAGCAAGGGATCACCCCGCAAGGTGAGGCCAGCGTTGATGTGTCACATCCACCTAGGTCGCCTGTTGTGCACCCGGGTTAGGCTCCCCAGTTATACCAGGCTCGCGAGCCTACTACTTTTGAGTTGATGGGAATGATAGGTGACCTCCAAAGGTCTATGACGGATCTCGCCTATGGGATATCAGCTTCGCCCCCAGCAGCACCGTATGCCGGGAATTTCATGCCACAAGAGCCCCCGCTGCTGGGGCAGATTATGATAGAGCTCAGCCAGCCAGAGGTGGCTTCCAGCTACAGCCACGACATGTCAGCAACAACCGGGCTTCGCTCTGAAGTAGCAACCCAAACCCTTGACCAGGCTGAGGCCGAAGGAAAGGACAAGATGAAAGCAGATGCCGACCCCATTGAATAGCTGCTGTGGGCAGTCCAGACTTTGAAAGCCGGGGGGATGAACAAACAACAGGTATCTACGGTCGTAGCCAAAGCTGTGGGTGATGCTTTCCCCACTCCAACCGAAGGCAGTTCAAGCCAGGCAGAAAATCGGGACGGGCCCCGTCATGCCCAGACAATTCCTGCCATTCCCAACCCTGCACCGGGGAAAGGTCAAAAAGCCAAGGCAGCGCCAGCCGACCCTTTCGCTAGCACATCTAGCAAGGGTCCTCAAACTTCAAAGTATCTTCCTTGAGGACGCAGAGCCTTTCACGCCCTTTACATGCCTTTGTCTAGGGCATTTCTAATATTGGCCAAAAAGGGGCACCTTAAACCCCTGGAGCCTCGGCCACTCCCGAAGAATCTCCCCACTACTCACGATGCTACCTTGTACTGTGCGTACCACCAACAGTCCGGCCACAGCACCGACGGTTGTTTTCGCCTTCGTCATGAAGTGCAGGATCTGATTGATAATGAGGTTATTCTTCTGCCTACCTCGGCAAATTCCGTCACTACTGAGTTGTTGGATTTCGAGGATACTGCAAATTTGTGATCAGGGGTTGGACCACCTGCGGGCGGCGCTCGTTGTATTTCAGATGTGGTGTTTGGCACGCACTTTTTGAGCATTTGTAAATGCAGTTTTGTAGCTTCTGGCTTGGGTTTTTGGGTCAGTTCTCAGTTTTGTTTTGAGTCTGCCTCTTTGTTTTGAGTCAGTCTTTTTGTTTTTTGGGTCTGTCTTGTGCTACTGAGTCAGTCCCGTTGTATAGGATGTCGAGCGATTCGGGGTTTTGTTGCCTCGAATGCCGTTTTGTATTTACCCTTTTTGCTATCTTTTCGAGTCTGTCTCTGCTGTGCAGCCAGTTACATCCGAGAAACCTGAATGAAACGGCTGCGGCTATCCTGTTTCCGTGCTTATTATGTGTTTTGGGCTAGTTGTGCCAGAGGACTTGAATAGATTGACAGTACATCTCGTTTGCTCTCCTGTGCGCCAAACTCATTGCATTAACCTAAGTTTTTCAAAAAAAACAAACCTTTTGAACACTGCGGTGATAAAAATGAAGAGGAAGGAATTCCTTGGGTTTTGCAAAATTTTGATCATTTTGAGAGAAAGAGAAGCGTGCTAAGCCTTTTTATGAATGAAACCATGCTTGTCGGCATAAGTACTGAGAAGGACCCTGGCCCGATCCAGATTGGTTCCACACTATCTTCGACGCGAGCGATTTGTCGCCTTCTTAAAAACTTTCAAAAACAAATGTTTTACGCGGCCCTGCGAAGACCTGTGTGGAATCGCTCTTGAGATTGCGCAGCCTAGGATCGCTCTCAGCCTCAAGATTCAACCTGTTCAAACTTTGAACCCGTTCAGAACGTTCAGAAACTTCAACGGTCAAACATCATGCAAGGTCTGTATGGCCAGATCAGGAGCAGCCCTCGAGCAAAGAGGCACCCAAACCAAATCAGAAAGAGTAGATCTTGCCGGAAGAAGCTCGTGGAGCAACCGGGATGGATTCTCCTGCAAAACATTGCAATAGCCGTCTCCTAGACACAGAGAGGCTTCAATTTCAGAAACCATTTGGCATGGACTTGCTACACTTTTACCCTTTGAGAGGCTCGCTGGGCCAAAAACCCGGAAGGGCGGTCCAGGCAAAAGTTAGAGCAAGAGAAAAATACAGAAAAGCAAAAAAAAAAAAGAAAAGCAAAAAAGAAGAAGAAAGAAAAAGAAGTAAAAAAAGAGAAAATAAAAAGAAGCTCGCAAGGTCGAAAACCCGCATTGGGCGCCTTGGCAAAAGTGAGAACCTAAGAAAAGTGAAGGTTAAAATACCCGAGTGTACCTTAACCGGAACTACGTAAGGCTTGATTCCCATGTTTGGGATACGTAGGCAACTTCATCATGAAGTCCAGCCCCCAACGCTTTCACAGCGTCTCAGTCCATGCAATGGTTTCGATTTCATCCCAAAGTCCAATCACTAACACCCTCCAAGGTGATTGTGTCCATATATTTGTTGTGACTGTTTTCGTCATCGCTGTGTCCGAGAGTTCGACCACCGCCAATGAAGACTGTTTGCGCATTGCTGCGGCATCATCCCAAACAAGGGGCAACTTTCCGTTGCCACGAGCCGCCATTCAAACCAGGGGCAACTTTCCGTTGCCTCCCCCCTTTCAAACCAGGGGCAATTTTCCATTGCCTCCGATCCGAGGTTGCGCATCTCAAAGAGTAAGTTCCATGCCCGTTGAGCATTGACTGTTCGAAAAATAGTTTTTGAAAATTTTTACTGAGGTTGACTATTTTCTCGAAAACTATTCCATTTTCCAAAACTGGACCATTGTCTTGGACCCCAAAAGGAAAATTTTCAGTGCTTACGGCCTGACTTGCATGATTCCAAATCAAAAATCGAACGAGTACGTTAATCCGACTCTCATTTTGATCAAACTTGTTTTAGTAGAAAACCAAAACGAAAAGAATGGTTAAAATGATGAACTAGGGGCACAGTTGAGTCAGGCATTCTGTCTTTCCCCCGTCATGGGCGTACTCGCCAGAAGAGCACTCTACCCGCCAGAAGAAATAGCCGTGAGCTAACGGTATTGAGCATGAACCCGCAACTTCCTATTCATCCATCAATCACCTCGGGGAGGGATGAAAAATGAGAGAATGAAGAATAGAGAGGTGTGAGTTGAGAGAAAAGTGAGAAAAAGGGTTTTGAGAGAAAAATCCGAGCTTGAGAGTCGAGTGATGTGAGAATCACAAATCCGCAGGGGGTGGGAAACAATACCCAGATTGAACTGGCTCCTCGTGGTCTGAGGTTCCCCGTCTCCGTATAACGCGTCTGTGTGTCGTGTCTTTTGTTTTGTTTACCTTAACTCTTGCTTTGAGTCGGTTCCGAGCGTGTCTCGTTATGTTTAGGTTGTTTACCTTTTGTTTTTCATTATTGAGTCCTTTTCACTGTGTTCAGTTGCGGGCTTGATATCCCGGTTTGAAAAACCCTCATTTGATTTCAAAAATCATTCACACTCGGAATGTTGTGCCATTCTCTACATTTGAGCATGTTTCAACCATAGCTGGTTTCACCTTTGAAGCCCGTCTTGTCAGATTGGGCCGTTTGTTCAGAGTTTGCTGTGCGCAGAATGAACCGAATGCTGTGCTATGGGCTATATGCAGATCAATCCCCAACAGAGTAAGGGCTGTGTGTCCAGAATCCGACAGTGGGTTGCTTGGGTTATTTTGCTGTTGCCTGTTTAGTTATCTGATTATTACAGTGCAAGTGTTCAATTTTCAGACAACCAATCAATTCCATTTACATTGAGGTGTAACATGAAGGAATGCGATGCAATATATAAGATATGTAAATGTAACACTTTTTAAGCAAAAATCTGTTCATTTCATAGTCTTTTAAGTACAAAGTTTTGAAGGAAACAAAATCTGCCTGCGGCAGTACAAGGTAATCTAACTACCAAAGAAAAGAGGAAAAGCACAAGGAAGAAGAAAAATAACAAAATCTGTATCAAGTGCTCCAGGGGCCATCAGTCTGTCCTGGTCCTCTTCCTGGACGAGGGTCTAGGAGCATCATCAGCAACATCGTCAGAGCCCGAGCTAGAACTGCCTCTGGTCTCCTCCTCCGATGACTCGGACTCCGCCTCCGCCTCTGACTCCTCGTCATCGTCATCGTCATCGTCATCATCCGGGACTGGAGCTCGCGAGCTACTCCCAACATGAGTACGCCCTCCCCTGGTACGGGGAAATATCCTGTCCCCCTCATCTCTCTCCCGAACAGGAACAGAAGGTCCAGCTGGGGCACCTCCTGCCATAGGAATCTGGAAGGGAGGCTGAAAAGGTACATGAAGGGAAATGCATCAGTATACTGTGAACAGTTTAAAGGTGCAGAATGCAATGTATGAGTACAGCGTGAGAATGCCGTGAGCAGTTTAGCAGTACAGAGTGCGATGTATGAGTACAGTGTGTGCATGCCGTGAGCAGTCTAACAGTGCAGAATGCAGAATGCAGTGTGTCAGATGCTGTGAGATCAGTGTATCAGGTATGGTGCCATGAATCAGATTATGCAAAGTAGTGTATGAATGGTTTGAGGCCAGTGTCAGAAGAACATACCGGTATGCTGTAGAGGGCTAGGAGGTCAAATGTCCGCTGAAGCATCCCCATCATCGAGGCATTCATCGCCAACGCCTGACGGGTGTACTCAGAAGAAGCCTGCAAAAGTATCAGATGCATCAATATTCTGTGGAATATCAAGAAAGCTGAAATGAAATGACTGTACAGAAATGCAGTAATACATACCGGAGGTAAGTCGGGGACATCGATGAACTCATGACCAGCCGGCGGAGGGGCGAAGGGGAGCTGATAAGTCGTCCCACCCTGCCCCTGAAAAGTCAGTACAGCAGGCAGGGCGGGCCAGCCAGTCCCCCGTCCTCCTTGAGCTCTGCCCCTGCCACGGACCCGGGCCCTCCTCGCAGCCCCTACTCCAACTCCCGCTCCGGCTCCAGCCGCTGATGCCGCAGGCCTGGCCCCCTCCGCTCGACGGCCACCGCTCAGGGGTCGCATCAGGTATGTCCGCACATACTCCCCGTAGTCACCGGTGCCTCGGAAGTCGGCCTCCTCCCAGCCAATGGTGTAGTCGTCCATCTGCTCGCTGGCGAGTCTCTCGGTCTCCCTCATCTCTGCAGGAGGGTGAACCGGGACTATCTGCTCAGGTAATCCCAGGGTCTGGCGTAGAAAACGCTCCCCCAGGTACCAAGCCCGACAGACTGGGCCCTCAAGCAAGATTCAGAAATGCGAGGTCTCCTCCGCACCAGGGAACCGACCCCGCATCGCCGCCGGCAAGGATGCCCATGGCCGCCAAGTGATCTGAAAGTGACTGACAGTTTGTTATCTATTGTTATTGAAATATGCAGTGAGAAAGCGAAGCTTAAATAAACTGCAAGTAAAACATACCTCGGCTGGGGTAATAGTGTCAAAGTATCGGCGGAAAAAGCCGAAAGTCTCCCGCGGCCGCCGGGTGCACCTCCCGTCAAAGAGCTGTGAGAAGGGGACGACCGGAAGAGCCTCTACAACTGGTACGGGGGCAAGCCTAGGAAAGTAGGCGTAAACCCACAACTGCAAAACAGATGTCAGTATGACCATCAGATAAAGCAGAATACGGAATAAAGCAGAAATAGCAAAGCCGTGTGTTGTGCAGTGTATTGTACAGAGTGTACAGTGTGAGCAGTGTACAGTCAGTGTGAAGTAGAATGTATGTGTGTGCCGTGTGTACAGTATACAGCGAGTATAGAGCAAACTACAGTGTGTGCAGTGTACAGAGTACAGAAAAGATAGAACAGAAATGAAAAGCGGAGAAGAAGTGTACCTCCCAAGCCCGCCAGTAGCCTCCGAGGAGCTGGCCGCTGCCGCGCGAAGCCGAGCTCATGTACCCGTAGAGAGTGGACAGAGCCGCGCCACCCCAATCATAGTGCAGAATGTCCCGGACGTCCACCAGTGCGCTGAGAAGACAGAGAGGCACGGTGTTCGCCCGGTCGGCGAAGATAGTAGTCCCGAACAGGAACATGAGGAAGCCGCGAGCATACCTCTCCACGTCCTCCTGGGTCATCTGCGCCTCCTCCTCCAACGCGGGCTGGACCCAAAAGTGTACCTCGAACCAGGAGTACCGCATAAAACCTGGACGAGCTAGTGGTGGCGCCTCCCCCAACAGATAAACCTGAGCGGCGGTCCACTCATCCATCGCTGTGTCAAAAGGGATCGGATCACCCCCTACCCCGATGCCTGTGAGCATCGAGAAGTCATAAGGGGTCATCGTCATATCCCCTGCAGCGGAAAAGTGAAAAGAATCGGTGGTGTCCCACCACCTCTCAGCCAGAGCGGCCAGGAGAGGTCTGCATGTGGACAACCTGGAGAGCCCTCGGCAGAAGGCGCCGAAGCCCGCCCGGTCCACGATGCGTCGAACTGCATCAGGGAGCTCATCATACCACTCCCGTGCACCAGTATTCCCATACCCGCGAATGGTATGGAAACCCTCCTGTAAGCGGAAAATAAAAATTGCAAACAACATTCAAAATGCAGTTTTGAAAAGCATGCAGATAAAGTATGTGTGCAGGTTTGTCAGATTCAGACGAATACCAGGTGCCGGTGTGCTTACAGTGAACTACAGCGTGTGATGTGTCAGCGTGTTTGGGTGTTTCCAGAACAGATATAGCATGCGTGCAAATTTAGCAGATTCAGACAAATACCGGGTACCGATGTGTTTGCAGTGAAAAACAGTATGTGCCGTGTGTTCGAGTGATTCAGGGTTAGTGCAGTGTGTGTGCATGTGCCAATCTCAAACAAATGTCAGTTGTGTGTATGTTTACAGTCAACTACAGTCTACGGTATATCAGAATTCAAGCAGTTAAAGAATGCAACTAACTATGACAGTTTTGTATCCTACATTGCGGAAAGTAAAGCAGAAGATGAAGAGTTACCTCGGAAGTGCCGAATGAAAGGTGAGAGGTAGGCTCGCGTAGTAGTAGCTCAGGCGCCACGTGCCTCTCAAAGCTCCGAAACTGACGCAGGCCGTCGGGAGGCAGAACATGAACCGCCGGTCGATAGGTCGCTGGGTCGAACGGGCGCTGTAACGGCGCCCGCGTGGGCCTCGCGCTACAGTTCGGACTCGATTTGTGTCACGGTTCTTAATCTGAACCAAAGAGTCCAAATCTGGCAAATCGTTTTGAGAAACAGATTTTTGAAAAAGTAGTGCCAAACATGGACTGCTTTGCCAGATACAGAGTCGCCACCTAAATATTTTAAAATGGGGGAATTTAGGAAACCCTGACTCGGTGCCGAAGGCCACATGTCCGTCATCACCGGAGTTGTCTCGGCTCGGGAGCTTGGGTACAATCGGGGAAGGTCAGCTATGAGCACCCCCTTTCGCCCGGTCCGAAGACCGGCCTCTACTAACCGTGATATCCGTTTTTGAAAACTTTATGTGTTCTTATTCCAATTGTTAGCCTAGAATCACTATGTTATGCGCACAGCAAACAAGTATAGACCAAATCGCCCAAATTGGAACAAAACATTTCGTGTTTTGTTTTGAAAATGGTTTGCTACTCGCAAGTAGGCTAAAATGCGGATTTTGCCACCCTCAAGTGGGCTTTTGGAAAAGATGGTTTTGCCACTATCTAGTGGGCTTAAAATTCACAGTTTTAACGCATTATCCCAATTTAAGCAATTTGACCTCCACCCACAGGCATTCAAGCAGTTTATCTCATGTAAGCACTTAGCCGCATGGCAAGCATACTATTATGGCAACATTCACACGCATGCTGGATGCTAAAGCAAAAATACTTACATTGTACTCCGTGCCAAAACAGTAAACTAGTTAGCAAACATGCATGTCCTAGTTCATGTTATTTTGCCTAATGCAACACATACAAGGTGCAATTCTAGTTAGGCTCGGTTAACCTAGATATAGCATACGATATGCAACCAACTAATTCATGTATTCAATTTTGGAATTTTGAAAATACGAATGCGGTTAGCATGATGTACCGAGCCCGGTGCATGTTAACAGATGTATGAATGCACGCATGCATATCATAAGGTATGCTAATTTCAAAATGCCCTAATCTACCATCATAAGCTGGTAAATAAAAGGGAAGAAAGAAATGGGGATTGGAAGACATACACACACTCACCCACACTTATTACATGTTTACCCTCACTCAGAGGGCTCGAATTAATATTACAGTCCCAAAATAATGAATAAATAAAATTATTACAAAATTTCCTAATTAATTAAAAAAAAAAAAGAGGAAGCAAAAGAATAAAGATGGTGGCCACAGCCTCTGCCTCGGGGCGCGCAGATGATGCATGCTCGAATCCGTCCTGCCCGGAAAACCCGTACTATGCTCTTGTCGCTTCTGTTTGTACTGCCTTGTCTTTCTGAAAAATTCCAAAGTGCTGGAACAAGCTCTCTGCATCCTGCAGAGTACCACCGGCCAGACAGAATTGCCACCGGCACTCAAAAAATTCCGTCGGCACTTTATCAGGTTCATCGGCACTCCATATAGTGCTGGTCGGCACTAAATTCTACCGGTCGGCGGAAACTTCCTGCAATAGACAATCTGACAGCAAACAGAGGACAGGCAGTGCATAGTATGGAGTTTTTGGGCACATGTAAGCATGGTCCTACTTCTTATCATATTTTGGACTCAAAGAAGCATGACTTTCGATCCTCGAATCATCAATGGTACATGGTGAGTCAAAGGATCGAATTTGCCATTTGATATGAAAATGCATGCAACAAACAACATGAAAAACCGAGGCCTTATCAAGTTAGAGTCAAAGGTCCCGATGACCGGGGATCAAGGCACATTACATCACTTGAAGTATGAATGGTCCTTGACTCCCGCACTTGGTTTGACACCCCAAACCAAGTAAATGCAATGCATGCAATGCTCACAAGCCTCAAATGTGTCATGCCACCAAGATATAAAGCACAACAAACATTGTGCAACCAACATGACAAATGTACAATGCTAAGCATGCAAGGTACAAAAATGGTGCAAACATGGACCAAATTGACTACGGGATCGATGTGCTACACAAAGCTTAATGGAACAACTATCCAACAAACATGGAGCAAGCATGCAAGAGGGCTTAAAAATGGCAAATGGACAGACCCTTACCCTCCTCAAAACAGTGACCAAAAGTGCTTAAAATGATAGGCAATCAACTCATGTTAACAAGCAAATTCATGGTCCCAAAGTTAAGACACAAAAGGAGACAACTTACCTTCAATGACATGACCACTCATGGCATGATCAAGACAAGTAAAAAACAGAATCTATGCATGCAAAATAGGACCCCAAAAGCTCCTAATATGGCAACTAAGATATCCCCCATGAAGCAAATACACTAAGGCTCATTCTTAGGCATAAGAGGACACATCTTCAAGGCATGAAAGAGGCCATGCATGCACACATACAAGCATGATTCTTGGACTAAAATATGACCCTAGATGATGCCAAATCATGAGGGTAAACACAACCATGCATGTTAGAGGTCAAAATGCTCAAGGCCTCCAAGCCAAAATACAAAGCAACTCTAACAAACATGCTAAACATGACCAAGTTGATAACCAACAGATTTTAAGCATGGAAAAACAATGCTAAATGCTCCATGGAACCAAGCCAACACACACAAAAATCATGGCCTAATCATGGGATGCACTTTTAAGCAAGATGGAGCAATACAAAGCAAACATCACAAGCATGCAAGAGGGCCTAAATCCGACCAAAAACAGAGATTATGTAAGACCTAAGATGCCTAAAAAAGTACTGAAATGAAGCCAAGAAACAACAAGCACACATGCTATCCTTTTGAGCCCAAAAAGCAAGGAAACAAAACCATAAGGGGAGAGGGGTGTCCCTCCCCTATGCAAGACTTCAAACCAACTTTTTTGACACTAAAATACACTGATTTTTGGTGATCAAAAGATCAAAATGCTGAAGTGAACAAAACCTTATCAAAATGGCACCAAAATAGGCTAAACAAGGCCTAAGAGGGTGAGTTTGCAATCTAACCACAAAGTGACCTTAATGAAAGTGTTAGAGCAGGAAAATATGAGCCTTTTTTATGTTATACACAAGAGCCAAAACAATAAACAAAATAGGTAGAAAATCAATGCAAGTTTGGGGAATAAAAGGGAAGATGCTCACCCTTGAAGAACCCTTGAAGAACAAATGGCCTAACCTCCTTCTTTGGATCAAAACCAGTCCAAAACTCAAGAAACAACTCCCCCAAGTCCCTCAATCTCGGACTAAGGTGTAATAGTGTGTGTAATGGTGCAAAAGTAAGGTAAAACACACCTTTTGGGCCAAGAAACACACACAAGAAGGGAGAGGGAGAGAGGTATAGATATAATATGTATGTATATCTTCAAAGGCTGGTTTTTGCTTCTGTTTTTCTAACCTAGAACCAAGAGGAAAGCCTCCCTCTTATAAGGATCCCTCTTGCAAAGCTTATTCAACAAGCTTGGCTAGAGGGAAATCCCTCCATACACGTGTATGGAGGGGAAAGGAGTTGGTGCCAGCTATCACAGCTGGCACAAAATATCTCCAAAAAGTGGAGGAACAGTGGTCGGCTGCCCAAAAAAGCTATTTTGGCAAAAAAATGTGCCGACCGGCAACATATTATGCCGACCGGCAATAAAGTGTGCCGACCGGCAAACAAAATTGCCGATGGAAGAAAAAGACCAGCCGGTGGCCTCCAGCCACTGCCGGTGGTGTATGGGGGTGTCTCACAAGACATTCCCTGCCCTTCTAAGGCAAAACAAAAGTGTTCGGTGCAAAACCGGACACCACACGGTCAAGTTCGGAGATCCTGAGGTAGGGCGCGCGAGCCGAGACCTCCGGGAACTCCAAACGAACACAATCATGGATGATCACCGAGTGTTCAAACGGTGACGTCCAAGTCTTGAGGACGGTCAAAAATGGGGTGTCTACAGTTGCCCCTCTTTGACAGAACTCGAAAGTCATAACAATGACGGGAGTGAATGTCAAAGCCCAGAGACGACCCATTTTTGACAAGGCCGAAGACTCAGACAAACATACAAGACAAATGAGATATGCGCCCGAAGGCGGGGGCGAAATGCAAGACAATGCAGAGAGCCGAGCATAACTTATGATCATGCTAAGAAAGCTGTAACGAAGCATACATGCGACAGTTTTAAGCTAGCATACCAAATTACACTACAATGCAGAAAGGATGTAAGAGAATTATGGAATTCTCAATACGTCTCACTCGGAGATAAAATACCTGTGCGGCTCGTCTGGTTGCACCAGCTTCAAATGAACCGTACATACAATATCGTGCCTGCAAAGAAAACAAACTTAACAGGTACAATATGGTTAGCAAAAATGCATGACAATGCAAGAATAGTGGTGTACTCGAAATGCGTGACAACGCAAAGTAAGTAAAGAGCATGACAATGCATATTGAAATACAACTAGGCAAGCGGAGCAAGCGGTCTACGCAGGCGACGAAATTGATCACAAGCACGCGGTCTATGCAGGCGATGAAACTAAACAAGCGGTCTACGTAATTAACACATGCGGTCTATGCTGGTGACGGAGTTAAACATGCGGTCTACGCAAGTAATGGAATTAAACATGCGATCTACGCAATCAAAACATGCGGTCTACGCAGGTAATGGAATTAAACATGCGATCTACGCAATCAAAACATGCGGTCTACGCAGGTAATGGAATTAAACATGCGATCTACGCAATCAAAACATGCGGTCTACGCAGGTAATGGGATTAAACATGCGATCTACGCAATCAAAACATGCGGTCTACGCAGGTAATGGAATTAAACATGCGATCTACGCAATCAAAACATGCGGTCTACGCAGGTAATGGGATTAAACATGCGATCTACGCAATCAAAACATGCGGTCTACGCAGGTAATGGAATTAAACATGCGATCTACGCAATCAAAACATGCGGTCTACGCAGGTAATGGAATTAAACATGCGATCTACGCAATCAAAACATGCGGTCTACGCAGGTAATGGAATTAAACATGCGATCTACGCAATCAAAACATGCGGTCTACGCAGGTAATGGAATTAAACATGCGATCTACGCAATCAAAACATGCGGTCTACGCAGGTAATGGAATTAAACATGCGATCTACGCAATCAAAACATGCGGTCTACGCAGGTAATGGAATTAAACATGCGATCTACGCAATCAAAACATGCGGTCTACGCAGGTAATGGAATTAAACATGCGATCTACGCAATCAAAGGAACGTACTATTACACAGCATAATCGAAACAATTTGCGGGGCTCACAAAGCATGAAAAGGATACGGGGCGGGACATTCTTCGCGCGCATCGAGCGTTGCTTGCAGAAGTTGTGGCCTGAGGTCAACTCAAAGGTTCACGTTTCAAAGGTGCGATCTCCCGTAATGTGAGGGCGTCCGACAACGCGGCTGACCCGAACAAAGACACGGAAGGTGCGTTAACCACAAGGGGAGTTTCATCGGTATCAATTCTGATACTTGGCTACCCTGCCATTCTACGTTTTATTTACCTTTTTACTAGTAGTTTAAGCACATTGCACTGCCTCAGGCAGGTTTATTTTCTTTCTCAAAATTCACGCACTTTACAAAACATGTGATGGAAATGAAACGAATCATTTTGTTCAAAAGATGTTACAATTGTGGATCTTCTGTGCATCGCATCGCAGGGTTTCACACCACAATGTGAACGAAATTGAACTCATTTTGGAAATTTGCCATCGTAATAATCAGGTAGTGAACCGACTTACAACTCGATAAGCAAAACAAGAACATGACACAGCCAAACAAGTGTGAATACAACTCGATAAACAAATCAAGAGCTCAAAGAGAACGAAATACAACTCGATAAGCAAATGTTCAAAACTCGACAAGCAGACAGGCGTGGCCCCGCAAGAGTTTATCGCCGGGGGGGGGGTTTGGGGGTGACGGAGTTCCCCAATTCTTAGCAAAACAGCTCAGGAAACCAGAAGGAAGCCCACCGGCACGGTGTAGGGACCACCGGCTGCAAGGAGTGGCTACCGGCCGTATATCTGTTTTGTCGGCAAACTAAAATGGCCGGTCGGCACATTTTCCTGGCCGTTCGGCACTAAACGGGGAGGACCACCAGAATGTTGACACCTGTCCCCCACTCAACCTTATCTCCTACAAAAGATCCCAGCTTCGTAGTTTTCCTCATTTTCACACTGATTTGCTCCAATGGAAGAGTTTCTTGCTCAAAATCTCACAACTTGGATTGCTAGCTTGGATGGCTCGGAAAAGGTGAATTTCTGGGGTTTCGGCATAAATGCACTATTCACTCTGGGTCGTACCCCGTTGCATCTCCCGTTCCTTCACGCCGCGGCAAGATTTTGGAATCCGGTGACACATGTCTTTAGCTTTGTCGGGCAAGAGATGTGTCCTACCTTTGAAGATTTCCGAGCTCTAATGGAGTCCGAGCGCGACGAGGAGCTCCTGCCCCAACTAAATTTTGGTCATGCCCAATCCTTAGGGCGCATGTGCAGACTCAGCATGCGCGATGCTCGGTCTTTGACGGACGACGGGATGTTAGACATTCCGAGTTTGGCCAATCGATTTTCTGATGCTGGTGATCGCAGCAACCATCACTGGCAAGGCTTCCGGCGACATGCGCTCTGCTTGTGCATGCTGTCTCATTTCCTGTTCATTTCGGGCTCTGGAGGGGTTAGTGTCCGGCTGATTGAGGTCGCCCAAGGCTTGAGAGAGGGCAAGAGCTGTATCGCCATGGTTCTGGCCGAGACACTGAGGCGCTTAGACGCCTTTTACCGTCATGAGACATCTAGATTGGCGGGGAGTCCACTACTACTACAGGTAATATTTCCCACCCAATCTCGCATTTCTTTATTGCTCACATCACTCGGCCCTCGAGCTCAGTCTTTTCTCACAAAACCCCATTCTCACTTTTCTCTCCTCGTACATCTCTCTATTCTTTAATCTCTCATTTTCCAATCCCTCCCCAGGTGTGGTTGATGGATAAATTGCAGGTTGTGGACTCCTGCCCAGCATATTCAGCTCGCGGCTATTTCTTCCGACATCGTCTAGTCAATGCCTTGGATGAGGAATGGTGGTTCGCTTGGATGTGCCACTTGTCCGCAGACCGTATTGCTTGGCGGTGCTCTTGGTTGAACCTTCCGGCAATGAGTTACAATATGCCTCGGCAGACTGGGATTCAATTGGTCGGTCTCACTCATTGTGTATTCTATTTCCCATTTCGGATTCGACGCCAATTTGGCCATGATCAGACCTGCCCGCCAGAGGGGATAGAGTATCCTGCTGCATTTCCAGCCCGAGGCGCGCAGCTTGCTTGGCAGGCCACTGCGTGGAGGATGAGAGAACTCCTGGCCCCCGCTCCTACTTTCAGTTGCACTTTATCTGACGAGTGCATAGATTGGCTCAATGAAGAAGCACAGATCGGGCCCAGCTTGGCATCAGAGGCTTCGACCAGCTCTGGGAGGGGGCGCAGGAACACCTGACTTGACCATGCCCTAGATTTATTGCTTTATTAGTATTTTCAAGTTTTCTTTCATGAATGTAATAAAAAGCAATTTCAATTGTTTGTAAGAGCAGGAAGACTCTGTTTTGAAATCAATGAAATTGAAAGTTCTGGTACTAAGAATTTTCCACTTTGGTCCAAAAATGGTCAATGTTGTAAAAAGATTATTTGAACAAAGTCAGCTTACATTAAAACTTTTCAAAGGTATTTTTGATGTGGATCAGAACTGGACACGCCTGAGATCTGTCACTCGAGATGCACAACCCCAGATTCCTGCAACTGGAAAGTTGCCCCTAGTCTGAAGAACGCCGCAGCACTGCATAGCAACGGAAAGTTGCCCCTAGTCTGAGTGGCACTGCACCGGAGATTCCAACGAATGCTGATGGACTAAGATGGCTGAGATGATCAAATGGACAAAGTTGATCGGGGAAGTGTTATGGCTGAACTTCAGGATGAAGCTTCCTACGTATCCCAAACATGGGAATCAAGCCTTACGTAGTTCCGGTTTAGGTTCGCTCGAGTATTTTCACTCTCCTTTTGCGCTCTAACTTCTGCCAAGGCCGCCCTTTGCGGGTTTTCAGCCTTGCGAGCTCAGTTTTTATATTTTCTAATTTTTTGTGCTCTAACTTTTGCCTAGGTCGCCCTTTCGGGTTTTCGGCCTAGCGAGCCTCTCAAGGGTAGTATTTATTCAACTTGTCCATATTGATCGGTTGAGAGAATTCTAAGCCATCTAAGTCCATTAGAACCACAGCTCCGCCTGACCAGATGGTTTTGATGATGTAGGGACCAGTCCAATTGGGTCTGAACTTGCCCCTCGGGTCGTGGATGGGAGCTCGGTTGTCTTTGAGTACCAAATCCCCTTCCTTTAGATTTCTGGACTTAACCTTCTTGTTAAAAGCCCGAGCAATCCTGCGCTGATAACTCTGAACGTGGTACAGTGCTTTCAGTCTTCTTTCATCAAAGAGCATTAGTTCCTCGAACCTGCTTTGCTGCCAATCTGCCTCAGCTATCTGACACTCGGCCAATACCCGTAAAGACGGAACTTCAATTTCAATAGGTAGAACAGGCTCCATTCCATAAACTAACGAATACGGAGTTGCTCCGGTAGAAGTTCTAATCGAAGTTCTGTAGCCCCACAGAGCAAACGGCAACTTATCTGGCCAATCTCGATAGGTCTCTACCATTTTCCGCAGTATATGCTTGATGTTCTTGTTGGCGGCCTCAACTGCTCCATTGGTTTGCGGCCGATACGTAGATGACTTATGAAAAGCCACGTTATACTTTTCCAACAAGTCGACCACTTCTTTCTTAAAGTGGGATCCATTGTCCGAGATGATCTCATTTGGCACCCCGTAGCGACAAATGATGTTGTTTCTGATGAACTGTGCGACGTGCGACGCCTTCAACACCGCATATGATTGGGCCTCGACCCACTTTGTGAAATAATCTATCGCTACGAGGATATACTCATGTCCGTTCGATCCCTTCGGGGTAACAGCTCCGATTACATCGATCCCCCACACGGAAAACGGCCACGGGGAAGTCATATTGTACAATTTGGATGGTGGGATGTTCATACGGTTTGCATGGATCTGGCATTTGTGGCATCGCCGAACAAAGCCGATACAATCCTCTTCCATGGTCGACCAATAATAGCCCTGTCTAAGGATTTTTCTGGCCAACATTACTCCATTCATGTGTGCACCACATTCTCCTCCATGGATGGCCTCCATTAGGCGCTTCGACTCTTCAGCTTCTACACAAAGCTTATGCATTCCCAGATGACCTCTTTTGTACAGTTTACCTCCGCAGATGATGAACTGAATAGCCATCCTTCTAATGGCCCTTTTATCCTTGGTGCTTGCCCCTATCGGATACGTCTCCTTTTCCAAGAAGTTCCAAATATCGTAATACCAGGGGTTGTCGTCTTGGGTCTTATCTATGGTGGAAACTGACTCGTATGCTGGCGCAAACTTCTGATCAATGATGACTGGACGCATCCGGACTCCCGGCGGGATGTCTATCATGGAAGATAGAGTTGCTAACGAATCTGCAAACCTGTTGTTCTCTCTTACGAGGTGGGTGAAATTTAGTTTCTCGAATCGAGGAATTAACAAATCCAAGGTTTGGTGGTAAATTATCATCCTTTCCTCCTTGACCTTCCAGTCTCCTTTTGCTTGGGATACAACAAGATTCGAATCCCCAATGACGTCCAACCGTCTTACCCCTAGCTCTAGGGCTGCTTCCAGACCAGCAATACATGCCTCATACTCTGCCTCATTGTTCGAGACCCTGAACTGGAGCTTGAATGCCAAAGGGATACGGGAATCGTCAGGCGCTATCAGCAACACTCCTATCCCATACCCATACTGGTTTGACGCTCCGTCAAAGTACATCGTCCAAGTTTCATCCTCGATATGTAGAATCGCTTCATCTGGGAATAGGTACTCAACCGCTTCATCCCCCTCAACCGGATGGTCGGCAAGGAACTCCGCTACCGCTCTTCCTTTCACTGACTTGCGTGTCACATACTTCAAGTCGAATTCGGAAAGCAAAAGCAACCAACGAGCTAGCCTACCTGTAAGTGCTGGTTTCTCGAAAAGATATTTGATGGGATCCAAACGTGAAACCAACATTACAGAGTGAGCTAACAGGTAGTGCCGCAGCTTCCGGGTAGCCCATACCAAGGCCAAACAAGCCTTCTCCAGTGGTGTATAGCGGGTCTCGTAATCCAGCATCTTCTTGCTCAGATAATAGATAGCCCTTTCCACTTTGTCTTCCGACTCCTGTGCGAGCATGCAGCCCATGGTGGTCTCAGTTACCGAGAGATACAATATCAACGGTCTCCCTGGTTCTGGTGGTGACAATACAGGCGGGTTCTGTAAATATTCTTTGATCTGCTCAAAAGCTGCTTGACATCGGCCGTCCCATTAGAATTTCTTTCCTTTCTTCAAGAGGCCAAACAGTGGTTCACAAGTCACGGTTAGTTTAGAGATGAACCGCCTTATGAATTGCACTTTACCTAGAAAGCCTCGCACCTCCTTTTCAGTCCTTGGTGGTGGCATTTCTAAGATGGCCTTGATTTTGGAAGGGTCGACCTCGATGCCCATTTGCGTTATCAGAAACCCTAGCATCTTTCCTGCTGTAACACCAAAAGTACACTTCTGGGGATTTAGCCGCAGCCGAAATTCTCTGATCCTTTGAAAAAACTTTTGTAAGGCGGTGTAGTGGCCCTCTCTTTCTTTGGACTTGACAATCATGTCGTCCACATACACCTCGACCTCTTTATGGATCATATCATGCAATATCGTAGTTGCTGCTCGCTGATAGGTAGCTCCCGCGTTTTTTAGCCCAAATGGCATCACTCGATAACAATATGTACCCCACGGGGTAGTGAATGCAGTCTTCTCCCGGTCCTCGGGCGCCATTACTATCTGATTATAGCCTGAGAAACCATCCATAAACGAAAGCAAGGCATGTCCTGCCGTGAAATCTACCAGTTCATCGATGTGTGGCAAGGGAAAGTCGTCCTTCGGACTGGCCCTGTTCAAATCTCTGAAGTCTACACAGACCCGAATTCTGCCGTCTTTCTTCGGTACCGGAACAATGTTGGCCAACCAAGTCGGATACTCAGACACCATCAGGAAGCCTGCGTCAATCTGCTTGGTGACCTCTTCCTTGATCTTAATGGCCCAATCAGGGCGGATCCTCCTGAGCTTCTGTTTGACAGGTCGGGCCTCGGGATCAAGAGGGATCCGGTGCTGTACAATCTCAGGATCGATTCCAGGCATGTCTTCGTAGGACCACGCGAAAACATCTTTGAAATCTTTTAACAAAGCGACTAAGCGCTCGCGTTCCTCAGAAGACAACGTGGACCCGATCTGGACCAGCCGCGGGTCCTTCTCAGTACCAACATTCACAGTAGTGATTTCATCCATTAAAGGTTTAACAAATCTTTCCTGCTCTTGATCAATTAACCGTTGCAAAATCGGAGGAATTTCTTCCTCGTCGTTTTCATCAAAATTTTGAAAATCCTGATTTAAGCAATAAATCAAAGGCACAGAAAAATACTCCGAAACCACACCCACGTCGTTCTCATTAAATACTTCCGAGCCGTCGGATTCTTCCGTTACAACAGACTCAAAAGAAAATGAAAAAGACGATCTAGACAGGACTGTGGCATCCGGGTTATCACCCCCGGGAATACCGGACTCAGACTCAGTTGAGCTGGAATCTGATTCCGACGTACAAGATTCGGTAGAATCAGATTCCGGCTCACTACCTGACCCGGTGCTGCTTGATAGAAAGCCTTCTTCATATTGCCAGATGAGAGAAGGTGCGATGGATGCATCCAAAATAGCTGATGGTAGGCCCGCAGCCGCTTCATTCCCAATCACACATACCGAGGAGCTATCCCCCAAGCACCTCTGTTCGATCGGAGGATCTGACAGCAGACACGCCAGCGCTGCCCCCATTTCATTTTCAGCGTCCTTGGACTGTACCTCCTTACTTTGCTCGGCCTCAGCCGATAGATCTGTCTGCTCTTCGGCGATGTCATCCTCAGGTAACCGTAAATCAAAGAAAATTTCAAATCCCGGTACGCGCTTCATCTCCGCATTGAGCCACGGCTCCGGGAAGCCACAGAACGGAAAGTCCTCCCCCTCCCGGACGAAACGTTCGTTCAGGGTCCCCCGAATGGGCTGGTGCACCAAGTCAAAGGGCTTCCCCATCTGTTTCGCCCTGGCCCTTCCGGCCATTTCCTTTCCTTTCCTTATCCAATCCTCTTTGGTGGGTAGGTAGCCCAAACCAAAGGTATGGGGGTTATGTGGCACCTCGGTCGATGCTGCGGCACCTTTCCTACCGCTTTTGCCTAATCCCATCCCGGGGATGTGCTGGAGTTTGTTCATGAGATAAACTGCTTGGGCGCTGACATACACCCCTTCGTTAGCTGCCATGATGTTCTGTACAACCCGAGCCTCGGCCAAGGTAAAACCTGATATGAACACATCTTCTATACCATGCTCAATTTCTAGAACAGGCGTAGACACCTCTGGTGGTGGATGAATTGATGAATTTCCAAAAACAATGGCTACTCCCTTCCCATAGGGGTATTTCACCACTTGATGTAAGGTAGAGGAGACCGCCTTTACCTGATGCTGCCACGGCCGTCCCAAAAGCAAGTTGAACGTTGCAGGAACCTCTAAAACATGGAAATCTATCTCGTGCTGTCCCGGCCCAACCTTTGTTTGAATCTTAACTGTCCCCATTACTTCCCGACTTGTGTTGTCATACGCCCGAATCACCTGGGCCGTTGGCACGAAATCTGCGACTTTCAAACCAATCGCATAAGCTGTTCTTGCCGGGCAGACGTTGATGGCTGACCCCGTGTCGATAAGTACCACAGGTATCCATTTATCTCTGCACTCGACAGAGATATAGAGCGGCTTGTTATGGTTCGCACCCTCGGGTGGCAGCTCTTTGTCAGAAAAACTCAATGTTGGGGAACTTCCTCCCGAAAAGACTAAGCCCACCAGCTGTTCGGGCGTGGTATCTATGGAAAGTTTGGCCTTACCCATGGCTGACAAGACAGCCTGCCTATGTACTCGAGAAGCCATAAGCAGTCCCCAAATGGAGATGTCTGCTTGTATCTTTTTCAGTTGTCTCAACACAGCCTCGTCTTCGAGTTGCCTCTCCTTTTGTTTCTCTGCTTCATTATCTTTCCCAGACGCCTCTGGTTGATCTAGGTGTGGAGGCTTGAAATACCGTCCACTCCTAGTCATGTGATCGACTTCGCCGATATACCAGGTATCATCTGGTTGGTTACCTTTCCAATCCTCGTCCGTGTGGGCAAGACATAGATCGTCGTCTTCCCACCACATACCATCTGCGACTGACAAGCATCTGTCTGGTTCTGGCACAACTGTCCCGATACTCACAGTACCTTTTATCCCTATGTTCACAGCATCCTCCATTTCCGTACTTGCGGCGGTTTCAACCCCTACGTGGCCTTTTGCTTTTCTGATCCTCTCAGAATCCTCGAATCTTTCTTGTTCTGACTGTGTCAATGCAGTAGATTGCTCACTGATCCCTGTACTTAAAATGCTCCATTCCCAAGCGAAACTCTCGACACCGGCGCTCTCCGGCGATATATTCTGCTTTTCGATACTCCCGGGTGTTGTTGACATTCCTGCCCCTGCCGGGCCTTGTTCTGACTGGAACTCCCCTATTACATCCGGCTGATCATCTAACCACCCCGTGGCCTCTGCTGATTCTTCATTATCATACCAGTTGATGGCTGAGTCTTGGTCATCATGAAATTGGGACTTGACAACATCCTTTTCCACAGCTGTCAAATCATCCATTTCCTGTCCTGAATTGTCCCCTCGGATTACACACAGCTCTCCCCCGACTGGAAATTCGACGCTTGGTCTATTCTGGCCCGCGGGTGAAATGTAGTCATTCGGATTGTAAGCGTTCCCAACATTATTCTCAGGCTCCACGGACCCTGGTTTGACAACCCCTTTCTTGTTCTCGATGGTCACCACCACTGGCTTGGGTCGGGTTATGGAGATGTCCGTCATGCACAAATCGGTGCAATCGGGGAGGAAAACTTTAGGTTTAGGTAGGTAGGAGAGTGTGATGTAGATACTGGGATCGTAGGATGCGACCCCAGTGTGGATGAAGTTGACTCTTTTGGGTGGTGGAACTTGGTTATGTGCGGGGAGAGGATTTGTGGTAACATTAGGTTTCTCAGGGGGAAGAATCACCCCATTATCAATGAGATCTTGAATCTCATGACGTAAACGAAAGCATAGGTCAGTGTCATGACCATGCTGCTGGTGGAACGCACAATATTTGGCTGGGTTGTGGGTGGCGGGTAGTCTTTCTGGCAAGGGCCGCGGCTCTAGGGGCTTCAGATGCCCTTTCTTGATCAAAACCCCCAGAGCTTTGGATAGGGGCATATAAAGTGGAGCAAAGGTTCTGGTGTTTCTGGGAGGGTATTTGGCTGTTTGCGAATTGCTTCCGGACGCGCCAGAGAATGGTGTGGCTGCTGTATTTCTTGGGGAGGGGTTAGTGGTGACCATACTCACTTCGGAGGTCCTGGCAGTCGCAGCGCCACTCGGGCCTGTATTAGTACTACGATTGAAATTTCTGCGGGGTTGGTCCCGATCATTATCAATCCAACCTTGTCTCAAGGCGTCCTCGATCTGCACCCCCATTTCATGTAAATCAGCAAAGGTGGGAAAGGGGACTACAATCATCTTTTGCATTAGCTTCGGCTGAAGATTGCGCACAATCATCCGAATCTGGTCTTTGTCTGTGGGTCTCAAGGTCATCATTGAAGCTTTAGCCCGCCATCTGGTTACAAACTCTGAGAAGCTTTCCTTGGGTTCTTGCCTCGTTGTCTCGAGATCCCGGGTCGTGATCTCGATTTGTGTGTTATACGAGTACTGCAGGATAAAGGCCTCAGCCATCTCGTCCCAGTTTCTCTTGACGTCGTCCCCCAACTTGGCATACCATGCGGACGCCACACCTGACAAGGTTCGGCCGAATAAAGATAGTTTCTGTAATCTGGTGAGGCCCATTGGCCTTAGGACGTCTGAAAACAGTCGCAGGTGTACCATGGGATCCTCAGTCCCGTCAAAACGATCAATTTGGGGCATCTTAAATCGATCTGGCAGCGTCACGGCTGTGTCGATATACCCGTCTCCAATGTCCGGAATGGACTTCGCACCTTGAGATTTCTTGAACAGCTTTTCAAGCTTGTGCATTTTTAATGTCATGGGGTCTATCTCAGACTCAAAAGGAGAATTCGATACGTTAATGGGAGTGGTTGCCTTGGATTGTTGAGGCGGAATCGGGGGTGGAGCCGGCCCCGTTGGGATGTCTGTATCTTCTTGGACATTCCGGGCGTTTGGTGTTTCTTCGGGTATTGGAACCCTTAATGGAGGAGGGATTTGCTGCGAAGGTGATGCCCCGGTTTGCTGTTGCAACCTCCCAATTAAATCCGCTTGCTCACTCATCACTGTAGCCTGTTGCCTGGCAAATTCTGCCTGTCGGGCAGGATCTTGCTGCATCATTTTCATGCTTTCCTGAAGTTGGCGCACTATCTCCTCTAAGTTAGCCATATTGTTCTGCTCTGGTTGAATTGCTGGTATGCGTTCTCTCTCTGTGGGTGAAACGGGATCCTGATCCCTACTGTACACAGGTGGGGTAGACGAAGCCCTTTGTACCGATTGCTGAACCGATATCCTCTGCCTAGTTGCTTTCCGTTTAGTAACCGGGGGTAGAGAATGGTACACTGGTTGTCCTTCTATCAGATCCTCAGATCGATGGAGCCGGCGACCTCTGATCCAGAGTGCTTGGGGAATGTCTACTGGGTTAGACGCAATGATGCTAAACTACCTAGCAAAAGATAAATAAAGCAATAAATAAACCAACAACCGGACAGCACAACGGCATGAAATAAACAAATAATACACAGTTGGATATTTAAAACATATAGTCGATGAGCCGAACACACTGTTCCTCGATGCTGATCACTGTTCTCAAAATCTCTATTCCCAATACTGAACCCTGATACCCGCAGATAACTGATTCTCTTAAAGCTGATACTGATGCCCTCAGGCCTGATGCCCAGACTTACAAACTGGTGTGTTCATTTCCCCTGCAGAAATACATTCTAACAACACATAACAAGTAAAGAGAGCCAAAACACCCCTATGTTGGGGTAGGGTTTCCCTGTCCTATTTTGTCAGGAGCTAGGGTTTCACTATGCACACAGCAGTTTCAAACAACTTAGTATCGGGTAAGCAACCTGTCCTAGCTTGGAATGGTCACTATGGTTCCGAATATGCACTAGGTTGAATGGTCAAAAGGGTGCCCCGGTAAAACCGGGGTTTGTGTTCCCATACTGTCAGAGCCCATAGCCGGTCAGCCTTATGGACATGCCTTGACAAGACAAGCCTCCGGCAAACCGTTCAGGAATGGCAGATGGCAAACACTGTGTTCCTAGGCGCACCAATGCACATGCAATGCAAAGAAACACGTAAATGAAGTCAAAACAGGATATCACGAGTTCGAGTCAAACTCTCTAAAAATCCCCAGCAGAGTCGCCAGAAACTGTAACGGCGCCCGCGTGGGCCTCGCGCTACAGTTCGGACTCGATTTGTGTCACGGTTCTTAATCTGAACCAAAGAGTCCAAATCTGGCAAATCGTTTTGAGAAACAGATTTTTGAAAAAGTAGTGCCAAACATGGACTGCTTTGCCAGATACAGAGTCGCCACCTAAATATTTTAAAATGGGGGAATTTAGGAAACCCTGACTCGGTGCCGAAGGCCACATGTCCGTCATCACCGGAGTTGTCTCGGCTCGGGAGCTTGGGTACAATCGGGGAAGGTCAGCTATGAGCACCCCCTTTCGCCCGGTCCGAAGACCGGCCTCTACTAACCGTGATATCCGTTTTTGAAAACTTTATGTGTTCTTATTCCAATTGTTAGCCTAGAATCACTATGTTATGCGCACAGCAAACAAGTATAGACCAAATCGCCCAAATTGGAACAAAACATTTCGTGTTTTGTTTTGAAAATGGTTTGCTACTCGCAAGTAGGCTAAAATGCGGATTTTGCCACCCTCAAGTGGGCTTTTGGAAAAGATGGTTTTGCCACTATCTAGTGGGCTTAAAATTCACAGTTTTAACGCATTATCCCAATTTAAGCAATTTGACCTCCACCCACAGGCATTCAAGCAGTTTATCTCATGTAAGCACTTAGCTGCATGGCAAGCATACTATTATGGCAACATTCACACGCATGCTGGATGCTAAAGCAAAAATACTTACATTGTACTCCGTGCCAAAACAGTAAACTAGTTAGCAAACATGCATGTCCTAGTTCATGTTATTTTGCCTAATGCAACACATACAAGGTGCAATTCTAGTTAGGCTCGGTTAACCTAGATATAGCATACGATATGCAACCAACTAATTCATGTATTCAATTTTGGAATTTTGAAAATACGAATGCGGTTAGAATGATGTACCGAGCCCGGTGCATGTTAACAGATGTATGAATGCACGCATGCATATCATAAGGTATGCTAATTTCAAAATGCCCTAATCTACCATCATAAGCTGGTAAATAAAAGGGAAGAAAGAAATGGGGATTGGAAGACATACACACACTCACCCACACTTATTACATGTTTACCCTCACTCAGAGGGCTCGAATTAATATTACAGTCCCAAAATAATGAATAAATAAAATTATTACAAAATTTCCTAATTAATTAAAAAAAAAAAGAGGAAGCAAAAGAATAAAGATGGTGGCCACAGCCTCTGCCTCGGGGCGCGCAGATGATGCATGCTCGAATCCGTCCTGCCCGGAAAACCCGTACTATGCTCTTGTCGCTTCTGTTTGTACTGCCTTGTCTTTCTGAAAAATTCCAAAGTGCTGGAACAAGCTCTCTGCATCCTGCAGAGTACCACCGGCCAGACAGAATTGCCACCGGCACTCAAAAAATTCCGTCGGCACTTTATCAGGTTCATCGGCACTCCATATAGTGCCGGTCGGCACTAAATTCTGCCGGTCGGCAGAAACTTCCTGCAATAGACAATCTGACAGCAAACAGAGGACAGGCAGTGCATAGTATGGAGTTTTTGGGCACATGTAAGCATGGTCCTACTTCTTATCATATTTTGGACTCAAAGAAGCATGACTTTCGATCCTCGAATCATTAATGGTACATGGTGAGTCAAAGGATCGAATTTGCCATTTGATATGAAAATGCATGCAACAAACAACATGAAAAACCGAGGCCTTATCAAGTTAGAGTCAAAGGTCCCGATGACCGGGGATCAAGGCACATTACATCACTTGAAGTATGAATGGTCCTTGACTCCCGCACTTGGTTTGACACCCCAAACCAAGTAAATGCAATGCATGCAATGCTCACAAGCCTCAAATGTGTCATGCCACCAAGATATAAAGCACAACAAACATTGTGCAACCAACATGACAAATGTACAATGCTAAGCATGCAAGGTACAAAAATGGTGCAAACATGGACCAAATTGACTACGGGATCGATGTGCTACACAAAGCTTAATGGAACAACTATCCAACAAACATGGAGCAAGCATGCAAGAGGGCTTAAAAATGGCAAATGGACAGACCCTTACCCTCCTCAAAACAGTGACCAAAAGTGCTTAAAATGATAGGCAATCAACTCATGTTAACAAGCAAATTCATGGTCCCAAAGTTAAGACACAAAAGGAGACAACTTACCTTCAATGACATGACCACTCATGGCATGATCAAGACAAGTAAAAAACAGAATCTATGCATGCAAAATAGGACCCCAAAAGCTCCTAATATGGCAACTAAGATATCCCCCATGAAGCAAATACACTAAGGCTCATTCTTAGGCATAAGAGGACACATCTTCAAGGCATGAAAGAGGCCATGCATGCACACATACAAGCATGATTCTTGGACTAAAATATGACCCTAGATGATGCCAAATCATGAGGGTAAACACAACCATGCATGTTAGAGGTCAAAATGCTCAAGGCCTCCAAGCCAAAATACAAAGCAACTCTAACAAACATGCTAAACATGACCAAGTTGATAACCAACAGATTTTAAGCATGGAAAAACAATGCTAAATGCTCCATGGAACCAAGCCAACACACACAAAAATCATGGCCTAATCATGGGATGCACTTTTAAGCAAGATGGAGCAATACAAAGCAAACATCACAAGCATGCAAGAGGGCCTAAATCCGACCAAAAACAGAGATTATGTAAGACCTAAGATGCCTAAAAAAGTACTGAAATGAAGCCAAGAAACAACAAGCACACATGCTATCCTTTTGAGCCCAAAAAGCAAGGAAACAAAACCATAAGGGGAGAGGGGTGTCCCTCCCCTATGCAAGACTTCAAACCAACTTTTTTGACACTAAAATACACTGATTTTTGGTGATCAAAAGATCAAAATGCTGAAGTGAACAAAACCTTATCAAAATGGCACCAAAATAGGCTAAACAAGGCCTAAGAGGGTGAGTTTGCAATCTAACCACAAAGTGACCTTAATGAAAGTGTTAGAGCAGGAAAATATGAGCCTTTTTTATGTTATACACAAGAGCCAAAACAATAAACAAAATAGGTAGAAAATCAATGCAAGTTTGGGGAATAAAAGGGAAGATGCTCACCCTTGAAGAACCCTTGAAGAACAAATGGCCTAACCTCCTTCTTTGGATCAAAACCAGTCCAAAACTCAAGAAACAACTCCCCCAAGTCCCTCAATCTCGGACTAAGGTGTAATAGTGTGTGTAATGGTGCAAAAGTAAGGTAAAACACACCTTTTGGGCCAAGAAACACACACAAGAAGGGAGAGGGAGAGAGGTATAGATATAATATGTATGTATATCTTCAAAGGCTGGTTTTTGCTTCTGTTTTTCTAACCTAGAACCAAGAGGAAAGCCTCCCTCTTATAAGGATCCCTCTTGCAAAGCTTATTCAACAAGCTTGGCTAGAGGGAAATCCCTCCATACACGTGTATGGAGGGGAAAGGAGTTGGTGCCAGCTATCACAGCTGGCACAAAATATCTCCAAAAAGTGGAGGAACAGTGGTCGGCTGCCCAAAAAAGCTATTTTGGCAAAAAAATGTGCCGACCGGCAACATATTATGCCGACCGGCAATAAAGTGTGCCGACCGGCAAACAAAATTGCCGATGGAAGAAAAAGACCAGCCGGTGGCCTCCAGCCACTGCCGGTGGTGTATGGGGGTGTCTCACAAGACATTCCCTGCCCTTCTAAGGCAAAACAAAAGTGTTCGGTGCAAAACCGGACACCACACGGTCAAGTTCGGAGATCCTGAGGTAGGGCGCGCGAGCCGAGACCTCCGGGAACTCCAAACGAACACAATCATGGATGATCACCGAGTGTTCAAACGGTGACGTCCAAGTCTTGAGGACGGTCAAAAATGGGGTGTCTACAGTTGCCCCTCTTTGACAGAACTCGAAAGTCATAACAATGACGGGAGTGAATGTCAAAGCCCAGAGACGACCCATTTTTGACAAGGCCGAAGACTCAGACAAACATACAAGACAAATGAGATATGCGCCCGAAGGCGGGGGCGAAATGCAAGACAATGCAGAGAGCCGAGCATAACTTATGATCATGCTAAGAAAGCTGTAACGAAGCATACATGCGACAGTTTTAAGCTAGCATACCAAATTACACTACAATGCAGAAAGGATGTAAGAGAATTATGGAATTCTCAATACGTCTCACTCGGAGATAAAATACCTGTGCGGCTCGTCTGGTTGCACCAGCTTCAAATGAACCATACATACAATATCGTGCCTGCAAAGAAAACAAACTTAACAGGTACAATATGGTTACCAAAAATGCATGACAATGCAAGAATAGTGGTGTACTCGAAATGCGTGACAGCGCAAAGTAAGTAAAGAGCATGACAATGCATATTGAAATACAACTAGGCAAGCGGAGCAAGCGGTCTACGCAGGCGACGAAATTGATCACAAGCACGCGGTCTATGCAGGCGATGAAACTAAACAAGCGGTCTACGTAATTAACACATGCGGTCTATGCTGGTGACGGAGTTAAACATGCGGTCTACGCAAGTAATGGAATTAAACATGCGATCTACGCAATCAAAACATGCGGTCTACGCAGGTAATGGAATTAAACATGCGATCTACGCAATCAAAACATGCGGTCTACGCAGGTAATGGAATTAAACATGCGATCTACGCAATCAAAACATGCGGTCTACGCAGGTAATGGGATTAAACATGCGATCTACGCAATCAAAACATGCGGTCTACGCAGGTAATGGAATTAAACATGCGATCTACGCAATCAAAACATGCGGTCTACGCAGGTAATGGGATTAAACATGCGATCTACGCAATCAAAACATGCGGTCTACGCAGGTAATGGAATTAAACATGCGATCTACGCAATCAAAACATGCGGTCTACGCAGGTAATGGAATTAAACATGCGATCTACGTAATCAAAACATGCGGTCTACGCAGGTAATGGAATTAAACATGCGATCTACGCAATCAAAACATGCGGTCTACGCAGGTAATGGAATTAAACATGCGATCTACGCAATCAAAACATGCGGTCTACGCAGGTAATGGAATTAAACATGCGATCTACGCAATCAAAACATGCGGTCTACGCAGGTAATGGAATTAAACATGCGATCTACGCAATCAAAACATGCGGTCTACGCAGGTAATGGAATTAAACATGCGATCTACGCAATCAAAACATGCGGTCTACGCAGGTAATGGAATTAAACATGCGATCTACGCAATCAAAACATGCGGTCTACGCAGGTAATGGAATTAAACATGCGATCTACGCAATCAAAGGAACGTACTATTACACAGCATAATCGAAACAATTTGCGGGGCTCACAAAGCATGAAAAGGATACGGGGCGGGACATTCTTCGCGCGCATCGAGCGTTGCTTGCAGAAGTTGTGGCCTGAGGTCAACTCAAAGGTTCACGTTTCAAAGGTGCGATCTCCCGTAATGTGAGGGCGTCCGACAACGCGGCTGACCCGAACAAAGACACGGAAGGTGCGTTAACCACAAGGGGAGTTTCATCGGTATCAATTCTGATACTTGGCTACCCTGCCATTCTACGTTTTATTTACCTTTTTACTAGTAGTTTAAGCACATTGCACTGCCTCAGGCAGGTTTATTTTCTTTCTCAAAATTCACGCACTTTACAAAACATGTGATGGAAATGAAACGAATCATTTTGTTCAAAAGATGTTACAATTGTGGATCTTCTGTGCATCGCATCGCAGGGTTTCACACCACAATGTGAACGAAATTGAACTCATTTTGGAAATTTGCCATCGTAATAATCAGGTAGTGAACCGACTTACAACTCGATAAGCAAAACAAGAACATGACACAGCCAAACAAGTGTGAATACAACTCGATAAACAAATCAAGAGCTCAAAGAGAACGAAATACAACTCGATAAGCAAATGTTCAAAACTCGACAAGCAGACAGGCGTGGCCCCGCAAGAGTTTATCGCCGGGGGGGGGGTTTGGGGGTGACGGAGTTCCCCAATTCTTAGCAAAACAGCTCAGGAAACCAGAAGGAAGCCCACCGGCACGGTGTAGGGACCACCGGCTGCAAGGAGTGGCTACCGGCCGTATATCTGTTTTGTCGGCAAACTAAAATGGCCGGTCGGCACATTTTCCTGGCCGGTCGGCACTAAACGGGGAGGACCACCAGAATGTTGACACCTGTCCCCCACTCAACCTTATCTCCTACAAAAGATCCCAGCTTCGTAGTTTTCCTCATTTTCACACTGATTTGCTCCAATGGAAGAGTTTCTTGCTCAAAATCTCACAACTTGGATTGCTAGCTTGGATGGCTCGGAAAAGGTGAATTTCCGGGGTTTCGGCATAAATGCACTATTCACTCTGGGTCGTACCCCGTTGCATCTCCCGTTCCTTCACGCCGCGGCAAGATTTTGTAATCCGGTGACACATGTCTTTAGCTTTGTCGGGCAAGAGATGTGTCCTACCTTTGAAGATTTCCGAGCTCTAATGGAGTCCGAGCGCGACGAGGAGCTCCTGCCCCAACTAAATTTTGGTCATGCCCAATCCTTAGGGCGCATGTGCAGACTCAGCATGCGCGATGCTCGGTCTTTGACGGACGACGGGATGTTAGACATTCTGAGTTTGGCCAATCGATTTTCTGATGCTGGTGATCGCAGCAACCATCACTGGCAAGGCTTCCGGCGACATGCGCTCTGCTTGTGCATGCTGTCTCATTTCCTGTTCATTTCGGGCTCTGGAGGGGTTAGTGTCCGGCTGATTGAGGTCGCCCAAGGCTTGAGAGAGGGCAAGAGCTGTATCGCCATGGTTCTGGCCGAGACACTGAGGCGCTTAGACGCCTTTTACCGTCATGAGACATCTAGATTGGCGGGGAGTCCACTACTACTACAGGTAATATTTCCCACCCAATCTCGCATTTCTTTATTGCTCACATCACTCGGCCCTCGAGCTCAGTCTTTTCTCACAAAACCCCATTCTCACTTTTCTCTCCTCGTACATCTCTCTATTCTTTAATCTCTCATTTTTCAATCCCTCCCCAGGTGTGGTTGATGGATAAATTGCAGGTTGTGGACTCCTGCCCAGCATATTCAGCTCGCGGCTATTTCTTCCGACATCGTCTAGTCAATGCCTTGGATGAGGAATGGTGGTTCGCTTGGATGTGCCACTTGTCCGCAGACCGTATTGCTTGGCGGTGCTCTTGGTTGAACCTTCCGGCAATGAGTTACAATATGCCTCGGCAGACTGGGATTCAATTGGTCGGTCTCACTCATTGTGTATTCTATTTCCCATTTCGGATTCGACGCCAATTTGGCCGTGATCAGACCTGCCCGCCAGAGGGGATAGAGTATCCTGCTGCATTTCCAGCCCGAGGCGCGCAGCTTGCTTGGCAGGCCACTGCGTGGAGGATGAAAGAACTCCTGGCCCCCGCTCCTACTTTCAGTTGCACTTTATCTGACGAGTGCATAGATTGGCTCAATGAAGAAGCACAGATCGGGCCCAGCTTGGCATCAGAGGCTTCGACCAGCTCTGGGAGGGGGCGCAGGAACACCTGACTTGACCATGCCCTAGATTTATTGCTTTATTAGTATTTTCAAGTTTTCTTTCATGAATGTAATAAAAAGCAATTTCAATTGTTTGTAAGAGCAGGAAGACTCTGTTTTGAAATCAATGAAATTGAAAGTTCTGGTACTAAGAATTTTCCACTTTGGTCCAAAAATGGTCAATGTTGTAAAAAGATTATTTGAACAAAGTCAGCTTACATTAAAACTTTTCAAAGGTATTTTTGATGTGGATCAGAACTGGACACGCCTGAGATCTGTCACTCGAGATGCACAACCCCAGATTCCTGCAACTGGAAAGTTGCCCCTAGTCTGAAGAACGCCGCAGCACTGCATAGCAACGGAAAGTTGCCCCTAGTCTGAGTGGCACTGCACCGGAGATTCCAACGAATGCTGATGGACTAAGATGGCTGAGATGATCAAATGGACAAAGTTGATCGGGGAAGTGTTATGGCTGAACTTCAGGATGAAGCTTCCTACGTATCCCAAACATGGGAATCAAGCCTTACGTAGTTCCGGTTTAGGTTCGCTCGAGTATTTTCACTCTCCTTTTGCGCTCTAACTTCTGCCAAGGCCGCCCTTTGCGGGTTTTCAGCCTTGCGAGCTCAGTTTTTATATTTTCTAATTTTTTGTGCTCTAACTTTTGCCTAGGTCGCCCTTTCGGGTTTTCGGCCTAGCGAGCCTCTCAAGGGTAGTATTTATTCAACTTGTCCATATTGATCGGTTGAGAGAATTCTAAGCCATCTAAGTCCATTAGAACCACAGCTCCGCCTGACCAGATGGTTTTGATGATGTAGGGACCAGTCCAATTGGGTCTGAACTTGCCCCTCGGGTCGTGGATGGGAGCTCGGTTGTCTTTGAGTACCAAATCCCCTTCCTTTAGATTTCTGGACTTAACCTTCTTGTTAAAAGCCCGAGCAATCCTGCGCTGATAACTCTGAACGTGGTACAGTGCTTTCAGTCTTCTTTCATCAAAGAGCATTAGTTCCTCGAACCTGCTTTGCTGCCAATCTGCCTCAGCTATCTGACACTCGGCCAATACCCGTAAAGACGGAACTTCAATTTCAATAGGTAGAACAGGCTCCATTCCATAAACTAACGAATACGGAGTTGCTCCGGTAGAAGTTCTAATCGAAGTTCTGTAGCCCCACAGAGCAAACGGCAACTTATCTGGCCAATCTCGATAGGTCTCTACCATTTTCCGCAGTATATGCTTGATGTTCTTGTTGGCGGCCTCAACTGCTCCATTGGTTTGCGGCCGATACGTAGATGACTTATGAAAAGCCACGTTATACTTTTCCAACAAGTCGACCACTTCTTTCTTAAAGTGGGATCCATTGTCCGAGATGATCTCATTTGGCACCCCGTAGCGACAAATGATGTTGTTTCTGATGAACTGTGCGACGTGCGACGCCTTCAACACCGCATATGATTGGGCCTCGACCCACTTTGTGAAATAATCTATCGCTACGAGGATATACTCATGTCCGTTCGATCCCTTCGGGGTAACAGCTCCGATTACATCGATCCCCCACACGGAAAACGGCCACGGGGAAGTCATATTGTACAATTTGGATGGTGGGATGTTCATACGGTTTGCATGGATCTGGCATTTGTGGCATCGCCGAACAAAGCCGATACAATCCTCTTCCATGGTCGACCAATAATAGCCCTGTCTAAGGATTTTTCTGGCCAACATTACTCCATTCATGTGTGCACCACATTCTCCTCCATGGATGGCCTCCATTAGGCGCTTCGACTCTTCAGCTTCTACACAAAGCTTATGCATTCCCAGATGACCTCTTTTGTACAGTTTACCTCCGCAGATGATGAACTGAATAGCCATCCTTCTAATGGCCCTTTTATCCTTGGTGCTTGCCCCTATCGGATACGTCTCCTTTTCCAAGAAGTTCCAAATATCGTAATACCAGGGGTTGTCGTCTTGGGTCTTATCTATGGTGGAAACTGACTCGTATGCTGGCGCAAACTTCTGATCAATGATGACTGGACGCATCCGGACTCCCGGCGGGATGTCTATCATGGAAGATAGAGTTGCTAACGAATCTGCAAACCTGTTGTTCTCTCTTACGAGGTGGGTGAAATTTAGTTTCTCGAATCGAGGAATTAACAAATCCAAGGTTTGGTGGTAAATTATCATCCTTTCCTCCTTGACCTTCCAGTCTCCTTTTGCTTGGGATACAACAAGATTCGAATCCCCAATGACGTCCAACCGTCTTACCCCTAGCTCTAGGGCTGCTTCCAGACCAGCAATACATGCCTCATACTCTGCCTCATTGTTCGAGACCCTGAACTGGAGCTTGAATGCCAAAGGGATACGGGAATCGTCAGGCGCTATCAGCAACACTCCTATCCCATACCCATACTGGTTTGACGCTCCGTCAAAGTACATCGTCCAAGTTTCATCCTCGATATGCAGAATCGCTTCATCTGGGAATAGGTACTCAACCGCTTCATCCCCCTCAACCGGATGGTCGGCAAGGAACTCCGCTACCGCTCTTCCTTTCACTGACTTGCGTGTCACATACTTCAAGTCGAATTCGGAAAGCAAAAGCAACCAACGAGCTAGCCTACCTGTAAGTGCTGGTTTCTCGAAAAGATATTTGATGGGATCCAAACGTGAAACCAACATTACAGAGTGAGCTAACAGGTAGTGCCGCAGCTTCCGGGTAGCCCATACCAAGGCCAAACAAGCCTTCTCCAGTGGTGTATAGCGGGTCTCGTAATCCAGCATCTTCTTGCTCAGATAATAGATAGCCCTTTCCACTTTGTCTTCCGACTCCTGTGCGAGCATGCAGCCCATGGTGGTCTCAGTTACCGAGAGATACAATATCAACGGTCTCCCTGGTTCTGGTGGTGACAATACAGGCGGGTTCTGTAAATATTCTTTGATCTGCTCAAAAGCTGCTTGACATCGGCCGTCCCATTAGAATTTCTTTCCTTTCTTCAAGAGGCCAAACAGTGGTTCACAAGTCACGGTTAGTTTAGAGATGAACCGCCTTATGAATTGCACTTTACCTAGAAAGCCTCGCACCTCCTTTTCAGTCCTTGGTGGTGGCATTTCTAAGATGGCCTTGATTTTGGAAGGGTCGACCTCGATGCCCATTTGCGTTATCAGAAACCCTAGCATCTTTCCTGCTGTAACACCAAAAGTACACTTCTGGGGATTTAGCCGCAGCCGAAATTCTCTGATCCTTTGAAAAAACTTTTGTAAGGCGGTGTAGTGGCCCTCTCTTTCTTTGGACTTGACAATCATGTCGTCCACATACACCTCGACCTCTTTATGGATCATATCATGCAATATCGTAGTTGCTACTCGCTGATAGGTAGCTCCCGCGTTTTTTAGCCCAAATGGCATCACTCGATAACAATATGTACCCCACGGGGTAGTGAATGCAGTCTTCTCCCGGTCCTCGGGCGCCATTACTATCTGATTATAGCCTGAGAAACCATCCATAAACGAAAGCAAGGCATGTCCTGCCGTGAAATCTACCAGTTCATCGATGTGTGGCAAGGGAAAGTCGTCCTTCGGACTGGCCCTGTTCAAATCTCTGAAGTCTACACAGACCCGAATTCTGCCGTCTTTCTTCGGTACCGGAACAATGTTGGCCAACCAAGTCGGATACTCAGACACCATCAGGAAGCCTGCGTCAATCTGCTTGGTGACCTCTTCCTTGATCTTAATGGCCCAATCAGGGCGGATCCTCCTGAGCTTCTGTTTGACAGGTCGGGCCTCGGGATCAAGAGGGATCCGGTGCTGTACAATCTCAGGATCGATTCCAGGCATGTCTTCGTAGGACCACGCGAAAACATCTTTGAAATCTTTTAACAAAGCGACTAAGCGCTCGCGTTCCTCAGAAGACAACGTGGACCCGATCTGGACCAGCCGCGGGTCCTTCTCAGTACCAACATTCACAGTAGTGATTTCATCCATTAAAGGTTTAACAAATCTTTCCTGCTCTTGATCAATTAACCGTTGCAAAATCGGAGGAATTTCTTCCTCGTCGTTTTCATCAAAATTTTGAAAATCCTGATTTAAGCAATAAATCAAAGGCACAGAAAAATACTCCGAAACCACACCCACGTCGTTCTCATTAAATACTTCCGAGCCGTCGGATTCTTCCGTTACAACAGACTCAAAAGAAAATGAAAAAGACGATCTAGACAGGACTGTGGCATCCGGGTTATCACCCCCGGGAATACCGGACTCAGACTCAGTTGAGCTGGAATCTGATTCCGACGTACAAGATTCGGTAGAATCAGATTCCGGCTCACTACCTGACCCGGTGCTGCTTGATAGAAAGCCTTCTTCATATTGCCAGATGAGAGAAGGTGCGATGGATGCATCCAAAATAGCTGATGGTAGGCCCGCAGCCGCTTCATTCCCAATCACACATACCGAGGAGCTATCCCCCAAGCACCTCTGTTCGATCGGAGGATCTGACAGCAGACACGCCAGCGCTGCCCCCATTTCATTTTCAGCGTCCTTGGACTGTACCTCCTTACTTTGCTCGGCCTCAGCCGATAGATCTGTCTGCTCTTCGGCGATGTCATCCTCAGGTAACCGTAAATCAAAGAAAATTTCAAATCCCGGTACGCGCTTCATCTCCGCATTGAGCCACGGCTCCGGGAAGCCACAGAACGGAAAGTCCTCCCCCTCCCGGACGAAACGTTCGTTCAGGGTCCCCCGAATGGGCTGGTGCACCAAGTCAAAGGGCTTCCCCATCTGTTTCGCCCTGGCCCTTCCGGCCATTTCCTTTCCTTTCCTTATCCAATCCTCTTTGGTGGGTAGGTAGCCCAAACCAAAGGTATGGGGGTTATGTGGCACCTCGGTCGATGCTGCGGCACCTTTCCTACCGCTCTTGCCTAATCCCATCCCGGGGATGTGCTGGAGTTTGTTCATGAGATAAATTGCTTGGGCGCTGACATACACCCCTTCGTTAGCTGCCATGATGTTCTGTACAACCCGAGCCTCGGCCAAGGTAAAACCTGATATGAACACATCTTCTATACCATGCTCAATTTCTAGAACAGGCGTAGACACCTCTGGTGGTGGATGAATTGATGAATTTGCAAAAACAATGGCTACTCCCTTCCCATAGGGGTATTTCACCACTTGATGTAAGGTAGAGGAGACCGCCTTTACCTGATGCTGCCACGGCCGTCCCAAAAGCAAGTTGAACGTTGCAGGAACCTCTAAAACATGGAAATCTATCTCATGCTGTCCCGGCCCAACCTTTGTTTGAATCTTAACTGTCCCCATTACTTCCCGACTTGTGTTATCATACGCCCGAATCACCTGGGCCGTTGGCACGAAATCTGCGACTTTCAAACCAATCGCATAAGCTGTTCTTGCCGGGCAGACGTTGATGGCTGACCCCGTGTCGATAAGTACCACAGGTATCCATTTATCTCTGCACTCGACAGAGATATAGAGCGGCTTGTTATGGTTCGCACCCTCGGGTGGCAGCTCTTTGTCAGAAAAACTCAATGTTGGGGAACTTCCTCCCGAAAAGACTAAGCCCACCAGCTGTTCGGGCGTGGTATCTATGGAAAGTTTGGCCTTATCCATGGCTGACAAGACAGCCTGCCTATGTACTCGAGAAGCCATAAGCAGTCCCCAAATGGAGATGTCTGCTTGTATCTTTTTCAGTTGTCTCAACACAGCCTCGTCTTCGAGTTGCCTCTCCTTTTGTTTCTCTGCTTCATTATCTTTCCCAGACGCCTCTGGTTGATCTAGGTGTGGAGGCTTGAAATACCGTCCACTCCTAGTCATGTGATCGACTTCGCCGATATACCAGGTATCATCTGGTTGGTTACCTTTCCAATCCTCGTCCGTGTGGGCAAGACATAGATCGTCGTCTTCCCACCACATACCATCTGCGACTGAGAAGCATCTGTCTGGTTCTGGCACAACTGTCCCGATACTCACAGTACCTTTTATCCCTATGTTCACAGCATCCTCCATTTCCGTACTTGCGGCGGTTTCGACCCCTACGTGGCCTTTTGCTTTTCTGATCCTCTCAGAATCCTCGAATCTTTCTTGTTCTGACTGTGTCAATGCAGTAGATTGCTCACTGATCCCTGTACTTAAAATGCTCCATTCCCGAGCGAAACTCTCGACACCGGCGCTCTCCGGCGATATATTCTGCTTTTCGATACTCCCGGGTGTTGTTGACATTCCTGCCCCTGCCGGGCCTTGTTCTGACTGGAACTCCCCTATTACATCCGGCTGATCATCTAACCACCCCGTGGCCTCTGCTGATTCTTCATTATCATACCAGTTGATGGCTGAGTCTTGGTCATCATGAAATTGGGACTTGACAACATCCTTTTCCACAGCTGTCAAATCATCCATTTCCTGTCCTGAATTGTCCCCTCGGATTACACACAGCTCTCCCCCGACTGGAAATTCGACGCTTGGTCTATTCTGGCCCGCGGGTGAAATGTAGTCATTCGGATTGTAAGCGTTCCCAACATTATTCTCAGGCTCCACGGACCCTGGTTTGACAACCCCTTTCTTGTTCTCGATGGTCACCACCACTGGCTTGGGTCGGGTTATGGAGATGTCCGTCATGCACAAATCGGTGCAATCGGGGAGGAAAACTTTAGGTTTAGGTAGGTAGGAGAGTGTGATGTAGATACTGGGATCGTAGGATGCGACCCCAGTGTGGATGAAGTTGACTCTTTTGGGTGGTGGAACTTGGTTATGTGCGGGGAGAGGATTTGTGGTAACATTAGGTTTCTCAGGGGGAAGAATCACCCCATTATCAATGAGATCTTGAATCTCATGACGTAAACGAAAGCATAGGTCAGTGTCATGACCATGCTGCTGGTGGAACGCACAATATTTGGCTGGGTTGTGGGTGGCGGGTAGTCTTTCTGGCAAGGGCCGCGGCTCTAGGGGCTTCAGATGCCCTTTCCTGATCAAAACCCCCAGAGCTTTGGATAGGGGCATATAAAGTGGAGCAAAGGTTCTGGTGTTTCTGGGAGGGTATTTGGCTGTTTGCGAATTGCTTCCGGATGCGCCAGAGAATGGTGTGGCTGCTGTATTTCTTGGGGAGGGGTTAGTGGTGACCATACTCACTTCGGAGGTCCTGGCAGTCGCAGCGCCACTCGGGCCTGTATTAGTACTACGATTGAAATTTCTGCGGGGTTGGTCCCGATCATTATCAATCCAACCTTGTCTCAAGGCGTCCTCGATCTGCACCCCCATTTCATGTAAATCAGCAAAGGTGGGAAAGGGGACTACAATCATCTTTTGCATTAGCTTCGGCTGAAGATTGCGCACAATCATCCGAATCTGGTCTTTGTCTGTGGGTCTCAAGGTCATCATTGAAGCTTTAGCCCGCCATCTGGTTACAAACTCTGAGAAGCTTTCCTTGGGTTCTTGCCTCGTTGTCTCGAGATCCCGGGTCGTGATCTCGATTTGTGTGTTATACGAGTACTGCAGGATAAAGGCCTCAGCCATCTCGTCCCAGTTTCTCTTGACGTCGTCCCCCAACTTGGCATACCATGCGGACGCCACACCTGACAAGGTTCGGCCGAATAAAGATAGTTTCTGTAATCTGGTGAGGCCCATTGGCCTTAGGACGTCTGAAAACAGTCGCAGGTGTACCATGGGATCCTCAGTCCCGTCAAAACGATCAATTTGGGGCATCTTAAATCGATCTGGCAGCGTCACGGCTGTGTCGATATACCCGTCTCCAATGTCCGGAATGGACTTCGCACCTTGAGATTTCTTGAACAGCTTTTCAAGCTTGTGCATTTTTAATGTCATGGGGTCTATCTCAGACTCAAAAGGAGAATCCGATACGTTAATGGGAGTGGTTGCCTTGGATTGTTGAGGCGGAATCGGGGGTGGAGCCGGCCCCGTTGGGATGTCTGTATCTTCTTGGACATTCCGGGCGTTTGGTGTTTCTTCGGGTATTGGAACCCTTAATGGAGGAGGGATTTGCTGCGAAGGTGATGCCCCGGTTTGCTGTTGCAACCTCCCAATTAAATCCGCTTGCTCACTCATCACTGTAGCCTGTTGCCTGGCAAATTCTGCCTGTCGGGCAGCATCTTGCTGCATCATTTTCATGCTTTCCTGAAGTTGGCGCACTATCTCCTCTAAGTTAGCCATATTGTTCTGCTCTGGTTGAATTGCTGGTATGCGTTCTCTCTCTGTGGGTGAAACGGGATCCTGATCCCTACTGTACACAGGTGGGGTAGACGAAGCCCTTTGTACCGATTGCTGAACCGATATCCTCTGCCTAGTTGCTTTCCGTTTAGTAACCGGGGGTAGAGAATGGTACACTGGTTGTCCTTCTATCAGATCCTCAGATCGATGGAGCCGGCGACCTCTGATCCAGAGTGCTTGGGGAATGTCTACTGGGTTAGACGCAATGATGCTAAACTACCTAGCAAAAGATAAATAAAGCAATAAATAAACCAACAACCGGACAGCACAACGGCATGAAATAAACAAATAATACACAGTTGGATATTTAAAACATATAGTCGATGAGCCGAACACACTGTTCCTCGATGCTGATCACTGTTCTCAAAATCTCTATTCCCAATACTGAACCCTGATACCCGCAGATAACTGATTCTCTTAAAGCTGATACTGATGCCCTCAGGCCTGATGCCCAGACTTACAAACTGGTGTGTTCATTTCCCCTGCAGAAATACATTCTAACAACACATAGCAAGTAAAGAGAGCCAAAACACCCCTATGTTGGGGTAGGGTTTCCCTGTCCTATTTTGTCAGGAGCTAGGGTTTCACTATGCACACAGCAGTTTCAAACAACTTAGTATCGGGTAAGCAACCTGTCCTAGCTTGGAATGGTCACTATGGTTCCGAATATGCACTAGGTTGAATGGTCAAAAGGGTGCCCCGGTAAAACCGGGGTTTGTGTTCCCATACTGTCAGAGCCCATAGCCGGTCAGCCTTATGGACATGCCTTGACAAGACAAGCCTCCGGCAAACCGTTCAGGAATGGCAGATGGCAAACACTGTGTTCCTAGGCGCACCAATGCACATGCAATGCAAAGAAACACGTAAATGAAGTCAAAACAGGATATCACGAGTTCGAGTCAAACTCTCTAAAAATCCCCAGCAGAGTCGCCAGAAACTGTAACGGCGCCCGCGTGGGCCTCGCGCTACAGTTCGGACTCGATTTGTGTCACGGTTCTTAATCTGAACCAAAGAGTCCAAATCTGGCAAATCGTTTTGAGAAACAGATTTTTGAAAAAGTAGTGCCAAACATGGACTGCTTTGCCAGATACAGAGTCGCCACCTAAATATTTTAAAATGGGGGAATTTAGGAAACCCTGACTCGGTGCCGAAGGCCACATGTCCGTCATCACCGGAGTTGTCTCGGCTCGGGAGCTTGGGTACAATCGGGGAAGGTCAGCTATGAGCACCCCCTTTCGCCCGGTCCGAAGACCGGCCTCTACTAACCGTGATATCCGTTTTTGAAAACTTTATGTGTTCTTATTCCAATTGTTAGCCTAGAATCACTATGTTATGCGCACAGCAAACAAGTATAGACCAAATCGCCCAAATTGGAACAAAACATTTCGTGTTTTGTTTTGAAAATGGTTTGCTACTCGCAAGTAGGCTAAAATGCGGATTTTGCCACCCTCAAGTGGGCTTTTGGAAAAGATGGTTTTGCCACTATCTAGTGGGCTTAAAATTCACAGTTTTAACGCATTATCCCAATTTAAGCAATTTGACCTCCACCCACAGGCATTCAAGCAGTTTATCTCATGTAAGCACTTAGCCGCATGGCAAGCATACTATTATGGCAACATTCACACGCATGCTGGATGCTAAAGCAAAAATACTTACATTGTACTCCGTGCCAAAACAGTAAACTAGTTAGCAAACATGCATGTCCTAGTTCATGTTATTTTGCCTAATGCAACACATACAAGGTGCAATTCTAGTTAGGCTCGGTTAACCTAGATATAGCATACGATATGCAACCAACTAATTCATGTATTCAATTTTGGAATTTTGAAAATACGAATGCGGTTAGAATGATGTACCGAGCCCGGTGCATGTTAACAGATGTATGAATGCACGCATGCATATCATAAGGTATACTAATTTCAAAATGCCCTAATCTACCATCATAAGCTGGTAAATAAAAGGGAAGAAAGAAATGGGGATTGGAAGACATACACACACTCACCCACACTTATTACATGTTTACCCTCACTCAGAGGGCTCGAATTAATATTACAGTCCCAAAATAATGAATAAATAAAATTATTACAAAATTTCCTAATTAATTAAAAAAAAAAAGAGGAAGCAAAAGAATAAAGATGGTGGCCACAGCCTCTGCCTCGGGGCGCGCAGATGATGCATGCTCGAATCCGTCCTGCCCGGAAAACCCGTACTATGCTCTTGTCGCTTCTGTTTGTACTGCCTTGTCTTTCTGAAAAATTCCAAAGTGCTGGAACAAGCTCTCTGCATCCTGCAGAGTACCACCGGCCAGACAGAATTGCCACCGGCACTCAAAAAATTCCGTCGGCACTTTATCAGGTTCATCGGCACTCCATATAGTGCCGGTCGGCACTAAATTCTGCCGGTCGGCAGAAACTTCCTGCAATAGACAATCTGACAGCAAACAGAGGACAGGCAGTGCATAGTATGGAGTTTTTGGGCACATGTAAGCATGGTCCTACTTCTTATCATATTTTGGACTCAAAGAAGCATGACTTTCGATCCTCGAATCATCAATGGTACATGGTGAGTCAAAGGATCGAATTTGCCATTTGATATGAAAATGCATGCAACAAACAACATGAAAAACCGAGGCCTTATCAAGTTAGAGTCAAAGGTCCCGATGACCGGGGATCAAGGCACATTACATCACTTGAAGTATGAATGGTCCTTGACTCCCGCACTTGGTTTGACACCCCAAACCAAGTAAATGCAATGCATGCAATGCTCACAAGCCTCAAATGTGTCATGCCACCAAGATATAAAGCACAACAAATATTGTGCAACCAACATGACAAATGTACAATGCTAAGCATGCAAGGTACAAAAATGGTGCAAACATGGACCAAATTGACTACGGGATCGATGTGCTACACAAAGCTTAATGGAACAACTATCCAACAAACATGGAGCAAGCATGCAAGAGGGCTTAAAAATGGCAAATGGACAGACCCTTACCCTCCTCAAAACAGTGACCAAAAGTGCTTAAAATGATAGGCAATCAACTCATGTTAACAAGCAAATTCATGGTCCCAAAGTTAAGACACAAAAGGAGACAACTTACCTTCAATGACATGACCACTCATGGCATGATCAAGACAAGTAAAAAACAGAATCTATGCATGCAAAATAGGACCCCAAAAGCTCCTAATATGGCAACTAAGATATCCCCCATGAAGCAAATACACTAAGGCTCATTCTTAGGCATAAGAGGACACATCTTCAAGGCATGAAAGAGGCCATGCATGCACACATACAAGCATGATTCTTGGACTAAAATATGACCCTAGATGATGCCAAATCAAGAGAGTAAACACAACCATGCATGTTAGAGGTCAAAATGCTCAAGGCCTCCAAGCCAAAATACAAAGCAACTCTAACAAACATGCTAAACATGACCAAGTTGATAACCAACAGATTTTAAGCATGGAAAAACAATGCTAAATGCTCCATGGAACCAAGCCAACACACACAAAAATCATGGCCTAATCATGGGATGCACTTTTAAGCAAGATGGAGCAATACAAAGCAAACATCACAAGCATGCAAGAGGGCCTAAATCCGACCAAAAACAGAGATTATGTAAGACCTAAGATGCCTAAAAAAGTACTGAAATGAAGCCAAGAAACAACAAGCACACATGCTATCCTTTTGAGCCCAAAAAGCAAGGAAACAAAACCATAAGGGGAGAGGGGTGTCCCTCCCCTATGCAAGACTTCAAACCAACTTTTTTGACACTAAAATACACTGATTTTTGGTGATCAAAAGATCAAAATGCTGAAGTGAACAAAACCTTATCAAAATGGCACCAAAATAGGCTAAACAAGGCCTAAGAGGGTGAGTTTGCAATCTAACCACAAAGTGACCTTAATGAAAGTGTTAGAGCAGGAAAATATGAGCCTTTTTTATGTTATACACAAGAGCCAAAACAATAAACAAAATAGGTAGAAAATCAATGCAAGTTTGGGGAATAAAAGGGAAGATGCTCACCCTTGAAGAACCCTTGAAGAACAAATGGCCTAACCTCCTTCTTTGGATCAAAACCAGTCCAAAACTCAAGAAACAACTCCCCCAAGTCCCTCAATCTCGGACTAAGGTGTAATAGTGTGTATAATGGTGCAAAAGTAAGGTAAAACACACCTTTTGGGCCAAGAAACACACACAAGAAGGGAGAGGGAGAGAGGTATAGATATAATATGTATGTATATCTTCAAAGGCTGGTTTTTGCTTCTGTTTTTCTAACCTAGAACCAAGAGGAAAGCCTCCCTCTTATAAGGATCCCTCTTGCAAAGCTTATTCAACAAGCTTGGCTAGAGGGAAATCCCTCCATACACGTGTATGGAGGGGAAAGGAGTTGGTGCCAGCTATCACAGCTGGCACAAAATATCTCCAAAAAGTGGAGGAACAGTGGTCGGCTGCCCAAAAAAGCTATTTTGGCAAAAAAATGTGCCGACCGGCAACATATTATGCCGACCGGCAATAAAGTGTGCCGACCGGCAAACAAAATTGCCGATGGAAGAAAAAGACCAGCCGGTGGCCTCTAGCCACTGCCGGTGGTGTATGGGGGTGTCTCACAAGACATTCCCTGCCCTTCTAAGGCAAAACAAAAGTGTTCGGTGCAAAACCGGACACCACACGGTCAAGTTCGGAGATCCTGAGGTAGGGCGCGCGAGCCGAGACCTCCGGGAACTCCAAACGAACACAATCATGGATGATCACCGAGTGTTCAAACGGTGACGTCCAAGTCTTGAGGACGGTCAAAAATGGGGTGTCTACAGGCGCTCGCCCAATGGTAAGAGCTCGACCCCGGGATCCATCTCGTGGTCCGGGGGAGTCCCGCCACGTGGAATGTCGTCCGCCATGCAGAGAATGGTGTGAAAATGGCCAGAAAAGGGGAAACCGGGTCGGAATGCGAAGAGTCAACTGAAAAGTCAACTCCCGAGAGGGTCCAGAATGGCCGGGAAGGCCGGAATGTGAAAAGGCACGGGAATGAAGAGGGAAACAAGGGGAACAAACCCCGAAAAGGCGGGAACGCCAAACGAGGCACCGAAACAAAAATGTGATCGGTTGAAAATGTCCGAAACGCGAAGAAAATCGCGAATTCGACGACAAAATGAGCGTAGAAACGCGAAGAAACGGACGAAAAATGAGAGAAAAACGCTCTAGAGAGAGAAAGTGAAGGATTTCGATGGTGGAGAAGTGAGGCACTAGGGTTTGAAGCCCTATTTTAAAACACCCGAAGTGTAAAGTCGAAACTGCCCCGAATCAGCAACTGTTTGCCGGTCGGCAATGTTTTGTGCCGGCCGGCACTTTTTTGTGCCGATGAACTTATTTTGATGCCGGTGGACAGCCGGTGGCCTCCTCTTCCGGCCGGTGGGGTTCCCACAGCCTTGTTTAGGCCATATGAGAAGTTTGTGGTCTTCATAGCTCAAGAAAGTGCAAGAAAGTGCATCTCCGACACTCAACCGGCCTCCGTTTTGACCTCAGGTCGTGTCTTCTGTGCGTGGCACTCGAATTCGTGCAAGGTGTATCCTTTTTGTATCCTTTTAAATTCAAAAAATTGCCCCATGTGTGTTGCAGGCGTTCATCACACTACTTCGGTGCATTGTATCGCGCTGTCATGCGCCTCATAGTTGCATTGTTATGTGCATACTACATGCGTTGTAACACGCACCCCTTTTGCATTGTCATGCACATTTCTCATGCATTGTCATTGCATTTTTTTATTCCATGCATTGTCATGCATTCCGGAACACGTGCGTTGTTACGCATTTTAGTCCATTTTTCAAAATTGTTCGCGCTGTTTTGCGCATCGCACTGTTTTGTGCATTTCAAATCATCGCACTGTTTTGTGCATTGTATTTGTTCGCGCTGTTTTGCGCATCGCACTGTTTTGTGCACCTCACTTGCATCTTGCATGTATCCTCTCGCGTTATTTTACGCACCTTACTTGTACTTGTTAGTACATTGCATTGTTTTGAATACAAACCGGCTTCGCGTAGCGTATAAGTCCAATTTTCAAAATTTCGCATTCCGGTCTGGCGAGACCTTAAACAAGCGCCATGGTCTAGCGAGACCTTAAACACGCACGGTCTAGGAGACCTTAAATCCTTTGGAGGTGCGAAACCTTCGGTGCATTCCTTGTGCAACACGCACGGTCTAGGAGACCTTAAATCCTTGGAAGGTGCAAAACCTTCGGCACATTGATGTGTGCAGTTCATTTGCATTGTCATGCATATTGCTAACAACATTGTACCTGTTAAGTTTGTTTTCTTTACAGGCACGATATTGCATGTACGGTTCATTTGAGGCTGGAGCGACCAGACGAACCGCGCAGGTATCCCCGGTCTAGGAGACCTTAAATCCTCTGGAGGTGCAACTCCTTCGGTGTTTGTCGTGCCCGAACGACTTTCAGTGGTCTGGTAAAGCCACCTGTCTATGTTTGCGATGAGTTCCTAGAAGACCAACTGGGGCGGTGGAAACTAGAGTTCGAACGGCTTATGCCTAGAACGCAAAGGTTCGGGAGTTCCGAGACTAAAGTCTGGTTTAAATACCCAGGGGTTTACCCTCGGCTTGAAATCTGTATGGAAGCCCCATAGGTTGAGGCGGCGTGTCCACGCCTCAGTTCTGGATACTGAACCAACCTAGTATATCACCTTGTTGGTAAGATAGGGAAAGTCGCAATCATAGTCGTTGCATCATAGTGCATTATCATGCATTTCCATTGTAGCTTGCATTCATTGCATTTTTCCCCAGTAGATCGCATCATACTGCATTGTCATGCATTTTGTAAATATCCATTGCATTGTAGATTGCATGCATTCATTGCATCGCCTTCCATCTATGGCTTGCGCCTTTCCATGTTGAGCTTGGTCTGGTATGTGCCCTTACTTTTTATGTTAAAACACAGTTCTGTATGTGTATCGCGTCGATTCCACGCTGGTATGTTGGTTGAGGGTTGCGGCACCTTTTCTGTGTTAGACATGGCTTGTATGTGTACATGCCTTTCCTAGGCAAGATTTGGTTTGGCCCGCGTGCCATATCCATTGCATTGTAGATTGCATGCATTCATTGCATCGCCTTCCGTCTATGGCTTGCGCCTTTCCATGTTGAGCTTGGCCTGGTATGTGCCCTTACTTTTTATGTTAAAACACAGTTCTGCATGTGTATCGCGCCGATTCCACGCTGGTATGTTGGTTGAGGGTTGCGGCACATTTTCTGTGTTAGACATGGCTTGTATGTGTACATGCCTTTCCTAGGCAAGATTTGGTTTGGCCCGCGTGCCATATCCATTGCATTGTAGATTGCATGCATTCATTGCATCGCCTTCCATCTATGGCTTGCGCCTTTCCATGTTGAGCTTGGTCTGGTATGTGCCCTTACATTTTATGTTAAAACACAGTTCTGCATGTGTATCGCGCGGATTCCATGCTGGTATGTTGGTTGAGGGTTGCGGCACCTTTTCTGTGTTAGACATGGCTTGTATGTGTACATGCCTTTCCTAGGCAAGATTTGGTTTGGCCCGCGTGCCATATCCATTGCATTGTAGATTGCATGCATTCATTGCATCGCCTTCCATCTATGGCTTGCGCCTTTCCATGTTGAGCTTGGTCTGGTATGTGCCCTTACTTTTCACGTAAAACACAGTTCTGCATGTGTATCGCGCCGATTCCACGCTGGTATGTTGGTTGAGGGTTGCGGCACCTTTTCTGTGTTAGACATGGCTTGTATGTGTACATGCCTTTCCTAGGCAAGATTTGGTTTGGCCCGCGTGCCATATCCATTGCATTGTAGATTGCATGCATTGCATCATCTTCCATCTATGGCTTGCGCCTTTGCATGTTGAGCTTGGTCTGGTATGTGCCCATACTTCTCGTGTCAAAACATAGTTCAGTAGACCGTTCTATGTTAGACGTGGCTTGTATGCGTACATGCCCTACTTAGGCAAGATTTGGTTTGGCCTGTGTGCCATATTCATTTCCATTACATTGTAGTGTAATTTTTGCATCCGGCTTTAGGATCATTGTCCTTTCTCCTGCGGGTTGTTTCCCCACTTATGTCAATTCCACCCAATACTTGTTCTTGTGTCTGTCTACAATGCTCACAGTTCAGTTGACCGTTCTATGGTAGACAGACTTGTTACCTCCATTAATCTATTTGACATAGGTGTGGTTTTGAACCACTCGTGATTAGATCACGATTCAATTGCTTTGCATATAGCTTGCATTGTTTCAATTACATTGCATCTTCATTTGCATTGTTTATACATTGTTTTGTATATATCGCATATCATCCTGCATTGTCATGCATGTTGCCAATGATATTGTACCTGTTAAGTTTGTTTTCTTTTCAGGCACGATATTGTATGTACGGTTCATTTGAGGCTGGTGCAACCAGACGAGCCGCACAGGTATTGTATCCTCCGAGTGAGACGTATTGAGAATTGTATAATTCTCTTACATCCTTTCTGCATTGTAGTGTAGTTTGGTGTATGCTAGCTTAAAACTGTCGCATGTTTGCTTCATTACAGCTTTCTTTGCATGATCATAAGTTATGCTTGGCTTCGTGCATTGTCTTGCATTTTGCCCCTGCCTTCGGGCACATATCTTATTTGTCTTGCATGTTTGTCTGAGTCTTCGGCCTTGTCAAAAATGGGTCGTCTCTGGGCTTTGACATTCACTCCCGTCATTGTTATGACTTTCGAGTTCTGTCAAAGAGGGGCAACTGTAGACACCCCATTTTTGACCATCCTCAAGACTTGGACGGCACCGTTTGAACACTCGGTGATTATCCATGTTTGTGTTTGTTTGGAGTTCCCGGAGGCCTCGGCTCGCGCGCCTTGCCTCAGGATCCCCGAACTCGACCGTTTAGTGTCTGGTTTCACACCAAACACTTACATCTTGCCTTTGAGAGGCAGGATAGGGCTTGTAGACCATCCCCACCCACCACCGGCATTGGCTAGAGGCCACCGGCTGGTTTTTGTCTCCACCGGCAATATAGTTTGCCGGTCGGCATATTTTGTTGCCGGTCAGCACTATTTAGTGCCGGCCAGCACTCCTTTTGGCCAAGGTGGCATTTTTGGCCGGCCGATTGCTGTTCATCTGCTTTTGCAGATATTTTAGGACAGCTGTCTTACTTTTTCTCCCCTCCATACACGTGTATGGAGGGATCTCCCTCTTGTGAAGCTTGTCTTGTAAGCTTTACAAGACAAAAACTTCTATATAGAGGAGGTCTCTCTCTTGTTGCAAGGGTTGGAGATTTTAGACATTTTAGGGAGAGGAAAACACAGACCAAGCTCTGGTTTTCTAGGGTTAGGGTTAGATACACACTCTATCTCTCTTTCCCTCTCTTTTGTGCCCTTGTGTGTGTTTTAGTCCATACTATTGCACACAAGCACCTAGTGTTTCACCTTCCTCTTGAAGCTGAGGTTCTAAGGGGTTTGTTTTGAAGTTTTGGTGTTGGATTCAAGCTAAAGGAGGCCATTGGAGCACCATTTGTAAAGGGGTCATCAAGGGTGAGAATCTAGTTCCATTTTCCCCCATTTTTGCATTGATTTTCTACCTACCTTAGAGCTGTTTTTGTGCTTATTGTATAATACAAAAAAGTTCTGTTTTTGGGCCCTCTTTATTGTTTATTAAGAGTGTTTTGTGGTTTGAGGGTTGTTGACCCCTCTTAGGCCTTGAAAGGCCTCATTTTGAGCCATTTTGTGTTAGCTCCGGGATTTTGGTGTTGGGGTCTCTTCACCACTGAAATCTTGAGGGATTTCAGTGGTGAAGATGATGCCTTGAAGTCCCAAGAAGGAGAGGGCCACCCCCTCTCCCTGTTGTCCTTGAAAAGGGCATGTTTTGGCCTCTTGAGAGAGCATTATGCTTGAGTGTGTGTTGAGCATGTTTAGGCTGTTTTTCATGCTTATATATCCATAATATAACATGATTTTAAGTTGGTTTTGGTACTCCATGCATGCTTAGCATAGTTTCCTTGTAATGCCTTGTTATGCCTTAACATGTCTTAGGTTGTTAGCCTTTGTTGGAGCATGTTTTAGGCTTGCATTTGTGAAGATTTTGTGCTTATCTTGACATGTTTTAGGTCTGTCTCTAAGTGTTTGGGTTGATTTTGGCATGCTTGATATAGCTCCTTTGTATTTGGGCTTGTTGGCCTTGAGTATGTGGTTCAAGCTTCTTGGAGAAGCTAAAAAAGGTCAAGCTTCTTGGAGAAGCTAAAAAAGGGTCAAGTTTCTTGGAGAAGCTAAAAAAAAGGTCAAGCTTCTTGGAGAAGCTAAAAAAAAGGTCAAGCTTCTTGGAGAAGCTAAAAAAAGGTTCAAAAGGGTCAAGCTCCCTCAAGAAAAGGTCTCGGTGAGGACAAGTGGCCGATTGATCAAAAACAGTGGCCGGCCGACCAAACATAATGCCGACCGACCATCAATAGTGGCTGGTGGCAAGGAAACAAGGTCGCTGGCCTCAAGCCACGGCCGGTGAGGTGTGGGGATGGCCTACAAGCTACTTCCCACCCTAAAAACCAAAACAACAAGCGTTTGGTGCAAAACCAGACACAAAATAGACAAGTCGAGAGGTCTCGAGGTAAGGCGCGTAGCCGAAACCTCTGAGAACTCAAGACGAACACAAACAAGGGTAATCATCGAGTGTTCAAACGATGACGTCCAAGTCTTAAGGACGGTCAAAAATGAGGTGTCTACACGGGGGAAGGCAAGCTAGGGGCAAACTGGGAAGGGCCTTACAAGATAACCGGTCTGGCGGGCAAGGGGGCATACCACTTGGAAGATTTGGAAGGAAAAGGCATACCCCAGCCATGGAATGCGGCTAACCTCAAACTGTACTAATTTTAGCATTTTACGTTCTTATGTAATTTTTTGTGGAAAGACTTGCTCTCCCTATACTTCTGAATGTAGCACGCTTTTTGTCAAATATAATAGAAGTGACTTATTCTTGCTGAAGCATTCTGTTGTTTTCGATGCTTACTTTGAGATTTAAACCGAGATGTTTTACTCCGGTTAAATGAGTTGATGATTTGCTCAACTCTATGGTCTCAACCAAGATGTTTTATTCCGGTTGAACGAGTTGATGATTTGTTTAACTCTATGGTCTCAACCGAGATGTTTTATTCCTGTTGAACGAGTTGATGATTTGCTCAACTCTATGGTCTCAACCGAGATGTTTTATTCCGGTTGAATGAGTTGATGATTTACTCAACTCTGTGGTTTCAACCAAGAAGCTTTACTTCGGTTGAATGAGTTGATGGTTTACTCAACTCTGTGGTTTCAACCGAGAAGCTTTACTCCGGTTAAATGAGTTGATGATTTACTCAACTTTGTGATTTCAACTGAGATGTTTTACTTTGGTTGAATGAGTTGATGATTTACTTAGCTTAAACCAAGATGTTTTGTTCTAGTTGAATGAGTTGATGATTTACTCAACTCTGTGGTCTCAACCGAGATGTTTTACTCCGGTTAAATGAGTTGATGATTTACTCAACTCCGTAATTTCAACCGAGATGTTTTACTCAGGTTAAATGAGTTGATGATTTGCTCAACTCTGTGATTTCAACCGAGATGTTCTACTCCGGTTAAATTAGTTGAAGATTTACTCAATTCTGTGGTTTCAACCGAGAAGCTTTATGCCGGTTGAACGAGTTGATTTACTTAAGGCTTTAGTCGTAATGCTTTGTCCCGGCTAAAGGGGTTGGTGATTTGTCCCACTCAAAAGATTTAGCCTAGGTGCTTTGCCCTGGCTAAAGTTGTTGACGTTTTGTTTAAAGATTCCTACCGAGATGACAAAACACAGTCCAACAAGCAATGCAACAATTAAAGAAATCAAAACTTTTCATTGATGTAAAACCGAATTACATAAGGTGGGGCAGGCAGCCCGGTTACATTCTTGAAAAAAGAAAAGAAAAATAAACTAAGGGAGATAGGTCCACGAAGTCATTCCCAGTTGCAGTTGTGTAAACGTCCCTGAACGTCCCGGGAGGGAAATCCCGTTTTGTTCGTTTGGGCTTACTACAGTTCAGACTCAAATTGTCACGGTTCTTAATCTGATCTCACAATGTGCAATGTGAGATTGATAAATCACCAAAGAATCCAAATCGTTTTTGAAAACAGATTTTTTTAAAAGAAGTGCCAAACATGGACCGTTTTGCCAGATATAGAGTCGCCACCTAAATATTTTTTATGGGAAAATTTAGGAAACCCTGACTCATTTGCCTAAGGCCACGTGTTCGTCATCACCAAAGTTGCCTCAGCTCGGGAACTTGGGTACGATTGGAGAAGGTTAGCTATGAGCACCCCCGCTCGCCCGCTCCGAAGATCGGCCTCTACTAACCATGATATCTTGTTTTGAAAACATTATGCGTTCTTATTCCGATTATTAGCCTAGATTTACTATGTGATGTGCACAGCATACAAGTATAGACTGGATCGCCTGAATTGGAACAAAACATTTCATGTTTGTTTTTTAAAGCGGTTTGCTACTCGCAAGTAGTCTTAAAATGCAGATTTTGCCACCCTCGGGTGGGCTTAGAAAAGATGGTTTTGCCACTATCTAGTGGGCTTAAAACTCACGGTCAATGCATTGTTCCAATTTAGATAACCCAACCTTCACCCACAGGCATTCAGGCAGTTATAACACATAAGCACGTAGCCTCATGGTAAGCATGCTATCATGGCAGACACTCACACGCATACAAGGATGCTAAAGCATAAAAGCTTACCCAGTACTCCAAGCCAAAATAGAAACTAGTTAGTAATCAAATACATGATCCTAGTTCATGTTAGCCATGGCTAATGCAATGCATACATAATGCAATTAGGACAGGCTCGGCTAACCTAAAGATGGCATATGAAATGCAGCAGATAACATGTATTCAACTTGGAATTGAAATACCATGCAGTTAGTATGATGTGCTAAGCCTGGTGCATACAATACAGATGAATGGATGCACGCATGCATAACATAAGGTATGCTAATTTAAATATGCCCTAATACTAACCATTGAAAGCATGTAAGTAAAAGAGAGAGAGAAGTGGGGGTTGGAAGACATACACACACTCACACACGCTTGTTACACAATTGCCCTCGCTCAGAGGGTCCGAAAGAATAATACAGACCGAATAACGAACCAACTATCCTAGCTAATTAATTATTACAAAACTTCTAATTAATTAAAAAATTAATTACAAAAATAGCTTAAATATGAAACTAAAAGAGACCACCACAGCTTTGCCTCGGAATGCGTGGATGATGCATGCTCGATTTGCCTTGCCTGGAAGCCCGCTGCCATGCCATTATTGTCTCTGTTTGCACTGTCCTATACCTCTGAGGACTGTGAAAACCCTAGAGATGCCTCTGAATTGCTCCCTGAGCATTGTGAGATGCCACCGACCAAGGCATGAGATCACCGGCCATTGATAAATGGTCATTGAGCAATTGTTGAGCCATTGGCTAATTATTTTTGGTCGGTCGGCACTGTAGGTAGCCAGTCGGCCAAATCTTCCAGCAGAATCCTGTTTTGACAGCAGCAGAGGACAGACAAGGCATGGCATGGAATTTTCAAGCAAATGTGTGCATGTCCACTCTCCTTATCATGTTATGCACTCAAGGAGGTGTGGACCTCGGTACTCGGGCCACAAATCACGCATTTTGATGCATGATGGCCAAAAGTACCAAGCTTGCAAGTTAATGTAAATGAATGCAACAAAAACACATGAGTCCTACATGCCCTATCATGTTGAGATCAAAGGCATCGGCGACCGAGGATTGAGACGTGTACATGATGCTAAGGCACAAAACATGCCAAATGTAATGTAACCTATCATGCAAGTGTGTAATGTGCCAAGCATGCAATGCTACAATGCAACCTAGATAGGCAACTAGGCAAAGTGATAAGCATGTAACAATTCACTAACTACAAGGATGCAACAATCATATAATGTAATGAGCATGCTACAAGGTGCAAATGCATGATCCATGGATCTACACTAAGATGGAGGAACCTCAGCCACACACCAAAATAGTGGCCAAAAGTACTAAAATGATGATGCCAATCATGCAAAATAAACATGCAAACCAATGAGCTTAAGGCTAAGGTATGAAAGGCAAGTTTCAAGAGCACTCACATGATGAAAAACATGGATGCTTGACTAACATATTAAGCTCTGAAAATGTATAGAGGATGATGCCAAATCAACCATGTCATGCAAGTAAGGCATGCAACCATGACCAAAACTTGAAGCCAACAAAAGGGTCCAAACCATAGCTATGTCCACCAAACCCCAAAGGACCAAAATGACTTAAAGCAGTCCTAAGGCACTCTAAAACAAGACTAAAGCATGCATAGATCATGGTCAAGACATGCTAAGAAATGGATGCAAAACAAAGAGGGATTTAGGGCCACAAAGAGGGCACGCTATTACAACCACCCTAACCATGTGTGGCAAGGACTAACCAATGCAAAATTAGAGTTTTAACATGCAAAATAAGCCCCCAAAAGCCACTGATATGTAAGCCCAAAGACTAAACATGCTATCATACACAATGACCAACTCTTGAGGCACAAAACTACAACACTTTCAAGCATTGAAAGAGAGCCAAATGTAAGTACACAAGCATGGATTATGGACTGAAATATGGTCTCTAATGATGCCAAATCATGAGAATAAGCTAAGTAAAGCATGCTAATGACCCATACACTCATGGCTCACAAACCAAAATACAAAGGGGTTATACTAAACATGGCAAACATGATCAAATCAATACTCAATAGGCCACAAGCATGATGAAATATGACCAAAAGCTTCACAAAGCTAGGCAAAAACATGCAAGCATGATGATCTCATGGCAAGATGCACTTCTAGGCAAAATAGAGGAATACAAGGCAAGTATATTATGCATGTAAGGGGGCATTAATCCGACCAAAAATAGAGGTATATTATGACCAAATATCACCCAAAAACCTCTGAAATGGAGCCAAAAACAACTAAGCATGCATGCTACCCTTATGAGCCAAAAACATGAACAAATGAGACACAAAGGGAGAGGGGTGTCCCTCCCCTATGCAAGACCTCAAAACCTCTTCTTCACCACTGAAAATCCTCTGGATTTCAGTGGTGAGAAGGCCAATGCACAAAGGTTCCCAAAGCTCAACAAAGAAAGCACAAAAAGGGCCAAACAAGGCCTCAGAGGGGGAGGTCGACCCCCAACACCAAAATGAGGCCCCGTTTGGGAACATGCTAATTTAGTAACTTTTTGGCTATTTGGATAAAATATGAGCTAAAAAAAACTAGTATGTTTGGGATGACTTTTTGGCTTTTTATGAAAAGATGTGCAAAAAGTAGAGAGAAAAGAGAATCTTTGACTTTTTGGTATGGGTTGTTGGCTTTTTGGCTAATTTAGTAACTTTTTGGCTTTTTGGCTAGAATAGAAGGTTCCTAAACGAGGCCAACAAAAAAATAGAACTTTTATATGTTATACACAAAGCTCAAAACAGCATGCAAAGGGGTTTAAAATCTAGTGCAAGAATGGGGAATATAAAGCAATAGTGTTACCCTTGGAGAACACTTCAAGAACAGCAAGTTCAGCCCCCTTTTTCTGATCAAAACCAACTTAAAACTCCAAGAACAAACTCTCAACACCTCCAAAACCGAAGTATGGTGTAATACTAGGTGTTTTAGTACAAAACTAAGAACAAAACACCCTTTTAGGCCCTCTAACACACACAAATGAAGAGAGAGAGGGAGATATAGAGAGAGAGTGGTGTATATATGCTATATATATTTGATTTGCTGAATCTCCACAAAGGAGAAGGAAGGCTTCCTTTTATAGAGGAAAACAAAGGCTTGAAGCTTCTAAGGGAAGCTAAACAAAAGGGTCAAGGGGGTCAAGTTTCTTAAGGAAGCTAAACCAAAGGTCCAAGCTTCTTGAGGAAGCTAAGACAAAAGGTCAAGCTTCCTCAAGAAGCTTGAGCAAAGGGTGCAAGCTTCTCCAAGAAGCTTAGAACAAAAGGGTGCAAAAGGGGTAAATCCTCCATACACGTGTATGGAGGACAAGTCCGTGCACTCCTGCTGGCACAGTTGGCATGCACCATGCCTGAAAAGGCGAAAAGGAGGTATCGGCCAGAATAGGGGTCAATCGGCCAAATAAATGGTCGGCCGACCACAAGAAAAGGCCGATACACCTAAGAGAATGCCGACCGACCAAACATTTGGTCGGTAGAAGAAAAACAAGGCCGGTGACAGCGTACCACGGCCGGTGGGTTTCAGGGATGGCTAACAAGCCTCTTCCCACCCTCAGAAGCACAAAACACAAGTCCTTGGTGTAAAACCAAGCACAATACAGGCAAGTTAAGAGATCCTGAGACACGATGCGCGACCGAGGCCTCCAGGAACTCAAAACGAACATGAACATGGATGATCACCGAGTGTTCAAACGGTGACGTTCAGGTCTTGAGGACGGTAAAAAATGGGGTGTCTACAAGTTGCCTCCAGGTCGACCATGGTTGTCGTTTCATGGACGCCGGTCTCAACTTGACCGGCTTGCTTTGGGCGGTTATCTCTCTCGACATTTTCCTTGGCTTCCTCCGCGCCTTCTTCCTCGGCCTCAGCCTGCAATGCGTTGAAGACATCGTTGGCATACGGCACCATGTACGTCGGTAGGAAGGTAGCTGGGGGAGAGGCAAACATGTCGGTTCCAGATCCTTGGCCGAGCTGCTCGCAAGCAGCCTTCCAACCGGACTTGAAGAATATGTCCTTGGTGGCCTCGACCTGCTTGGTGTAGCTTTCTTCGGCCTCCTTAAAACCTTCATTGTTGGCCTCGTCCACCTCGTCCTTCCTTGATTGTTTTAACACTTCCAGCTCGACCCGGAGAGCGTCCCTTTCTTTCTCGGCGGCCCCAAGTTGGCCGAGCAATTTGGAGTTGTCTGTGTTTGAAATCTCCAAAGAGGCCTTTGACCATCCCAGCTCAGTCTACAGATGCTTAACCTGGCTGGCAGCGTCGGTCGCTTTCTGCCGGAGTCTATGGATTCGCTCCATCACTAGATGTTGTTTCTGGATGGCCTGCAAGAAGAGAGTTTGATTAGAGAATGGAAACCGAGCAAACACTTGGAGAAATTTGAGTAAAGCATTCAAAATTCTTACCCGGGCCATAGACTTGACCGAGGACTTCACGAGCTGGGTGTCAGGCACGTGGTCACTGCCGGCCACGTCGCTCAGCAGAAGGAGGGCTTTGGTTAGGTCAAAGGCGAGGAGATGCTCTTTATCCTCTTTGACCAAAGCACTGGCCGGGATCTCTTTTCCCCAGTGCTTCAATTGAGGCTTCCAGGGGGTGTTGGCTCGGTTGTGACCGCCGGTTGCTCGGTGTTCAGCTCCGCAATGAGCTCGGCTGAAGGATCAGCGGTGCGAAGCCTTTTCCCAGCTCGGCGACTTTCCTTGCTTGTCTGCACAGCTGCAGGTAATGTCGATGTAACCATGGTCCCGCTTGTTTGACCGGCAGTAGCTGCACGGGAAGGGATGCTCGGTAGCTCAGTGGATGGCGGTGATGAGATTTTTGATGCAGCTTCGTTTGGCCATCTCCTCTGCTTCTGTCAGCCGGATTAGGGGTACGTCCGGTAGAGTTGGATCGGGGGGCAAAGATGGCGCTCGAAGAAAGTCTGTTACTCTACTTCGGCAGGAAGCGGAGTATCTGTAGGTCGGTACGTAGCCGAGAAGTTCATGGCAATCTCGGTTTTGGTATCGAAACACGATTCTGATGGCTGCTTCGTTGGGATAATGGTAGTTAGCTTGCAATGCTTCGATTGCTGCAAAGAGGAGAAGAAGAAAAGATATTAAGTATAGAATATAGAAAGAAATTTATTTGATCGAGCAGTTAGCATGGCTTACATGTTGAACTGAAGTCCTTGCTGATATACTAGCCCGGCACGTTGGCTGTTTCATAATTACCGGACATCTAGAAAAAGTCGTCGTCATGCATGTCTTTGTCTGGGGTGCCGGTCACTATCTTCTCTTTGCCCGGTCTGATCTTTAAATAATAGGCAAGGCCGTCGCCTATATGCCCGAGGGTATACTGGTGAAGTATCTCAGCTAATCCTAGGTTGGTTCCTAGCCGGTTGTTTAGCTCGGCTATCCCGTTAATTATCCTATAGGTGTTGGTGGAGACTTGCGTCAGTGCTAGCCCGGTGCGCCTCAAGAACTCGCACATGAGGGGATTGACCAGGAAGCGAAGGCCGCCTTCGATAATGGAAAGAACGGTGAAAGGGCACTGGTCAAGTCTACCCCAAGGGGTTGTGTCCTCCTCACCGAGCTCAAGGTGTACGTCTGTAGGGACGCCATATTCTTCCTAGAACGCAGCTAATGTGACCGGCGTGTCAACCAGGAAGTAGTAACGTCCCATGTGTAGTCGGCTGTTTTTAGCATGGCTGTGTTGTTTTGTCAAAAACTCTCGTTTGATGGCTACTCGGTCTTTGAGAGCTTCAGTGTTGGTGTATGGTCCCCTTGGACTCTGCAGGAAAAGGAGGATAAGTGTAAGCGGGAGCCCGGTCGCGCAAAACGAGCTTGACTTTAGCTCGGTCAGATAGAGTGCCAGACCACCTCGGTCACGAATGTAAATCCAGAAGCTCGGCCGCTCAAGCAGACCAGATGTTAGCCCGGTCGAGCGGTCAAGTCCTCTGCCTACCTCGGTTCCTATAGGAGTTTTTGTAAACTCGTAATTTGCTTGGTTTAGGTGTTTTTTGGGATAAAAAAGAAGACCTGGAGCCCGGTTCGCTCCAGATCTTCGTGTGTTCATCACTGGAATTGAAGAACAACAAAAAGAGCAGGGGCAGAGGAGGTTTTTAGGGAGCTATATCCTAAAACCTATAGTTTTTGTGCCAAAAAACGAGGAATACCAAATGAAAAAGTAATAAAGGGGTTCGAAGAACTTACCAGAATGGGGCAAAAGTCAGGTTTTCAAGCACGAACGCAGTAGAAGGCAAGGATGGAGCTTGAAAAAGCAATGGAGGGCACTGCAGGTCGTCTGGAATGAAAGAGAGACAGTAGGAAGAAAATGAAGGGGGATGAGGCGTGTTTATAGGCGAAAAGAACCGCCAAAATTTCGAATGTGAAGGGATGTTTGGGTTGGTTGCTCGAGGCCAATAAATGGTCGACACGTATTCATAATGGCGGCGGCATCAATATTGAAGAGACAAGATGGCAAGTTGAGGTGTCGACCGAGCAAGTCTAGAAACCGAGCGTGGGATTAGTGCGGTTAACGCCTTGCGAACTAAGGACCAAGGCAGAATCTACCCCGGTCGGATCATGTAATCCCAGTCATGCTTGCGTGGATGGAATTAAGGGGCAATTGAGTGGGAGATTTATAATCTGGCTTTGGGCCATGGTAGAAGCCGAACAGAAGATGGCCGAGCACGTTTGGGCCAAGCTGACGTGGGCCTATTTTGAGGTGGTTTTGCTCGGTCGAGGTCCAGGACCAAGTTAGGGCCGAGCTACTTGGGCTTGTCTACATCCAGAATTGGTCTTGCTCGGCCGAGGGTCAAGCCCCGTGTATGGGCTGAGCTTACTTGGCCGAGATGGTAACCTGCCAACCCGGGTTCCATGGTTAGCATGTTTAGCTCGGCGGGAAGGCTTTCTATTTGCCGGCTCGACCTGTTTGGAACTCGGCTCTACCGGAATGCTACTGAGCTCGGTTATTATGGAGCTCGGCGAGTGGACATTGGGACTCATTATGCAGCCTGGTCGTGTGAAGCCGAGGTGATGCCGCCGGGCTGCCGAGTTCCCGGTAATGTTGTCTAGCGGTTTGGTTAGGTGGTCTTCGCTGGATTTGTGCTGACAAATGGGAGAGCAGCTCCATATGTCAAGAGACTAATGGGTGCAGAGTTGAGCGTAGAAAGTATATAAGCATGACTGCGCCCCCTATGCTGGGGATGGAACATCATTTTGGTGAGAAACACTCATTGTGATACATCTCTCTCTTGCTCTCTCTCTCTCTCCCTGAGTGTGTGTGCTAACTTGATCGTCGGAGGGGTTTTCCGGCCACACACCGCCGGATAGCTCACCGCCGTTGTGCTCGCAGGTTGATCGGATAGACAAGGAGCTTGGACGAAAGGAGTATGGCTCTGCGGAATATTTGCTCCCCGTACAATCATCTACCACTGCATCATCACCGTCTGTTGGTACAACTGTCGTACCTTCCAGCGCCGCCACCAAACACCACCGGTGATACGACAAGAAGAGTTAACGATTAACATCGAGGCCTCGGTGGCGGGCCTCATACTGCCCCATAAGTATAAAAAAGAAATGGAATTGGTGAGAGAAGGAAGGATTTGTGCGGTTTGTTTGTGCGAGTACGAGGAGGGTGAAGAGCTACGTACGTTGCCTGAGTGCATGCACTCTTTTCACGTGCCTTGTATTGATATGTGGCTCTACTCCCATTCGACTTGTCTTGTTTGCCGGACAAATACGACACCGTCGCCGTTTGTGTTTAGGGGTTGTTTGGAGTCTGGTTTGGATGGGTCGACCTCACAAAGAGAACATGGCATGGCATCGAATTTTGGTGTGCATTTGGGGGTGCTATGATGGTGGTGAAAGTTTTGAACAATTGTTTTGTGTTCAAAATAAGAAATGAACACTTAATGCTCCCTTTTATTTCCATGGAATTTTTTTTTCAAAAAATGTTTTGGTGATTTTGATTGTGACTTTAAAATTAATATATTAGTAATTGTATTAATAGTATTGATTGCTATGGTCGTGGTAAGATCAGATGATTGTAGTTTTTCGCAAATTGAAAATTAATAATTATAGGAAACATGGGTTAAAAACACATTTTTAGCAACTTGTCAATAATATTTAAAAAAAAAAGTTTTTGCTCTATAAATTAAAAATAAAGCGGCACTAAACACTTTGGTATAAATTTTTAAAAAAAGGAATAAAAAGAAGAAATTATAAGTAATTTATAAGCTGCACCAAATAGGGTCATAGAAGTGAAGTGGGGTCAGGTCGGGTCGGGTGGGATGCGCCAGGAGGCATGGTTTTAAAAACCGGACCGGACCGGTCGGTGATAAAACGATTTTTTTTGCTTTTGTTTTTTTATTCTTTCTTTCTTTTCTTTTCTTTCTTATTTTATATAGATATATATATATTATATAATATAATATAATAAAAATTTAATTGGAAACTCTCTTTCAGGGGTCTCCTCTTGTGAGGAATCCCATTGAGAGCTTGAAATTATTGTGAAAGCCTCCATCTATTTATAAGAAAAAAATTCTTTCAAAAAAAACTCAAGAAATCTATGTGGGATTCAATCAAATTTATTGGAGGAAAACTTAAAATTTTGATACCCCTCCAAAATTTTTGTTCTTCTTTCAATCAAATTATTTGAATTAAAATCATATGGAGGGAATATTGAATATTTGATTTCTTCTTCCAAAATTAAAATTAATAATATTTTTAAATATATTTTTATATTTTTTAATAAAAAAAGTATTAAGAGAAATATTTAAGATTATTAAAAATTTTAATTTTTAATTTTTAATTTTATTACTTATATTTTTGTTTAAATATAATTTTAATATATTTATGACGTCACGGTTCGATTCCGGTTCAACCCGACGGTTGAACTGGTGACCCGTCCACCCGATCATTTTTCTGGTTCACTCATTGGTCCGGTTTTTAAAACAATGCCAAGAGGTTGTTTTGTAGTGGTGAGGGGGAGGCGTAGGGCCAATCTTGAATTTTTTTGGGTTCTAGTTGAATTTTTTAAATGGATCCTTTATGAATAAGAAAAATATTATGGATATTAACACATTTGCTAACAACCTTATATTGTTCAATGAGACAATAATCTCGTTTGGGAACAAACTATTTTATAGCACTTTTTTTTTTTTTTTTTTAACAACAATATTAGAGACTCACATTTTGCATTCACAAATGCATCCATAATGATGTGACAAGGGTAGTAAGTCTCATATCATTGAGTGTTTAATCAATCAATCAAAAAAAAAAAAAAAACTGACACTTGTCAGATTGTATCATTGTGGATTGAATTGTGATAGATTTATGAGTCTCAAACATTTTTCATTTTTTACTAGTTACTTATTGATGTGGAATAATTCTATGTGATACCGTGTATGGTTTGAGGAGAAGTTATTGGTTTCTTATTCACCAAAAAAAAAATTTATTAAGAATAAAGAAAGATTTATGAGGGTCTCAAACATTTTCCAATTTTTACTAGTTACTTGTTGATGTTGAATAATTCTATGTGGTATCGCGTGTGGTTCAAGGAGAAGTTATTGGTTGGTTATTTACCAAAAAAAAGTTATTAGTTGGTCTTGGGGCACTATCAAGTGGTATTCCAACGGTGTTGTCATTGGTAGGGGGGGTGAGGCCTATAAATTTATATTTGGCGATTGAGAAATATAAGGAAGCATTGTGAATTATGATTGCTGAGGGATATGGCCACGTAGTACCCTTAAACCAACCAATAATTTTTCTAGTATTTAACAAAATTTGTGTGTAGGGCCATGATTCTACTATTTGTTCTCAACACACTAAATTATTTTAGAAACAATATTGAATGTTAAGTTTATTAAAGGGTAAATTATACCATTTGTCCTTCTAGTTTGAGTGAACTGTCACTTTCATTTTCATAGTTTCAATTTGAATTATTTAGTATCCAAACTTTCAATTTTGTTACAATTCAATCCCTTGATTACTTGTCATTAGAATTTGGACTGAAAAGAAAAATTAGAGGAATCAAAGTAAAATTCAAAACAAATTATAGGGACTATTGATATGATGTATTCATTACACCGAAGTCCATACAACTTCTTCTTCTTCTTCTTTTTTTTTTTTTTTTTTTTTGTTTAAGTTCACTTTGGTCTCTCTAATTTTCAAAATGTTAACAACACATGATAGAGGGATTAAATTGCAACAAAATTGAAAGGGTAGGGACTAAAGTATTCAAATTGAAATTATGAAAACTAAAGTGACACTTCATTCAAAGTAGAGGGACCAATGATATAATTTACCTTTTATTAAATCTTCATCTTTAATTATGCACATTGTTTTTTTACAGGTGTTAGATCCCACCAAATTATGCATTTTTTAAGATAATCATTTATACCATTCTTGTTTAAAAAATATTAACATATTAGTTGATATCTAAGTAAGTAATAAGTAACATTATGTGAGAATTATGTGAATCATTACCTCTTTTAAAAAATTATGGTTCCAAAACCAAATTGAACCAAATCAAGTTTCATTGATTTGATCACCATACCATCAACAATATATATATATTATTATCAGCAAAGAAAAATTTCAGTAAAACAAGAAATTAAAAGTACATGAATGTAGACACCCCATTTTTGATCGATCTTAAGACTCAGACGTCATCGATCGAGCGCTCTGTGTTGGTGCATGTTGTGCTCGTTTCGAGTCTCCGGAGATTTGGCTGAGAGCCTTGCCTCCGGGCCTCTGAACTCTTCTGTGCTTCGGCTCGGTTTGTGGACCGAATCTTGTTTTCTCTTCCCGGAGGGAGGGAGAGGTCTCGTAGACCATCTCTTGGTGGTCGTAGATCACTTTCTGTGGTCGTAGGCCACTTTTCCCGTTTGGAGACTAGTTTTTGGTTTTTGGAGCCTTTGGCCGCGCGCCTTGTCTCGGGATTGCTTAACGTTCTCCGTTTGGCGTGGTTTTTAAACCACACCTTGTTGCCTCTGCCTAGAGGAACACTGTGGTCCAGGAGACCACTTTGGTGGTTGCATACCACTTTTGGTGCTCGTCAGCTAGTTTTTGGGGCTTTCGACCGCATGCTTTGCCTTCCGATCTCTCGTCTTGCATCCGTTTTGGTTTGTTTTTGGTACAAACCTTGTTTTCCTTGTTTGGAAGGTGGTACAAGGGTGGGAGACCAGTATTTCTCCTGGCCGACCACTTCTTCCTCTACCAGCCAGTTTTCTGGTTGGACAATTGGCTTTCTTGGTCTTTGGGGCATCTTTTTTGGTCGGCCACCACACCACTAGTTTTCTTTCATGCCCTGGGCCCTCTCCCACCATGGCCGACCAGTTGTTACTCTCAAAGACCACTTGAAGTGGTCAACCAACCACTTTAAGTAGTAGGCCTGCTTTTTGACACCTTTTTGGAGATATTTTCCTCCAGCTCAGCTGGAGGACATTTGGGCCAACCTCCATACAGTGTATGGAGGGATTGCCTTGGTGCTTAGCTTCTCCTAGAAGCTTTTCCTTTTCTCTTCTATAAGAGGGAAGCTCCCCCTCCCTTCTCTAGGTTCAGAAAATTGCCCTTAGAGAGATACATATAGCTTTGTATCTATCTTGCTTGGTTCTTCATTTTTGTGCTTCAAAAGTGTAGATTTGTCTTAGTTTAACACACAAACACACACTCAAACACCATCCTTGGGTAGCTGAGGTGCTAAGGAGTTGTTTTTGGTGTCCTTGGACTGATTTAAGCTCAAAGAACTTGCTGGAGTTGCAGTAGTAAAGAAGGTCTTCAAGGGTGAGTCTTTGACCTTTAAAATCCCCATTCTTGCTTAAGCTTTTGAGCCTATTTGCATGCTTTTTTGAGCTTAACTTTCAACTAGAAAAAGTTCCATTTTTAAGTTCTTAAAATAGTTGTTTTAGGTCACTTTTTCTTTTGGGGTGATTTACCCCCTTTTAGGCCTTATTAGGCCTTATTTTGAGCCATCCCTTTAGGCTCTTGTTGAACCCTTTGCATGACCTTTCTACCACTGAAATCTAGAGGATTTTCAGCGGTGGAAAGGTGGTTTTGGTGTCCTAAATAGGAGTGGGTCATCCCCTCTCCTTGTATTTTGTTTACTAGCTTCATATGCCTCATGTTTGAGCACCTTTGATAAGCTTGTGTTAGCTTGTTCTTAGCTTGTATTTGTGGTTATTTTGCTGAGGCATACCACTGTTTTTACTTGCTTTGGTCACTCCATGCATGGTTAATACACTTGTAGTGTAAATCACACAAACTAGCTTTGTATGCCTCATGAAGTAGCATGCCATTCTAGCTTGTTTTCTTTCCATTTCAGCATATTTTTGGTGATGTTTTGCCATGTCATGACTCTGTTTTGGTTTGGTTTGATTGGCCCTTGCATGCCTCATGCACTTGTGGTGTAATCTAATGAAATAGCCTAACATGCATGATGTTGTAACATGTCATTTTAGCATGCTTTTGGCTTAGCTTAAAGAAGATTTTGTTCATGTTTTACCATGTCTAAGGTTTGATTTTGGTTGTTTTGGTGATGCATGACTTGCTTTGTATAGCCTTGGTTCAATCTAGCTTGTTAGCTTTATGTATTGAGTCCTCTAGCATGCATTACTTGGCCTATTTTAATGATTTGGCATCATTTATAATGTGATTTCAGTCCATGTTTCATGGCCATGCATTCACATTTATCACTCATTCAATGCGTTGGAGGGTTTCCCCCTTTATGCCTTAACATGGATCATTGCGTATGCCTTCATGCCATAGCTTGCGAGCCATCATTTCAGTGTTTATTTGGGGTTATTTTGTCATGATATAACTCTGATTTTTATTGGTCGAGTCATCCCATGCTTGGTCTTAATAGGTGTAGTGTAATCCATCTTATTTGCCTTGTATGCACCATGCCTCATGCTCACCATGCTAGCTTGTTTTGGCTTCCTTCCATGCATGTTTTAGACTCATTTTGACATGTACTAGGACTGTTTTGGGTTTCCTTGGTCACATGCTTCATGTTTTGTATACTTGTAGTACAAATGCTCTTGCTTGCCTCAAGCTTTGGGCACCATTGCATGCTTCATTTGTGTCGTGTACATGATTTGGCATCACCTAACATGACATTTCAGAGCATTTAGCATTGCCATGTTCCTACCTCAATCATGCTTTAAGTGCCTTTAAGTATTGTGCATTATTGCCTTACTTGTAGTCTAGTGTGTATGCTCGCATGCCTAGGCCTTTGAGCCCTCGTCTCAGCATGTTTAGGTCCTTATTTTGACCTACTTGAGCTATGTCCATGCTTAGTTCATGCATTTGTGCCATGTATTGCACGCCTCCTTTGTAGTCCTCTTTACTAGCTTCATGCTTTAAGGACCCTAGTATGCCATACTAGTGTTGTTTGAATGATTTAGCATCATTTCTTACCTCATTTCAGTGCACTTAGTGTTGCTACATTTTCACGCTTTTTCACTCTTTAAGTGTTCTTGAGAGTTGCAACTTAGTGCCTTAATTGGTGAGCCAATTGGCACGCATGCTTGCATGTGTTTTCAGTGCCTTCATTTTAACATTATGGCCTCTGTTTTGGTATGGCTGAGGTCTACCCACATTCGGTTTAAGCCCATTGAGCATTGTGTATGCCATGTCACATCGCATCGTGCATGTTATGTTATTGTTTGCATTGTGCATGTCATGATCATATTGCATTGAGTATGCCATGATAGTCATTGTGTTGAGTATGTCATATTGGTTTGTATGCCATGTTCATTCGCATTGTGTATGCTAGTTGCATTGTATCGTGTTGTTTGCATGCTTATTTTTCCTTGCATTGAGTATGCATGTTCCTAACATTGCTAAGTTGCCCTTATAGCATTACGTTGTGTATGCATGCATTAGCATTATTTGCATGTCATTAGTTTTGTTAAGTTGATCATGTCACTTTGCATCGAGTATGCCATGTAGTTGCATTGTGTATACCATGTTGTTTACATTGTGCATGTTTATGTTGCCTTGCATCGAGTATGCATGCCTGTAGCATTGGTAGTTTGATCATGTTGCCTTGCATGTTGTTTGCATGCCATTTGCATTAGATGTTTGCATGCTTAAGTTACATAGCATTGTGCATGCCATGTTATGTGTTGCATTGTGTTTGGAATAGGTGTTAGTCCAAACATCGGAAAAGAGGGACGTTTGATACTTAAAGTGATGAAACGTGCCTCAATTCTCGATCGCCGACGCTCTTGATCATACGTGATGGAGTTTTAGGCTTTATGTGTTTACTTGTGCATTCATTTCATATTGAATTGTGCAACTTCACCTCTCGGTCATCATGCATTGAAATGCGCGATTGGTGGCCTGAGGGTCGAGAACTACATTCCCTTGAGTTAATGACATGATGGGGAGGGTGGTTGTGCACACATGTCTTGCAAATACATTGCCATACCTTTTCTTGCTCTCTGTTGCAGCAAACTGGAATTCAACAGCAACAACTGGTCGGCCAGCCAGAAAAACTAGCTGGCCGACTACTTTTCTGGTTTTTCAACAACTAAAAGTGGTCAGCAGGTGTCTGGAGAGACCAAAAGTGGTCGGCCACCCTCCCACAGGATTCCCAAGGTGGAGTTTCAGCTTTCTGGAGCTTGGTGCAAGTTTTTGATAACAATTGAAAACAGAGGCAAATCGAGGCATCGTATTGGATTTCCGAACGAGGCAACTGTGCATGCATCTAGTCTTCTCCCTCCGAGAACCTCCTGCTTTACTGCTTTCCTTAGCTGCCATGCTTAGATAGCTTGCTTTTGCTTTGGTTTGTACATTAATTAGTTAATGCATTAGCTATTCAATTTGTTTTGTACTAATTAGTTAACTAGGATTAGTTAATTAATTGTGTTGTAATAATTAGTTTAATTAGCTTAGATTAGCTAGTTAGCTCTTTATTCGGTCCCTCACTCGAGAGGGTGTAATGTTGTAATAAGCGTGCGTGTGTGTGATGAATGTCTTCCAACCTCCATTTCTTTCTCCCTTTTACTTAACCGCTTACGATGATTAGTTTTAGGGCATGTTTTGTTTAGCATACCTTATGCTTGCATGCGTGCATCCATTCATCTATATTGCATGCACCGGGCTCGGCGCATCATACTAACTGCATTGTATTTTCAATACATTACTTGAATACGTATTCAACATCATGTTACCAAGTTGCATTTCACATGCCATTCTATAATAGCCGAGCCTATTTTAGTTGCATTTTTGCATGTGTTGCATTAGCCATCTTAACATGAACTAGGATCATGCATGATTTCTAACTAGTTCTCTGTTTTGGCTCGGAGTACACTGTGAGTGTTTACGCTTTAGTATACTACATGTGTGTTATTGATTGCCATGAAAGCATGCTTGCCATGAGGCTAACTGCTTATTTGATAGAACTGCCTGAATGCCTGTGGGTGAAGGTTGGATTACTTGAATTGGAATAATTTATTGAAATCTGCATTTTAGCCTACTTGCGAGTAGCAAACTTCAAATCGTTTTTAAACGGATATGCGATGTTTTGTTCCAAATTAGGCGATCTAGTCTATACTTGCTTGTTGTGCGCATCACATAGTAAGATTAGCTAATTAACCGGAATAAGAGCACATGTGTTTTCAAAAAACAAAATATCATGTTTAGTACAGGTCGATCTTTGATCGGGCGAGCGGGGGTGCTCATTAAATGACCTTTCCCAATCATACCCAAGTTCCCGAGTCGAGGCAACTTTGGTGATAACGGACACGTGGCCTTAGGCACGAGTCAGAGTTTCCTAAATTTCCCCAAAATAAAATATTTAGGTGGCGACTCTGTATTTGGCAAAGCAATCCATGTTTGGCACTTCTTTATAAAAATCAGTTTTCCAAAACGATTTGCCGGATTTGGACTCTTTGGTGATTTATCGGTCTTACATCGCACATTGTAAGATTAGATTCAGAACCGTGACATTTGAGTCTGAACTGTAGTAGCTAGAGAACAAAACGAGATTTTCTCGGGAGTTCTCCGGGCACGTCTACAATGAAGATGACATACATCGAGCAAGATTTAGAAAGTATAAGATACCTCTACTATTGCTACTCGTATCCATACAACCAACCTTTCATAATTTTTTTTTAAAAAAAGAAAAAAAAAACAGATGCCAATGAAAAAAAGTTAAAAAGGTCTTAACTCCACAAGACATTTCCCCTTCCTACAGACTCATCCAAAACCACTCAACATCTACCATGCAATAATGCTACCACACTCCCCCTCCAAAAGGCTCCAGAAAACAACCTACCCCCTAGCAAAACAAAACACACCCCCACTGACTTTAACCATTTAAAGACGTATCACCCATAGAACAAAACAACCTCCCATACTTCCATCATATCCCATTAACCATCTAATAATTAAATACAAACGCACACTCTACGAAACAAACTCAAATCAGTGTGTTTGGTTTGAGTTTTTTGAATTAAGTTTTTTGAAACTAAGTTTTTGGTTTTCATGTTTTTTTGTTTTTAGTGAATATTTTTAAAATTTTAAACATTTTTTTTAAAAATTTTTTAGATGCACCTTACTTAGATGTATCTAAAAAGTAAAAAATTTGTGAAAAAATATTTTTAAAAATTAATAAATACATAAAAATACAAAAAACTTACTGAATTCTCCTTCTTTTTTTTTTTTGTATTTTTGGTATTTAGTGAATTTTTAAAAGGTTTTTTTCAATTTTTTTTTTATTTTTTATTTTTTTATTTTTTTTTTAACTTTTTAGGTATATTTATGTTAGGTATGTCTAAAAATTAAAAAAATTGCTCAAAATATTAAAAAAATTCAGTAAAAACAAAAAAATATGGAAAATAAGAAAATAGAATTTTCTTAAAAGTGTTTTTTGGTTTGCATGCACTCTTTTCGTGTACCTTGTATTGATATGTGGCTCTATTCCCATTCCACTTGTTTGGTTTACCGGACCAATACGACGTCGTCACCATTTTTGGATGTGCATTTGAAGGTGAGGTATGGTGAAAGTTTTGCACAACAATTCTTCACTAATCAAAATTTCAATACAAAACTTTTTACATTAAGTGTGTAACTCACAAAAATGTGAGATTCACTTACCAGACTTTTGTTATGATCGATTTGTGTGCTAGACTTTTGTTATGAATTGGTAAATTTTTCTATGAACAATTCCCTTTATTAACAATAATAGGGAACTCTCTTAACTTATTTCTATTCTTTAAAATTAACGTCATGTTATTCCTTTTAAGTCGTGTTTGGAATATAGAGTAATGCTTTATCTAAATATATTTTTTATTTAATTTTCTAATCATTAATAACTAATGTGTAGAGGTGGATATGGAATACTCCTCTGGTCTAAACAAGCCTTTGAGTGATCTTCCTAGCTGTCACTTGAAATAGAAATAAAACTCGAGACGGTGGTGCCGAAATCATAACTCTGATGGACAAGTTAGATTCTGTAAAAAGGTTGGTCTGTTTAGGTTTCTTGAAGTTCAAGGTTTTTAGCACATACCTCTTTCTTCAATTTGTCTTCCCTTTTTATGGAGTCATCCTTTTCGATCTTCACTCGATGCAGCTTAGCTTCTCAACATCGTCTTGTCAGGGCCCATCCCCTTATTATATTTCCTTGAAGGGGACACTCTGGTCCTACTTGGTGGGTTCATGCCGACTCCCCCAGCATATTTCGCTATTCTATTCGGCATAGGTACCCTCAACTCGGTGTGCTCTTTGTGTTGCTATGTATACTCGGCACAAGTCCAACATCTGATTGACTTGGGTTTTATTTGGCCCATCTGAGGTGAGCTTGGATACTTTGTTTTCCATTCCTGATAATCATTTTATCAGCCCCCACAATTGCCCTCCGAGAAGAAGGTGAACTCATATGCTGAGTGGTCCTCATGCTCGGCTCTCGCTGGGCTGACTTTGTACAGATGTATTGCACTAGTCATAATTCATGCCTAGAAATGCGAATACGTAGTGGACACCCTGTCTCACTTGACATAATGGATGGGACCCAATGGGGTATTCGTAAAGCTTCTTGCCCCCTCTTCGTCTTTTGGTTCTATTTATTGTGATTCAAAAAATTTGCTGCCTTTGCCATTTTATCTCCGAAAAGACTTTATTCTTCCAACCTTTCTGTTTCTATCACTTGATTACAACTGCGATAGCCCTCATTTGCTCAGACTGTGAGGCCTCTGATCTTTGCAATATTTTCTTTAACCCTTACTTTTAATTATTTCTTTGTAGTCCCTCATTTTCTTAATTAATTTCAATTTTAACACTAGAATTAAAAACATGGGCCAATCGAAAACTTGGAAACCCTAAATTGAACCTGAGAACTTAGGAACTATTTCTAAAACCCTAATAATAATTAAATTAATTTTCTAAGTATATTTTCCACACAAAAACCCTAGGTTTCCGGTTCTTAGTATAATTCGCCGTTTGATGCAAAACAAAGAAACTTTAACCGAATTAAAATTTCAGACCTTAAATAAATTAAATACTACACTTAATTAAATGTTCAAATTCATAAATTAAATTCAAAGCCCTCACATTTTAATCAAATTACAAATTGACCCAAAGTTAGTACTGTTATATGTGTATATATAGTTGTACCTTTCTTAAATAAATAAATATGTACACAAAATATTTTCATATTGTACACAAATAATCAAGAGAAATGCCCTCAAATCCACTCCCCAAGGCTGGCCACACTATGCATATATATGTGATGTTCTTTTCAGGATAAATTGCTTAATTTAGGGAAGAAAAATTGACCTAGGGTACAAATGTGATTATATATATATATGTATATATTGTAGTTGTAACCAATTCAACTTTGATTAATCAAAACCTTAACTAGATCATGTTACAAGGTGTAATTTGGCTCTAATCATCATACTTTCCATTTCATCCTAACTAAATCAAAGAACTATTCAATTGAAATGGAACTAAGGACATTTTGGACATTTCACCATTCTTTTTTTTTTTTTTATTCTTTCTATAAAATACACCAATCGTCTCTACCCTTTTGAGCATAAAACACACTCACACACTTACATATTCGACTGAGAGAGAAAGAAGAGGAAGAGAGTGAACCTTGGTAGTGGAGGAGAGGAAAATAGGAGAAAATTGTGCATGCACTGCACCTAACTTCAAGTAAGTCACAACACAACTCTCTCTTATTTTCCTTTTCCAAATACATGTTATTAAAAGTTTAAAATCATATTTTCAGATGTGTTGTAATGGTGTTCATATGTTCAAAGTTGATGAGTTAAGCTTTGATCCTCCTTTTACTCATATTTTCTCTTAATAGATGCAAAACTACATTTTTCTTCTCATATCTCACATTATTTTCAAAGGCACACCACCACTCTAAAAATCTGAGTTATTGATACATTATTTAGTATATTTTCATCACAAAAGAAGTGAAATTTTTTCCTTAGTTAGCCTCTTTTCTCACCAATCTTCTTATTTTGAGTATTATGCATGAAAAACCAGTTTTTACAGCCAATTTTCAAAATTCTAAAAAAATGTAGAAAAATATCCCGGACCTCAGTTTTATGTCAAAAACTTCCTTAAAGAGTTAGCTTTCAAGGAAAATTAGTTTCTTTGAAAAACAATGAGCAGTTTGAAAGAAAATCCAATTTTTGTAACGATTGATGATTCTGGACAGCGCTGGAGTGTTTCTTAAACAACTAAAAATCTAGGAAAGCTATTCCATTTCCAAAAGATGTTATGAAAACTAGATAAAATTATCTACGAACCATAGGAAGGCCAGGCTCGGGAAAAATCTGAAATGATCCTTTTGATTTAAATCTTTAAATGTTACTTAATCTGGAAATTTAGTTTTGCATTGGTGTTCTATGCTCTTGTCTTCATGAATATGCTTATTAGTATATGATCATGTCTTGGTATGATATTGCATGTGTTATGGTAATATACCTTTTACTTTATCCCTTTGATGATGTTTATATTTATGATTTTTTTTTTAAAATTTTTATTTTTAAATTTCAATTGCTTGTGCTAACTAACTTAAAACATTAATCTAAATGGGAAACTTGACAGGGTGGCTAATGGGGTTTCGCTCACATGAGTATTGTTATGAGATAAGGTTATGTTTAAATTAAATTAGTTAGCGAGACGTATTCCCTTTTGAAAGCTAAAGTCTTGCGCAAGTGGTTGTTTCAGAACCCTTGAACGGAACGGTTGTATTCAGACCCTAGGTGGTTTTGGTATGAGGAGGGAATGGGAAAGGCCGTATTTTACCGTCACTTTTGAGGCCCTGCGGTTGGCGTTACACGGTATATAACCATTAGCAGACATCTGAGGTAAGGTCTGCAACAAAGCAGCAAAAGAGAAGGCATATCGAATAATCCGCGTTCGATTCTTGTGGTTGGGAGGATGAAATCTCTTTGGGGAATTTCTAGAATACTAACAACTAACCTTGTAACCCTTGTTATTTACTTGAATATCATGTTTCTTTTCCTTATTGTTGTAGTTACTATTGTGTATTGGATTGGGAAAAAGGGATGGGGTGTGTGTGCGTTTACTGGGCATTCAAAGCTCATGGCGTTTCATGATAGGTATCGAAGAAACATACGAGGTCAACAAAGAGCTAGAGACATTTGAAGACTTGTGTTTGTTTTAGAGCAAATTAGAAGCCATTTTGCTTATGAGTCTATTTGTGCTTTTATATTTTGATTGTAATAGTAATGGAACTCGTTTTGTAATTTAAGATTTGAAACACTATAATTATTATTTGCTTTTGTAATCCTATGCCTATCTTCGCGTTACTTATGAGACCTTGTGTTAATACCTCTTAAGATTTGTCAAAGGGATAGCTTGCTATCTAAGGTGGTTGGATTTAGAAAGGAGGCTATATTAACTCCTCCGATCTTCTTAGGATCTTACTTGGCTATTGACCAAAGGACTCTTTAGTGACGTTACCCTAACGCTTAGAAGAGAAATTGGGGTGTCACAACTTGGTATTAGAGCCTAGGTTTAACCCTTACCCATGCGTTTCGACCTGCGGTTAGCAACTATCTTGCTCCGACTATGTTATATTAGTATAACATTACCTATTGTGCCTGTTTGGCACAGCTTATAAGCAGCTTAACTCAACATTTGGCTTAAATTAAACTGTTTTGGAGTGTTTGGTTCAGCTTAACTCAGCTTTTGGCAGTTTAATTTAAGCCAAAAACCATGAATTTTGAGAAATGGCCTGGGAGGTGCTTAAGCAATTACAACTTAAGCGAAAAGCTGTATTGGAGGGGCAAGATTACTTAAATTCCCCTCATCAATTTCAATTATTACCAAAAACCCAAATATATAAACCATATCTCAACATTATTCATGAACCAGAGAGAGACGGAGGCGATCCCGGCATGCGTAGGCGATTTTCGGTATCGATAACCCTAACCCTGACCACTGCCATCGATGACGTGACGATCTCAAACCAGAGCTCATCGTCGCAATCTCAAACCAAAGCTCACTGTCGCATCGCAATCTCAAACCAGAGCTCACTGTCACGATCAATCCACATCGTCGTGGTTTGAAACCAGAGCTCACTGTCGTGTCGCAATCTCAAACCATAACTCTCTCTCTCTCTCTCTCTCTCTCACGAACTAAAAGCGGTGGCTAGGGCACGATCTGCTCTGTCGTCGCCTCCTGTCACCACAGTCATCGACGCCGTGATTGCGATTTGAAAACCTAACCACGATCGCCATTGCCGCCCCCTCTCTTTCTCTTCGCCATCGCCTGCCTCCTCCTTTTCTTTTTGTGATCAACCTTTCGTGATCTTGCTGGCTTTATGAGATAGCCTGACGGTGGAGAACTAGAGCTGACCGTCGCCATCGCAATCGCGATCTGCGATGTGAAACCCTAGCCACGGCGGCGGTAGCTAGGGTTTGTAATGGAAAAAAAATAATAAATTATAAAAATGAAATACAAAAAAATGAAATAAAAAAATAAAATTAATAAAAATTAAAATTGAAATTAATAAATTATTAATTGTAATGAAAAAAAATTAATAAAAATAGAATCAATTTTTTAAAAAAATAAAAATTGAAGAAAAAATGAAATACAAAATGAAATAACTTATATTAAATGAAATAAAAAAATGAATATTATAACTTCTATTAAATTAATAAATTATAATTGTAATGAAAAAAAATTGATAAAAACATAATGACAATTTTTTTTAAAAAAATTAAAATTGAACAAAAAAAATGAAATAACTTATATGAAATGAAATAAAAAAATGAATATTATAACTTCTATTAAATTAATAATTGAAATTAATATAAGGAAAAATAATATGTAATGACATCACAACATTAATATAAATACATGGATATTAATTGATATTAATTGTAATGAATTAATAAATTAAACAAAATTAACAAAAAGAAGGGGAAAAAAAAGGAGAAGAAAATGACAAAATTACAAATTCTATGTTCATAAGGGGAAAAATGACAATTACACAGCAAAAAGTTATTTTACAGTTTATTTACCAAACACTACTCTGCTGCTTAAATCCATAATCACACAACTGCACGAAACAGGTTACCAGCTTATGTTCACAGCTGTAAGCTATAATCTGTTAAGCTATAATTTATAATCATTTTCCCACAGCGCTAGCAAATGGGACTATTCTATCAACTAAAAGACATCAAAAATAGAAATTTTCTTGACTTATCCTAGGGCGTTTCTTCGAATTTCGGGCATAGCAACATTTACTCATGAGGACATATTTCAAGATCAGGAAGTGGTTGTAACTCTGAACGAGGCTTTACGTCGCGCAGTAAGGGTACTATTAGTTCTACGCATCTTCTATCGATTGCCGCACCCTCATCTTGTAGTCAAAACCTTTATTCGATGTCATCCTTTTCCAAGATTAAGTTAATACCATCTAGTTCTATTTTATATACTACCATTTGTAAAATTGACCTCCTTTGAGCCCTAATTATTTAGCGCAAGGCATTTTATAAATTGTTTCATTTTCTTTACTTGGTGATGAATCTTGGATATTCAGTTTGAAACGCGGATGGCCAACGCAATTTTAAGTTAAATATCTAGCTTAGTCACTACCTCTATAACCTTGACCATATTGACGTCTGAAACTATAATGTCATCCATTCCATTATATCATTTATCCATATTTTAGATGACCCTTGTGTTAATTGATGCTATTACCACTTCATACTCTTCGATCTCCACTTCATAATCATTCCATTAACCAAACTCTGGTAGTTATTGTTCTGTCTATATATATGAAATTGTATTGTGTGTTTCCCTAAATTTGTTATCTACTATTTGATCTTATTTTTTCAAACATCCTAGGATAAATAAACCCTAAAGATTAGTTCAATTACTCTTAAGGATTCACCTCCGTAATTAGAACACAACTTATGTCTTAGAATTGTATATATACGTGCCAACGACTACATGGAAACACGCAACAACACTTGAGCACTTGAGCAACGACACGCTAGAAATGCTATGCCAAGACCTTGAAAATGGACCTATACCTATAGGAGTTGAGATCCCTAACCATTTGGGGCATCAAATTCTGGAAGAATTGGGACAAATAAGAGAAAATAGGCAGAATAATAGAACTTATCTTTTCTCTGAACTTAGAAAGCAAAGGCCACCAAACTTCACCAAGCAACCAAATACAAGGATAGTGGAATTGAGAAAATGATTGGATACAATGGGAATTACTGAACATGCCGACCATATTACCCTAGATGTGTGTACGAGTTGGACGATGAAATAGATCATTGGTGGGCATTAATGAAAAGTAATCGCGACACTTCAACTTTGACTCGCAAGCAATTCAAGGAATTAATCTTGAAAAGATACTTCCCAAATACCATCAAGCAGGAACGCGTTTTGGAGTCCCCGAGAATAGAACAAGGCAGCATGATCGTGGCACAATATGCTGCAAAGTTTGAGGAGTTGGCTCGTTATGCCACTAGATACGAAGAGAATGCAAGGAAGTTTGAATGGGGTCTGGATTCCATAATCAGAAGAAAGTAGTGGCTTATGTGCCCGATGGGACACGTTTCTAGTTTAAGGGGGATAGACGAGATTCCCTAACCACAATGAAACATAAGACACATTGATACGATCAACTTGTGGGATGGATGGCACGTTCGATTCTCATTGAGAAAGAACGGGTTAAGATGGAACTTCTTCGAGTAGTCCGTAAGTATGCAGATGTCTTTCTTGAGGAATTCCTAGAACTACCAACAACACGAGAAGTAGACTTTAGTATAGAGCTACAAGCTGGGACTGCTCCAATTGTAACATTCCAACTTCTGGGCCATTAATAAATCAACTCAGCCTCAAATTTAAAATTCTAACTAATTAATAATCTCAAAAAAATACAAATTTATCTCCAAAATATATCTTATACAAATCTCAAAAAAAATAAAATAAAATAAAAATAAAAATAATAACATACAGTGGTGACCGCAAAATATCTAACTCTAATAATTTCTTTAGAACTTTAAATCCAATCTCCACTAAATTGCTCCGCACTTCAAAAATAAATTAATTTGGGAAGTATACAATAAGACAGGAATAAAAAAACTCGAACAAAGAATAAATTCACAGGGATCCAATAATTACACAAACGATTCAATTCGAGTTACCAAGCAATTTACCAAATTGCACAAATAAGTCAACTCGACATATGATAATTTATCCAGGACCAAATACCCGGTCTTACTCAGTACATGACCAATGATCGGCCTCACCCCCCTCACGCAAGCATAACCGCTTATTTGGGCTATTGGTACAGAGCATTTTGGCAAAGTCCACTAAATTTATGTACGGAGCATTTCCACATCATTTAGCTAGACAAATCAACATTTCCAACACAAAATAACTACACAGAGTTTATCAAATGACTAGAGTAATCAAATAAATCAACAATGAATAATTCCATAGAATTTATCAAATTATCAAAATCATCAAGAGGAGTTAAATTGAAGGTGATTAAAATAACACTGTTTGCAAAGAGATTTAAAGGAAGCATATTGTATACCACTTGAATTACCTCAAATCAATCTCCTTCATGGCCAACACTCTAATCTCGATATTTCTCCATGGATCTCCAAAAATAACTCTAATCTTACTTTGATAAAATCTAAAACTCTTATCTGCTATATCACCAAGGCGAAACATAATTTCTAGATTCAGAACCACTTAAAGATTGAAATTAAAAGGACCATTTCAATTTTTTTCTGCACCTGGCCTTCTTATGGTTTGTATATAATTTCATCTAGTTTTTAGAACATTTTTCAGAAATGGAATAGCTTTTCCATATTTTTAGTTATTTAAGAAACACTCCATCGCTGTCCAAATTCGTCGACCGTTATGAAAATCGGATTTTCTCACAAACCGCTCACTATTTTGTAATGAAACCAATTTTCCTTGAAACCTAACTCTTTAAGGAAGGTTTTGAGATAAAAATGAGCTCAAGGGAATTTTTATACATGTTTCTAGAATTTTTGAAATTTGGTTGTAAAACAGGTTTTTCATGCACAATACTCAAAATAAGAAGATTGGTGAGAAAAGTGGGCAACTAAGGGAAATTTTTCACTTCTCTTGTGATGAAAACATGCTAAATAATATATATTAAACTCATAAATTTAAGGTGAAGGTGTGCCTTTGGAAATTTTGAGAGATTGATGTGGAAAAAGGTAGTCTTATACCGATTAAGAGAAATACAAGAATGGTAGAATCAATGCTCAACTCCTTTCATTTATAACCCAAAAATACCATCAAAACACATCTGAAATGAATGTTTAAAACTTCTAAGAGCATGAATTTGGAAGGAAAAATAAGAGAGAGTTGTGTTGTGGCTTACTTTAGGCTTGTTGGAATTGCTAGCAAACTTCTCTTCCTCTTCTATCTTCCACCAAGCTCACCCTCCTCCCTCTCTTTCTCTCAATTGAATATAGTGTGTGTGTGTGTGTGTGTGTGTGTGTATTCTTGTATGTAAAATGCTAAGGAAGGGGTTGCTTTTATGGAGAAATTGGTGTGAAAGGTCCAAAATGCCCTTTGGTTGGAATTGAATGGGATGCTTTGGATTTAGTTTGAATCTAATGGAATAGTGAATGATTAGAGGCCTTAATTATGCTATTAATCACGATCTATTTGGGCTCTAGTTAGGATGGAACTTGAGGTGGAGACAAGGTTCCATGTTTTGAGGTGTACTAGCAAACTTTTTCCTTAATTTCATGGATATGGTTTGAAAAAGTTATATTAATTTCTCTTCCCAAGGGTGGTTGGCCATGTGCAAGGAATTTTGGGAGATTTTCGTTGATTTTATATATATGAAGATATTTTGAGTACAAAATTATAAGGTACAAGTATATATATGTGTGTGTGTGTAATGGTACTAGTTTGAGGTCAAAATGTGATTCAAGAAAAATGTGAGGGCTTGGGCTCAATTAAAATATCTATTTTAAGTGTAGAGTTAATAAATTAGTGTTAGGAAAAATAATTTGATTTGTATTATCTTGCTTTGAATTTAAAAGTGAATAACCAAACGAAAACTGTGAAAATTGGAAGTTAAGGTTTAGAGAGAATAATCTAAAATTTAAGAGTTAAATAATTAATATTAGAGTGTTAGAAATGATTTCTAAGCTTCCAGGGTCGATTAAGGTTTGTATGGATTCGTCCGTGATGCGTTTTTGGTTCTAGGGTTTAATTTACGAATAATCAACGGACTAAGGGCTTTATTATAATAACTCAAAATTTAGGGACCTAATAGGGTTTACTAAAGTTAGGGGTCTCACACCAATATCAATGGCCCCTTATCATATGGAACCTGTGGAACTATGGGAATTAAAGACAAACTACAAGAATTGCTCGAAAAAGGATTTATTAAACCAAGTACCTCGCCGTGGAGAGGACCTGTTCTATTTGCCAAGAAGAAGGATGTGATGTTAAGGTTATGCATCGATTATCATCAACCTAATCGAGTCACGATCAAGAACTGGTATGCGCTTCCAAGAATTGATGACCCTTTTGATCAACTTAGACGTTCATAGTTTTATTCGAAAATTAATCTCAGGTCAGGTTACCATCAACTACAAGTCAAGGACAATGATATACTCAAGATTGCATTTTGGACTAAGTATGGTCACTACGAGTTTGTAGTAATGCTCTTCGGACTAACCAATGCACCAACAATATTCGTGAGTCTAACGAACAAGATCTTTACACCATACCTCAACTAGTTTGTAGTAGTGTTCATTGACGATATTTTAATAAATTCAAGGTTCGAGGTGGAGCATGAACAAGATTTGAGGATTATTCTTCAAGTCCTTAGAGATAACCAACTGTATGCCAAGGCAAGTAAATGTGAGTTCCGGTTAAAAGAAGTAAAATTTTTAAGACACGTAGTATCTGAGAAAGGGATTGCGGTAGATTCAACTGCTGAAATTGGCCTAGATCTCCGCGATCCATTTTCAAAATAATTCAAACTCCCCCAATTATTTTGGCTTATATAATTTCCCGCCCGCGCTTGCCTTTTTAGATTTTTAATCCTGGCCGCAGATCTGGGCGCGGAGCGGAACCCCTAGACGACAACACGTCGCGAATTGCGGAGGGGAGCACCAATCGGGGGACGACACGTGGCCCGGGGGGGAGCATCCCAGGTAATATTAGTGGGACGCTCCTGGGCACCTATATAACTCAGTCCCTAACTCTCTTCCACCAGTAAAGTTTTTCAGGGAGTGACTTGCGTCATCCGAGAGAGTAAGTGACGTCATAGAGAGTGAGTTATGGCATCAATGCGACGTCGTTTTAGAGTTCAAAGCAAGAACATCTTCCTCACATATGCCCAATGTTCTATACCTAAAGAGCGACTGTTAGAGAAAATTAGAGCGCTGTTCACAACCAGGCCAACAAATTATGTGAGGGTTGCACATGAATTACACAAGGACGGACAACCACATCTCTATGCCCTTGTCCAATTTCCATACCGTTTTCAGACACAGAATGAACGGTTCTTCGACGTTACTCACGATCGAACTAGTCACCATTTCCATCTGAATGTATAGGGGGCCTACAACCAATAGAATGTGTTAGAATACATCTTCAAACACGGGGATTACACGGAGTGGGGTGAATTCCGTGAGAGGAGCCGCTGCGCTAACCAGAGTAACAAAGAAAATATATATCGCCATGCACTTGCCGCCAGCACCAAGGACGAAGCACTAGCACTGGTACGAAATGGCGATCCAAAATGTTTCTGGTTAAATTATGACAAATTGTCATCCAATTATGACCGGATTTCAGTTAATCCACCATTGCCGTATGTTCATCCATTCACAGACACAGTATGGATCGTTCCAACAGGCATACAACAATGGGTTGCAGACAATATAAGAGACGAAGCCCAAAGACCGCACAGGCCCAAGAGCATTATAATTGAAGGCCCATCTAGAATTGAGAAAACATGTTGGGCCCGGTCTTTGGGACCACATAATTATTATTCTGGCCACATCGATCTGAGGGACCACAAGGACGACGCTTTCTACAACATAATCGATGATATGGCCCCACAATTTTTGAAACATTGGCGCGAGTTTATTGGAGCGCAACAAACTGTAAATATGCCCTTCCGAAGAAAATAAAGGGCGGTATTCCAAGTATTATATTATGCAACCCGGAGCGGACTCTAGTTACAAAGAGTTTTTGGAAAAACATGAACACGCCGGGCTCAAAGCGTGGACGATCCGAAACGCAGAATTCTATACAGTTGACGAGCCCCTGTTCGCTAGAACCAATCAAGAAGAGGCATCGTAATGCCAAGAAGAAGGCCCAACGCAGGAAGATATTCCACTTCTAATACGAGTGCTCGATATTCCATATGAATGGCTGTGTCGAACCACATACATTGGAGAGAGAGGACGCTGTCAGGGGTCTTTTACGATACTTTGAAGAACCCGATGTGGTTCAAAGCAGTGGACATGTCCAGACCGGCCAATCAGGGGGTGTACAAGATAGAATGCCTCTTCAACTACAACCTCCGGAAAGCATTGGGAATCTCTAAGGACTAAGGAAAGAAATGTAATAAGTTAAGTATCTACGGAACATGTGTTTCAATGAGTATTTGTTATGTGTCTATGTAGGTCACGCGCAACTGTCCGTCTGATCTGTCTTTGGAGCTATCTGTGAGTAACAACTTTGTAAAGATATGTTTGCTTATATGTATTTTTTGATTATACGTTAAACTCTGTTTCTGAAATGTTATTTTCGAATTAGAATGAATGATTGTCTAATTTTTGAAATTTATTTGTGGCATCCTTAACATTTGTATTTGATATCTGTTATCTATTACATGGTACCAGGATTTTATGTGGGTTCCATTCATGGAACTGATTATGCATAATCAACTATCTGATTTGCACGTGGGTTGTTATGACCACTCTGATCTGTGAGCTAACGGATGTATCACGTATGATTGTTTACAAATCTAAATATCAATATGAATCTGTTTTTGTTCTGAATTTTGTAATGGATATCATTCATCAAAACCTTTACTCTATTGTTATTCACTGGGCTCCAACTTATTATTTATATTATGTATGTAGATGATCAGGTGCGTGACCAGGCTTGAGAATTCCAGTCTGGATCTGTTCTATCAGCCAACCTATGAGCGTCCCGAAATGGTTTAGGAAATCTTTTGTGATCAAGACTCGTGGTCAACGTTTCATGATCAAGTTTTAAGTTTAATTTCTTCGGTTTTGTTTGAACGAATTTTTGGTTACTCTGTATTAGGGGTAAATCCCTTTTTGTTTATCTATATTTGTGGTGACACTTAAATGATGTCATTTGTTATGTAAATATCAGGTTTAAATTTTCTGTCCTATATAAATCTGCACAGCTCTATGGACATTGTGTTTTGCTATTTGCTTCCACTAGTCGCTTATTTTGCTAATCTGTCTCAATGGCCTTTGTTAATTTTAGGATTACTGGCCGGTTAGGACGCTAAACCTATAGGGGAAAGTTTGGGTTGTGACAGCTATCGCACTACCTTTGGACAAGGCAACGTTCTGCGTCAAGCCAGATGTTATTTCAATTGTTATGGCTGCATAATCGGCTATTTTGGCGAGTTTGAATTCAACAAACCTACAAGTCAAATTATTTATTTATTTGTTCTTAATATAAGCATTCTATCTTGCAGGCGGCCGAGCAGATCACGGAGATTGGTTGTCGCTATTATGACGTTGTCGAGATGATTAACCAACTAAAATGTGAAGTGTCAGCCGAGCAAAGTAAAGCAAAGTCGGTAGCTGTCGAATTGGCCATGGCAATGCAGAATGTTGAGGCTGAAGTGAAACGGGCCGATGAAGAGCGCCTGAGGGCCGATGCTGAAAAGGAAAAGATAAACCATGTCGACTTGTTTCACCACATCGCCGAAGAAATGACCAATATTTTAGATACCGCTTTGAAAGAAGCGAAGGCTAATCTAGAAAAGCTCAGAGCCAAACTTCTAGCAGCAAAGACATCGATAGAAGAGGCGCAGTTGGCGATGGACAAAGTGTTTGGAGATGGAGAATCGTTGGCCATGGAGAAGTATGCCGACGAGGCGCTGAAGTTTGAAAATCGAGGCTTCAAACATGGTTGGCTCAAGGCACTGTCCGCTGCCCAAATGACGCTGGATGTGCTAATTTCGTTCGAGCAAGAAGAGGTGGAGCCATTGGAGTCGGATGAGGAGCATATCCGACGTCGAATGTCTTTTAGACTAGGTTTTGGTTGTAATAGTCTTTTTGTTTGTTTTATTTTATTTTGTTGTTTTTAAAATTGATATATTAGGAACGTTTTCATGTGTAAAGTGACTAAAGTATGTATTAAGTTAGTTTATAAATGAAAACATTCTATTGTGCATCATAATTGCTTTCTATGCCATTGCACTTCAATTGTTGCTAAATCGATTTGCTTAATCGGAATAAATGTTATTTTGTGTGCACATTTAATCAGCCGACTATTGAGCACCGCCTGATAATAGGACTGTAAACTAACTTAAACCATATAATTGTGCATGAGCTTTGTGCGCCGAATATGTGTACCATAGTCATACTTCCAAAAGGTGAGGTATACTTCGCGTGGAATAGATTCATGTATCTGCCTCTGCCCCAGTTGGAAATGAAGGCAGATGAAGTGGGCGCAAGGTGTCCTATCGAGTTATGAGTGGGGTAACGTTTACGCCGAATAGATTCATATATTTGCCTCTGCCCCGGTTGGGAACGAAGGCAGGTAAAATCGATAAAAGGTGTCCTGCCAAGTTACCAGCGGGGTAACATTTACATCGAATGGATTCATATATCTGCCCCTGCCCTTGCCCCGGTTGGGAATGAAGACAGGTGAAATTGATGCAAGGCGTCCTGCCGAGTTACAAGCGGGGCAACATTTACACCGAATGGATTCATATATCTGCCCCTGCCCCTACCCCTGCCCTTGCCCCAGTTGGGAATGAAGATATGTGAAATCGGTGCAAGGCGTCCTGCCGAGTTACAAGCGGGGAAATGTTTGAGCCAAATAGATTTACATTATATTTTAATGTGTGCCCTGAACGAGTGGAAAGTGATCGGCAGCGCATTCCCTGATGATTAAAGGGACAACAGACATGTGGGTTTGTTTAAGCAGTATGGAGAGTGGCGCCTTTGTGGGTTATTTATTGAAAGCACATCCTTATATAATTAGTATACTGGCTGGAGAAGGATGTCTATTTCGAAGTGACAGTTTGTTCTTCCAACCAGGAAAACTCACTTCATGTGCTCGCCGGTAGGAAGAGGTACCTTAACTGGTGAAGAGCAAAACATAGCAGGGAGACTCACCTCCAACGAAGCTCAATAGTGCGCGTATGTCAAGTAGATTATTTTTCAACAGTAGAGGGGAGGGGAAGACATTGGTGGAGTTAGATGCAGAGATGAGTCATCAAGCACCAAACGATTCTGTGCGTAGAAACACTGGTGAATCGGAGGAGATGAATAGGCATTGACCACCCAAGCGACCCAGTAGATCGCCTATGAGGGATGAATGAAACAGGTCTTCCAGAGGTGGGACCCAAAGGAGAAAGGATAGTAGAAGAGCTGGTGCCTATGTCTCAGTGCGAAATAAGCCGAGTAGACCGCTACATCCGTTGAGTTTTTCCATTTTTATTGGGAACAAAGCCATGACTGAAGCCGACTCAATTATCCAAGATCCAAATATGGCAGTTAAGTTCGCTCGGCAGATCTTTTTCCTTGAAGTGTAGCAATCGATGACCAACAGAGGAGACTATGAGGTTTTCAAGGAAGGAATCCATGATGTCGTCAAAGGATTGTACAATGCATATGAAGTCGGTATGCACCTTCGCGTCGCTCCAAAAGAAATTGAACATAAAGACGGCCGAATTCGAAACTTGGAGTGCCGACTGAGAGAGGCTAAAAAGTGGGCCAAGAATGAGGCTCGGAAGGCGAACATGGCTAAACTCAAGTCGGTAGGGACGATGGAGTCCACAAACAAAGTAGCCCAATGTCTTATGGACAGAGTAATAGCCGATTAAGATACAGTTAGCATCTTTCTTAGGGAGTCAATCAAGAGCCAAACTTACAACAAGGGCTTCTTTGAAGGGAGGAAGATTAGTATCGATAGAACAAGGGAACAATTGGTTGACGACATTTGTTGATACGAAAATCAAGGATTCAAGCACAGGTGGATAAAGGCTCTGCAAACGGCGGGTGTAGACTTTGCCTTGCCACTATATCAGAGCTATACGGTGCCGTTGGAAGCCTATGATGCCGAAAAAATGAATGATGAAGAAGAAGAGGCCGCGAACCCTGAGTAGAGCTAGTCGACGTAGTAAATAGTTTGATTGGTTTAATGTAATTAGGATGCTAATCGACCTTAGGATAAAAAAATGTTCTTGAAATGTAAGATTAGTGTCATAACTTTAATCAATAAAAGTGTTTATTTCATTTGTTTAACTTTGCCAATTGTTTTATGTCTCCATATCCTGCTGGTAGATAATGCTTTACATGATACTCAAAAGTCGGAGGCTTTTTTGAGGACACTTTGTGTACAAAGAGTGCTCTGAATTTGGAGACTTAGATAATGGAGCTTTGCGCCAAGCACGAAAAGCGCTCCGAATTCGTATGCTTAGCTGCTAGCATTTTTGAATAAGAGTTAAGGCAATCAGAATTAAATAAGTAATCAAATTAACATTTTGTGTCATTGATTCTGTAATATACACAAAAGTTGGGCAAAATAACCATTGATACCAATGATAGAATTAGTGAATATGAGTGGAATTCCAAGGTCGAGGTAACTTTTGGTCGTTCATGTCCGAGAGTCAATATGATCTTGCCCCGGCAATGGAATCGATTTGGTATGGGCTATCCTAATTAGGGCCAAGTTTGCTATGCGCATGATTCTTAGCAGCAAGGAGCACTTTTTTGAGGACCAACTCTCCAAGAGTATACCGGCACAGATGCACTTGTTGATTATATGATTTGGCAAGTTGCTGTTGATATTGTACCATAGTCATAAGGGCCTGATCTTAGCTTTCTTCAAGTAAGTCCATATCCAGGGCCAGCATCATATTATTCTGGCCTATGTCAAAGCCCCGCGATCAAAGGGTTGGTAGGCTAATCTCTTGAGGGATGATAGTTTCATTGCCAAAACACAGGGCAAATGCGGTTTTTCTCGTGGGACATCTCGACGTGGTGTGATGGGCCCATAATATACTCAGCAACTCCGCAACCCATTTTTCCTTGGCTTTTTCCAAACTCTTCTTGATGCCATCTGGGACTACTTTGTTGGAAGCCTTTGCCTGTTTGTTACTTTGCGGGTAAGCTGGTGAAGAAAAATAGGGCCGAATGCCATACATGTCGTACAACTCTCGGTAGATGCGGCAGTCAAACTAATTACCGTTATTAGAAATAAGTGCCCTAGGTATGCTGAATCGAGTTATTATATTATTCCAAACAAATCATCTGACAGCCGCATTTCGTATATGTGCCAATGGTTCTGCTTCACTCCACTTTTTGAAATAATCGGTAGTAACGATTAGAAACCACTTATTGCCTTGTGCTTTCGGTAGTGGCCCTATTATGTCCAAGCACCATTGAGTAAAAGACTAAGGACTGGTCATGGAGTTCAGTTCTTCTGCGGACAAATGTGTTAGTGAAGAGAACTTTTAGAATTGTTCGCATTTCTTAACGTAGTCCTCAGCGTCAGTACGCATGGTTGGCCACCAATACCTTTGTGTGATGGCTCGATGAGCCAATGACCTTCTTCCTAAGTGAGCACCACAACTGCCTTCATGAATCTCAGCCAAAAAAGTCTAGATGGACACATTGCAAATATGGTCTAGAAAGAGATTTTTTAATAAAGTTTTCCCTAAGGAGTAATGTCACAATGCCTTATTTTGCAACTTGTGGGCTTCCTTCTTATCTTCCGGTAATCGATCCGAAGTAAGGAATGCAGTAATGAGATCTATCCAACTCTTCCCTCGTTGAATGGTGTTTATAATAGGGGATTCGGAAATACTGATACTTAGCTCCGGAATGAAACCCGTTTCAATAGTGCGCTTAACTTTTGAGTTTGCCACCGATGCTAAGCAAGCATGGGCATCGACGTGTGTATTCTGATCACGAGTAATCTGGTTAAGTTCGTGGCTATCACACTTCATAAGCAAGGAGTTGACTATCCTTAAGTAGGTCTCCATGCAGTGATTCTTAGCAGCATACTCATTCTTCAACTGGTTTATGAACAATTTCGAGTCATAAAAGACTTGTAGCCGTTTAGCTCCCATTTGAAGTGAGTTTCTAAGTCAGACTAGCAGGGCTTCGTATTCGACCTCGTTATTCGAGGCGTTGAATCCAAGTTTAACCGATTATGCTACCATTGCTCCTTTCGGGGTCATAATAACTACTCCTACCCCACTGCCGCATTGGTTAGAAGCTCCATTGCAATATAACTGCCAGATGTTGCCGACATACATTCTCCATTGTGGTTGTGATTAGGAAGCTGGTTGATCTTAATTTAGCTCGGCTTGTGATGTAGCAAATTCGGTAACAAAATCAGCCAAGACCTTTCCCTTAATAACTATCCTTGGTGAAAACTGGAGGTCATATTAACTGAGTTCCAACACCCATTTGGAAACTCGCTCTGAAGATTCTACTTTGTGTAGGATTGAACGGAAGGAATGATCCATTAGAACCTTAGTGGTACATACCTGAAAGTAATGTATCTGTTTTCTGGTGGCCACGACAAGGGCTAGGATCAACTTTTCCAGAGGTAGGTATTGGGTTTCGGCGTCCACCATCACCTTGCTAACATAAAAGATAGATTTTTGCTCGCCGAGTTCCTCCTTAAGCAAGATAGCGCTTACTGCCCGATCAAATACCGCCAGATATAAGACAAGTACTTCACTTGGTGCTGGGGTAGCCAGAACTGGAATGGAGCTGAGATAGGCTTTCAACTCTTCTAGAGCAACTTGGCTTTTAGGAGTCCATTTAAATAGTTTGCCCTGCTGAAGTGTTTGTAAGAATGGCCTATACCGATCTGAGGATTGATTGATAAATCTATTCAATGCTGCGGCCATTTCCATTAGCTTCTGAACTTATTTGACAAAACCTAGTGAACCGAGCTCCATGATGGCCTTAATTTGATTTGGGTAAGCTTCAATTCCGCGATGATTGACAATGTAGCCGAGAAATTTTCCTGATCCGATGCCGAATGCACATTTTGAGGCGTTGGGCTTCATTTTGTATTTCTGGAGGATATCAAATGTGGTTACAAGATCGGCTAAGTGTGCCTTATGTTTCTTGGATTTTATCACCATGTCATTGATGTAGACTTCTATGGTTCTGCCGATTTGATCTTTGAACATGGCAGTGACCGGTCTTTGATATGTTGCCTCGGTATTTTTTAGTCCAAAGAACATAACCTTGTAACAATAGGTTTCCCTTAGAGTGAGGAATGCTGTTTTATCTTAGTCAGCTGGATCCATGGCAATTTTGTGATAACCCCTGTAAGCATCTAAGAAGCTCATGCGCTAATGTTAGGTAGTTGCATCCAAAAGTTGATCAATTTTGGGTAAAGGAAAACAATCCTTGGGGCAGGCCTTGTTGAGATCCGTAAAGTTTACGCAAACACGCCACGACCCTTTCTTCTTCTTTACCATGACGGTGTTGGGTAGCTACGTAGGGTATGTGACTTCACGAATTGCACCAGTGTCTAATAGTTTGTCAACTTCATCAATTACGGCCGCGGCATGCTCGGCGCCTGAACGACGACTTTGTTGTATGACAGGTTTAAATTTGGGATCGACATTCAGGCTATGCATAATTATGTCAAGGTCTACCCCTGGCATGTTGTGAGTTGACCAAGCAAACACATCGATACTGTCGAGAAGGAAGGAAACCAATTATTGCCGCTTATCGGTATTAAGGATGGTGCCGATTAAAAAGAAAATTTTAGGATCGTTGTTGATTAGCACCTGGTCCAGATCCTCTGTTGCCTTCTCAGTCAAAAGTTTCCCAACATCCTCTAAACACTCCTGATTCAAAATTTCGAAAAAATTCACTACTAATGCCTTTGGCCTCTTCTCGGCGGTGATGAGATAGTAATCCTTTGCCAATTTTTGTGATTCGCGGATTTGCATAATGCCAAATTGAGTTGGCTATCAAAGGAGTTGGTGGTAGGTGCTCAGTATGGCTTGCATTGAGTGAGCCATGTTCGGCCCATGATCATATTGTATGGTGATGGGAGTTTGACGACCAGGAACTCAACCTTCAATGTCCTTGTGCCTGCCTGCACTGGTAACACAATCTTTCCTAGGGGGTACTCTGAGTTGGCATTGAAACCAAAAAGGAAGAAGTCGGATGGCATGAGATCCGGATCCTTAAAGTCGAGTTTTAGAAATATGTTATAGTACATTATCTCGGAGGTGCTCTCTTGGTCAACTAGGATACGCTTGACAGTGAACTTATTTATTCACAACTCGATCACAAGGGCATCGGCATGAGGCATAACAACCCCTTCAAGATTGGTGTTGGAGAAACTAATTTCATTCGACAATAGCTACTGTTTGGATGACTATGAGGCTCAAAAATGGGTTGGTAAGATCGTTGTAATTGGATCGTATTCACCTTGTTCAGCGGGAGTAAGCAATATATCATACAGATTATCTCAAGTGGAGGTGAGTCGGGGTGTACGGCAAGCACTCCTAGTGGGTCAGTCTTTTTTGAGATGTATTCAGTTAGTTGGCCACTTCGAACCAGATTTTCCACATGATTCTTCAGTGCATGACATTTGTTGGTTGTGTGTCTATAGTCTTTGTGATAATCGCACTTCAAGTCTCCTTATTTCATGTCAGGGGGCTCGACCATCATGGTCAGCAATTTGAAGGAAGCCAAATGTTGTATTTTTAGGAGGATTTTACTGATCGGCTTAGATGGCTCTGTGTATTTCTTATCTGACCATCTAGAGTGCCTATTTTCTACCTAATATTGCCCGTTTTGTCAGTGAGAATCTCGGCGATTTTCCCTTTTTGATAGGCTTCTTCTTCCTGGGCTCTTCAGTGGGGTTGTGCCTAGTGGTGCAATAGTCAGTGACTATACTAAGATAGGTGTTGCCGTTTCTGCAGCTTGCAACCCGGCTTTAACTCGTTGTAGACACCCTATTTTTGACCAACCTCAAGACTTTGACATCATCGGTTGCGTACTCGATGATTGTGCATGTTTGTGCTCGTTTCAAGTGCCTGAGTTCTCGGCTGAGCACCTTGTCTCTGGGCCTCTAAACTCTTTGTGTTTTGGCCTTGTTTTTGGGCCACACCTTGGTGCCTCTTGCATGGAAGGGAGAAGGGCCTTGTCGGCCACTTTTGGCTATTGTCGGTCACTTTTCCTCCTTATAGGCCACTTGAAGTGGTCGGTCGGCTAGGGAAGGTGGCCGGTCGGCCACCTGAAGTAGCCGACGGCCAATTTTCTCTTTTTCAGAAATTTTATGTGATAGTTGTACCAGCTATTGATCACAAAATGCATCGGATGAAAGCAACCTTTTTGCTTGTATTCCTATATAAAGGGAGGTCCCTTCCCCATTTTGGGGATTCAAAAATTGAAGAGCAAAAATTTCCCCTCTCTCTCTCTCTCTCTCTCTCTCTCGTTCTTTCCCTATTTTAGCCTTGAAAGTGAGTTTTCTCTACATTTTTGCATACAACATCTTCACCAAATACCTTCATCTTGGAGCTGAGGTCCTTGAAGGTCCTATTTGAGGTCTAAAGCTTGGTTTTAGCTTAGAATTCTTACTGTTTTGTTGTTGTGCTTCAAGGGTAAGAACTTGTCCCTTTTAAGCTTTGTTTTGGTTAAGTGCTTGGCCATCTTTTTACACTATTTTGAGGCTGGTTCTAACCTCTAAAAACTCTGTCTTTTAAGGTTCTAAAATAGTGGTTTGAGTCTTGTTTGGTTAGGGGTGGTGGTTCCCCCATTTGCTCCTTGGCTTGTAAAGCTTTTTAAGCCTTCTTTCAAAGCTTTTGAAACCCCCTTTTCTTGGCCTTTTAACCACTAAATTCCAGGGGAATTTTAGTGGTAGAAAGTTGGTTTTGAGGACCAAAATAGGAGGGGGTGGTCCCCCTTCCTCATATCTTGTTTACATGTGTAGATGGCCTAGTATTTGAGCATGCTTTTCTACCTTTTTGTAGCCTAGTTCAAGCATGTTTTTGGCCTTATTTTAACATGCTATAACTCTATTTTTGGCTGGTTGGAGCACCTCTTGTTTGCTGCTTACACTTGTAGTGTAATTTTGCTCACTAGCCTAACATGCCTAATGAGTTAGCCTAACATTCTATCTTGTGTTAGCTCAACTCCAGCACATTTTTGCTACTGATTTAGCATACTTTAGCTCTATTTTGGGTGGTCTTGGTCATATGTGCTCTGCTTTGTATAGCTATAGTGTAAATGGCCTTTACTAGCTTTGAGTTTTAGGGCCTCTAGTATGCTTTGCTTGTGATGTTTGCATGATATAGCATCATTTTTCATGTAATTTTAGAGCATATATTACTATCACACTCTCACATATCCTACTCTTTCATTGTTTTTGAGAGTTGTGCTTTGTGTCTTGTTTGTGAGCCAACATGTGAGCATGTTTTTCTTGCCTTTTGTGCCTAAGTTTCAACATGTTTAGGTCACTGATTTGGCATGATTAAGCTCTGTTTTGAGTTGGTTTGATCACGTGAGCTTTGCTTTATATGCTTGTAGTGCAATTGTGCTAAATTTCCTAGCATGTGCTATTGTTTTGGCCTCTTAATATAGCTATTCTTAGCTTATTTCAAGCATGTTTTAAAACTCTATTTAGGGTGTTTTAGGACTGTTTTGGACTGTTAGTCCCTTTTGAGCATTGTATTGCATGCCTCTAGTGTTGTGTCCTTCACTAGTTTCGATGCTTTTGGCCTTTAACATGTTGTGCATGTGTTGTTTGCATGTTGTTGTATTGTTTTTCATGCCACTTTAGCACTGAAATATCTGCCATCTCCCTCATTTCTTCACTTTTGATTTGTTTTGAGGATTGATTGGCCTTATGTTTGTGTTTAAGCTTGAGATAGAGTTTATGCTCAATGGCTTTAACTCTCTTTTGAGGGTTCCTCCTAGTCAAAGGCATGAACTCTCTCATGTCTTAAACCATCCTTTGGTTGACCCCTCTCTCGTTAGAGGACTTTCACGTTGGACTTAATCGGTTAAAAGAATAATCGATAGTGTAAAATGTGTAAATAAGAATTGAGCAAAGTAAAACTTGTGCAAGATGAGCATTTAGGTTGCATTGCATGTGTTTGGATCAGACGTTAATCCAAACACAAGAAATGTGGGACGTTTCATACTCAAAGTGATGAAACGTGTCACGTTTCTTGGTCGCCGACACCCTTGATCATGCATGATAGGGTGGAGGCTCCATTTGAGTCTATTTATGCATTCATCGACCTTGTACAAGCTCGGTCCTTTGGCCATCATTCATTGAGATGCTTGATTGGTGGCTTGAGAACCAAGCGCCACACTCCTTTGAGCTTGAGAAATGATGAGGAGAGTGACAGTGCATACATTTCCTGCAAAATGCCTTACTTTGCCTCTGTTGTTCTCTGTTGCAGCAAAAATAGCATTTTCGAAAAGCAGGTGGCCGACCAGCCAATTAAGGTGGCCGGCAGCCGCTTTTTATGGCCGACCGGCTACCAGTCCTTTTTTTTGCAGAAATTATCCTGTTTTGGAGCAGAAACAGTCTAGAGGTTGGTTCAATGTTCAAAGATCAAGGCAAGTGCAAACAGAGGCAGCCGAAGGTAAGGCAATGGATTTTCGGGAGGACGCCAACTGAGCATGCATATCTCCCTCGCCCGCGAGGCCACTTTACTTGCTTTAATTAGTTAGTTATAGTTAATTATTTGATTCGAGTATTGTACTTAATTAGTTTGTGTAACTAGTTATCCAATTTCAATGTGTTGTAATTAATTAGCTAAGTTAGTTAATTAGTTGGTTTGTAATAATTAGCTTAGCTTAGTGTAGCTTAGCTGATTTATTCAGACCTCCCTTTGAGAGGGCGCAATGTTGTAATAAGCGTGCGTGTGTGTGCATGTCTTCCAACCCCACTTCTTTCTCTCTTTTACTTAACCGCTTACGATGGTTAGTTTCAGGGCACGTTTTGATTAGCATACCTTATGCTTTGCATGTTTGCATCCATTCATTTGTATTGCATACACCGGGCTCGGCGCATCATTCAAACTGCATCGTATTTCAATACTTATTTGAATACGTGTTTCAAAGCATGTTATCGAGATGTTGCATTCATATGCCATCTTAGATAGCCGAGCCTATTTAGTTGCATTATTGCATGTGTTGCATGAGGTATCTAGCATAATTACAATCATGCATTGTTTCTAACCAGCTTTTGTTTTGGATCGGAGTACACTGTAAGTGTTATGCTTTAGCATACTTGCATTGAGTGTGAGTGTTGCCATGATAGCATGCTTGCCATGAGGCTATTTGATTAAGTGATTAACTGAATGAATGTCTGTGGGTGAAGGCCTGATTGCTTGAATTGGAACAACTCGATGATTGTAAGTTTTAAACCCACTTTGCGAAGTGGCAAATCATCATGTTTTAAAGCCCACTTGAGGGTGTCAAATCCGCGCTTTAGCCCACTTGCGAGTGGCACTTTTCAAATCATTTTTGAAAACAAACATGAGTTCTTTTGTTCCAATTCTCGTGATTGAGTCTATACTTGTATGCTGTGCGCATCACATAGTAACGTTAGATTAATAACTGGATAAGAACACATGAGGTTTATAAAACAACATATCATGCTAAGTAGAGGCCGATCCTTTGATCGGGGGAGCGGGGGTGCTCATTTCAGGACCTTCTCCTCTCGTACCCAAGTTCCCGAGCCAATGTAACTTTGGTGATGACGGACACGTGGCCTTTGGCACGAGTCAGGGTTTCCTAAATTTCTCAAAAATAAAACATTTAGGTGGCGACTCTGTAATCTGGCAAAGTAGTCCAGTTTTGGCATTATTTGATTCAAAATCTGATTTTCTAAAATGATTTGCCGAATTGGACTCTTTGGTGTTTATCAGTCTCACATTGCACTTTGTGAGATTAGATTCATAACTGTGACAGGAGTCCGAACTGCAGTAAGACCAATTCGTGCCTCTCCGAAAGGGGCATGCGCGAAGAAAGTCGAGTCTATACTCATATTGCATCGTCTTCTACTTTGCAATGCTCTTCTACTTTCTTCATCAAAGCCCAGACTATTTTTGGAGGTTTTTGAGTCAGTGAACTGAGTGAACTGTTAGGAGGCAGCCCTATCTTGAAGGCTGTGATTGCCATGGAGTCGTTGCAATCGTCATCCACCAAATTAAAACACTTCCAATAGCCCCGAATACTCGTGCACGATTTCATTAGCCTTGATTTTCATTGCCCATAGTGAATCTGTTTGTTTTGGCTAAGTTTCATTGGTGATGAACCTAGCCCTAAAGGATTTTTGGAGTTGATGGAAACTCTCAATTGAAGTCGGCTCAAGCTTGTAATACAACCTGACAATGAGCGATCCTAGGCTATTGAGGAATATCCGGCACATGAGTGCCTCGTCGTCTGCATTTAGCGTCATTGTTTACTTGTAATGACGAACGTGGTTCATGGAGTCTAATTTTCCATCGTAGAGAGTGAACAACGGTGCTTTAAACTTTTTAGATAGGATAGCCTTGGCAATACGCCTTATAAAAGGATCGTGCTTATCCTTCGAGTCTAAATCATCGTCTCTTTTTTTTCGTCTGTGACACTCTTACGGAGGACTTCCCCCATCCGATGAGTTGGATGAGTCTACTTGGCTTTACTTTTGGGGTTCTTCACAAAAGGAGTCTGATGTACTGCTGTCGTGGCTTCGAGACTGACGTTGTCGTCTTTTCTGCACTCTTGGCGATCAACCACGCTCACAGGGAGGTGTTTGTTGTTAGGACTTTGCCAACTCTTGACGCAGGCACTCGTTTTCTACCGCCATGTCTTCGAGACGTTGCTCACTACGTTGCATTTGACTCATCAATGTTTGTATGGCATCCTCTGCGGATGTCAAAGGCTGAAATGGGGTTAGCAGGTCAAAATTCAGGGACCTCCTTGTGGGGGTTTTTTCTGGGCCAAAAGTTGCTCCTGCTGTAGTGTTATTAACTACTGGAGGATCTTGGTTTGGACTTGCCATGGATGAGTTAGAGTATTCTCACAGACGGGCCAATTGTGTGGAGATGGATATGGAATACTCCTCTGCTCTAAACAAGCCTTTGAATGATCTTCCCAACTGTCACTTGAAATAGAAATACAACTTCGGACGGTGGTACCAGAATAAGCACTCCAATGGACAAGTTAGATTTTGTGGAAAGGTTGGTCTGTTTATGTTTCTTGAGGGTCAATGTTTTTAGCACATACCTCTTTCTTCAGGCTATCTCCCCTTTTTATAGAGTCACCCTCCTCGATCTTCACTCTATGCAGCTTAGCCTCTCATCATCATCCTGTCAGGGCCCATCCCCCAACTATACTTCCTTGAAAGGGACACTTTGGCCCCACTTGGTGGGTCCATGCCGACTCCCTCGGCATATTCTTCTCTTCTATTCAGCATAGGTACCCTCAACTCGGCATGACCTCCGTGTTGCTACGTATACTCGGCACAAGTCCAACATCTGATAGGCTTGGGTTTCATTTGGCCCATATGCAGTGGGTTTGGATTTGCCATTCTTGATAATCATTTTCTTGACCCCGATAACTACGATAGTAAAATTCATAATATATATATATATATAAGTGTGTAGACACCCCATTTTTGACCAACCTTAAGACTCAGACGTCACCGATTGAGCACTTGGTGATGTTGCATGTGGTGCTTCTTCAGAAGTTTCAGAGTCGCGGCTGTGAGCCCTGCCTCCGGACTTCCGAGCCCTTTTCTGTGCCTTGTCTCGGTTTGCGAACCAGACTCGGTTTTCTCCGTTTCTTTTCCTGAGGAAAGGGAGAGGTCCCGTAGACCATCTCTCAATGTCCGTGGGCTACATTTGGTGGCCGTAGGCCATTTTTCCCATTTCGGAGTCCGGTTCCCGGTTTTCGGAGCCGTTGGGCCGTGTGCCTCGGTTCGGGACCGCTTAACCATCTCCTATCGCTCTGATTTTTGGCATGCATCTTGTTTTCTCCCTTTTGAGGGACACTGAGGGCTGAGAAACCCACTTCGAGGTCAAATACAATTTTCGGTGCTTAACAGCCCATTTCCGGGACCCCGAACTGCGTGTTTTGGCTCCGGAACATTCGTTTTGCAACGGTTTTCGCTCATTTTTGGCAGGTACCTCTGTTTTATCACAGGGAAGGTCACTGAAGGGTGGGAGGCCAGCAATTGTTGCGACAGCCAGTTATCTCTCCTCCCGAGCCTCCCGGCGCCCGTTTTTCGCACTTCCGGGCTAATGTTGAATGCCTTAGAGCTAGCGTTGCCAACTTTCGACCACATATCTGTGATCTACACATCAGAGAGGCCCCTAAAAGTTCATGGCCGGCCATTAAGGTCACCTGACCCTTTTGACCCCTTTCTTCCGGGCTAATGTTGAACCCCTTGGACCTTTTTTCTCGAACTTTGAACCACATATCTGTGATGTACACACCTGAGAGGCCCCTAAAAGTTCATGGCCGGCCAGTAAGTCAACTTGACCCTTTTGACCCCCTCTTTCCGAGCCATTGTTGAACCCCTTGGGCCCACTTTCTTGGAATTTCAATTACATGGTTGTGTTGTGCACACATAGGGCTACCTCCCCAATACCTGGCCGGCCAGAAAATATGGTTGACCCTTTTGACCCCTAGCCGGCCGGCTAGGGGGTGTGGCCGGCCGGCCACCTCCGGCCAAAGTGAGCGGCCGGCCGTGCTCTCCTCACTGTGCCCCTTCCAGCTGTGAGGCAATATCCCCCAGATATTTTCTGTATCCGGGGGATATTTTGGGAGAGAGTTATGCTCTCCTTTGCACCCCCCTTTTACAACCCCTCTTTGATCCTTATAATGAGCTGGTGGTCTTCTTTACAAGGGTTAGAAAAATTCATCTCCAAAGCTCAACCCTAAACTCCATTGTTATAACTCCCAAAACTTCAAAAAACCCTAACTCCTTAACCTTCATTTCTTCTACACCACCAAGTCCTACCACCACTATCTCATTTCCAGCAACAAAGAAGGGTTCTTGAAGGCCAAAGGAGCAGCAAATCCATCCAAGAAGCAACCAAAGTCTAGATCTTCAAGGGTAAGTTACACTTTTACCCTTTTGACCCTTTTTTCTTAATCAATATGTAAGCCATGCATGCTTTTTGTGTTGAGCTTCGGCCCTAACTGAAAAGGGCCATATTTTGAGCTCATCTTCATTTCTCATCAAGGGCTCAACCCTGTTTGAGCCCTCCATAATACACTTGCTTCATTGACCATCTTGTATGTCACAATTTTGCATGCTATTTTTAACCTATGAGTAATTTATTTTCGAGCATGTTGTAAACTGATTTGAGGCATATTTTGAGCCCCTCTTAAACATTGGAGAAGGGCTCAACATTGTTTGGTGTTTCCATATGTCACTTGTAGTTATATCCCCTATTTGGCCCCATTTTTGTATAAATTGATAGCCCTCTTTGCTTCTGTTTTTGGACCTTGGTCCGAACTTAAAGTGGCCTTGTTTTGGCCTATACTTCATGTTTCATTCACACTTTTTTTCTGTTTGGTGATTATTTTGTATACTTCATGTTTTAGCACCTTTTGAGCTTCATTTTACATCACATTTTTAGCATATTTGTATACTGATTTTGAGACTGCCATATACTGTAAATGTTCATATTTTTGGTCCATCTTCAGTATTGTAGAAGGAAATTTTTCAGTTTGGGTTTTTCTTATACCACTTGCTTCTTTACCCCTCTTTTGGCCCCCATTCTTGCATGCTATGCTTCCCTTATCTATGCTTGCTGTTTGGCCATGTTCATAACTGTGAAAGTGCATCTTTTGGGACTGTCTAGCTTCTGTCTTTGCATTGCATGTCCATATTGTGCATGTTTAGCATGGCTATAGGCCATTTCGGATGCCTAATGTTGCATTTCGGGACATTTCCTTGCATTTCATGTCATTTCGCTTCATTTCGGGACTGTTTTCCCCCATATTTTGCTGCTGAAATTCCATTGGCATACTTGCATATCATTTTTGCCATGTTTCATATCATTTTTATCATTGCCTCAGTTTGCGTGCCCGTGTGCATGCATTTCGTGGCACTCCGTTTTTATCCGTCGGCATCTTATGTGAGCGTGGCTGAGGCCCTCTCATGTTAGTATAAGTCCATGTTGCATTTTCCATGTCATTTTAGCATCGCCTCGGTTTGCGTGCCCGTGTGCACGCATTTCGAGGCACTCCATTTTTTTTATCCGATCGGCATCCGATGTGAGTGTGGCTGAGGCTCACTTATGTTGGTATAAGCCCATTTGTCATTGCCATGCCATTCTGTCATCACCTCGATTTGCGTGCCCGTGTGCACGTACTTCGAGGCATCTCATTTTCATCATTCTGTCATCGCCTCGGTTTGCGTGCCCGTGTGCACGTACTTCGAGGCATCTCATTTTCATCATTCTGTCATCGCCTCGGTTTGCGTGCCCGTGTGCACGTACTTCGAGGCATCTTATTTCCATCATTCTATCATCGCCTCGATTTGCGTGCCCGTGTGCACGCATTTCGAGGCACCTCATTTTCATCATATCTGCCATCGCCTCGGTTTGCGTGCCCGTGTGCACGTACTTTGAGGCACCTCATTTTCATCATATCTGCCATCGCCTCGGTTTGCGTGCCCGTGTGCACGTACTTCGAGGCGCCTCATTTTCATCATATCTGCCATCGCCTCGGTTTGCGTGCCCGTGTGCACGTACTTCGAGGCATCTCATTTCCATCATTCTGCCATCGCCTCGGTTTGCGTGCCCGTGTGCACGCATTTCAAGGCATCTCATTTCCATCATTCTGCCATCGCCTCGGTTTGCGTGCCCGTGTGCACGTACTTCGAGGCATCTCATTTCCATCATTCTGCCATCGCCTCGGTTTGCGTGCCCGTGTGTACGCATTTCAAGGCATCTCATTTTCATTGTATCTGCCATCGCCTCGGTTTGCGTGCCCGTGTGCACGCATTTCGAGACATCTCATTTTCATTGTATCTGCCATCGCCTCAGTTTGCGTGCCCGTGTGCACGCATTTCGAGACATCTCATTTTCATTGTATCTGCTATCGCCTCGGTTTGCGTGCCCGTGTGCACGCATTTCGAGGCATCTCATTTTCACTGTATCTGCCATCGCCTCGGTTTGCGTGCCCGTGTGCACGTATTTCGAGACATCTCATTTTCACTGTATCTGCCATCGCCTCGGTTTGCGTGCCCGTGTGCACGCATTTCGAGACATCTCATTTTCATCGCATTTGTCATCGCCTCGGTTTGCGTGCCCGCGTGTACGCATTTCGAGGCCTCTCATTTTCATTGCATTTATCATCGCCTCGGTTTGCGTGCCCGTGTGCACGCATTTCGAGGCACCTCATTTTTAGCATTGTGTATGTTAGGATCGCATCTTAGTTACATTTCATGCATATCATGCATATTGCATTGTGTCCGGAATAGGAGTTAGTCCGGGCACGGGAATCGAGGTACATTTCGTACTCCGAGTGACGAAATGTGTCTCAATTCCCCAGTCACCGACACTCCGGATTATCCATGATGGGGTTAGGTTTTAGCTGTAATTTCATGTGCATTCATCCTATATTGAGTTGTGCATTTCGACTCCTCGACCATCATGCCTCGGTATGCGTGATTGGTGGCACGAGGATCGAGACATGCATATATTTGTGCAAATACATTGCTATGCCCCTTTCTTGCTCTCTGTTGCAGCAAAACGCAGAATCAGTAACTTTTCAAGGCTTGGCACGCATTTCAAGAAACAGGTGTAAACAGAGGCTAATTGGGGCATTCCGGTGGATTTCCGCGCAAGACAATCCGGACATGCATCATCCATCAGAAGCAAGGCAGTCCCTGGCTTGCACGCCAGTTTATTTGCTTTCTAGTTAATTCATTAGTTAGAATTCTGTAATATTCTTTTATTCGGGACTGTAATATTCGGACTGTATTATTTATTCGGATCCTCCGAGTGAGGACACAATTGTAATAAGTGTGCGTGAGTGTGATGTATGTCTTCCAACCCCACGTCTTTCTCCCTTTTATTTATCCGCTTATGATGGTTAGATTAGGGCATGTTTAAATAAATTAGCATTCAGTATGACAGCATGTTTGCATCATTCATCTGTATTGCATGCACCGGGCTCGGCGCACCATACTAACTGCATCGTACTTTCAATTCCAAATTGAATACATGGTAGTTGCAGCATTTCATATATCATCTTAGAATAGCCGAGCCTGCCATAGTTGCATTTTTGCATGTGTTGCATTAGGCATTTCTGTATACTTAGGAATCATACATGATTTCTAACATAATTTCTATTTTGGCTTGGAATACTCGGTGAGTTTTTATGCTTTAGCATCCTTGCATGCGTGTGAGTGAATGCCATGATAGCATGCTTACCATGAGACTATTTGCTTATCTGACATAACTGCCTGAATGCCTGTGGGTGAAGGTTGGGTTGTTTAAATTGGAATAAATCATCAAATGTTTCAAAGCCTACCTGCGGGTAGCAAACCATTTTCAAAAGCAAACATAGAATGTTTTGTTCCAATTCGGACGACCCGGTCTATATTTATATGCTGTGAGCATCACATAGTAACCTAGGCTAATAAACCGGAATAAGAACTCGCAATGTTTTCAAAAAATTGATATCATGGTTAGTAGAGGCCGGTCTATGACCGGGCGAGCGGGGGTGCTCACGAAGTGACCTTCCCCAATCGTACCCAAGTTCCCGAGCCGAGGCAACTTTGGTGATGACGGACACGTGGCCTTTTGGCACCGAGTCAGGGTTTCCTAAATTTCCCAAAATAAAATATTTAGGTGGCGACTCTGTATCTGGCAAAGCAGTCCATGTTTGGCACTTCTTTCAAAAATCAGTTTTCCTAAAACGATTTGCCGGATTTGGACTCTTTGGTTCAGACTTAGAACCGTGACATTTTGAGAGTCCGAGCTGTAGTGACCCTAAATGAACAGAACGGGACCTAAACCCTCCCGGGGCGTTCGGGGGACGTCTACAGTTTCTGGCGACTCTGCTGGGGAATTTAGAGAACTTGACTCGAACTCATGATATCTGTTTTTGACTACACTTGTGTGTTTCTTTGCATTGCATTTGCATTGGTGCGCCTAGGACACCGTGTTTGCCATCTGCTATTCCTGAACGGTTTGCCGGAGGCTTGTCTTGTCAAGGCATGACCATAAGGCTGACCGGTTGTGGGCTCTGCCAGTATGGGAACACAAACCCCGGTTTTACCGGGGCACCCTCTTTGACCATTCGGCCTAGTGCATATTCGGATCCATAGTGACTATTCCAAATTAGGACAGGCTGCTTACCCGTTTATAAGCTGTTTGAAACCGCTGTGTGCATAGTGAAACCCTAGCTCCTGACAAAATAGGACAGGGAAACCTTACCCCAACATAGGGGTGTTTTGGTTCTCACTTATCTGTTATGTGCTTTAGAGTGCGTCTCTACAGGAACGCATATATCAGTATATGAGTTTGGGCATCAGGCCTGCGGGCTTCAGTTCAAGTATTGGAAGTACCAGGCCTGCGGGCATCAGATCAGTATATGAGTTTGAGTATCAGGCCTGCGGGCTTCAGTTCAGTATTAACAGTATCAGGCCTACGGGCATCAGTTCAGCATAGTCGACATCAGGCCTGCGGGCATCAGTTTTCTATTACGGGTATCAAGCCTGCGGGCGTCAACCAGTATTTGAGGAATATTTATCTGCGGATATCAGATTCTGTTTTAGGGAACAATGATACAGGGATGATAATCAGTGTTTGAGGACAGTGTATATTTCAGCTTATTGACTGTGTGTTGATTATGCCCGACTATGTGTCTTGCATTTTTATTTTAAGCTGTTATGCTGCCCGTTTATCTGTTTATTTATTTCCTTTTCGCTTTATTTATCTTTTGCTAGGGGGTCAGTTTTAGCACGATTGCTTCCGACCCAACAGGCATTCCCCAAGCACCTTGGACACGAGGTCGTCGACTCCACCGATCTGAGGATCTAATAGACGGACAGCCAGTGTTCTATTCTCTACCCCCTGTTATCAGAAGGAAGCCGAAAAGGCGTAGTGTGTCAGAACAGAGGTTGTCAAGGCAGTGGGTTACTCCATCAGAGGACTATAGGACTGAGGTCTCAATTACTGCTGCAGAAATAGACATACCAGTTAGACAGATGGAGCAACAGAATACATCGGGGATAGAGGCTCTAATGCGCCAGATGCAGGAAAGCATGAAACAGATGCACGATGATGCCGCCCGTCAAGCGGAATTCTCCAAACAACAGGCCACAGTCATGGCCCAACAGGCTGAGTTGATTACTAGACTGCAACAACAGAGTACAGCATCTGCTTCACACCAAATCCCTCCTCTAGCAGGAGCCCCATTACCCGAGAAGGCTCCTGTTATTCAGGACGTCCCTCCCAACACCCCGAATACTGTACCGGCTGTCCAAATTTTGCAAGAGGACACAAGTCTTCCAACGGGGCCTGTCCCGCCCCCAATTCCACCACAACTGTCCAAGGCTCATACATCCAATCACCCGGACTCTCCATCCGAGGACGAGGTTGATCCTACGGCTCTGAAATTGAGCAAATTGGAGAAACTCTTTAAGAAATCCCAAGGGGCTAAGGCTATGCCGGATATCGGAGATGGATATACCGAGGAGGCCGTGACACTCCCCGATAGGTTCAAAATGCCACAAATAGACCGTTTTGACGGGACTGGTGACCCCATGGTTCATATCCGACTGTTTGCGGATGTCTTGCGGCCAATGGGCCTTACACGACAACAGAAGCTCTCATTATTCGGCCGAACCCTGTCGGGTGTGGCCTCCCATTGGTACGCAAGATTATCGGATGAGGTGAAGAAAAACTGGGATGAGATGGCTGAGGCCTTTGTCACACAATATTCCTATAATACGCAGATCGAGATCACAACCCGTGATCTAGAAACAACAAGGCAAGAGCCTAAGGAATCTTTCTCGGACTTTGTGATCCGATGGAGGGCAAAGGCGTCAACGATGACTCTAAGGCCCACTGACAGAGATCAAATTCGGATGATTGTGCGCAATCTCCACCCCAAGTTAATGCAAAGAATGATTGTGGTCCCCTTCCCTACTTTCGCAGATTTACATGATATGGGGGTGCAAATAGAAGATGCTATGAGGCAAGGACTGCTTGACCAGGACAGAGAACAACCGAGGAGGACCTTCAATCGCAACAACAACGCAGGCCCGAGCGGCGCTGCAAATACGAGAGCCTCGGAAGTTGGTATGGTCACCACCACTCCCCCTCCCCCTCCAAGACCCACGACTGCCACACCATTCTCCGGCGCGTCCGGAAGCAACTCACAAAACAGCCGATTCCAACCCCGAGGCCAAAGAACCTTTACTCCACTATATATGCCTCTGACCAAAGTTCTAGGAATACTGATCAGAAAGAATCATTTGAAACCCCTGGAACCAAAGCCATTACCAAATCCACTTCCCCCCTCATATGACTCGTCAAAATACTGTGCATACCACCAACAACACGGTCATGACACCGACCGTTGTTACAGACTGCGTCATGAGATCCAAGATCTTATTGACAAACAGGTGATCGCACCTCCCGACCAACCCAATGTTACGACCAACCCTCTCCCATCACATAACCAAGCTCCTCCTCCCAAAAGAATTAACTTTATCCAGACTGGGGTCGCATCTTACGATCCTAGCATCTACATTACTCCCACCCACCTACCCAAGCCGGAGGTGCTCCTCCCCGATTGCACTGACTTCTTGTGCATGGTGGACACCTCCAAAACCCAACCAGAACCGATGGTGGTGACCGTCGAAGGCAGGGCAGGGCAGATTTTGGGAGAGACCGAGTCTGTTGAATCTGGGACTGAGCAGAATTTTGCTGAGAGGGCTTATGATCCAAGCAAGTACATCCTATCAACGAGCCGAAATGGGCTAAGTGTAGAATTTCCCGAGACAGGAGAACTGTGCATGATCCGAGGGGATGGATCTGGGCTATGGGCAGATGAGCCGACAACCGTAGAGGAGGACCTTGACAACCTGCAATTTCTTGAGGACCAGGAACTGGGGGACGTGTCGATCAATTGGAATGATTATGAGGGATCAGAGGAGGCCACAGGATGGCTCGAAGATCAACCGGATGCAGTGGGGGAAGCTCAACCAAAACAGAGCCCGGCAGGGGCAGAAATATCAGTTGTGGCCGGAACGGCCGAAAATCAAGTGGTACCGCCGGAGAGCGCCGGTGTTGAGAATTCCGCTCAGGACATGGGCATTACGGATGTGGGAACTATTGAACAAACAGCTGTACTGACGCAGTTGGAACAGGGAAAGTTTGAGGAAACTGAGAGAGCCAGAAAGGCAAAAGGCCCTGAGGGGACCGAAAGTTCTGTGCGCACAAAGACAAGCAATGCTGCGAGCATATGGACAGAGAGCACTGAAAGTGCGAGTGGACCGGAGCCAGACAGGTGCCTGTTGGCTGCCAGTGGAATGTGGTGGGAAGATGACGACTTGTGTCTTGCCCACACCGATGAGGACTGGGGGAATAACCAACCGGATGATACTTGGTATCTGGATGAAGTGGACCATATGACAAGAAGTGGGCGGTACTTCAAGCCCCCACACCTAGACCAACCCGAAGCATCCGGGAAAGACAGAGAAGTAGAGAGACAGAAGGAGAAGCAGATTGAAGACGAGGCTGTGTTGAAACAATTAAAGAAAATACAAGCAGACATCTCCATCTGGGGACTGCTAATGGCATCACGAGTGCACAGGGAAGCTGTCCTATCTGCCATGGACAAGTCGAAACTTTCTATAGACACCACGCCTGAACAGCTGGTTGGGCTGGTTTTTCCGGGAGGAGGTTCCCCGGCATTAACTTTTTCAGACAAGGAGCTACCGCCTGAGGGCGCAAATCATAATAAGCCTCTCTACATCTCTGTGGAATGTAGAGATAAGTGGATACCGGTGGTACTTGTTGATACCGGGTCTGCGATTAACGTCTGCCCGACCAGAACGGCATATGCAATCGGGTTGAAGCCCGTAGATTTCGTCCCAACCACCCAAGTGATCAGGGCATATGACAATACCAGCAGAGAGGTGATGGGGACTGTTAAAATTCAAACTAAGGTTGGTCCAGGACAACACAGTATCGAATTTCATATCTTGGACGTTCCCGCAACCTTTAACTTACTTTTGGGGCGACCGTGGTTGCACCAGGTCAAAGCAGTCTCTTCCACCCTTCATCAAATGCTGAAATATCCTCACGGGAAAGGGGTAGCAATCGTTTTTGGAAATTCATCGATCCATCCCCCGCCAGAGGTGTCTACACCCGTCTTGGAGATCGAACACGGCACGGAGGATGTGTTTTTGTCGGGGTTCACTTTGGCCGAAGCTCAAGTAGTGCAGAATGTCATGGCTGCGAATGAGGGCATGTATGTTAGTGCACAATCCATATACCTCATGAACAAGTTGAAGCATACCCCTGGGATGGGATTAGGGAGAAGCGGCCGGAAGGGCGTCTCAGTGTTGGCCGAAGTGCCACACAACCCCCACGCCTTTGGACTGGGTTATCTGCCCACCAAGGAAGATTGGGTGAGGAAAGGGAAAGAAATGGCCGGAAGGGCCAGAGCAAAGAAGGCCGGGAAGCCATTTGATTTAATGCACAGGCCCATCTGGGGTACCCTAAACGGACGTTTCGTCCGGGAGGGGGAAGATTTTCCATTCTGCGGCTTCCCGGAGCCATGGCTAAACGCAAAGGGGAAGCGCGTGCCTGGTTTTGAAATCTTCTTCGACATACAATTATCTGGGGATGACGTTGCCGAGGCGCAGACAGACCCACCAACCGAGATTGAGCAATGTAAAGCAGTGGATCCCGAGAGTACAGAGCTGGAAATGGGGGTAGCACTGGCGAGTCTACTATCAGATCCTCCGATCAGCCAAGAGTGCTTGGGGGATAACTCTTCGGTTTCTGTGATTGGAGATGAAATAGCTGCAGGCTTTCCAGCGCCGATCTTGGATGCATCTATCGCACCTTCTCTCATCTGGCAATATGAAGAAGGCTTTTTATCTAGCAGTTCCGGGTCAGGTAGTGAGCCGGAATCTGATTCTACCGAATCTTCTGCGTCGGAATCAGATTCCAGCTCGACTGAGTCTGAGTCCGGTATTCCTGGGAGTGATAACCCGGATACCACAGTCCTGTCTAGGTCGTCTTTTTCATTTTCTTTTGAGTCTGTTGTAACAGAGGAATCTGACGGCTTGGAAGTATTTAATGAGAATGATGTGGATGTGGTTTCCGAGTATTTTTCTGTGCCTTTGATTTATTGCTTAAATCAGGATTTTCAAAATTTTGATGAAAATAGTGAGGAAGAAATTCCTCCAGTTTTGCAACGATTAATTGATCAAGAGCAGGAAAGATTTGTTAAACCTTTAATCGATGAAATCACTTCTGTGAATATTGGTACTGAGAAGGACCCGCGGCTGGTCCAGATCGGGTCCACGTTGTCTTCAGAGGAGCGCGAGCGCTTAGTCGCTTTATTAAAGGATTTCAAAGATGTTTTCGCGTGGTCCTATGAAGACATGCCTGGAATCGATCCTGAGATTGTACAGCACCGGATCCCTCTTGATCCAGAGGCCCGCCCTGTCAAACAGAAACTCAGAAGGATTCGCCCGGACTGGGCCCTCAAGATTAAGGAAGAGGTCACCAAACAAATTGACGCAGGGTTCCTGTTGGTGTCTGAATATCCAACTTGGTTGGCCAACATAGTCCCGGTGCCAAAGAAGGACGGCAGAATTCGGGTCTGTGTAGACTTCAGGGATTTGAACAAGGCCAGTCCGAAGGACGACTTCCCCTTGCCGCACATCGATGAATTGGTGGATTTCACGGCAGGACACGCCTTGCTTTCGTTTATGGATGGTTTCTCAGGCTATAATCAGATAGTGATGGCACCCGAAGACCGGGAGAAGACTGCGTTCACTACCCCGTGGGGTACATATTGTTATCGAGTGATGCCATTCGGGTTGAAAAATGCTGGAGCTACGTATCAACGGGCAGCAACTACAATATTACATGATATGATCCATAAGGAGGTCGAAGTGTACGTGGACGACATGATTGTCAAGTCCAAAGATAGAGAGGGCCACTACACCGCTTTACAAAAATTCTTTCAGAGGATCAAAGAGTTTCGGCTGCGACTGAACCCCCAGAAATGCACGTTTGGTGTTACAGCAGTGAAGATGTTAGGGTTTCTGATCACACAAAGGGGCATCGAGGTCGACCTTTCCAAAATCAAGGCCATCTTAGAAATGCCACCACCAAGGACTGAAAAGGAGGTGCGAGGCTTTCTGGGTAAAGTGCAATTCATAAGGCGGTTTATTTCTAAACTAACCTTGACTTGTGAACCACTTTTTTGTCTCCTGAAGAAAGGAAAGAAATTCCAATGGGACGGCCGATGTCAAGCAGCTTTTGAGCAGATCAAAGAGTATCTACAGAACCCACCCGTGTTGTCACCGCCAGAGTCAGGGAGACCGTTGATACTGTACCTTTCGGTAACTGAGACCACCATGGGCTGCATGCTCGCGCAGGAGTCAGAAGACAAAGTGGAAAGGGCCATATACTATCTGAGCAAAAAGATGCTAGATTACGAAACCCGCTATACACCGCTGGAAAAGGCTTGTTTGGCCTTGGTATGGGCAACCAGGAAGCTGCGGCACTACCTGTTAGCTCACTCTGTAATGTTGGTTTCGCGATTGGATCCCATCAAATATCTTTTCGAGAAACCAGCACTTACGGGTAGGCTAGCTCGATGGCTGCTGTTGCTCTCCGAATTTGATTTGAAGTATGTAACGCGCAAGTCAGTAAAAGGTAGAGCGGTAGCGGAGTTCCTTGCCGACCACCCGGTTGAGGGGGATGAAGCGGTTGAGTATCTATTCCCAGATGAAGCCATTCTGCACGTTGAAGATGAAACCTGGACAATGTACTTTGACGGAGCGTCAAACCAGTATGGGTATGGGATAGGGGTGTTGCTGATAGCGCCTGATGATTCCCGTATTCCTTTAGCATTCAAGCTCCGGTTCAAAGTTTCCAACAATGAAGCAGAGTATGAGGCATGTATTGCTGGCCTGGAAGCAGCCCTGGAACTAGGGGCAAGACGAGTGGACGTCATTGGGGACTCGAACCTTGTTGTGTCTCAAGCAAAAGGAGATTGGAAAGTCAAAGAGGAAAGGATGATAATCTACCACCAAACCTTGGATTTGTTAATTCCTCGGTTTGAGAAGCTAAATTTCACCCACCTCGTAAGAGAGAACAACAGGTTTGCAGATTCATTAGCAACTCTATCTTCTATGATAGACATCCCGTCCGGAGTCCGGATGCGTCCAGTTATTATCGATCAGAAGTTTGCGCCGGCATATGAGTCGATTTCCGCCATAGATGAGGTTCAAGACGGCAACCCCTGGTATTACGACATCTGGAACTTCTTGGAAAAGGAGGCATATCCACCGGGGGCAAATGCCAAGGATAAGAGGGCTGTCCGAAGAATGGCTGCTCAGTTCATTATCTGCGGGAAAAATTTGTACAAAAGGGGCCATCTGGGAATGCATAAGCTCTGTGTAGAAGCTGAAGAGTCAAAACGCCTGATGGAAGCCATCCACGGGGGGGAGTGCGGTGCACACATGAATGGAGTAATGCTGGCCAGAAAGATCCTCAGACAGGGCTACTACTGGTCAACCATGGAGGAGGATTGCATTGGTTTTGTTCGGCGATGCCACAAATGTCAAATTCATGCAAATCGCATGAACATCCCACCGTCAAAACTATACAACATGACTTCGCCGTGGCCTTTTTCAGTCTGGGGAATTGATGTGATCGGAGCTGTTACCCCGAAGGGGTCAAACGGGCATGAGTTTATCCTGGTAGCGATAGATTATTTTACAAAGTGGGTCGAGGCCCAATCATACGCAGTGTTGAAGGCGTCGCATGTCGCAAAGTTCATCAAAAACAATATCATCTGTCGCTACGGGGTGCCAAACGAGCTAATTTCAGATAATGGTTCCCATTTCAAGAAAGAAGTAATAGACTTGTTGGAGAAATACAATGTGGCTTTTCATAAGTCATCTACATACAGGCCGCAAACCAACGGAGCAGTTGAGGCCGCCAACAAGAACATCAAGCATATACTACAGAAGATGGTGGAAACCTATCGAGATTGGCCAGACAAGCTGCCATTTGCTTTGTGGGGTTACAGGACTTCAATCAGAACTTCTACTGGAGCAACTCCATATTCATTGGTCTATGGAATGGAGGCTGTTCTACCCATTGAGATTGAGGTTCCATCGTTACGAGTATTGGCTGAATGCCAGATAGCCGAAGCAGATTGGCAGCAAAGCAGATTCGAAGAACTCATGCTCTTTGATGAAAGAAGACTGAAAGCACTGTACCACATCCAAGGTTATCAACGCAGAATCGCCCGGGCTTTCAACAAGAAGGTTAAGTCCAGGAATCTGAAAGAAGGAGATTTGGTGCTCAAAGACAACCGAGCTCCCATCCACGACCCAAGGGGCAAGTTCAAACCCAATTGGACTGGTCCTTATATCATCAAAGCTATCTGGTCAGGTGGAGCTGTGGTTCTGATGGATCTAGATGGCTTGGAGTTCTCACAACCGATCAATATGGACAAGTTGAAGAAATACTATCCTTGAGAGGCTCGCTAGGCCGAAAACCCGAAAGGGCGACCTAGGCAAGATTCAGAGCACAAAAAATTAGAAAATATAAAAACTGAGCTCGCAAGGTTGAAAACCCGCAAAGGGCGGCCTTGGCAAAAGTTAGAGCGCAAAAGGAGAGTGAAAATACTCGAGCGAACCTAAGCCTGAACTACGTAAGACTTGATTTCCATCTTTGGGATACGTAGGCAGCTTCGTCTTGAAGTTCAGTCATAAACTTTTCCCCGATCAACTTTGTCCATTTCGATCATCTCAGTCATCTTTATCTATCAGCATTTACCGTGATCTCCGGTACAGTGCTGTTCAAACTAGGGGCAACTTTCCGTTGCTTTGGAGTGCCGCATTGTTCTTCAAACTAGGGGCAACTTTCCAGTTGCAGGGATCTGGGGTTGTGCATTTCAGTGACAGATTTTCGGCGTGTCCAGTTCTGATTCACATCGAAAATAGTTTTGAAAAGTTTTAATAAAAGTTGACGTTGTTCAAATCAATCTTTTTACGACTTAGACCATTTTTGGACCAAAAGTGGAAAATTTTCAGTACCATAACTTTCAATTTCATTGATTTCAAATTGGAGTTCTCCTGCTCTTGCATTACAATCGAGGTTGCTTTTTAGTACAATCATAAAGAAAACTTGAAAATACTAATAAGCAATAAATTTGGGGCATAGTTGAATCAAGTATCTCTGTGTCCCCCTCCAGAGCTGGACGGGATATCTGATGCCAAGCTGGGCCCAACTTGTACCTCCTCTTTGAGCCAATCCACACATTCATCTAACAAAGTGCAACTGAAGGTTGAAGCAGGGGCCAGAAACTCTCTAGTCCTCCATGCCGTGGCATATCTCTGGCCGGCCAGCTCCCAGGGATGACTGGCAATGTTGCAGTGTGTCCCCTTGGCCCTGTTTTGCTCTTCGAAGGAGAACTCCAAGCATTACCATACAACAGGAGAGCCGAAGGCCTTCATTTCAGACGCGTTCCGATGCCCAGATCGTCAGAAGTACACCTTTTGTTGTTGAGCTTTTTGCTTATCGAGTTGTTGTACTTTGTTTATCGAGTTGTTTGTCGAGCGGACGTGTTTTGTGTTTTGAGTCCTTGCTCTCTGTTTAAGCAAACTTTGTTAAAGTCTTGTTTGTTTGCATTGTTGCTTTTTGCTTATCGAGTTGTAAACTTGCTAAAGATTCTGTTATATCTTAGTAAGTTGGGTTGTTTAGTTTGTTGCGTCGGTTCACTACCTGATTTGGTGATTACAATGCGCATTACCATTCAATTTCATTTCTTGTGCAAAACAAATTGATGCGATACGATGCTAAAAGTACAAACACCTTTCCAAAAGCTATTTCATTTCATCATGCTTTACAACAAATAAAGGTACAGGTTTTACAAAAATAAAACTGCCTAACGATGTGCAAAGTGCTACAAACTACTAGTAAAAAGAAAAATAAAGCATGGAAATAGCAGCATCAAAATCCTCGGGAACGGGAACGAGAAGCACGCCTAGTCCTCTTTTGCGGGACAACCTCCACACCATCATCAGAGTCGGAGCTGTCATCCTCAGGATCCTCCTCAGCCTCGCCTCTGTTCCCCGAGCCAAAACCGGAGCCTCCCTCCTCAACAGATGTCTCAAATTGACGGTCGGTAGCCTCCTCCTCCTCCTCATCAGGCTCCTCCTCCATAACATAAGCTCTGCGTCTGCGGACAGGCCCTCCTCGAGCTCCTCGATAAGGCCTAGATGGCCCGGCTCCTCGGGAAGGCCGAGATGACCCCTCCCCCTGATAGGGCCCGGATGGCCCAGCTCCCTGATAAGGCCCAGATGGCCCAGCTCCCCAATGAGGCCCAGGTGGCCTGGCCTGCGGCTGACCGGACCATGTAGGCATCTGGAAATAAGGAGTTCAAATCAAATACATCAGTCCAAACATGTACATTGGATACAGATGTAAGCAAAGGCTACATGAAGTGGGTGCATGTAAATACAATGTACAAGTGAAGTGTGTGTCAGATGTGCTCTACACAAATAGTCTATCAATGCAGTAGAAATTAGCATGTCATCAGAAGTATGATAAATGTCAGGAAAAACTGAAAGATACCCGAATGCCTGCAATAGACAACTGTGCCTCCCTGCGTAGGACCATGCCCTCGAGCGTGGCCACCAGCCCAACCACTTCCTCCATGTACCCTCGCGATGGCTGCAAAAATGAGCTCATAATCATCAGTGAACAGAAGAATGTCTAAAACATCTGAATAATGAATGAAAAGTGGAACATACCGGTGGTGAGTCCGGATCAATGGCATATCGATCACTGGGCGTCAGAGGCTCTAGTGGAATCGGAATCGGAGAGCTAGCCCCGTACTGCCACGCCATCAACTCAGTGGGCATATCTGGCCATCCGACATGAGGATGAATCGACGGAGCCGGGGGAGCTGGTCTACTCCCACCTCTAGATGTGCCAGCCCGGCTAGAAGAAGGGATGTCTGTAGCTCGAGTCCGAGCCTGATCCGAGGATGACATACCGGCAGGTCTCATCATCGGAATACGAGCTTCTGTTAATGGGGGCATCAAATATATGTGACGGTAGGTGGCGTAGTCCCCCTCCGCAACATACAGCAAAGCATCGCTGCCCAGCATAGCGCCGACTACCTCTGAATAAGAGAGCCTGTCAGCGGTCCGCATACTAGCTGGAGGTACCGCGGGAACGTCCTGAGAAAGATATCCCCGTACCTGGCACAGAAAGCGCTCCCCCAGGAACCAGACTCTGCCAACTGGCCCTTCGAGCAGGACCCTATACCGGGAGATGCCTGATGCTCCGGTATACTGAAGTAGGAGATCATCACCCAGAGGTGCCCAAGGCTGCCAAGTAATCTGCGGATGATAAATGTATAAACCAATCAGAGAACGAGAATATACAGAGCAAATCAAAGATGAAAATGAAAAGAACTGAAAGTTCTGAAGTACCTCTGAGTGTCGCACAGTGTCGAAGTACTCTCGCAGGCGAACCAAGGTCTCTCGAGGCCTCGCCCGGTGCGGGCCCTCAAATATCAATGAATATGGGGTCACGGGAATCCCCACCACCTCCAGCACTGGGGCTAACGATGGGAAGTATACATAAGCCCATAGCTGAGAAAAGCAGTGCAGAATGTAAGTACGAAATGCTGAGAACAAAATGCAAACTGTAAAAGTGTGCTGTATGTGCAATGTACAAGTAATGAAGAGCAGAAATGTAAATCAAGGAGACAGAAAGTACCTCCCAAGCTCTCCAGTAGCCGCCAAGCAAATCGCCCCGCCCGCGGGAAGTCGCGCTCATGTAAAAGTAGAGGGTAGCCAGGCCAGCGCCACCCCAATCATATCTACTGACCTGTGATAGGTCGACTAGAGCGCTCAGCAGATATAGCCCAATGGTGTTCCCTCTGTCGGCAAACAGGGTAGTCCCGAAGAGGAACATCAGGAAACCACGAGCATACTGCTCTGTCTCCTCAGGAGTCTCGGGCATCATCTCAGCCCGCCGGAAATGGGAGGAAAACCAAGTATAGCGGACTCTCCCAGAGACCCTGTCAACAGGTGGGCGAGCCCCCAACAAATACATCCAGGCGGCCTCCCACTCGCCCATATCCTCATCGTATGGGATGGCCCAACCTCCGACATCAAGGCCGGTCAATACAGCAAAGTCAAAAGGGGTCATGGTCATGTCCCCGGTAGCAGAAAAATGGAAGGAATTGGTGGTGTCCCACCATCTCTCTACTAGGGCTGCCATCAAGGTCCTCCTGGCAGGACATCGTGACAACCCGGCGCAGAAGGGCCCAAACCCTGCCAAGTCTACCAAATCCCTGACGCCCTCCGGGAGCTCAGTATACCAATCCCGCGCCGCGGTGGAACCATATCCTCGCACACTGCGGGAACCACCCTGCATTCAGAATGAATATATGTGTCAATAATAAGATGAAATGGGCTGAGTGCCGATGAAGTGAAATAAGTTGCATACAAATAAAATGAAGTAGTCGTGTGTTCAAAAGTGAAGTGTACGGACTGTGTGTTCAATATAATCAACTTTCAACTTTCAGTTAATTTGTGGGCTGCGTGTTCACTATCTACCTGGGCTGCGTGTTCAGAGAATTTGAATTTTGGGCTGCGTGTTCAACTTTCAGTTATTTGTGGGCTGCGTGTTCACTATCTACCTGGGCTGCGTGTTCAGAGAATTTGAATTTTGGGCTGCGTGTTCAACTTTCAGTTATTTGTGGGCTGCGTGTTCACTATCTACCTGGGCTGCGTGTTCAGAGAATTTGAATTTTGGGCTGCGTGTTCAACTTTCAGTTATTTGTGGGCTGCGTGTTCACTATCTACCTGGGCTGCGTGTTCAGAGAATTTGAATTTTGGGCTGCGTGTTCAACTTTCAGTTATTTGTGGGCTGCGTGTTCACTATCTACCTGGGCTGCGTGTTCAGAGAATTTGAATTTTGGGCTGCGTGTTCAACTTTCAGTTATTTGTGGGCTGCGTGTTCACTATCTACCTGGGCTGCGTGTTCAGAGAATTTGAATTTTGGGCTGCGTGTTCAACTTTCAGTTATTTGTGGGCTGTGTGTTCACTATCTACCTGGGCTGCGTGTTCAGAGAATTTGAATTTTGGGCTGCGTGTTCAACTTTCAGTTAATTTGTGGGCTGCGTGTTCACTATCTACCTGGGCTGCGTGTTCAGAGAATTTGAATTTTGGGCTGCGTGTTCAACTTTCAGTTAATTTGTGGGCTGCGTGTTCACTATCTACCTGGGCTGCGTGTTCAGAGAATTTGAATTTTGGGCTGCGTGTTCAACTTTCAGTAATTTGTGGGCTGCGTGTTCACTATCTACCTGGGCTGCGTGTTCAGAAAATTTGAATTGTGGGCTGCGTGTTCACTATCTATCTGGGCTGTGTGTTCAGAAAATTTGAAATTTTTGGGCTGCGTGTTGAAACTTCCATTTAAAGTGTGGACTGTGTGTTCACCTTCGAATTCGGGCTGTGTGTTCAATAAATCAGTGATTGAGCCATGCGTTTTAATGTGGGCTGTGTGTTCGCAATTAATTAATGAACCGAGTGTTCGGGAGTTTGAATGTTGAAACTACATGTTCAAAGATGTAAGGAAAGTACTATGTCACAAGCTGAATGTTTAAACATGGCAAGGGTGCGAAATGTAAAATACAGAAGATGAGGTAAATACCTCTCGGGCCTCGTGAGAGAGATGCTGCTCCGGCTCTCTGAGAAGCAGATCTGCGGGTGCTCTCTCGTCAAAACTGGTAAAATGACGGAAAACGGCACGAGGGAGGGCGTGCACTGCTGGACGGTACCTCTCGGGCATGAAAGGTCGAGTCCTCGGAGGAAGAGTCATAGGATCGAAGTCGTCCCCAGCGCCCAGAAAACCTCCACCATGAGGAGAATTGCCTGCCATTTTCGAGAATCTACAAAAGGGGAGCAAAAATGAGCAAAATGAGCAGAAATTGGCAAAAGTCAACAAAAGTCAACTCCCGAGAAAATATTCTAAATATTAAGATGAACTTACCTCAAGTGGTGAAAATGCAAAAAGAAGCTCCGAAGCCGGAATTTAATCGCTCCAAAGTGTTTAAAACTAAGTGTTTTTACGAAAACAATTTGCGCGAGGCGTTGGAAAACGCGCGTAAAACTCAAAACTGGAGAGAAAAGTGTTGAAAGAGGCAAGGAATGAAGTGAGGTTCGGCTACCATTTATAGGCCTCAAGCCTTGGGTGAAAAGGCATGGAAAAAGGAGGCAAAAAGACCACATTACCCTCGGCAAAAGGGCATGGCCGGCCGGCCCCTCTTTCTAGCTGGCCAGCCATCTGCTTTTTGCAGAAATGGCCGGCCAGCCATTGGCTTTTGTGGAAAACGGTTGGACACCCCCCCTTGGGAAGATAAACGGCCGGCCATCATCTCCACATGCTCACCTAGCTCTCTGCAAATTTTGAGGAAGATCGGGGTTCCCGGGACCTGAAAAAGTTCAAGAAAAGTACACTTCCGGTCGCAAAATTGCTCCGTCGGGACTTCGGTTTCAAGTTCTGACATGTGTTTCATCATCATTCATCGAAATCAAAGTGTATCCTTTTTGAATGAGTTGTAACCTCCCAAAGAAGCAGATCGGAGGCCGTGATTGAGTTACCCTCGCCGAAACACGCGTTTCCATACTCGTTGTTTTACGACGAATGGCACTCTGGTTCATGCTCATTTTTGTACTTTCATGCACATAACTTGCATTCTCATGGGCATACTCACATTGTCATGAACATTTCTTGATATTGGTATACCTCCGTGCTTGAGCATGCGTTGTCACACATGTTCCATTCTTGCATTGCGGCGCATTCACTCACCGGCACTGCGTGTGTCGAACTTTCGAAATCACATCAAATATGTGTTGTTAGCATATTATGCTTGTTGAAATTTCTCTCTTTTGCAGGCACGATATTGTATGTACGGTTCAATTGAGGCTGGTGCGACCAGACGAATCGCGCAGGTATTGTATCTTCTCCGTGTGAGACGTGGCGGAGATTGAGTAATTCTCCGCATTCTTAACTGCATGAAATGTAGTTGTTGCTTTGCATTCTTGCTTAAAACTGTTGCATCTATTTGCGAATACTTGCTTCATTACAGCTTGCTGCATTTGCACGATCATTGGGTTACCTTCGGCTTCTTGCATATCATTTGCATTTTGCCCCCTGCCTGCGGGCATGCCTGCGGGCACATATTTTTCTATCTTGTATGTTTGTCTGAGTCTTCGGCCTTGTCAAAAATAGGTCGTCTCTAGGCTTTGACATTCACTCCCGTCACTTGTGACTTCCGAGTTCTGTCAAAGAGGGGCAACTGTAGACACCCCATTTTTGACCAACCTTAAGACTCAGACGTCACCGATTGAGCACTTGGTGATGTTGCATGTGGTGCTTCTTCAGAAGTTTCAGAGTCGCGGCCGTGAGCCCTGCCTCCGGACTTCCGAGCCCTTTTCTGTGCCTTGTCTCGGTTTGCGAACCAGACTCGGTTTTCTCCGTTTCTTTTCCTGAGGAAAGGGAGAGGTCCCGTAGACCATCTCTCAATGTCCGTGGGCTACATTTGGTGGCCGTAGGCCATTTTTTCCATTTCGGAGTCCGGTTCCCGGCTTTCGGAGCCGTTGGGCCGTGTGCCTCGGTTCGGGACCGCTTAACCATCTCCTATCGCTCTGATTTTTGGCATGCATCTTATTTTCTCCCTTTTGAGGGACACTGAGGGCTGAGAAACCCACTTCGAGGTCAAATACAATTTTCGGTGCTTAACAGCCCATTTCCGGGACCCCGAACTGCGTGTTTTGGCTCCGGAACATTCGTTTTGCAACGGTTTTCGCTCATTTTTGGCAGGTACCTCTGTTTTATCACAGGGAAGGTCACTGAAGGGTGGGAGGCCAGCAATTGTTGCGACAGCCAGTTATCTCTCCTCCCGAGCCTCCCGGCGCCCGTTTTTCGCACTTCCGGGCTAATGTTGAATGCCTTAGAGCTAGCGTTGCCAATTTTCGACCACATATCTGTGATCTACACATCAGAGAGGCCCCTAAAAGTTCATGGCCGGCCATTAAGGTCACCTGACCCTTTTGACCCCTTTCTTCCGGGCTAATGTTGAACCCCTTGGACCTTTTTTCTCGAACTTTGAACCACATATCTGTGATGTACACACCTGAGAGGCCCCTAAAAGTTCATGGCCGGCCAGTAAGTCAACTTGACCCTTTTGACCCCCTCTTTCCGAGCCATTGTTGAACCCCTTGGGCCCACTTTCTTGGAATTTCAATTACATGGTTGTGTTGTGCACACATAGGGCTACCTCCCCAATACCTGGCCGGCCAGAAAATATGGTTGACCCTTTTGACCCCTAGCCGGCCGGCTAGGGGGTGTGGCCGGCCGGCCACCTCCGGCCAAAGTGAGCGGCCGGCCGTGCTCTCCTCACTGTGCCCCTTCCAGCTGTGAGGCAATATCCCCCAGATATTTTCTGTATCCGGGGGATATTTTGGGAGAGAGTTATGCTCTCCTTTGCACCCCCCTTTTACAACCCCTCTTTGATCCTTATAATGAGCTGGTGGTCTTCTTTACAAGGGTTAGAAAAATTCATCTCCAAAGCTCAACCCTAAACTCCATTGTTATAACTCCCAAAACTTCAAAAAACCCTAACTCCTTAACCTTCATTTCTTCTACACCACCAAGTCCTACCACCACTATCTCATTTCCAGCAACAAAGAAGGGTTCTTGAAGGCCAAAGGAGCAGCAAATCCATCCAAGAAGCAACCAAAGTCTAGATCTTCAAGGGTAAGTTACACTTTTACCCTTTTGACCCTTTTTTCTTAATCAATATGTAAGCCATGCATGCTTTTTGTGTTGAGCTTCGGCCCTAACTGAAAAGGGCCATATTTTGAGCTCATCTTCATTTCTCATCAAGGGCTCAACCCTGTTTGAGCCCTCCATAATACACTTGCTTCATTGACCATCTTGTATGTCACAATTTTGCATGCTATTTTTGACCTATGAGTAATTTATTTTCGAGCATGTTGTAAACTGATTTGAGGCATATTTTGAGCCCCTCTTCAACATTGGAGAAGGGCTCAACATTGTTTGGTGTTTCCATATGTCACTTGTAGTTATATCCCCTATTTGGCCCCATTTTTGTATAAATTGATAGCCCTCTTTGCTTCTGTTTTTGGACCTTGGTCCGAACTTAAAGTGGCCTTGTTTTGGCCTATACTTCATGTTTCATTCACACTTTTTTTCTGTTTGGTGATTATTTTGTATACTTCATGTTTTAGCACCTTTTGAGCTTCATTTTACATCACATTTTTAGCATATTTGTATACTGATTTTGAGACTTCCATATACTGTAAATGTTCATATTTTTGGTCCATCTTCAGTATTGTAGAAGGAAATTTTTCAGTTTGGGTTTTGCTTATACCACTTGCTTCTTTACCCCTCTTTTGGCCCCCATTCTTGCATGCTATGCTTCCCTTATCTATGCTTGCTGTTTGGCCATGTTCATAACTGTGAAAGTGCATCTTTTGGGACTCTCTAGCTTCTGTCTTTGCATTGCATGTCCATATTGTGCATGTTTAGCATGGCTATAGGCCATTTCGGATGCCTAATGTTGCATTTCGGGACATTTCCTTGCATTTCATGTCATTTCGCTTCATTTCGGGACTGTTTTCCCCCATATTTTGCTGCTGAAATTCCATTGGCATACTTGCATATCATTTTTGCCATGTTTCATATCATTTTTATCATTGCCTCGGTTTGCGTGCCCGTGTGCACGCATTTCGAGGCACTCCGTTTTTATCCGTCGGCATCTTATGTGAGCGTGGCTGAGGCCCTCTCATGTTAGTATAAGTCCATGTTGCATTTTCCATGTCATTTTAGCATCGCCTCGGTTTGCGTGCCCGTGTGCACGCATTTCGAGGCACTCCATTTTTTTTATCCGATCGGCATCCGATGTGAGTGTGGCTGAGGCTCACTTATGTTGGTATAAGCCCATTTGTCATTGCCATGCCATTCTGTCATCACCTCGATTTGCGTGCCCGTGTGCACGTACTTCGAGGCATCTCATTTTCATCATTCTGTCATCGCCTCGGTTTGCGTGCCCGTGTGCACGTACTTCGAGGCATCTCATTTTCATCATTCTGTCATCGCCTCAGTTTGCGTGCCCGTGTGCACGTACTTCGAGGCATCTCATTTCCATCATTCTGTCATCGCCTCGGTTTGCGTGCCCGTGTGCACGCATTTCGAGGCACCTCATTTTCATCATATCTGCCATCGCCTCGGTTTGCGTGCCCGTGTGCACGTACTTCGAGGCACCTCATTTTCATCATATCTGCCATCGCCTCGGTTTGCGTGCCCGTGTGCACGTACTTCGAGGCGCCTCATTTTCATCATATCTGCCATCGCCTCGGTTTGCGTGCCCGTGTGCACGTACTTCGAGGCATCTCATTTCCATCATTCTGCCATCGCCTCGGTTTGCGTGCCCGTGTGCACGCATTTCAAGGCATCTCATTTCCATCATTCTGCCATCGCCTCGGTTTGCGTGCCCGTGTGCACGTACTTCGAGGCATCTCATTTCCATCATTCTGCCATCGCCTCGGTTTGCGTGCCCGTGTGCACGCATTTCAAGGCATCTCATTTTCATTGTATCTGCCATCGCCTCGGTTTGCGTGCCCGTGTGCACGCATTTCGAGACATCTCATTTTCATTGTATCTGCCATCGCCTCGGTTTGCGTGCCCGTGTGCACGCATTTCGAGACATCACATTTTCATTGTATCTGCCATCGCCTCGGTTTGCGTGCCCGTGTGCACGCATTTCGAGGCATCTCTTTTTCACTGTATCTGCCATCGCCTCGGTTTGCGTGCCCGTGTGCACGCATTTCGAGACATCTCATTTTCACTGTATCTGCCATCGCCTCGGTTTGCGTGCCCGTGTGCACGCATTTCGAGACATCTCATTTTCATCGCATTTGTCATCGCCTCGGTTTGCGTGCCCGCGTGCACGCATTTCGAGGCCTCTCATTTTCATTGCATTTATCATCACCTCGGTTTGCGTGCCCGTGTGCACGCATTTCGAGGCACCTCATTTTTAGCATTGTGTATGTTAGGATCGCATCTTAGTTACATTTCATGCATATCATGCATATTGCATCGTGTCCGGAATAGGAGTTAGTCCGGGCACGGGAATCGAGGTACATTTCGTACTCCGAGTGACGGAATGTGTCTCAATTCCCCAGTCACCGACACTCCGGATTATCCATGATGGGGTTAGGTTTTAGCTGTAATTTCATGTGCATTCATCCTATATTGAGTTGTGCATTTCGACTCCTCGACCATCATGCCTCGGTATGCGTGATTGGTGGCACGAGGATCGAGACATGCATATATTTGTGCAAATACATTGCTATGCCCCTTTCTTGCTCTCTGTTGCAGCAAAACGCAGAATCAGCAACTTTTCAAGGCTTGGCACGCATTTCAAGAAACAGGTGTAAACAGAGGCTAATTGGGGCATTCCGGTGGATTTCCGCGCAAGACAATCCGGACATGCATCATCCATCAGAAGCAAGGCAGTCCCTGGCTTGCACGCCAGTTTATTTGCTTTCTAGTTAATTCATTAGTTAGAATTCTGTAATATTCTTTTATTCGGGACTGTAATATTCGGACTGTATTATTTATTCGGATCCTCCGAGTGAGGACACAATTGTAATAAGTGTGCGTGAGTGTGATGTATGTCTTCCAACCCCACGTCTTTCTCCCTTTTATTTATCCGCTTATGATGGTTAGATTAGGGCATGTTTAAATAAATTAGCATTCAGTATGACAGCATGTTTGCATCATTCATCTGTATTGCATGCACCGGGCTCGGCGCACCATACTAACTGCATCGTACTTTCAATTCCAAATTGAATACATGGTAGTTGCAGCATTTCATATATCATCTTAGAATAGCCGAGCCTGCCATAGTTGCATTTTTGCATGTGTTGCATTAGGCATTTCTGTATACTTAGGAATCATACATGATTTCTAACATAATTTCTATTTTGGCTTGGAATACTCGGTGAGTTTTTATGCTTTAGCATCCTTGCATGCGTGTGAGTGAATGCCATGATAGCATGCTTACCATGAGACTATTTGCTTATCTGACATAACTGCCTGAATGCCTGTGGGTGAAGGTTGGGTTGTTTAAATTGGAATAAATCATCAAATGTTTCAAAGCCTACCTGCGGGTAGCAAACCATTTTCAAAAGCAAACATAGAATGTTTTGTTCCAATTCGGACGACCCGGTCTATATTTATATGCTGTGAGCATCACATAGTAACCTAGGCTAATAAACCGGAATAAGAACTCGCAATGTTTTCAAAAAATTGATATCATGGTTAGTAGAGGCCGGTCTATGACCGGGCGAGCGGGGGTGCTCACGAAGTGACCTTCCCCAATCGTACCCAAGTTCCCGAGCCGAGGCAACTTTGGTGATGACGGACACGTGGCCTTTTGGCACCGAGTCAGGGTTTCCTAAATTTCCCAAAATAAAATATTTAGGTGGCGACTCTGTATCTGGCAAAGCAGTCCATGTTTGGCACTTCTTTCAAAAATCAGTTTTCCTAAAACGATTTGCCGGATTTGGACTCTTTGGTTCAGACTTAGAACCGTGACATTTTGAGAGTCCGAGCTGTAGTGACCCTAAATGAACAGAACGGGACCTAAACCCTCCCGGGGCGTTCGGGGGACGTCTACAAAGTGGATATTTTTGTTGTGATGGTATATAGAGATTTAATGGTGGGTGAATGAAAATGAGAATAGTATAATAATTTTATTTTGATATTAGAGAGTAATTGGATAATTTTATTTTATTTTTAATTAAGTTGCAGAAAGAATTCTAATATGGGCTAAAATGTGAGAAGAGAATCTATATTTTTGACAAATCTCAAGAGATGCATTTAAAATTTATCCCAAAAATAAAAATCATAATTGTTTCATCAATATATAATTATTTTAAAAAGAACTCCAAAATGTATATTTTTCAATGAGATGATAACTAAACTATATATAAAAAATTAGAGCGGTGTTACGGATGACATCAATTTTTACCAGTTACTTTTTTTTTGATCAAGAAAAAAAAAAAAAAAACTCCATGAGAACATCATAACATCCGCAAGCCCTAGTCTTAAAGTAATCGGTTGACGGCCAAATTTAATCTAACCCAAAGAAAGGGACCCACCACCGAGGCACCCAATAAAGCTCAGCCACATGCCATAGAAGAGACTAAGTATCAATCGGAGTATAGTGCGGGGTCTTCAAAGAGAGTTAGTTGGACAAATTTAGCATTCCACGCCCCTCATGAGTTGAACCTAATTCACCTATGTGAAAATGACTGCCTTCTCCATGAGGCCACCACCCCGGTGGTATTTTTACCAGTTACTTGCCTAGGCTGAGATATAATAATTCTATAATAAGTTATAATTATAATAGTTGCTTCTATTAAATTGAAATTTTCAAAATTACAATTGAAAAAATTATACTAATTGGGATATTTACTGATAAACCCCATCCCATAAACAGTTGCACCAATTGGTCCCATTGTTGTTTCTAATGTTCTTAATAGTCCTATTAGTTGGGGAATATATCCTATTTGATCCTGTTTTCTTTGTTTGTTAATATTTAGTAGTCAATATACCCTTCTATTTGCTGGCGGACGATTTTGGTGCGATTACGTGTGCACTTTTTGATATTTGAATATTTCAGTATAGACATTACCATTGTGACGCTACTCCAATTAGTTTCAAGTTTTTTTTATTGATCTGTTAAGCCCTATTAGTGGATAGTTTATTTTTGTATGGCCCTATTTTTAATTTTGGTAGTGTTTTGGTAGACAATTATACCATTTTATTAATGTGACAGGTATGATGTAATACTCTAATGTGACAAGTATTAATGTGGCATTGCAAAAAATTAAAAACCCCTTAGTGTATTTTTTTTCTAAATGTGACAACGTGACGCGTATGATATGATACTCCAAAACTTTTACTCTAAAAAATAAAATAAAAACTCTTTAGTATACTTTTCCCTAATGTGACAACGTGATGGGTATGATGTGACACTTCAAGAAAAATAAAAACTCTTTAGTTTACTTTTCTCTAATGTGACAACGTGGCGGATATGATGTGACACTTCAAAAAAAAATAAAAACTTCTTAGTGTACTTTTCTCAAATGTGACAACATAGGGAGTATGATGTGACACTCTAAAAAAATTAAAAATTCCTTAGTGTACTTTTCCCAAACATCACATGTGACACTCTAACGTAACGGATATTATGTAATACTAAAAAAATAAAAAACAGACATAACCCAAATTCAAATGTTGTATATCTTGGATATGGCAACCCAATCGTTTGTACGTGGTCGGATCGAGGCACCAAACCCAAAACCCATAAAAAGCTTGAGTGTGCTTTCCTATTATGTGGCACCCAACACACGCACCAAATAAGGCACTTGTGAAGCATTTGCCCATTCAACAAACTTCAACTGTGGCATGTGACCCACACGCACACCAAGCAATCCTGTTACACAAAAAAACTATTAAATATTTCCACCAGTGCTATTTGTGTCTTTCCAAAACAAAAAGGACCAAACGGGGCAACAGAATTTTTATGGGACCAAATGGAATATAATTTCAACTTTTAAGGTTTATAGGTAACTTTCCCTAAAATTAACTATGTCATAGAAAAATTAAATGAATTTGTCATGATGTCAATTGAGACATATATATATATATATACACACATATATATGTAAATTAAAATTAATTTTGCATGTTAAAGAATAAGAAAATAAATTGTAAATAAAATAAAAAGTAAAAGTGATAATATTTCAAATCTATAAAGGCCATTTTCCGCCTACGGCACAAATATGTGTGAGCCGTCTTTGTACCCATAACACCTTCAATGTATATGTATATATGCAGCAATGATAGCTATCATGAAAATTTTTTCATAAAAATAATCATGAAATCTATGTGATTCTTGGATTACATTTAGAATAAAACACCACACACTACTCAAGATAATCCCAAAATCATAAATCTTTCATGATTATTTTCATGAAAAAATTTTCATGATCCTAAATTTTCTCATATATATATATATATATTATATAGACAATGATTTTAACTTGTAATGACCATCCCCCACTACTCTTTGTCCTATGCACAACACTTGACATGGCTTCTTCTTTTCCTTCTTCTTCAACCGAATTCAATCTTTATTTTGGCAAATATGAACACCATCCTGGCTAACTATTTGAGTTCTTCTTTCCCCTCCTCCCCCTCTTGCACCCTACACCTAACCATCCTCCAAATCGGCAATTCATCAACCCTTTTTCATTGTTATTGTCTACTACTGCATCACTGTTTTCATCTCCAACGATCGCAGCTCCCAACCCGACTTGACAATGCCAGTGCTCTGACAACGACAGATGGCGGGCAGCGTCGACGCCTCGGTGTTGGGGCCCATACCAGCCCACAAATATCAAAAGGAAACAGAGTTGGTAGGAGAAAATGAGAGATGTACGAGGAGGGTGAAGAGTCGCGTACGTTGCCAGAGTGCATGCAGTTTTTTCACGTGCCTTGTATTGATATGTGGCTCTATTCCCATTCCACTTGCCCAGTTTGCCGGATTCGTATGACGCCGTTGCCTTTTGCGTTGAGGGTTTGTTCAGATTCTGGTTTGATGGATCGACCACTCAACGAGATCATGGCTTGGCACTAAATTTGGATGTGGATTTGGGGTTGTGATATGGTGAAACTTCTTTTCTTTTTTTTCTTTTTTTTTTATCAGTAAAAAATTTGTTTTTTATTAATGAAACAACATATATTATATATGGGAGAACATCAATAAAGAGAGAAGTCAAGTGTAAAATACATCATAGTAATTTAACCTAATCTTAACTAAATTGGTATCAAGAAGAACGCCTTAATCATCTAATAGCTCAAGCCACATAAGTTGGTGAGAGACAAAAAAAAAAAAAATACTAATCAAAATCGGAGATGAACCTCTTATATTGATGCGTAACTCAAAAAAAAAAAATAAAAAATAAAAAATAAAAAATAAAAAATGAAGGGGTGGGAATCACTTATCATAATTTTGTTGTGATTGGTTTGGTTCTTTGTAGACTTTTTCTATGAACAATTTTTGTTGTTGACAATAACAAAATGAACCCTCTTAACCTATGCTTCTCCTTTCAAATTAACATCATTCTAAGTACTTTACACTACATTTAGATTATAAATTTGGATAAGAATTTGAAAATAAAAAAATTAAATTAAAATAAATCTTATATTTAATTAACATTTATCTCTTTTTATTTTTTATTTTTTTTATTTAATTTTTTTTTTTCAAATGTCCACTTAAATTTATAATCTAAATATTCTCTTAATATAAAATTTTTGAACCATAACATTTGGCTTAGTGGTTGTGTAACATTCTTTGTGGTGTGAGGGGTCAGGTTCAACTCTTATATAGAGGGATTAATAGCCTTTGTGGTGGTGGTTTATTTTGTTATAAAAATTATGTGATTAAATAAACAAATAGATTTATATTTAGAAATTAAAATTTTAGAACCAGAAAATATGCTGGAAATTACAAGTAGATTGAACAAAAATACACAATAAAATAAAATAGCAGAAAGAAAGCAAACTGAAACCTATACTAGACAGTGTCCTTAAAATAGATTCGTCGCCTCACCAATTGAGGTGTTGGAGGTTGTTCGACGTTTATCTCCCAAGATATGACAGTTGCACCAGCTACAACCAAGCACCTATGGTGTAACTTCAGTGAACATAACTAAAATAGCATCCCCTCATACTAGGAAGAAGATACAATTGGAGAAACTTTGCAACACAAAGAGAAAAAAAATTTGGGTAGAAGACTGAAGGAGAGGGGTCTTCTTTTATACACATGAAGGGGGAGAAAGGAGGAGCCTTCGTGCAACAAATGCAGGAATTAATCTTTGCAAAACTGCCTAACAAATGCAGCAAAATTGGTGGGTCTTAAGTGTAAGAGTGAGAGTTATACACTTCATATATACACATGTGTGTATATCTGTAGCCACTAACCTGGTTTGGCCCACAAAGATTAGGTTGGTGGACCACCAACTCGGCCTAGCCCAAACCTAACCCATTCTAGTAAGTCTCAAGCCTTAAGCCCAAGTTCCAAGATTTAAGATCCACGATCCACGACCTACGACCCATGGATCACGGACCTGGACCCGGACTCAGCCCAGTTCGGTCTGGGTGGGCGGACAGTACGCGTGCACATGTTGTAATTTTTGCATAACCAACTTGGACCATAGTTTTGGCCCAAGTCCATCCTTGAAGCATCCATAACCCCCTTCCTTTGGAAAAGTTGGATACCCCAAAGGGCTCATACCCTTAGGCAAAAAATGAAATTTAAATACCCATCAATACTCTCCTTTATAATCAATGTGGGATAGAAGGTTACACACCTTTCCCAACACCTCTTTAATGATGCCAACTTGATGAATCAATTTCTCATTCAAATCTTAATAGTTTTTTGTCATTCTTTTTGTGGTGTAAAGATCTTATTACAAAGAATCTAAACTCACTTTAATCCACCTCAAAAGAGGATTGACACCTACTTTAATATAGCATTAAAATTATCAAAAAATCATTATTTTCCAACAATCCCCCATATGAATAAAAATTGACTGAATAACAACAAACGAACAATGCTTAACAACAAAGACTCGAAGAGAGAGAGAGTGCAACGGATTAACTCCTGGATAAAAAAGGTAGCTTTTGGCTTTGAAATCATCCTAGTGAAGTCTATCGAATTTACTGATTGCCCAGTGAACACGAAGTCTTGAACTGTTTGCCATTTATGTAAACCAAGGCAACAGAGCTCACACAGATATTACTCCAACCATCATTATGTTCTCACTGTTGTGTTCGATTTGGCCCTGAAACACTAGCCTAGTTCAGTGAGTGGTTTAAAGAATTCGGCATTGTCAATTCTTATAGAAGCGGCCCCACTTCGCACTTACATAGGTGACTCTACTTGAGTATCCTACTATACTCAACTCAACAGCTCAACACACTACAGTCATTAAAAACTCAGCTTAACCTCTACACTTGCAGGCATCACTGATAAAAGGAATGATGGGAGGTTTAACCTCTTCAGTGACATACCACCGTTACACAATTAGGTTGTCTCATTGAACCTAGATCTTGGAATCTCCAGTCAACTAGGTTGGGTTTACATTCCAGTAACACCTTACACTCAAGGCCTTAAACCATTCCTTCTGACGACTTCTGTACTAATAATCGATTTAACCCTTTGGTTAGCAGATCCGCAATATTGTCCTTAGACTTCACATAATCTAAAGTGACAACTTCGTTAAAGAGTAGTTATCATACGGAATTATGTGTACGACAGATATGTCTAGACTTTCTATTATACATATTACTCTGTGTTCATCCAATAGCCGATTGGCTGTCACAATGAATACAGATGGCTAGCACAAGTTTCAACCAACGTGGAATATCTTCAACGAAATGGCGAAGTCATTCTGCCTCTTCTATTGCTTTATCCAATGCTATAAACTTCAATTCCATCTTTGATTGTGAGATACACGTCTTCTTGGAAGATTTCCAAGACATGGCTGCCCCTCTAAGGGTGAACACATAACCACCAGTGGATTTCGAATCCCTAACATCATATATCCAATTCGCATCGTTATAGCCTTCTATTACTGTTGGATATCTGGTATAATGCAGCCCATAATCTCGGGTGAAATAGAGATACCTTAACACCTGAACGATACCCTTCTAGTGAGTGGCATCAGGATTGCTCGTGTATTTACTAGGCCTACTAACTGAGTAGGCTATATCCACCTTGTACAACTCATCAAATATATATGACCCGAGAATATTCTAGCTGAGAGACATTCTCACCATTATTCTTAGTCAAGTGTAGACTCAAGTCTATCGGTGCCCTAGACACACTTGTATTTGATTTACTAAATTTCTCAAGTATCTTCTCAACATAGTGAGATTGAGAAAGTACAATATCATCAGATGTTTTGGTAATCTTAACACCTAGAATTACATCTACAAGGCCCATATCTTTCGTGTCAAACTTAGAGTTTAATAATCTTTTGGTAGTTCTAATCATCTCATCATTACTACCAACAATGAGTATGTTATCAACGTATAAACATAAAATGACATAACCTTTGTCAGTGTTTTTGACATATACGCATTTGTCACACTCATTGATTTTGAACCCATTTGACAATATAATGTTGTCAAACTTCTCATGCCATTGTTTAGGAGCTTGCTTCATACCATACAATGATTTGATAAGCGTGCAGACTTTCTGATTTTGTCCTGGAGCTGAAAACCCCTCGAGTTGCTCCACGTAGATTTTTTCATCTAAATCTCTATTTAAGAAGGTTGTCTTTACATTCATCTGATGTATCTCTAGACTACGTAAAGCTGCTATCACAATCACCATGCGAATGGATGTAATCATTGTCAAAGGTAAATTCGTATCAAAGTAATCCAGGCCTTCTCGCTACCTGTATCCTTTGATAACTAGCCTAGCTTTATACTTATTAATTGATCCATTCCCTTACATCTTTCTTCGAAAGATCCACTTACCCCCCAAGGCATTACTTTCTAGGGGTATATCAACCAACTCCCAAGTATGGTTCTATAAGATGAAGTCAATCTCACTCTTAATTGCTTCTTTCCACAAAGGACTTTCTGGTGAAGTCACAGCTTCATGGAAAGTTTGAGGTTCTCCCTCTAACATATAAGTCAAGAAGTCCGGACCATAGGACTTTGAGGTCTTAGCGCTTTTACTCTTTCTTGGCTCATCTACTTCCTCAGCTTCATCATCTATTTGATCATCCACGTGATCATTTGCATGATCATCTATGTGATCATTATCACTTCCAACATCTTCCACTTCTTTCATGGAACTTAGAACCCCTTCTTGGAGACGACAAGGAAATACATTTTCAAAGAAAGATTTGATTCTATGGCAGTATTCTTGTGCATATTTGGAATAGTAGACTTAAACACAAGAAATCGATATGCACTGCTATTATATGCATAGCTAGTGAATATACAATCCATGGACTTCAGGCCTATTCGAACCTACTTGGGTATAGGCACTGCCACTTTTGCAAGACATTCCCACATTCGTAGGTATTTATATGAAGGCTTGTGGCCTTTCCATAACTCATATGAAGTTTTGCCTACTTTTTTCTGAGGTATTCTGTTAAGAATGTAATTTACGAAGAGAATCACTTCCCCTCACAAGTTTTGTGGCAACCCAAAACTTATTAACATCGCATGCATCATTTCTTTTAACGTTTTATTCTTTTGCTCAGAAACATCATTTGACTGAGGGGAATAAGGCGTTGTGGTTTGGTGAATAATCCCAAATTGAGCACAAATCTCAGCAAATAGGGATTCATACTCACCACCACGATCACTTTTTAAAACCTTGATTCTTCGACTTAGTTGATTCCAACCTTCATTTTTTAAAAGAATAAATTTATCAATTGTCTCATCTTTGCTTTTAAGCAAATACACATAACAGTATTTAGTGTAATTACCAATAAGCCACCATGTGATTGTACGACTTTCAAGTCACACACATCACTATGTACTAAATCTAAAGGCTCGGTAATTCTTTTAATAGAATGAAAAGAAGTCCTAGTTAATTTTTCTTCTACCGAAGTTTCACACTTGTGATTTGGATTAATCTTGAAAGATGGTATGTGATCTAACTTGATTAATCTACTCAAAGAGTCAAAATTTATATGACCTAGTCTTACCATGTCATAAATTAAGGGACTCAAGCATATAAGTAGAAGAAGAAGCTTTATTATTCATTTTGGGGATAAGAGTCATTACATTGAGCTTAAACATACTGCCCAACATATACCCCTTCCTCATATAGACCCCAATCATGGTCAGCAAGACCTTATCAAACTCAAATACCATGCGGAAGACAAGCTTACTTAAGAGTGATCCTGAGACAAGGTTTTTACGAATGTCTGACACATATAGGACATCGTTCAAAGTCAGCTCTTTTCCTGAAGTCATCTTCACAACCACCTTGCCTTTACCCTCAACAGTTAACGTCGCAGAATTCCCCAAGAACAACTTCTCACCGTTTGAAACTGATTCGAAAGTTGTGAACATCTTCTTCTTAGTATAGATGTGGCAAGTGGCCCCAGTGTCCACCTACCATTCTTTTGGATTGGACCCCACCATGTTCACTTCAAAGATGATAGTTGATAGATGCATGTTGTTCACATCTTGTGATAGATCCTTCATTTCAGCTATGTGTAGACCGCCTGAACTCACTCCGAGCACTCCTCTTTCGGAGAGGGCGCGAATTGGGTTCTAGCTACTACAGTTCGGACTCCTATCACGGTTCTGAATCTAATCTCACAAAGTGTAATGTAAGACTGATAAATCACCAAAGAGTCCAAATCCGGAAAATCGTTTTGGAAAATCGATTTTAATCAAAAAGCGCCAAACATGGACTGCTTTGCTAGATTTCAGAGTCGCCACCTAAATATTTTATTTTGGGAAATTAAGGAAATCCTGACTCATGCCTAAGGCCACGTGTCCGTCATCACCAAAGTTGCCTCGGCTTGAGAACTTGGGTACGAGAGGGGAAGGTCCTAAAATGAGCACCCCTGCTCGCCCGATCAAAGGATTAGCCTCTACTAATCATGATATGTTGTTTTGAAAACACATGTGTTCTTATTATAGTTTATTAGCTAACTTACTATGTGATGCGCTCAGCATACAAGTATAGACTAAATCGCTCAATTTGGAACAAAACATCTCATGTTTGTTTTTCGAAAATGGTTTGAAGATGCTACTCGCAAGTAGGCCAAAACGCGGATTTGCCACTATCAAGTGGGCTTAAAACATGATCTGCCACAAACAAGTAGGCTTAAAACACATATTTTGATAAATTGTTCCAATTCAAGTAATAAGCCTTCATCCACAGGCATTCATGCAGTTTAGCACATAAGCAAATAGCCTCATGGCAATCATGCTATCATAGCAATATGCACACTCATGCAAGGATGCTAAAGCGTAAACACTTACAGTGTATTCCTGGCAAAAAAAAAAAAAAACTAGTTAGAAATCAATGCATGATCCTAGCTATGTTAAGATGCCTAATGCAACACATGCAAAATGCAACTAAATAGGCTCGGCTATCTAAGATGGCATATGAATGCGACATTTGATACATGTATTTAAAGAAGTCTGTTGAAATACAATGCGGTTTGAATGATGCGCTGAGCCCGGTGTATGCAAGACAAATGAATGATTCAAACATGCAAAGCATAAGGTATGCTAATTGAAATATGCCTTAAACTAACCATCAAAAGCGGATAAGTAAAAGGGAGAAAGACGTGGGGTTGGAAGATATTCACACACACATGCACACTTATTACAACATTTGCCCTCTCGACGGATGGTCCAAATAAAATGAAAGCTAACTAGCTACGCTAATTAAGCAAACTATTACAAACCAACTAATTAACTAACTAACTAACTATTCTAGCTAATTAATTATTACAATATAAATTGAATAACCAGCTAATCTAACCTAATTAGAATATTACAAAGCACTAAGCTAAATTAATTGCAGCACAGGTAATTAACTACAACTAGCTAACAGAAGCGATAAATAGCCTCGCGGGCGAGGGAGATATGCATGCTCGGTTGCGTCCTCCCGGAAATCCACTACCTTGCCTCAAGACGCCTCTGTTTGCACTTTTTTGAATCTTTGAAAATTACACTGATTTCCAAATTGCTTCTTTCTGATCTCAAGAACACCTTGAGGGCTAAAATTCCTCCTGTTGCTGCAACAGAGCACAGACAGAGGTAAGACAATGTATTTGCAAGGAAATGTATGCATTTCCACACTCCTTATCATATCTCAAGCTCAAAGGAGTATGGCACTTGACTCTCGAGCCAACAACCAAGCATTTTCAATGCATGGTGGCCAAAGGATCAAGCTTGCACAAAACTCAATGAATGCACACATAAGACTTGAAAGGCCTCCACCCTATCAAGGGCGTCGGCGACCGAGAAATGTGACACGTTTCATCACTATGAGTATGAAACGTCCCACATTTCTCATGTTTGGATTAATGTCCGATCCAAACACATGCAATACAAACAACATGCTTATCTTGGCCATGTTTTACTTGATTCATTTTGTTTACACATTTTAGATTACTAATTAGTCCCTTAATCGGTGAAGTCCAAAAGTGAGAGTCCTCTAGTTTTGAAAGAGTGAATTAGTGGGATGCAATAGCATATATTTCAGCACTGAAATGACATGCTAAAGACGCTAAATCATGCAAGACATGTTAAAGGCCAAAAACACTAAGGCTAGTGAAGAGCATCACATAAGAGGCATGCAATATCAAGCACAAATGGTCAAACCAGCTATGGACTGACCTAAAACATGCCAAAATAGAGGCCGAATCATGCTGAAATGATAGCCCAAAAGTTTAGACAAACATGCATGCAAGTTGGCTCACAAGCGAAGCATAAGGCCCAAACCTCAAACACAACAAAAGGGCGATAAATGCAAGAATATAGTAGAGGTATATGGTTTGAAATAACATGCCAAATGATGCTATGCCATGCAAAAATCTCAAATATGACATGCTAGAGGTCTCAAAGTGCAAGGCTAGCAAAGCCAAATACACTGTAGCTATGCAAAGCCAAGCATGCATGACCAAGACCACTCAAATCAGACCTAAAGCATGCTAAAACATAGCCAAAAATGTGCTAGAGTAGAGCATACACATGCTAGATCAATAGGCTGAAACACCGAATATACTAGTCTAGTGAACAAAATTGCACTACAAGTGCAAGGAGCATGGAAGAGGCAACCAAACCAACCCAAAACAGAGTTATGACATGGCAAATAATGGCTAAAAACATGCTTGAACTAAGCAAATTCAGGGCACAAAGACATGTTACTTTGTAAGGCTACAAGTAGGATTACATTACAAGTACAAGAAGCATGCAAGAGGTGACCAAGACAGCCAAAGACAGAGTTATGGAAGGTCTAAAAAGTCACAAAAATGAGCCTAAACAAATCCACTAAGAAGTAGAAACACATGCTCTTTTGATGGGCCATCAGCACATGCAAACAAGAGAAGAGGATGGGGGACCACCCCCACCCATTTGGGACCTCAAAACTACCTTTCCACCACTGAAATTCCTCTGAGTTTCAGTGATAATAAGGCCAAAAAGAAATGATCCCAAAGGCCTTAAGAGATGGCACAAAGCAAAACAAAACAAGCCACCAAAGGGGGTAAACCACCCCTAACTCAAACTAGGCCTTAAACAACCATTTTAAATACTTAAAAATAGAACTTTTTACAGTTGAAAGCTAAGCCTAAAATAGCATGCAAAGGTGGCTAAGAGAGTAACCAAAACAAAGCTTTAAAAGGGAAAATGGGATTACCTTTGAAGCACAGCAACAACAACACCTTCTTGGGCCAAAAACCAGCCTTTTGAAGCTCCCACAAGACCCTCAAGCACCTCAGCAACAGGTAGAAGTGTTTGGCTAAGAGGTTGTGTGCAAAAGTGTGAAGAAAGCTCACTTCCAAGCACTATAGAGCACAATATATATAGAGAGAAAGAGAATCAATTTTTGTCTCTAAATTTTCTAAACCCTTTAAAAGAGGGGGAGAGCTCCCCTTATATAGAATATGCAAGCCAAAGCTTGCTTGAATCCCTCCCTACACGTGTAGGGAGGATGCATTCTGTGCCTAACAGCTGGCACAGTTGGCACCAAAAATATCTGCAGAAAGTGAAAAATGGCCACCGACCACTCAAACCTAGTCTACCCACCACCTCAGGTGGTCGACAAGGGAAAAAGCTGGTCCACAGGACAAAAAAGGGGTCTCCCAAGAGAGGAGAAGTGGGTGGCATGCTGCAGACCACTTGAGGTGGTCGACCGACCACCCACCCTAGTCAACCGACCACCTAAAGTGGCTAACAAGAGAGAAAAGTGGTGTACACCACTATTTCTCCTTCGAGGCAAAAGAGGGGAGACCAAGAGTTGGCTTAAAACAAGCACAAAACCAACAGAGTTCAGAGACTTAGAGGCAAGGCGTACAGTCGAAAACCTCGGGGACTCCAAATGAGCGCGAACATGCGCAATCATCGAGCACTCAAACGATGACGTCCAAGTCTTTAGGACGGTCAAAAATGGGGTGTCTACACTATGTGAGCCCAACTTTTGTTTTGTAGAGGGTTTTTCTTGTAGGGTTTCTTTTTTCTTTTGACAATTAGCTGCCCGATGCCAATCGCTTCCACAGTTGAAGCACTTTCCATTGAACCTAAAAGTAGGTTCATGCGACTTGTAGACTAGCCTTTTGGAGACACCACCACTAGCGCCCAACTTTGAACTTTTGCCTGTAGGTGGCTTCTTCTTCACTCCCGAGGATTGGCCATGCTCAGCCACGTTTGCTTTTATAGAGGAGATACTCCCATATTTCTTCTTGTTGTCTTTCTCAATATGGAGCTTGACAATGAGCTCTTCCACTGTCATCTCCTTTCGTTTGTGCTTCAAGTAGTTCTTGAAGTCTTTTCAACCGTTAGACAGCTTCTTAATCAAAGCAACTGCTTAGAATGATTCACTTAGAAACATTTCTTCTGCATGAATCTTGTGCAGAATCATTTGGAAATCTTAGAATTGACTAATGACAGTTTTTGAGTCCACCATTTTGAAGTCTAGAAACTGACCAACGATAAATTTCGTTGCCCTAGCATCCTCGATCTTGTACTTCTTGTCCAAAGCATCCCATAGCCCCTTTGCCTACTTTTTGGCATAAAACACATTGAATAGTGGGTCTGCCAAGCCATTCAGAACATAATTTTGGCAAAGGAAGTCTAACCGGTTCTAAGCATCTAAAGCCATGAGCTTCTTCTTGTTTTGCTCATTCTCTTCCACGGCTGGTGGATCCTCACTCAAAAACCTCACAAGGCTTAGAGTAGTTAGGCAGAACAGCCTCTTCTGTTGCCACCTCTTGAAATTCACTCCCGTGAACTTCTCCAAGCACTCATGATGGTTGAGCAGTTCTTCCAAAATAGTAAGAGTAGCAACAGGATTGATTGCAAAGGTCACAGCAACAGGGTTGATCATAAGGTCACAGCAGGGGTTGGCAAGCCAGTTGCCCTGGGTTCTGATCCCCACCAACATTAGGAGCAGCAGTAGCATTAGTGACAGTTGCCAGTTCTGAAAAATATAATAAAATTTCACTATTGTATATTTCCAGAAATTAAACTTAACACTGGAAAATCCCAAAGTTGGAAATTTAATTCAAAACTAGTCTCACCACTTAACCTAAAATTAAACATGGTCAGGAAAATTTTCAAGAAGATTAGAGGGGTCGCATCGATCCCACTTAAAACCTAGTTAACTTTGAACAAAACTTTCAAGCGTATGTTGACTCTTAATCCATAGGAAACAATTTTTGGAATTAAGTTTCCAGGGGATGAACTAGGTTAAAACAAACCAAATTCCAAAACTTTACAAGCAATTAAAAATTGCACCAAAATACAAGCAATTAAAACAAATTGCTATAAGAAATACAAGCTTATTGATGTAGGCCGAAAGGTACCACATTGAGGTCGCTTAAGTTGCATTTATAGCCTTTGAATTTTGTTTATTTGGTAGAGATGATGTGTTTTGTGTACTTGTACAGATTTGGTAGGCAACATGCAAATTTAAGCAAAAAGTGGTGTAAAAGCAGATTCTCCGTGCGAGTAGTGAAAATACTCGTCTTACCACCTCACCGCACGTGCGGCCCACCACCTCTTGAGCGGCTCACCTAAGGTTACGTGCACGAAAATTTCAATGTATTCTGTTATGAATAAAAAGAAGAAAAGAGGCTGTTTTTAGGGTTCGAAAATATTTCAAAGAAAATGAAAATAGAGGCTAGGGTTTGAAACAAAAGAGCTTGAAGCTTGAAGAATGTCTCCCATGGTGGCTTCTTCTTCTTCCAGCTCTTTCCACTCCTCCATGAGTGGCTAGTCTTCCAGTTTTAGGGTTTTGATGAAACCTTAGCCATGTAAAGGGATTTTTCTTAAGCTTTGATTGTGAAACGGTTTGAATAAATGTATGGATGTTTTAGAAGTTTATATTAATTTTTATTTTCATCCCTTCAAGTGTTTTACTCTCTGTGATTGTTTAATGCTTTCCATACATTAGTTTTCTTTGTGTTTGTGTCCAAAGTATGAGACGAATCATGCTACAAGAGTCGGGTCTTGTTACTACCACAGTTTAAAGCAAACGTCTCGTGCTACTTGAGATGACTCGTGCCTATACGTTGAACACAACAATCCTCTTGATCAATGTTTCAAACTTGTAGTTGTGAAATATTAGGTAGTTCAAACCGGAGTACAATTGATGGCCGATGTTGAGTCTTATTTATGTGATTAGTAGTGAATTCTTTGCCCTAAGATTTTCTCAAAAATCAGTATCTCAAACCCTAATTTTAATTGTTAATTTAATTTCTCAATTTTATTTAATTCTCGTTTGGTCATAATATCCCTCAATACTTTTATCAAAATTGATTTAGGAATTTAACAATTAAATTAGTTTAATTTCCCGTTTGTCTCTGTGGATCGATACCCGGACTTACCATTATTCTAATGAATTTGGTATAGTTTAGTGTTTATTTTTGGTGTGTGAAACGACCTATCACATACAAAATGCTTCAACACATTGGTAAAAATCCCAATTAAAACTTAAGCAACAATTCCTTCAAATTTAGTTCAAAAAACTCTTTCTATGCTTAGTTATTCTTGTTAAACAAAGAGGTTAGTAGTCCAAATATATATATGTTTTTAAAAAATTTTATTGCAAGCCCAAAATTCCATTCATTTAGATTTGTATTTTTTTCCCCCTTCCTTTTGCATTGGTATTCCTGTAAAGAAAGTTAGCACAAACAAACAACAAAATACAAAGCAAAGAATTGGAAAAAAACAGTAAACTACCTTTTAGCAAACTATTTAATAGCAAAATTAACTAATGAATTAAAATGCTAGATGAGTTACCAAACAAAAAACCTACAACTCTAAGAATTAAATTATGTCTGAAATTATTACACAATAAACATGTAAATAAATTTTAGAGCAATTATATTGTAAATAACTCATGTGAATAATTCTAGAATTTAGAAAGCAATTAGCATGCAAATTACACAAATTATAAAATAAAAAGACATGCAAAGCATGATAGGAAATCATGAACCATACTCATAAAATAAATTGATACTAAAACATTATATTAGAGATCTAGAAATAAAAGTATTCTAATTAAACTGAAAAATTAAAACATAACATTGCATACATTAATTTACATATGAAACAATGGTAAATTAAATTAAAAGTCTAATAAAAAATAACATGTACAGTTATTGAAGCAGTGGGCTACAGGTGGTTCGGTTTCAGTGGTTGGGAAAGCAAACAACAACATGCATATGAATTAAATCTGCACACTATTATCCATATATCATGAAACATATATTTGAATTCCTTATTCACTGGCATAAATATGATATTCAAGTTCCTAGACATATTCACAGCATAACATATAGCAACAACATGCATATATCAATTACGCTAGGGGTCAGGAAAAGTTTATCAGGAAATGTTTCATGAATGAGTTGGCATTGACCAACTCATTTTGGTTGAGCCCCAATATATTATTAGAAAAGAAAAAAAAAAGAGAGACAGAAGTTGGAACGACTATAGAGAGAAAGTTGAATACCTTCTTCTCAGAATGAATTGGGGAGAGAGAGAAAGATAAACGTCGTCGGAAGAGCAACCTACCTTCTTCTCAGAACTCGTCTTTGTCGTCATTGACTAGTACTCCTCTCTTTCACTTAATTTACGGTGAATTTAGGTGTTTTCTTTTACTAAACTCATGTGGTCGTTACACATCACTATCTTTGTTCAAACATTTCGCTAACTTGTTGAATACCATCTCTTCACCTAATTCTCTGCTGGTGTGCCTCACTTGCTTGACGAAATTCCTCAACCAATTCTTCCAGTCCTAACCCAAGTGTTTATTTATTCTTTTTCTATACACTTATTATCTAATGAGTTCCTCTTATAAATTGCTTTGAATTAAACAGTTTTCCTGATGAAAATTGTGTGTGTCAATTTCCGACCACACTGCTAATCAAGCACTCAGCTGGAGAACACTGGCAGAATAGATTAAGCCCGAACGACCTGTCACAAAAAGAAGAGATTACGGCGGTGGTTCGTCCACCCGGGGGCACTCCGACGATCAAGTCAGTTATCTCTCAAAGATAGCAAAAGTGCTTAACTCACTATTCAGAGCATAAAAAGCATACCTTAGACCCAAGGAGGTGCCTCTCTTTTATAGCCAACACTTACCTAATCCCAATAGAAGCCTAACTTCAATGGACTTAGGATTACTGCTAATCTTGGACTCCAGTAGGATTAGGATAAACTCTCTAAGAGTCTCATCTTCATCCAAACTGAAGTCCTCTTCCATTCTAGGACTCTTATCCCTTATCTGCTTATCCCGGATTTCGGTTTCTTCGCAGATAACCTCGACCTAGCAGAGATCATCTCGGTGTCATGACCAAGACATGTGACACCTCGGCTGACACTTCGGTGTCACGTCGGCCACGTGTTGTCATTCAAAAATTATGTCCCCACAACTGCCCCTTAGGTTCTATTACCTCGGCATCCTGAGGTAATGGAACCTATGTCATTCCTTTCATTTAGCACATCGGCTAAGTTCGCTTTATCCTTCATTATCGAGGTCATCATTCGTCGGCTCAAATATGACCAAGACTAAGTCTGTTTTCATCAATGCCTTAGAACCAAAAAACTAAGTTTTGTTCAATTTTCACAATTGAGATCGTCCTTCTAGCCGAGGTCCTGCTCTATTAAATTAAGAACTCCAAGAGTTTCATCAAGCGTATGAGCTGTCACGCACAGCAACTCAACCGTTTTTGCCATGGGTCTTTCCCCTACTGAGCCGTGCCTGACACGCGCCATTAAGTCGTATCGCACTTGCGTGCGCCGTCTGACAAACACGTCGTCTGAGGCACACTAAATGTTTTTGCCGCCATTTCGTGTGTTTGATCAAAATCACTTCTCTCTCTCCGTCTTTTCATTTTTGCATCTTCGTCTTCATGCAAGCTTTCTCTCTCTAACTTTCTTTAAATCCTATTGCCTCAAGCTCTAAAGCTCTCTGCAATCACCGCCGTTCACCTCCTTCGGTGAGGTTTTTGCTGATCCTTTATGTTTGCTGCCATCATCTGACTCCGGCATACTCAACACCGGCTTCATTTTTCTTCAGTGGGTCACAATTTCCTCCTTTATCAGTTTGTGTTTTTCTTTATACCTTGTACTTTTTTCTTACTTTTTGAAACAATGTAAGCTTTAATTTGGCCGACGTGCCATTTTTGTAATCTAAACAATCATTCTTTAATGTCAGGCCGAGGTGCCTTCTTTCCTTATCTGAGTGTATATACAACTTTTTTCCCTTTCAAGTGCTTTAAATGTTTGTCTTCTTTTTTACTCTTGCATGATTCTATACTTAGAATAATTTGCATGTCTTCAATGTACACCCTAATTGTGCAACCTCCTCGGGGTGGAATACCACGGTTAAACCACTATCGGTTTATTTCGGCAAGTACATAGGTACTTCTTTTCAATACAACCTTGGCTTAACTTGTAAATTTTTCTTAAAAATTTCAACAAGTGTTTAAACCAATCTTCCTTTAACATAACCTCGGATTCACTTCAACTTGTAAATTTTTCATAAAATTTCAACAAGTGTTAAACATGACCTTAGTTTAACTTCAACTTATAAATTTTTCTTAAATTTTAACAAGTGTTAAACATGACCTCAGTTTAACTTCAACTTGTAAATTTTTCTTTAAAATTTCAACAAGTGTTAAACCGATCTTGGCTTGGAAATTCCAACTCCCAAGCATCATTCTCCAGCCCTGTGCCCCCTAATGTGAACTTAAGTTCCACTTGGGTTCTCATTTAAGCACATGGCATTGATCTTGTCTTCGAGATCAGATTTAGATAGAGGCTAGCCGAGGTCATTAACCTCGGTCTCCCTGTTAATCTAACTGATATGGGTTAATTCAACTTAGTTCAACTCTATTATATGCAAGTAAAAACTCTGCCATATAATAAGTCTAAGTTATTCGTCATGTTTCAATCAGAAACATCGCCAACTTAGTTCAACTCTATTATATGCAAGTAGAAACTCTGCCATATAATAAGTCTAAGTTATTCGTCATGTTTCAATCAGAAGTATCGCCAACTTAGCTCAACTCTATTATATGCAAGTAGAAACTCTGCCATATAATAAGTCTAAGTTATTCATCATGTTTCAATCAGAAACATCACCAACTTAGTTCAGCTCTATTATATGCAAGTAGAAACTCTGCCATATAATAAGTCTAAGTTATTCATCATGTTTCAATCAGAAACATCGCCAACTTAGTTCAGCTCTATTATATGCAAGTAGAAACTCTGCCATATAATAGAGTTGAACTAAGTTGGCGATGTTTCTGATTGAAACATGATATGGCAGAGTTTATACTTGCATATAATAGAGTTGAACTAATTGTGGGGACACAATTTTTGAATGACAACACGTGGCCGAGGTGACACCGAAGTGTCAGCCGATGTGTCACGTGTCTTGGCCATGACACCGAGATGATCTTGGCTAAGCCAAGGTTATCTGCGAAGATACCAGAATTTGGGATAAGTGGATAAGGGACAAGAGTCCTAGAATAGGAGAGGACTTCAGTTTGGATAAAGATAAGACTCTTAGAGAGTTTATCCCAATCCTACTGGGAATCCAAGATTAGCAGTAATCCTAAGTCTATTGAAGCTAGGCTTCTATTGGGATTAGGTAAATGTTGGCTATAAAAGAGAGGCACCCCCATGGGTCTAAGGTATGGTTTTTATGCTCTGAATAGTGAGTGAAGCACTTTTTCTATATTTGACAGATAACTAACTTGATCATTGGAGTGCCCCCGGGTGGACGAACCACCGTCGGAATCTTTTCTTTCTGTTAACAGGTTGTTCAGGCATAATCTATTATGCCGGTGTTCTCCAGTTGAGTACCTATTTGGAAGTATGGTCGGAAATTGATATCCACAATTTGGCACCGTCTGTGGGAAAGAAAGGAGAATAGATGGCCAACAACGGACAGAAAGAGAAGGTTGGGAACGACACCCCTACTGAGAGTGGGAAACATATTGACCTTGACGTCGAAGAAGACAACTGCAACGTAGAGACTCGTGATAAGAATCATAAAGGAAAGGACGTCGGCCAGGAGGGTGGCATACCGAAGAAATCGGACCACATCGGGTATTATAATGAGGACGACCTCCAGGTATGGAAAGCTAGATGCCTACGGAGGGATAACGAGATGAAGGGAATGGTGGACAAATTGGCAGACCTTCAAATGGTCGTCAATTTCATGATGCAAAACAACGTCATGCAGCCACCGTTCCGCTACAAGATACGCTGATTCCAGCAGCCAAGAAAGGTGCCCAGAAAGGGGGGCAGAAAACAGTTCCTGCAGTCCCTCAGCATGGCGGGACCAAGGGACATTCTCACCGGCCTTCGCGGGAGGTTGGGCATGGAGAATCCCAAAAGACACATTGAACAAAAGAAACCTGCACCAAAGAACATCGGGATGTTCAGGGGAAGGAACTTTGTTTCGACACGACCAATGGAGGGAGGTCCAAAAGGACTCACAACGACACTGGAAGTAGTGCACCAAAAAGGTTGAAATCCGAAGATAACCGAGCTCCTGGACGAACTAAGGAGGATCTGAAGGATTACCTTCAGAGAAAACGACAAGATGCCGAGGTGACCTCTGCAGTCAAGCCGAGGACACCGTTCTCGGTAGAGTTGGACAAATTTAAGGCCCTGAAAAGGTTCCCCATGTCGAGATTCCAAATATACGACGGTAAGTCGGACTCGAACTTTCACGTCGACTTGTACCTGAACTCGATGGCATTATACACCGGGAACGAGCCGTTGCTCTGCAAGGTGTTCCCCTCGTCATTTGGGGAAATTGCATCAGACTGGTTTCACAAGTTGCCGAAAGGAATTGTGAAAACCTGGAAAGGCCTGGTCAAGATGTTCGTGGCCAGGTTTGTAACAAACAAACTACAGCCATTAAGGGTGGACTCCCTGATGGCCCTGAGAATCAGTGAGGACGAAAGCCTTAGGGCTTATGCCAAGAGGTATTACGAGGTGTTTAACTGAATACTAGGATGCAACCAATAGGTGGCGGTCGTGTCCTTTAAGAACGGCCTAAAAGATGACTGTCTGCTACGAAAATCACTGGCAAAGACACTACCAAAGAGTATGGAGGAACTCATAGCCAAAACAAAGAAGTATGCAAGGGCCGAGGAAGACACGTCGGGGACAAAGGCATCAACACAAGAAAAGAGAAATTACTCGCCGAAGCGAGGCTGGGGTAATACTGGATACAATAAGCAAGAGATAGGATTAAGGCCTGCACAGGCAGTCACAACTGATCCCTCCAACCTAGGTGAGCAGATCCCAGATTCTAGAAGACAAGATCTCGACCTAGATGATTAAGTCCGAGAAGAGAAAAGCTCAGTCTAAGTTAAAGACTTTTTATATAAGGTCCACAAAAGAGTAGGTGAAAGCCATGCAGGGGGTAGATCCCTTGCCCATAGAGCAATATCGCAGGGATTCTTTTGGCCTTACATGCAAAAGGAAGCTGAAGCTTATGTAAAAAAGTGTGAAAATGTTGTTAAAATCCACCTGCAATGTGCGAGAGAACAACAATTTGGCTGGGGGCATACCAACAACAACTTGCTAGGGCTTACAACAAGAAGGTCAGCCCAAGAGAGTTCAGGGTTAATGACCTCATCTTGATAAAGGTTGTCGGCAATAAGAAGGATAATATGGACGCCATACTTGGCCCAAATAGAATCATCTCGGTTGCCGGTAATAGGGCATATCGGCTAAAGTAATAATAAAGTGCTAGTTTGATTTTTGTAAATTTGAAATCTGTACGATAGGACCGACCAGTCTTATGACGATGTTTCTGATTGAAACATGACGAATAATTTAGACTTATTATATGGCAGAGTTCCTACTTGCATATAATAGAGTTCAACTAAGTTGGCGATGTTTTTGATTGAAATATGACGAATAACTTAGACTTATTATATGGAAAAGTTCCTACTTGCATATAATAGAATTGAACTAAGTTGGTGATATTTCTGATTGAAACATGACGAATAACTTAGATTTATTATATGTTAGAGTTCTTACTTGCATATAATAGAGTTGAACTAAGTTGACGATGTTTCTAATTGAAACATGATGAATAACTTAGACTTATTATATGGCAAAGTTCCTATTTGCATATAATAGAGTTGAACTAAGTTGGCGATGTTTCTGATTGAAACATAACGAATAACTTAGACTTATTATATGGCAGAGTTCCTACTTGCATATAATAAAGTTGAACTAAGTTAAATTAACATGGACTTGTTATATTAGCAGAGTCAAACATAGATTGAAACTAAGTGCACTTGGGTAAGATAAACAGAAGAACCAAGGTTGCAAACATCGGCTAGTCTCTGTTTAAATATAGACTTCGGCAACGAGGTCAAGGCCACGTGCTTCATGAGAACCCAAGTGGAACTTAAGTTCACATTAGGGGCCAGAGGGCTGGAGAATAATGCTTAGGAGTTCGAATTTTCAAGCCAAGATCGATTTAACACTTGTTGAAATTTAAGAAAAATTTACAAGTTGAAGTTAAATTGATGTCATGTTTAACACTTGTTGAAATTTTATGAAAAATTTACAAGTTGAAGTGAATCCGAGGTTATGTTAAAGGAAGATTGGTTTAAACACTTGTTGAAATTTTTAAGAAAAATTTACAAATTAAGCCAAGGTTGTATTGAAAAGAAGTACCTATGTACTTGCCGAAATAAACCGATAGTGGTTTAATCGAGGTATTCCACCCCGAGGAGGTTGCACAGTTAAGGTGTACATTGAAGACATGCAAATTATTCTAAGTATAGAATCATGCAAGAGTAAAAAGAAGACAAGCATTTAAAGCACTTGAAAGGGAAAAAAGTTGCATAGGCATTCAGATAAGGAAATAAGGCACCTCGGCCTGCCATTGAAGAATAATTGTTTAGATTACAAAAATGGCACGTCGGCCATTGTTTCAAAAAGTAAGAAAAAAGTACAAGGTACAAAGAAAAACACAGAATGATAAAGGAGGAAATAGTGACTCACCGAAGAAAAATGAAGCCGGTGTTGAGTACGCCGGAGTCAGATGATGACAGCGACCGGAAAAGATCAGCAAAGGCTTCGCTGGAAGGGAAGACTGGAAATGGTTGCAGAGCTTGAGAGCTTGAAAACAATGGCGGATTTGGAAGAATGGAGAGAGAGAGTTAGCACGAAGTTGAGGATGCAAAAGTGAAAAGACGGAGATAGAGAAATGGTTTTGATCAGAACCATGAAATGGCGGCAAAATTGCAATCAATGTGCCTAGGGCGACATGCTTGTCAGACAGCGCACGCAGACGCAAGGCGACTTAATTGCGTGTGTCAAGTACTGTCCAATAAGGGAAAGACGCGTGGCTAAAACGGTTGAAATACTATGCGTGGCAGCTCACACGCATGTTGAAACTCTTGAAGTTCTTGGTGTAATAAAGCAAAGACCTCGGCTAGGAGGATGATCTCGGCTAAATAAATTTGAACCGACTTGATTATTTGTTCTAAGGCATTCGTGAAAACAGATTACAGGTCTTGTCATATGGAGCCAACGAATGCTGACCTCGATAATGAAGGATAAAGCGAACTTAGCTGATGTGCTAAATGAAAGGAATGATATAGTTTCCATCACCTCAGGATGCCGAGGTAATAGAACCTAGGGGCAGTTGTTGGGACATAATTTTTGAATGACAACATGTGGCCGAGGTGACACCGAAGTGTCAGCCGAGGTGTCACGTGTCTTTGTCATGACACCGAGATGATCTCGGCTAGGCCGAGGTTATCTGCGAAGAAACCAGAATCTAGGAAAAGAGGATAAGGGACAAGAGTCCAAGAATATGATAGGACTTTAGTTTGGATAAAGATAAGACTCTTAGACAGTTTATCCCAATCCTACTAGAAGTCAAAGATTAGTAGTAATCCTAAGTCCATTGAAGCTAGGCTTCTATTGGGATTAGGTAAGTGTTGGCTATAAAAAAGAGGCACGCCCATGGGTCTAAGGTATGCTTTTTATGCTCTAAATAATGAGTTAAGTACTTTTGCTATCTTTGAGAGATAACTGACTTGATCGTCAGAGTGCCCCCAGGTGGACGAACCACCGCCGGAATCTCTTCTTTCTGTTGATAGGTTGTTCAGGCATAATCTATTCTGCCAGTGTTCTCCAGCAGAGTACCTATTTGGCAGTGTGGTCGGAAATTGATACACACAGTTTTGGTAACCCAATGATGGCTTCGAACGGTGTTGTTAAGCTGGGGAATGTTGTTCCTCAACTGGGTTGGGGAGAATTGAGTTTTAAGCCTTCTGGGTTTGTGTGTTATCAGGTGAAAGACAAGGAGGGAGTTCGTAAATGGGAGTGTCTTAATGGGTTTTTGAGTTTATCATCAACCCACCAGACAATAAGATCTGTGGATGATGATGAGAAGTCGTCAAGTTCGGCTACGGAATTGCAGAGGGTGGTTGATCACACGGAAGGAAATGGCTCTAGGAGGTTGCAGAATGATTCAATTACTCTGCCAAGTGGGTTCTTTGTTTGCTGCTTGATTAATATATGGGTTTTTATTCCTGATTGAATATATAGACTATTTGAAGATATAACCCTTGTGTGGGGGCCGATTATTGGGAGTCATAGAGATTCCGGACAATCAAACCTGGGAGAGTCGACATTCCGAAACACTCGGCAATGGGCCCGAAAGCTCAAATCCAACCCTACTCGGCCAAAGCCACCGATTCAGCAAGGGGCCGAGTGAAGATCGGACAGTCATAAAAAGTGCCGAATACGAGGTGGGAAAGGGATCTAATCCTGAGGCCCAAAAAAGAAAATATATATATAGGAGAAACATCAGCCAGAAAGAGGTATGTGACAATTACTGTGCTTAACTTAGAATACAAACTTCCTCGAGTGTATATACTAACTTGCCCGTCGGAGTGCTAATTCCGGCACCCCCGGCTGGAGTGTCTAAGGCCTCGTTTGGCAAGAGGCTATTTTAGCCAATTAGCCAAAAAGTTACTAAATTAGCCAAAAAGCCAACAACTCATACCAAAAAGTCAAAGATTCTTTTTTCTCTCTACTTTTTGCACATCTTTTCGTAATTAGCCAAAAAGTCATCCCAAACATACAAGTTTTTTTACCTACCTTTTTAGCCAAATAGCTAAAAAGTTACTAAATTAGCCTGTTCCCAAACGAGGCCTTATTCTTTTCCAGGTGACTAGAAGAGGATCACGAGCGTTCCCCAGGATCAGGAAGAGTATTTCCAAACCACTTCCCCACAATTGGCGCCGTCTGTGGGAATACTCAAGCACATCCATGGCGAACGTGATGAAAGATCCTCCGACAGTCACTATCAACCCCATACCTCAAGATGAAACCGCTCCAACAAACTTGCTCGAAACAGAGACTATCACCGCAAGACATGCCCTGAATTTCGCCTCACCCTGGACTTCGGAGCATGAGATAACGCGGGCGATCATGGAACAAGAGAAGCAAAATGAACAGAGATTAGAAAACATGATCGCTGAGAACAAACGTCTTCGTGAAAATTTGGCCTTAGAAATGGCGAAGTCCGCGCAAGCTGCGCGCCCAAATCTGGAACGATCTTAAAAAACAGATGGTCGATGATCTCGAGCCCGACAACAAGATACTGATAGCAACTCCGACTCATTATCCTCGAGACCCAAGAAGAAGGGACGATCTGTAATTTCCAGTTCTCCTGAAGAGAGTCCCCGCACAAGGCCCAAGCGAAGAAGAAACAGCTCGGATGACGATCAACACGATCCTTCTATACGACGGATTTCAAGGGCGGTGTTATCCCAGAAATTCATAGGATCGTCATTCACCTCGCACGATGGGAAATTGCCACAAGATGGCCGGCTACAACAGTACGTCCGAAAAGGCAATCCATCCAAAGCAATAGCCTCGACACAGGATTCACATCCACTTCACGCAATCCACATGATATACAGCATGCCGATCTCATCGGAGGTACACACGGTTCAGTCGAAGTGTAACCATCATGAGTAACTCACTCCGGCTAAACGGCCCCATAAAGCTGAGGTTATCACTTTCGATGATTCAGATTTGGCGAGAGTAACGCTACCCCACATTAATCCCGTGGTAATCGAGTTACGCGTAAACCGATTTACAGTTAAGCGCGTACTCATCGATCCGGGGAGCACTTCGGAGATTATGTACTACAAGACATTCACCAAGCTTGGCTTCACCGAATCAGATCTTTCCCCGACCCCTTATCCACTATTCTGCTTTAATGCCAATCCAGAATACCCATTGGGGAAAATTCGACTGCTCGTTCGAGCAGGTTCCCGAACAGTGGATGTGGGATTCTTGGTCGTCAAGCTACCATCGCTGTATAATCTCATCATGGGATGGTCCTGGTTACATACTATGCGAGCTGTGCCCAGCACCTATCATCAACTGCTCCGCTTCCCGACAGAACGCGGCATTGAGCAAATCCGCGGCTCCCAGAAATCGGCACAAGCATGTTACCTCCTTGCGGAGAAAACGCCAAAGGCACTACAAGTGAATTCCATTGAGTTACCGGATCGAGAAAGCCTTGATGATGTTGGGTGGCTCCCAAATGAAAAAGCAACGAAAGACTTAGAACAAGTTCAAATTGATGGAAGCCTAGACAAGTTCTTCATGGTCGGCGCCTCCTTGAATCGGGCCGACCGACAGCAGCTAATATCTTTCCTACTGAGCAACCTCGATGTCTTTGCATGGACTTCGTACGAGATACCGAGTATCGATCCATCAGTTTCACAGCACCATTTGAATGTCGATCCTAAGTGCAAGCCGATCATTCAGAAAAGCCTGCGGTCAGCCGCAGAGCACACGGCCGCCGTTGTTAAGGAGATCGACAGGTTGCTCGATGCCGGAGCAATTAGGGAGGTGATCTACCCTACATGGCTCTCTAATAAAGAAGAAAAATGGGACTTGGCGAGTGTGCGTCGACTTCACGGACCTAAACAAAGCCTGTCCAAAGGATTGTTTTCCTCTTTCCAGAATAGACCAGCTCGTAGATGTTACGGCGCGTCATTAGCGTATGAGTTTCCTTGACGCCTATAGAGGTTATCATCAAATCGCCATGCATCTGGAGGACCAAGAGAAAACAGCATTCCTCACCCCAAAAGGAACCTATTGCTATAAGGTAATGCCTTTTGAGTTGAAGAATGCAGGGGCAACCTACCAGAGACTGGTCACCTCCATGTTCAAAGAGAAACTTGGCAAAACGATGGAAGTGTATATCGACGATATGGTGGTCAAGTCCAAAGAAGAGTTGAATCATATAGCCGATCTGGAAGAGACATTCGGCATCCTACGCAAATATGGAATGAAGTTGAACGCTTCCAAATGTGCGTTAAGTATCGGCTCTGGAAAATTCTTGGGCTACATTGTTAACCACAGAGGAATCGAAGCCAACCCAAGGCAAATCACAGCAATCCTGGAGCTTGGCTCCCCTCGTTCAGTAAAGGAGGTCCAAAAGTTGATGGGGATGGTTGCCGCACTGAACAGGTTTATCAGCCAGTCCACAGATCGCTGTTGACAATTCTTTCATACACTACGGTAGGGCAAGGCCTTTGAATGGTCCGTCGATTGCGAAGTCGCTTTCAACGGCCTAAAGACCTACCTCCGCTCAGTACCACTCTTGGTAACACCCTCTGCTGACAACCCGCTCATTCTGTACCTGGCAGTTTCTGACCGAGCCGTCATCGCTGTATTGGTAAAGGAAGAGCTGGGGGAGCAGCGGCCAGTGTATTATGTGAGCAAGGCAATGGTTGACGCCGAAACACGCTACCTTCCGCTGGAAAAGCTCATCCTAGCCCTAGTTATGGTGGCAAGGAAGCTCATGCATTACATTCAGGGACATAGCATTGGGGTACTAACAGATCACCCCCTCCGATTAGTCCTACGCAGTACGGAAGCATCCGGACGTGTTTCAAAGTGGGTTTCTTGAACTTGGCCAATACGATATTCAATTTTTACCTAGAACTTCAATCAAAGGACAGGTGCTGGCCGACTTTATCGCCGAATTCACTAGGGGCCTTGCCGATTTCAAGCCTAATGTCGACTTTAAGACAGATAAGATTCGACCGAACCCGGACTGGAGGATTTATGTCGGGGACATCTGGCAGTTGTATTGTGATGGATCATCCAATCAGCGGGGCAATGGAGCTGGAGTTGTAATCATGACCCCTGACGGCGCAATAATTGAGCAGGCCGTGAAGCTCGACTTCGAAGCATCGAATAACGAAGCCGAATACGAAGCCCTCTTAGCCGGTTTGAGAAATGCGCATATCCTGGGTGCTCGGCGTCTGTTGGTGTTTTATGACTCAAAACTGGTGATCAATTAGCTAAAAGGGGAGTAGGCGGTAAGAAACTACCGTATGGCGGCCTATATGAAAACGGCCAATTCCCTGTTGGCAAAATTTGACCATCATGAGTTGAATCAGATAAGGCGCGCCCGCGTGGGGGGCCTTCGCTGCTACAGTTCGGACTCGATTTGTGTCACGGTTCTTAATCTTGAACCAAAGAGTCCAAATCTGGCAAATCGTTTGTGAGAAAACAGATTTTTTTGAAAAGAAGTACCAAACATGGACTGTTTTGCCAAATACAGAGTCGCCACCTAAATATTTTTTATGGGGGAATTTAGGAAACCCTGACTCGGTGCCGAAGGCCACATGTCCGTCATCACCAGAGTTGCCTCGGCTCGGGAGCTAGGGTACGATTGGGGAAGGTCAACTATAAGCACCCCCTCTTGCCCGATCCGAAGATCAGCCTCTACTAACTGTGATATCCGTTTTTGAAAACATTATGTGTTCTTAAACCAATTATTAGCCTAGAATTACTATGTTATGCGCACAGCAAACAAGTATAGACTAGATTGCCTAATTTGGAAATAAGCATTGCATATCCGTTTGTCTTGAAAAACACTTTGGAATTTGCTACTCGCAAGTAGGCTAAAACACGGATTTCAACGAGTTTTTCCAACTCAGACAATCCAACCTTCACCCACAGGCATTCGAACAGTTTATCACATAAGCATCTAGCCACATGGTAAGCATGTTGTCATGATAGCATTCACACGCATGCGATATGCTAAAGCATGAAAATACTTACATCGTACTCCGTGCCAAAACAATAAACTAGTTAGCCAACATGCATGGTCCTAGTTCATGTCAAATTGACTAATGCAACACATACAGGATGCAATTAGAGTAGGCTCGGCTAACCTAAACATGGCATGTGAAATGCAATCAATTGATGCACGTATTTAATTTGGAATTTGAAGTACAAATGCAGTTAGCATGATGTACCGAGCCCGGTGCATGCAAAACAAATGTATGGATGCACGCATGCACAGCATAAGGTATGCTAATTTAATCATGCCCTAATCTACCATCATAAGCAGGTAAATAAAAGGGAAGAAAGAAGTGGGGGTTGGAAGACATGCACACACACGCACCCACACTTATTACAGATTCACCCTCGCTCAGAGGGACCAAAAGAATAATACAGATTAAATAACGAATTAACTAAGCTAGCTAATTAATTATTACAAATTACTTAATTAGTTAACAAACTAACTAAGCTAGGAAAAACAGTAAACCGACTCGGGAAGAGAGTTCGATGCACGCGTGCTCGGGTCTTGCTCGGAAGTGCACTGCCATGCATAGGTTGCCTCTGTTTTCCATACTCTGCTCCTCTGAAGACTGTCAAAGTCTCAGAATTGCTTCTCTGGGCATTGGGAGGCACCATCGGCTGAATAGAATGGCCACCGGCAGTGGTCTGGTGGTCATCGGCACATAATGTATCCCTCGGCTGCCAGTTTATTGCCGGTTGGCACTCTATGAAGTCGATCGGCAGAGAATGCCTGCAGAACCTGTTTGACAGCAGCAGAGGACAGGACTTTGCATGGCAATACAATTCAAGCCATATATGCACCAATCATGTTCCTTATCATGTGAGTGACTCAAAAGGACATGCTCCTTGGTTCTCGGACCATCAATCGCGCATTTCCATGCGTGATGGCCCAAGGGACCAAGTATGCACATTTTGATGTTAAGTGCAACGCAAACCATCAAACCAAAGGGGTCCAATCCCAATCACTAAATCAAGGGACAAGATATGAATGTTCAATGCAACCTAGACATGTTAGCTAGGGATGCAACATGGCAATGCAAACAAGCAAGCAATGAACAAGCATGCAAGACATGGTGCAATCAAGGCATGCAAAGTGTAAGACATGTGACAACATGTAAAGATTGGACTTAAACATGATTTGGGTAGCTCTAATTAGGCCCAAAAACAGTGGCCAAAACCAAGGAAAATGGAACCAAACACACATACACACACGCGCATGTTAAGGCCTAAACGCTTAAGCATCAAAGGACTACTTTTAAGCACACTTAAAAGGGGGTAATCATGGACATATGACATGTATTATAAGCCTTGAAAACATGTAGGAAATGATGCCAATTTAACCTACCAATGCAAGCTATACATGCAACCAAACCCAAGTACCTAAAACATGGCCATATGACTCATGAAGCAAATGACTAAATTGAATCAAAACAGTCTCGAATCATGCAAAAGTAAGCCTCAAGAACCACTTAGATGGCATCTAAATGACCTAATCCTAAAGGCATACACAATGGCATAAACATGGAGAATGAAACACAAGCTTTCAAAGCATTAAAGAGGTGTCCAAGGCAAGCATACAAGCATGTCAAAGGGACTGAAATAACATGGCAAATGGTCCCAACCCACTAAATTAAGGCAAGGATGCATGCTATACATTCACACACTTAAGGCCAACAAACCAAAAATGCAAAGGGGCTATACTAAGCATGCAAAAGTCGACCCAAACAACTATGGACAGACCTTAAACATGGCAAAATAAGCATGAAAGATTCACAAGGCTAAACCTAAAACATGCTAGAACAAGGGTTTACAACCTAAGGCATGTTAAGGCCTAAACATGGCATTACAAGGTAGGTATGCTAAGCATGCATGGTGTACCAAAACCAATTAAAAACAGAGGCATATTAAGAGGCCAAAAATGGTCCATTTCAAGGACAACAAGGAGAGGGGGTGACCCTCTCCTTCTTGGGACCTCAAGGCACCATCCTCACCTCTGAAATCCCTCAAGATTTCAGTGGTGAGGAGGCCCAAACACCAAGGTCTCGGAGCTTACACAAAATAGCACAAAATGGAGCCTTACAAGGCTTAGGAGGGGTCAAACAACCTCAAACCACAAAACACTCTAAACAAACTATTTAGAGGCCTAAAAACAGAACTTTCTTATATTATACACTAAGCTCAAAAATAGTTCTAAGATAGGCAAAAATAGTATGCAAAAATGGGGAATAAAGGAGTAAGATTGTTACCCTTGTAGACCCTCTTCAAAGATGAAGCTCCAGCTGGTTCTTCAAGCTCAAAACCACCCAAGAACCTCAAGAATAACCTCTGGTCCTTCAAGAAACCAAGGAAAGGTGTAACACTATGTGTTTGTGTACAATAGTAAGACACAAACACACTTAAACACACACAAAGCCAAATGAGAGAGAGGTATAGAGATAGAATATGTATGAAACACTAAACCTAAAACCAGAGCTCTCACACCAATTTTCTCTCGAAATTTTCTAACCTAGAGCCAAGAGGGGAGGGCTCCTCTTATAGAGGAGCCAATCTTGTAAAGCTTACAAGGTAAGCTAACAAGGGGTCCATCCCTCCATACACGTGTATGGAGGGGAACAAAATGACATACAGCTGTATTAAAATATCTGCAAAAGCAGATGAACAGTAATTGGCTGCTCAAAATTGCCATTTTGTCAAAATGGAGTGCCGACCGGCAACAAAGAATGCCGACCGGCAATATATATTGCCGATGGCAACAAAACACCAGCCGGTGGCCTCTGGCCATGGCCGGTGATGTGTGGGATGCCTTACAAGGTATTCCCTGCCCTTTCAAGGCAAAACACAAGTGTTTGGTGCAAGACCAGACACTAAACAGTCAAGTTCGGAGATCCTGCGGCGAGGCGCATAGCCGAGACCTCCGGGAACTCCAAATGAACACAAACATGGATGATCACCGGGTGTTCAAACGGTGACGTCCAAGTCTTGAGGACGGTCAAAAATGGGGTGTCTACAGTTGCCCCTCTTTGACAGAACTCGAAAGTCATAACAATGACGGGAGTGAATGTCAAAGCCCAGAGACGACCCATTTTTGACAAGGCCGAAGACTTAGACAAACATGCAAGACAAACAAGGTATGCGCCCGAAGGCAGGGGCAAGATGCAAGACAATGCACAATGCCAAACATAACTTATGATCATGCAAAGAAAGCTGTAACGAAGCATAACATGCGACAGTTTTAAGCTAGCATATACCAAACTACACTAAAAAGCAGAAAGGATGTAAGAGAATTATGCAATTCTCGGTACGTCTCACTCGGAGGATACAATACCTGTGCGGCTCGTCTGGTTGCATCAGCCTCAAATGAGCTGTACATACAATATCGTGCCTGTAAAGAAAACAACTCAACAGGTACGATGTTGTTAGCAACATGCATGACAATGCAAAAACGGATGCAAAATGATATGCAATATATACAAAACAATGTATAAACAATGCAAATGAAGATGCAATGTATTTGAAACAATGCAAACTATATACAAAACAATTGAATCATGGTCCAATCATGAGCAGTTCGAAACCACGCCTATGTCAAATAGATTGATAGAGGTAACAAGTCCGTCTACCATAGAACGGTCCACTGAACTATGAGTAATGTAGACGGACGCAAGAACAAGAATTGAGGGGGGATGACATAAGTGGGGAAATGACCCGCTGGGGAAAGGACTACGATCCTAATGCTGGATGCGAAAATTACACTACAATGTAATATATATAATGAAAATGCTAGGGAAATGGTAATGGATATGGCACGCGGGCCAAACCAAATCTTGCCTAGGCAAGGCATGTACGCATACAAGCCATGTCTAACATAGAACGGTCCATTGAACTATGCTTTGACACGAGAAGTATGAGCACATACCAGACCAAGCTCAACATGGAAAGGCGCAAGCCATAGACGGAGGGGCGATGCAATGAATGCATGCGATCTACAATGCAGTGGATATGGCGAGCGGGCTAAACCAAATCTTGCCTAGGAAAAGCATGTACACGTACAAGCCGCGTCTAACATAGAACGGTCCACTAAACTATGCTTCGACACGAGAAGTATGGGCACATACCAGACCAAGCTCAATCATGGAAAGGCGCGAGCCATAGATGGAAGTGATGCAGTGAATGCATGCAAGCTATAATGCAATAGAAATGGATACAATGGATATGGCACACGGGCCAAACTAAATCTTGCCTAGGAAAGGCATGTACACGTACAAGCCGCGTCTAACATAGAACGGTCCACTGAATTATGTTTTGACACGAGAAGTATGGGCACATACCAGACCAAGCTCAACATGGAAAGGCGCAAGCCATAGACGGGGGCAATGCAATGAATGCATGCAAACTACAATGCAATAGAAATGGATACAATGGATATGGCACGTGGGCCAAACCAAATCTTGCCTAGGAAAGGCATGTACACGTACAAGCCGCGTCTAACATAGAACGGTCCACTGAACTATGCTTCGACACGAGAAGTATGGGCACATACCAAACCAAGATTAACATGGAAAGGCGCAAGCCATAGATGGGGGTGATGCAGTGAATGCATACGAACTACAAAGCAATAGAAATGGATACAATGGATATGGCACGCGGGCCAAACCAAATCTTGGCTAGGAAAGGCATGTACACGTTCAAGCCGCGTCTAACATAGAACGGTCCACTAAACTATGCTTCGACACGAGAAGTATGGGCACATACCAGACCAAGCTTAACATGGAAAGGCACAAGCCATAGATAGGGGCGATGCACTGAATGCATGTGAACTACAATGCAATAGAAATGGATACAATGGATATGGCACGCGTGCCAAACCAAATCTTGGCTAGGAAAGGCATGTACACGTACAAGCCGCGTCTAACATAGAACGATCCACTGAACTATGCTTCGACACGAGAAGTATGGGCACATACCAGACCAAGCTTAACATGGAAAGGCGCAAGCCATAGATGGGGGCGATGCAGTGAATGCATGCGAACTACAATGCAATAGAAATGGATACAATGGATATGGCACGCGGGCCAAACCAAATCTTGGCTAGGAAAGGCATGTACACGTACAAGCCGCGCCTAACATAGAACGGTCCACTGAACTATGCTTCGACACGAGAAGTATGGGCACATACCAGACCAAGCTTAACATGGAAAGGCGCAAGCCATAGATGGAAGGGATGCAGTGAATGCATGCGACCTACAATGCAATGTACACTATATTACAATGACGCATGACAATGCAACTATTTACGATGACGCGTGACAATGCATGTTTTTTTTTTTTTTTTTGAAATGCAAATGATGTATAAAATGCATGTTGCATGGAATGCGCGACAACACGCGGCTTTCGAGATGTACGACAATGCGAACACTAAAGGTCTTGCACCTTCTAAGGATTTAAGGTCTCCTAGACCGTACAATACCTGTGCGGCTCGTCTGGTTGCACCAGCCTCAAATGAACCATACATACCATATCGTGCCTGCAAAGAAAGCAACTTAACAAGTACAATGCATATTAATGTATTTGAAAATGCGTGACAACGCAAAGCAAGTGGGAAGTATAACAATGCTGTGAAAGCACAGACATGTAAGTGGAGAACGCGGTCTACGTAGGCAACAAAATCGATCGTAAGCATGCGGTCTACACAAGTCATGGAACTGATTACAAATATGCGGTCTACGCAAGCAAAACATGCGGTCTACGCAGGTAACGAAATTGAACAATTATGCGGTCTACGCAAGCAAAACATGCAGTCTACGCAGGTAATAAAATTGAACAATCATGCGGTCTACGCAAGCAAAACATGCGGTCCACGCAGGTAATGAAATTGAACAATCATGCGGTCTACGCAGGTAATGAAATTGAACAATCATGAAAAATGCAACGAGATGTGCAAAACCGCGCGATGCGTTAGACAACGCGAGTGCACAAGACAGTGCAATTGACTTGAAATGCACAAGACAGTGCGATTGATTTGAAATGCACAAGACAGTGCGATTGATTTGAAATGCACAAGACAGTGCGATTGATTTGCGATGCACAGGGGGACAACTTTTGAGTTTCGTAAAAGCCAAAAGGATACAGAAAGGATACACCATGCACGAATTCGAGTGCCACGCACAGAAGACACGACCCGATGTCAAAACAGAGGTCGGTTAAGCGTCGGAAGTGCACTATTTTGCACTGTTTTGAGCACTAAAGGCTGTGGACCCCACAAATAACTCAAACAAGGGTGTATAAGGCTCCAAAATCACTGTAGGAGGTTACCGGATGCCCATCGGCCATCAGAATACATCACCGGCCATCCACCGGCCATAATTCAGTTCCATCGGCACAATATTTTGCCGACCGGCAAAGAGTGTGGCCGACCGGCAAAAACTCCCTGTATCGGGGTAGTTTTGTCATTCCACTTCGGGTCTTTTAAAATAGGGTTTCTAACCTTATTTTCTTCACTTCTCTTTGGTCGAAAATCCCCTCTCTCTCTCTAGAGCATTTTCCTCCCTCGATTCTCTCATTTTCTTGCGTTCTAGCTCCCATTTCGTTGTTTGATTCGTGATCTCCTTCGCGTTTCGGACATTTTCAACCGAACGAAACTTCGTTTCGGTGTTTTTTTCTTGATTTTCGCCACTCGGGGCTTGTTTCCCTCGAGTTTTTCTTGATACCCGTGCCTTTTCCGCATTCCGGCTTTTCCGGCCTTTTTCGACCCTCTCAGGGTTTGACTTTTTGTTGACTTTTCACCTTCTCGCCCGATTTTTCGCCTTCCGGCCATTTTCACACTCTCTTCGAGATGGCGGATGATCTTTCACAGGGCGGGGCTCCTCCAGAGCTCGAGATGGATCCCAAGGCTGAGCCCTTGCCACTCCGTATCCGGCCGTTCGATCCGGAGACCTACAGGCCTGCAGTTCATCAGATGCTCCCCGACGGACTACGCCAGTTCCGGAGCTTCGAGAGGCACGTACCACGCGAGCTACTACTGTGTGAGCCTACTTCCCATCTGTCCTTCGGCGCTTTCGAGGTAACTTTCCTTCTCTGCTTTACTTTCTACAATGTAGGATGCAAAACTGCCGTAGCTGGTTATGCTCTTTAACTGCTTAATTCTGATATGCTGTATACTGTAGTTGATTGTAAACATACGTGCAATTGATATCTGTTTGAGACTGACATATGCACACGCACTGCACTGGCCCTGAATCACCCAAACACACGGCGCACACCGTATTTCACTGCATACACACTAGTACCCGGTATTGGCTTGACTCTAAAAACATGCATGCATGCTATACTGTACTGAACTACCAAAATACGCTGACACATCACACGTTGTAGTTTACTGTATGCTTCTTGGAATTGCATTTTGAATATTGCCTTACAATTGTTGTTTTTTTGTTTATAGGGGGATTCCCATACCATCCGCGGGTATGGGAATACCGTTTCTCGAAAGTGGTACCACGAGCTACCGGGTGCGGTTCGCGACATCGTCGACGAGGCCGGCTTTGGCATTTTCTGCAGGGGGCTCTCTCGACTGACTACCTGCAGGCCCTTGCTCGCTGCTCTTGCGGAGAGGTGGTGGGATACCACCGACTCCTTCCACTTCTCCGTCGCAGGGGATATGACGATGACCCCTTACGACTTCTCAATGCTTACTGGCATTGGGGTAGGGGGTGATCCGATCCCCTTCGATACGGATATGGACGAGTGGGACGCTGCCCAACTATACCTGCTTGGCACTCAGCCTCCCCTCGCTCGAGCGGGATTCGTCAGGTATTCCTGGTTCGAGAGCCGTTTTCGGGTCTAGCCGGCCTTGGCAGAGGAGGCACAGAGGTCTCCAGAGGAGATGCAGCTGTCCCCGGAGGAGGTAGACCAGTACGCGCGGGGCTTCATTATGTTCCTCTTTGGGACGACTCTCTTCGCCGATCGGGCGAACACCGTGCCCTTATGCCTGCTGAGCGCGCTGGTGGACGTTAGGCAGATCCGCCATTACGACTGGGGTGGCGCCGCTCTGGCCACTTTATACGGTTATATGAGCTCTTCTTTCCGCCTTAGCGGACAGCTTCTCGGTGGCTACTGGCGAGCCTGGGAGGTACGTCCTCTTCCCTTTTTACATTTCTGCTTCCCGCTTTCTGTATTCTGTACACTGCACATATACTGTACACTGCCCGACACTGACTGTACACTGCACACCCGGCACACACATACTCTGCTTTACACTAACTGCACACTGCACACACGGCACATTCTGCACAATATACTGCACAACACATAGTTCTGCTATTTCTGCTTTATTCTGTCTTCTGCCTTATCTGATAGTCATACTGATATCTGTTCTGCAGTTGTGGGTGTATGCCTACTTTCCTAGGCTTGCCCCAGTATCCGATGAGGAGATCCCACTCGGCATCCCCTTCTCTCATCGCTTCGACGTGCGATGTGTGCGGAGGCCACGAGAGTCTCTTACTTTCTTCCGCCGATACTTCGATACCATCACCGCCGCGGAGGTATGTTCAACTTTTAGAGTTTATTTTTGGCTTTGCTTCACACCGCATATTTTCAATAACGGTAGATAAAAACTGCATTTCATTTTCAGATCACCTGGCAGCCCTGGGCTCCGTTACCGGCTGTGGTGAGGGATCATTATGAGGGCACAGAGGAGACTGCCCGTTGTCGGATCTTGTTGGAGGGCCCGGTCTGTCGGGCTTGGTACCTGGGCAAGCGCTTCTTGCATCAGACCCTGGGTTTACCGAAGCAGATAGTTCCGGGTCCGCCTCTTACGCATATGAGGCATACGGAGAGGTTCTCTCTTGAGTAGATGAGGGACTTCACCGTCGGCTGGAGTGAGGAGCATCACAGAGGCGTGGACGACTACGCAGAGTACGTCCGGACCTATATTATGCGACCCTTGAGCGGTGGTCGCCGAGCTGAGGGGGAGAGGCCAGCGGTGCCGGCAGCTGGAGCAGGAGCTGGGGCTAGACCGGGCACATCGAGGAGGGCTCGAGTGCGTGGCAGGAGCGGAGCTCAGGGGGGACGGGGGACTAGCTGGCCCGCCTTACCCACGGTACTGTCATATAGAGGGCAGGATGGGGCGACCTACCAGATCCCCTTTGCTCCTCCCCCGGCTGGTCATGAGTTAGCCGGCATCCCCGACTTGCCTCCGGTATGTATTACTTCATTTTGCATCTTGCATCTGTATTTCATTTCAGTTTATTTGACATTCCGCGGAATACTGATGTATCTTACACTTTTGCAGGCGTCCTCTGAGTATACCCGGCAGTCCGTGGAGCTGAATGCCTCCATGATGGGGATGCTGCAGCGGACCTTTGACCTCCTGGCCCTCTACAGCATTCCGATATGTTCTTCTGACGACGGTCTCAAACCATTCATAAGCTGATTTACATAATCTGATGCACAACACAACACCTGACACGCTGATCTCACAGCATCTGATACACTGCATACACTGCATTCTGCACTGTACTCTGTTCTGATAAACTGCCCACGGCATTCATACACTGTATACTGCATTCTGCACTGATAAACTGCTCACGGCATTCTTACACTGTACACTGCATTCTGCACTGATACACTGCATTCTGCACTGATACACTGCATATACTGTATTCTGATGTATTTTCCCTTTATGATTTTCAGCCTCCCTTCCAGATCCCTCCGGTGGGTGGTGCTCCGGCTGGGCCTTCTTTTCCTGCTCGAGGAGGGCATGGAGACACTGCACGTCCCCGTACCAGGGGAGGGCGTACTCATGTCGGGAGTAGTTCTCGAGCGCCGACCCCTGATGACGATGATGATGATGATGATGACGATGATGAGTCCGAGGCAGAGGCAGAGGCCGGGTCATCTGAGGAGGCCAGAGACGACTCAGACTCAGGCTCAGATGGCGACACTGATGATGATGCCCCTGGACCTTCGTCCAGGAAGAGGGCGAGGGCAGATCCCCGGGCCCGAGACTACTGAGGATGACCCAGATTGCTGCTTTTCTTCTTCTTTTTTTTGTACTTTTTCTTTTGTTGGTAGTTAGATTACCTTGTACTGCCGCGGGCAGATTTTTTTGTTTTCCTCAAAACTTTGTACTTAAAAAAGATTATGAAATGAGCAAACTTTTTGTTTAAAAAAAGTGTTACATTTACATATCTCATGTATTGCATCGCATCACATCATGTTACACCTCAATGTAAATGGAATTGATCTGTGATCTGAATGTTGAACCCTTGCATTGTGATAACAAGGTAACCAAACCAAGTAACAACAAAGCAACCCATACAAACCACTGCTTAACCTGAATACACGGCCCATACTCTGCTGAGGATTAATCTGCACATAGCCCATAACACAGCATTTGGTTCATTTCGCACACAGCAAATCCTGAACAAACAGCCCAATTTGGCAAAACGGACTACGGAGGTGAAACCAGCTGGAGTTGGAACACAATCAAATATAGAGAATGGCACAGCATTCTGAGTATAAACGATTTTTTGAAGTTAAATAAGGGTTTTTCAAACCGGGACATCGAACCTACAACTGGATATAGCGAAAAAGGACTCGACAAAGGTACACGACCTAAACACAACGAGACACGCTCGAGAAAGACCAAAAACCAAAGACGAAACCGACAAATCAAAAAGACACGACACACAGACGCGTCAACGAAGACGGGGGACCTCAGATCACGAGGAGCCAGTTTCTCTGGGTATTGTTTCCCACCCCTTCTGATTTGTGATTCTCACATCGCTCGGCCCTCAGGCTCGGTTTTTTTTTTTTCAAAACCCTTTTCCTCACTTTTCTCTCAACTTACACCTCTCTATTCTTTATTCTCTCATTTTTCCTCCCTTCCCGGGGTGATTGATGGATAAATAGGAAGGTGTAGGTTCATGCTCAACACCGTTAGCTTACGACTATTTCTTCTAGTGGGTAGAATGCCCTCCTGGCAAGTATGTTGACGACGGGGGGAAGACAGAACGCCTGACTCAACTGTGCCCCTAGTTCATCATTTTGACCATTTTTTGTTTTTGTTTTCTACTAAAACAGTTTTGATCAAAATGAGAGTTAGATTAACATACTTGTTCGATTTTGATTTGAAATCATGCGGGTTAGGCTATGAGCGCTGAGAGTTTTCCTTTTTGGGTCCAAGAAAATGGTCCAGTTTCGGAAAATGGAATAGTTTTCGAGAGAATAGTCAACCTCAGTAAAAAAAATTCAAAAACTATTTTGCAAACAGTCAATGCTCAACGAGCATGGAACTTACTCTTTGAGATGCGCAACCTCGGATCGGAGGCAATGGAAAATTGCCCCTGGCTTAGAGGGGGCGGATGGCAACGGAAAGTTGCCCCTGGTTTGAATGGCGGCTTGCGACGACTCGTGGCAACGGAAAGTTGCCCCTTGTTTGGATGGTGTCGCAGCAGTCTGCAGACAGTCTTCATTGGTGGTGGTTGAGCTTTTGGACACAGAGATGACGAAGACGGTTAGGACAAATATATGGACACAGTCGCCTTGGAAGGTGTTGGCGACTGGACTTTGGGATGAAATCGAAACCATTGTATGGACTGAGACGCTATGAAAGCGTTGGGGGCTGGACTTCATGATGAAGTTGCCTACGTATCCCAAACATGGGAATCAAGCCTCACGTAGTTCCGGTTAAGGTACACTCGGGTATTTTAACCTTCACTTTTCAGGCTCTAACTTTTGCCAAGGCGCTCGATGCGGGTTTTCGACCTTGCGAGCTTCTTTTTATTTTTCATTTTTTGTTCATTTCTTTTTCTTTTCTTTTTCGCACTTTTTGCTTTTTTTGTATTTTTTGCTTTCTTTTTTTCTTTTCTTTTGTATATATATTTTTTTTTGCTTTTTTTTTGTATTTTTCTCTTGCTCTAACTTTTGCCTGGGCCGCCTTTCCGGGTTTTCGGCCCAGTGAGCCTCTCAAAGGGTAAAAGTGTAACAAGTCCATGCCAAACGGTTTTAGGATTTTGAAGCCATCCGTATCCAGGAGAGTGGCTGTTGTATTGATTTACTGAAGGATCCATCATGGTTGCCCTACGAGCTTCTTTTGGTGAGATCTAATCCTTTTGACTCGCTTTCGGTGCCTCTTGTTCGAGGGCTGCTTCTGATCTGGCCATACAGACCTTGCATGACGTTTGACCGTTGAACTTTCTGAACGGGTTCAAGGTTTGAAACGGACGGGTTGAATCTTGAGGCTGAGAGCGATCTTAGGCTGTACAATCTCAAGAGCGATCCCACACAGGTCTTCACAGGGCCGCGTAAAACATTTGTTTTTGAAAGTTTTTTTTTTCAGAAAGCGACAAATCGCTCGCGCCGAAGATAGTGTGGAACCAATCTGGATCAAGCCAGGGTCCTTCCCAGTATTCACGCCGACAAGCATGATTTCATTCATAAAAAGGCTTAGCATGCCTCTCATTTTCTCAATTTGATCAAAGTTTTGTAAAACCTGAGGAATTCCTTCCTCTTCGTTTTTATCACCGTAGTGTTCAAAAGGGGTTTTTTGAAAAACTTAGGTTAATGCAATGAGTTTGGCGCGCAAAAGAGCAGGCAAGATGTACTGTCAGCCCGATCAAATCCTCTGGCACAACTAACTTACATTGAAAACAAGCATGAAAGTGGGATAGCAACAGCTGTTTCATTCAGATTTGTTGGCATAACTGGCCCCTTGGCAGAAACAGACTCAAAAACAAAAACAGGTAATTACAAGACAAAATGGTTTTCGGGACAACAACCCCAGAATCACCTGGTATTCTATACAAAGGGGACTGACTCGCTACAACAAGACAGACCTTTAAGCAAAAAGACTGACTTAAGACAAAGAGACAGACTCAAAACAAAAGACCGACTCGATACCCAAGCCAGAATTTACAAAGCTAGCATTCACAAATGCTCAAAAATGCGCGCCAGAAGCCACATCCAAAATATACCAAATGCCGCCCGCAGGTGGTTCACTTTCTGATTACATACTTGCAGTATCTGTGTCCTCAAAATCCAATAGCTGGGTGGTAACGGACTTGGCTGAGGTGGGCGGGAGGATAACCTCGTTGTCAATCAAATCTTGCACCTCATGACGGAGACAGAAACGATTGTCGGTCGCATGGCCTGTCTGCTGGTGGTACGCGCAGTACTGAGCAGCATCATGCGTGGCAGGGAGATTCTTCGGGAGGGGCCGAGGCTCCAGGAGTTTAAGGTGTCCCCTCTCAGCGAGGATCTGAAGTGCTTTGGATAAAGGCATGTAGAGAGCATGAAAGGTCCTGCGCCCTCGGGGCATGTACTTTGGAGTCTGAGCGCTCTTACTAGCCGCACAAGCAAAAGGGTCGGCAGGCGCTGCCTTAGCTTTCTGATCTTTCTCGGGTGCAGGGGCGGGAACATGAGAAACTGTTCTGGCATGACGGGGCCTATCCCGATTTTTCGACTGACTTGAACTCCCCTCAGGTGGAGTGGGGAAAGCATCCTCCACAGCTCTTGCCACAGCTGTGGATATCTGTTGCTTGTTCATCCCCGCGGCTTTCAAAGCCTCGACTGCCCACAGCAGTTGTTCACTAGGGTCGGCATCTGCCTTCATTTTGTTCTTGCCTCTGGCCTCAACATGATCGAGGATTTGGGTTGATGTTGGCATGTCATTGCCATAGCTGGCGGCCATCTCCGATTGGCTAAGTTCGATCACAATTCGCCCCAACAGCGGGGGCTCCTGGGGTACAAAACTCCCGGCATATGGTGCGGCTGGAGGCGAAGTTGACATTTCATATGTGAGATCTGCCACAGACCTTTGGAGATCACCTATCATCCCCATTAGTTCAAATGTAGTAGGCTCGCGAGCCTGGTATAGCTGGGGGGCCCAAACCGGGTGCGCAACAGGCGACCTGGGTGGATGTGGCATATCAATATTGGTCTCACTTTGCAAAGTGATCCCTTGATCTAATGCAGTTGTCATAACCACAATCTCTTCTGAATTCTGCGTCATCACAAGTCCTGCCTCAGCAAGGGGGAGCACTAGCTATTCTGTACCAACTGTCCGAACTGAAAGAGACAACAAATAGTATTTCAGCCCAAACAGATCAAACACAGGTGTAGCTGAACAACTGTACTCTACTGCTGATCACTGTTCCCCAGAAATCACCGTCCCCAAGAATTGAACCTAATACTCGCAGATAACTGATTTCTCAACAACTGACACTGATGTCCTCAGGTCTGATACTCAAACTTGCAAACTGATATGTACTTTCCCTGTAGAGATACACTCTAAAAGCATATAGCAAGTAAAGAGAGCCAAAACACCCCTATGTTGGGGTAGGGTTTCCCTGTCCTATTTTGTCAGAAGCTAGGGTTTCACTATGCACGCAGCAGTTTTCAAACAACCTAACAACGGGTAAGCAGCCTGTCCTAACTTGGAATGGTCACTATGGATCCGAATATGCACTAGGTCGAATGGTCGAAAAGGGTGCCCCGGTAAAACTGGGGTTTGTGTTCCCATACTGTCAGAGCCCATAACCGGTCAGGCTTATGGTCATGCCTTGATAAGACAAGCCTCCGGCAAACCATTCAGGAATGGCAGATGGCAAACACTGTGTCCTAGGCGCACCAATGCACATGCAATGCAAAGAAACACATAAGTGAAATCAAAACAGGATATCACGAGTTCGAGTCAAGCTCTCTAAAGTCCCCAGCAGAGTCACCAGAAACTGTAGACGCGCCCGCGTGGGGGACCTTCGCTGCTACAGTTCGGACTCGATTTGTGTCACGGTTCTTAATCTTGAACCAAAGAGTCCAAATCTGGCAAATCGTTTGTGAGAAAACAGATTTTTTTGAAAAGAAATGCCAAACATGGACTGCTTTGCCAGATACAGAGTCGCCACCTAAATATTTTTTATGGGGGAATTTAGGAAACCCTGACTTGGTGCCGAAGGCCACATGTCCGTCATCACCAGAGTTGCCTCGGCTCGGGAGCTAGGGTACGATTGGAAAAGGTCAGCTATGAGCACCCCCTCTCGCCCGATCCGAAGATCAGCCTCTACTAACCATGATATCCGTTTTTGAAAACATTATGTGTTCTTAAACCAATTATTAGCCTAGAATTACTATGTTATGCGCACAGCAAACAAGTATAGACTAGATTGCCTAATTTGGAAATAAGCATTACATATCCGTTTGTCTTGAAAAACACTTTGGAATTTGCTACTCGCAAGTAGGCTAAAACACGGAGTTCAACGAGTTTTTCCAACTCAGACAATCCAACCTTCACCCACAGGCATTCGAACAGTTTATCACATAAGCATCTAGCCACATGGTAAGCATGCTGTCATGATAGCATTCACACGCATGCGATATGCTAAAGCATGAAAATACTTACATCGTACTCCGTGCCAAAACAATAAACTAGTTAGCCAACATGCATGGTCCTAGTTCATGTCAAATTGACTAATGCAACACATACAGGATGCAATTAGAGTAGGCTCGGCTAACCTAAAAATGGCATGTGAAATGCAATCAATTGATGCACGTATTTAATTTGGAATTTGAAGTACAAATGCAGTTAGCATGATGTACCGAGCCCGGTGCATGCAAGACAAATGTATGGATGCACGCATGCACAGCATAAGGTATGCTAATTTAATCATGCCCTAATCTACCATCATAAGCAGGTAAATAAAAGGGAAGAAAGAAGTGGGGGTTGGAAGACATGCACACACATGCACCCACACTTATTACAGATTCACCCTTGCTCGGAGGGACCAAAAGAATAATACAGATTAAATAACGTATTAACTAAGCTAGCTAATTAACTATTACAAATTACTTAATTAGTTAACAAACTAACTAAGCTAGGAAAAACAGTAAACCGACTCGGGAAGAGAGTTCAATGCACGCGTGCTCGGGTCTTGCTCGGAAGTGCACTGCCATGCATAGGTTGCCTCTGTTTTCCATGCTCTGCTCCTCTGAAGACTGTCAAAGTCTCAGAATTGCTTCTCTGGGCATTGGGAGGCACCATCGGCTGAATAGAATGGCCACCGGCAGTGGTCTGGTGGTCATCGGCACATAATGTATCCCTCGGCTGCCAGTTTATTGCCGGTCGGCACTCTATGAAGTCGATCGGCAGAGAATGCCTGTAGAACCTGTTTGACAGCAGCAGAGGACAGGACTTTGCATGGCAATACAATTCAAGCCATATATGCACCAATCATGTTCCTTATCATGTGAGTGACTCAAAGGGACATGCTCCTTGGTTCTCGGACCATCAATCGCGCATTTCCATACGTGATGGCCCAAGGGACCAAGTATGCACATTTTGATGTTAAGTGCAACGCAAACCATCAAACCAAAGGGGTCCAATCCCAATCACTAAATCAAGGGACAAGATATGAATGTTCAATGCAACCTAGACATGTTAGCTAGGGATGCAACATGGCAATGCAAACAAGCAAGCAATGAACAAGCATGCAAGACATGGTGCAATCAAGGCATGCAAAGTGTAAGACATGTGACAACATGTAAAGATTGGACTTAAACATGATTTGGGCAGCTGTAATTAGGCCCAAAAACAGTGGCCAAAACCAAGGAAAATGGAACCAAACACACATACACACACGCGCATGTTAAGGCCTAAATGCTTAAGCATCAAAGGACTACTTTTAAGCACACTTAAAAGGGGGTAATCATGGACATATGACATGTATTATAAGCCTTGAAAACATGTAGGAAATGATGCCAAATTAACCTACCAATGCAAGCTATACATGTAACCAAACCCACGTACCTAAAACATGGCCATATGACTCATGAAGCAAATGACTAAATTGAATCAAAACAGTCCCGAATCATGCAAAAGTAAGCCTCAAGAACCACTTAGATGGCATCTAAATGACCTAATCCTAGAGGCATACACAATGGCATAAACATGGAGCATGAAACACAAGCTTTCAAAGCATTAAACAGGTGTCCAAGGCAAGCATACAAGCATGTCAAAGGGACTGAAATAACATGGAAAATGGTCCCAACCCACTAAATTAAGGCAAGGATGCATGCTATACATTCAGACACTTAAGGCCAACAAACCAAAAATGCAAAGGGGCTATACTAAGCATGCAAAATTCGACCCAAACAACTATGGACAGACCTTAAACATGGCAAAATAAGCATGAAAGATTCACAAGGCTAAACCTAAAACATGCTAGAACAAGGGTTTACAACCTAAGGCATGTTAAGGCCTAAACATGGCATTACAAGGTAGGTATGCTAAGCATGCATGGTGTACCAAAACCAATTAAAAACAAAGGCATATTATGACATAATAGGCACAAAATACAGCCAAGGCATGGTCAACAAGAAGCTTAGCTAGGTGCTCCCTCAAGAGGCCAAAAATGGTCCATTTCAAGGACAACAAGGAGAAGGGGTGACCCTCTACTTTTTGGGACCTCAAGGTACCATCCTCACCTCTGAAATTCCTCAAGATTTCAGTGGTGAGGAGGCCCAAACACCAAGGTCTCGGAGCTTACACAAAATAGCACAAAATGGAGCCTTACAAGGCTTAGGAGGGGTCAAACAACCTCAAACCACAAAACACTCTAAACAAACTATTTAGAGGGCCTAAAAACAGAACTTTCTTATATTATACACTAAGCTCAAAAACAGCTCTAAGATAGGCAAAAATAGTATGCAAAAATGGGGAATAAAGGAGTAAGATTGTTACCCTTGTAGACCCTCTTCAAAGATGAAGCTCCAGCTGGTTCTTCAAGCTCAAAACCACCCAAGAACCTCAAGAACAACCTCTGGTCCTTCAAGAAATCAAGGAAAGGTGTAACACTATGTGTTTGTGTACAATAGTAAGACACAAACACACTTAAACACACACAAAGCCAAATGAGAGAGAGGTATAGAGATAGAATATGTATGAAACCCTAAACCTAAAACCAGAGCTCTCACACCAATTTTCTCTCGAAATTTTCTAACCTAGAGCCAAGAGGGGAGGGCTCCTCTTATAGAGGAGCCAATCTTGTAAAGCTTACATGGTAAGCTAACAAGGGGTCCATCCCTCCATACACGTGTATGGAGGGGAACAAAATGACATACAACTGTATTAAAATATCTGCAAAAGTAGATGAACAGTAATCGGCTGCTCAAAATTGCCATTTTGTCAAAATGGAGTGCCGACCGGCAACAAAGAATGCCGACCGGCAATATATATTGCCGATGGCAACAAAACACCAGCCGGTGGCCTCTGGCCATGGCCGGTGATGTGTGGGGATGCCTCACAAGGTATTCCATGCCCTTTCAAGGCAAAACACAAGTGTTTTGCGCAAGACCAGACACTAAACAGTCAAGTTCGGAGATCCTGAGGCGAGGTGCGTAGCCGAGACCTCCGGGAACTCCAAACGAACACAAACATGGATGATCACCGGGTGTTCAAACGGTGACGTCCAAGTCTTGAGGACGGTCAAAAATGGGGTGTCTACACACGTGATCAGAACACCCACGTAGATGCCTTAGCTTGCCTAGCCTTCACAATCAACTCAGAGATTAAACGGACAATCGAAGTTGGATTCATCCCAGAGCCAAGCATCGGCCCCTCGGAGGAAGTCCAAATCAACGTTGTCGAAGCTGCACCAAGCTGGATGGATCCCATTGTCGCGTTCTTATCCTCTGAACAACTCCCAGAGGACAAGAAAGAAGCCCACAAGCTGCGAAACAAAGCCATGTGACACTACTTGGACCCGCAAGGAAGGCTTTATAAAAAGTCACTCACTGGCTCATATTTAGAATATGTACACCCGGACAAAGTCGAAGAGCTTCTGGCTGAGATACACGAAGGCAGTTGTGACGCCCATTCTGGCAGACGCTCTTTGGCCCACCGAGCTATAACGCAAGGGTATTATTGGCCGACAATGCGAGCAGACGCCGAGTGTTATGCAAAAAAGTACGAATAGTGTCAGAAATTTTCTCCGTTAAACCATCTATCTGCTGAAGAGTTGAACTCTATCACCAGTCCTTGGCCGTTCGCCTAGTGGGGGCTTGATATCGTAGGACCATTGCCGAGGGCCTCGAGGAACAAGTGATACCTGATCATCGCAATAGATTACTTCACGAAATGGGTCGAAGCAGAGGCATTAACTCACATACAAGATGTTGACATTAAGCACTTCGTGTAGAGGAACATCATAACATGATTCGACATTCCCAGAGCTCTTATCTCAGATAACAACACCAAGTTTGATTGTGGCGTATTCAGCCTTAAGGCACCATCTTGGGACCTCAAGGCACCATCCTCACCTCTGAAATGGTATTCGGCCTTACTTTTCTACGCCGGCCTACCCCCAAAGCAATGGCCAAGCCGAGTCCTCTAATAAATCCATCTTGGACGGCATTAAGAAGAGGCTGGAGAAAGCCAAAGGCAAATGGGTCGAAGAATTACCAAGCATGCGGTGGGCTCATCGAACTACACCAAGAAGATCAACTGGAGAAACGCCATTTGCCCTATGCTTTGGAACCCAGGCAATTTTACCCCTAGAAATCGACCACCCGACACTGAAGTCGCAAGTTTTCGATGCAGACCAAAACATCATGATGCTTGCTTTGGATTTGATTCTAATCGAAGAACGAAGAGATCGAGCCCTTGTGTCGATGGCACGGTACCAGCAGCAGCTGGCAAAGTCGTACAATAAACGCGTTAAGCCTCGCCGCTACACACCAGGAGAGTTGGTCCTGAAGAAGGTACTCCTAGCTGACAGGAAACCGGCCGATGGGAAATTAGGTCCTAACTGGGACGGCCCCTATCAGATCGATTTAGTCGCCGGAGTAGGGGCATATCGGCTCAGAGACATGTCTGGAAGGAGTTTGCCACGACCTTGAAATTCCACGCATTTACGCAAATTTTATCATTAACCCGACTTGTGGAACATGATACTTGTTCTGAACTATTCGTCATGTACATCTCTTTTTCTGTAAATACAAATATTTCCATTCACCTACTACAGGATCTAGTTCAAACATGGTCCGAACAAAGTCTCCGGATTCGAAGCCCCATCGACGAATGACGTCTTTGGGCCGATTAAAGTCTCTAGATTCGGAGCGCCCTTCGTGGATATCACGACCGGCCAAACAAAGTCTCCGGATTCGGAGCGCCCTTCGTGGATTTCACGACTGGCTAAACAAAGTCTCCGAATTCGAAGTCCCATCGGCGAATGACGTTTTTGGGCCGATTAAAGTCTCCGGATTCGGAGCGCCCTTCGTGGATATCACGACCGGCCAAACAAAGTCTCCGGATTCAGAGTCTCATTGGCGAATGACGTCTTTGGGCCGATTAAAGTCTTCGGATTCGGAGCGCCCTTCGTGGATATCACAACCGGCCAAACAAAGTCTTCGGATTCGGAGCCCCATTGGCGAATGACGTCTTTGGGCCGATTAAAGTCTCCGAATTCGGAGCGCCCTTCGTGGATATCACGGCCGGCCAAACAAAGTGTCCGAATTTGGAGCCCCATCGGCGAATGACGTCTTTGGGCCGATTAAAGTCTCCAGATTCGGAGTGCCCTTCATGGATATCACGATCGGCCAAACAAAGTCTCCGGATTCAGAGCCCCATCAGCGAATGACGTCTTTGGGCTAAGCCACAGGGTCGTGCTTAACACAATTTCGATTAAAACAGGTCGATCAACATCCATTCACTCATCTGAGATATGTTCATTCAAACACATATAATGAAACATATGTAAGCACGAGTGTGCCGAACAAGAGTTATAACAAAACATTGCAAATAAAATTCTTTTCTTTTATTTATTCATTCAACCAATCAATAATCACATAATTCCAGACGCGATCCGCATTTGCACATTACAGCGAATATTTTTATTCGACACTGCCCTCGTCGTCGCTCTTTTCAACTTCAAAGGCGGAAAAGGGCAAATGATCACGATGATCCAGCCTACATAAGCTTGAATCAAAATCCTTTGTTCGGAGCACCTCCGCGGCCTGAAGAGCCGCGATCCAACTGTGGTTAAATCTTCGATTCTCGCATCGACAGACCTCCTCAGCGAGTGTTTCTTTCATTTTTTTTTTCACCCCAACCTTTCGACCAGCATAAAAGCCCTCATCGTAACCCCTGGCCTTCACATTTGCAACGACAAACATGCTTGTCGTTGGGTCACCCGCTCGTCCACGTTCGGGTTAGATTGACCCTTCGCATGTAGCTCGACAACTTTAGCCTTCCTAATCTCCCTAAGCTCGTTCTCGGCTTCCTCCGAACTACGGGCTCGTTTGTCTATTCTCTCCATCTCCTGCCGCGCGATGCGCAGATGCATGCCGACTTCGTAGGCCGTGTACACGCACTGGCTGGGGCAAGGGCAGATTTATTAATCTAACCGGCCGAGCATCTTGGCCACACGTTGATTGATATGTGCCACAGCCACTCCATGCACTAATTTTTGGCTTTTTAAACGGCCTAATTATCCAAACGGTGATTATGGGCGAATGCCGTGAAGTCCATGCACTGGCTGGGGTAAGGGCAAATTTATTAATCTAACCGTGGCCCCACGACCGATTGATACGTGCCACAGCCACCTCATGCACTACTTTTGCCTTGCTAAAACGGCCTAATTAGATAGTCAGCAAGAACACAAAACGTTTCACCCAAAATAGGAACCAAACAATTCCATTAATTAGTAACAGCAAAGCACAAAGTGAATTTTCATTAAGTAAATTGGGCACAAATTGTAACCATTTTTACATATGAAAATTACTAAACACAAGCAAATTCTAAAACAAAAACAAGAGCCGCTCAAGCTAGCCCTCGGAGTTAGACTCCAGCTGTCATGACCCCAAACCGCTCCCAGTAGTTTGGTGCCGTGATGGCCAGTAATCCATGATTACCGAAGGCCAACTTCCAAAATTCACACACAATCAGAGTATAATTTATGGGGCTTACAAGTGCGGAAGTAATAATCTAAAATACAAGTGGTCCATAAGAGCAGTGCATAAGTCAAATGGAATGGCATACATCTTTACATAGCTTTACAACTTGAATACATATAGAAATGAAGTACAAAAATACATATTACATCTTAGCAAAAGGGCTTCTCAAGCCGACATGTTCAAATACAAAAGCTTCAAGATTGCCGACATCCTCACTGCCGACATAACATGCATGCAAAACACACATCTCGGTGTAGCCAACTTCTTGCTTGATACCTACATACATACATAGGGAGGGTGAGCTTGGATACTCAGTGAATGGTATAAGTAATAAAGGGGTTAAATGAATGATTCCCGAGGTCTTTTCAAAACAATACATAATATATTTTTGTCAAAACCATACTTATCATAGCTTGTACAAAACCTGAGATAAATCTTGTTCATCAAACTTGATCTTATAAAACTTACTTACTTAACATACGCCAACTTAAAACATAACCTCGGCATAACCTTGGTCCTTCAAAACTTACATACTTACTTAACTTACGTCAAATCTCAAAACATGGGGTGACGACATTCCGGACAAAACAAACAAAGGTGCCACAAAATCTTAGAGTCCCCTGGCACGTACGGACTTCACATGTGTGCTACTAATGCTTATAGTCCCTTAGCACGTACGGACTTCACATGTGTGCTACTAATGCTTATAGTCCCTTAGCACGTACGGACTTCACATGTGTGCTACTAATGCATATAGTCCCTTAGCACGTACAGACTTGTGCCACAAATGCTTAAAGTCCCCTGGCACGTACGGACTTTCACATGTTTGACATCAAAACAAAGCTTACTTGATACATTGCCATCCAAAACAGAGTTTATACTTGATACATAAAATAGGGATATCATTCATGCTTAACAAATACTTTTATCAAAACAAGACAAAGCTTTATCAAAACGTTATAACATAACTTTATTAAAAATACCACTCACATAGTTCTTGGGACGTCAGGATCAAGGCAAAGGTCCAAGTCCTACAAACACACGACAAAGTCTATTGAATGTACTCTTCTCAAAACAAGTCTCACATGCATGCAAATGATCTCGGGAAAACATGCTGGAAGTCAAAACACTGTTTTACATGTCAGGAAGACATGCTGGGTACTAACCAGGTCTTTGCCGAGGTCCCACACCTCCTGGCTGAGGTGTGGCTACCTAGGCTTCGGCATGCGGCTGCATGCCGAGGTGCGCACGAGACAAACTAAAGGTGTAAGTGATCATGCAAGGTAGGCCAAGGTGAGATACGATGATTGGCCTAAAAGTGAGGTCTAGGTAAGAGTGATCTCGGCGACTACACTTCGGGAAGTGAGGTCTGGAGATCTGGGCTTCCACCCGTGAAGAACAGGAAGAACATGAACATGAAGAACATGGATGCTAAAATCATAACTTCTTTGTTACAAAATCTGGGATTTCATGCTATGAGTTCGAAAACATGGACCTGGGTACCCATACTTGAAAATCATATGAAAACAAACACAAAAACATGGATCTTAGCATGAACTTTCGGATCAAAACATGACTTTTCCTTGAAGAACACATGAATGCCATTTTCTCTTTCTAAAACCGAACTTCAAAGCAATGCATGGCTTACAAATCATATTCAATCATGCAATGAAATAACATAAACATAAAGAACGACAAGAGCAGATCAAGAATCTAACCTTAGAACACGGATCTAACGGTTCGATCTCTAGGAATCAAGCTTAGAAATCTACTCTCCTTCAAGAACTCTTCTTCCTCTCTAGAGCTTCTCTCTCTACTCTTCAAAACAAGTATAGGAACAAATGATGGGTTTCACTCTCTGCCGGCTGACTTAACTCTCAGCTCGGATACGTGGCAGCGGCTGATTGGTTCTCTTCAAAAAGGTGATAGGTTGACAAGACAAGACTATGACAAAGTGTATCTAACAAGCTACTCGGAATGGCACTCTGGCAAGTGATGACATCGGCTAAGGACAAGGCTTCGGCAACTAAGGTGACAATGACCTCGGCTAGGAAGGACAACTCTTGACTAAGCTGTGCCACACCTTAGCCTAGATGTGCCACACCTCGGTCTAGGTCATACCACTCCAGGACAAGATCACTTAGGTTCAAAGGTAACATCTCGGCCTAGATAATACACATCTCGGCCTTGGTGAATCACACTTCGGCTTAGATAATGACATCTCGGCCAATATGTCAGGGCGAAGGTGGAGGTCAAACAAAGGGGTTCCAAGATACTTCTAGACTGAAGATGACCTCGGCCTGGAATGATCTAGGCGTAACGTAACCTAGGCTTGGCATGACTTCGGCTAAACATAACTTAGGCTTGGGGTACCAAGGAAGGAACAAAGCAAGCACACAACACTTAGACAAATCACATAGACATCAAAACAAGGCATGGATCTTACTTAGGCAAACAAGTCAAGATTCATGAATGCAAACTTAGCAAGACAAGTTATGTAAATGAACATGAACATGACTACAACATGAATATGGGTTGCTACAGCAATCTAACATGACAAAATATATAAATGCATGCAAACATGACTAAGCCATAAAATGTGGGTTGTTACACCAGCGGCTCAACATCCACTTGCTCATACGGAATTGGCATAGCCAATGACATTTGTAGCAGCAAGGGCTTTGAGCCAGCCATGTTTAAATCCCCGATTCTCAAACTTGGGAACTTCATCCACATATGCATCAAAAGCTAATTTTTTCCCAAGCATCGAATGCGCTGGAAGCCTTCAGGTCGGCTATTTCCTTCGCCGCCTTCATCTCTTCCAACCCAGCTTCTAATTCAGAGATCGCCTCCTAGGCCAACTTTAGCGCGTCATCGCTTGCATCTGCCCTCTTCTCGGGACCGATCTCAATTCTTCGACATTACAGGCTCTTTCCGTCTCGGCCTTGACACGGGCACCCTCCGACTGCGCCTTACTCTTTTGGCTCTCAACCTCCGCTTGTAAACGGCCAATTAGCTTGACGGCATCGTAATATCGACAGCCCATGTCGGCTATCCTTCCGATGGCCTGCAAAACAGGAATTTGAGAACAAAATAATATTTTTGTAAAGAGAAAAGACAAAATCCAACTATATACCAAAAGAGCCGATTGCGCGGCCAACCCAATTGCAACCAGATCAGGCTCCGCCCGAAAAACTGCCTTGTCAGCAGGCAGCAAAACAGACGTCGCCAAGCTGAGTGCAACCACTGGATCTTTGATCACTGAAGCATCGTAAGAGATCGGCGTATTTTTTTTATCTCAGCTGAATAACAAGGCACAATTACATCTGATTCATCCAAGCGAGGTCGTTTGTCGGCACATTCTTTTGAGCCGGCATCGACATCGGCATGGCGTCTCTCCATCCTGCACAAAAGGTTCCACCTCGGCACTTCCATTCTTTGTCGCCCCCTCGATAATAGACGTTCACATTGGGAAACAGTCAGCCGCCGAATTTCAGCTCTAACTCTTCGAATTCAAAGCCAAACACTCCACCCAACTGTCGACAGTGGAGTGCTTGGGGGGCAATTGTGGGGGCCAATTATTGGGAGTCATAGAGATTCCGGATAATCAAACCTAGGAGAGTCGACATTTCGAAACACTCGGCAATGGGTCCGAAAGCTCAAATCCAACCCTACTCGGCCAAAGTGACCGATTGAGCAAGGGGCCGAGTGAAGATCGGACAGTCATAAAAAGTGCCGAATACGAGGTGGGAAAGGGATCTAATCCCAAGGCCCAAAGAAGAAAAGATATAAATAGGAGAAACATCAGCCAGAAAGAGGTATGTGAGAATTACTGTGCTTAACTTAGAATACAAGCTTCCTCGAGTGTAGATACTAACTTGCCCGTCAGAGTGCTAATTCTGGCACCCCCGACCAGAGTGTTTATTCTTTTTCAGGTGACCAGAAGAGGATCACGAGCGTTCCCCAAGATCCGGAAGAGTATTTCTAAACCACTTCCTCATACCTTGAATTTTAAATATATGGAGTTAATTCATATAATTACTTACTGATGAATAACAAAATCATTCATGTGAATAATGACAAAGGGAAAATGCTAAAAAAACAAGTAAAGTGATGTTGTTTTATTCAAGTCTTCTATTTGAAACTTGATTAGTAGAGCATAATTTTTTTTCCATTTTGGCGCTAACAATTAGGAAAGTATAATTTTCGTTCTAAATTTTTTTCTATTTTGGTGCTAAGAATTTGTCTAGACTGGTGGATTCACTATTTCTTGAGTTGAGAGTTTGTAGTTATACTATGAGAGATTTCACAAGATGAGGTGAGACCTAAGAAGCATGGACACAGACATATGACACGATACGGACAAACCGACAAAAAATGAAGAACACAACACGTGAGGGACACACATGAAATATATAATTTTATATATTTATTATATGTTATATATATGAATATATCATTAAAAGATAATAAAAAAAATGTAATATGATACTAATTCCTATAAATTTATATAATTTTTGTTTTATAATTGTGTCTTAAGTTGTTTAATTCAAACTTATAATTAATTTTACATGTGTCTAATTGAAGAAAGGCCAAACTAAAGAAGAAAAAAATATATTTATAATCAGTTATAGTCAATGTTTGTTTGAATTTCTAAAATATATGAATTTATGAATTTATAAAAGCTAAGAATCAGAAAAGATTGATTCTCATAAATTTGTAAAAGTTGAAAAATACTAGATGAATGATATTCATGGAGCATGACCTCATAATGTTCATAGTTGTTATGAGATAACAATCGTTTAATTTGATTATGAATTTTCTGCTTGAATTTTTTTTTTTTTTTTTTTTTTTTTTTGCAGATGTTTAGCATCAACATCTATTGGTACTGGTGGAGATAGGGGATGAAACCATTGAGATTAGATTTAAAAGCAAAAAATGCAATTGTAGTGTAATTGCAATACTTTGGATGACAGAGCCCGAGACGCCAAACAAAGGAAGACCTTATTAGGCATGGTGTAATCCCATAACAGTCAAACATATTAAACATGAAACTCAAAGAAGAGCAAGATAGTCAGAGATTTATGGCTATCAACACTCATGAAGTAGAGAACAATCTATTGAGTTTGAATATTGAAGGAATTAAATGTAATATTAATATCCTAAAAATGTTGATTGAGCACACTCTTGTATTTTGTGTTGCAATGGCAATAAAATGAGTATTGGAGAATATGACTAATGTCATTTCATATTCATGTTCGTATTGTAATGAAATGCCTTGTATTTTGAATTGTAATGATCATTGAAGAATATGAAATTCTTTATTTTTGTCATGCTCTTATTGATATTGTTACTAGTAGCTCGTCATTGACTTTTTATTTATTTTTAATGACAAGCATAACCTGTTAATGGGCTTGGTTGAGATCACAAATTAAAGAACAAATGAAATTTATTCATAATAAAGAAAAAACATTGTTAATGGTAATTTACTCATAATGTGAAAAAAAAAATCACATTTCATAATGAAAAAAAACTTCAACGTTTCATAATAAACTCTAATAATTGATAATGCTTCAATGTGATAGTTCAACTATATAATCCAACACAAAAATCATTGTGTTTTAACAAACAAGTCTCTCAAAATGTAATATAAACATTCTCAATGAACTTAAAAAAAAAAAGGCCAACAAATGTCTAAGCAACCCTGTCATGTAGACATTTTCAGTTTCTACCATTTGTGTCATCTTCTGGATTGTTAGCCTATGATTGTACTATGTCATTCAACATTTTTGTGAAACTTGAATGCTCGAATATCGAAGATGGAGATGGATGATGATGCCCCTATCAAAAAAATAAAATATATTAAATTTTCATAAAATCATGTAAATAAATACATACTAGAATATTACGTACTTGATATGGCAAGTTTTCTTGAAATATGTGTTGTTGCTCCAAACTTGGACCCAATGTTTTCAGATTCCTGCGATATAAGAAGCAATTAGACAATCCAACTATAAATAAATCATATAACTATAAAGTTAATGAATAAAATAAACTTCTTACATTCACTTGAATACTCTCTTGTGTACCAAGATCAACAAATCCTATATTTGAAGATGCACCAAACTCGGATTGCTACAAAATATAAAATTTGAAAGTTAACAAAATAATAGTTTTTTTTTTTAATAGTAAATTAACTTATTCAAATAATTTTCACACCTCTACACTTGCTCAGATGTTGATGGTCTTTGTCTTGGTCTTTGCTTCTTTCTTCTTCTTATTAACAACTTTTTCAACCATGGATTGTTTCCTTTTACATGGTGGCCTCCCCTTTTGGCGTAAAACGATTGGATCAAGTATGGTTCTACTCTCCTTTGACTTCGAAACACCATCTCCATGAGTGGTTGAATTATGATGATTATTCACAAAACTAGACTTATTATTTCCACAATCAATTTCAACTTCTTCTTTCAATTTCCCTTTTAGTTCAAGTAACTGTTCGACCACCATATCACACCTATTTTCACAATCAGTTGCCAAATCAGCCACATCATTGAAGACATTGAACATTTTATTATACCGACGTGTTTCAGGCAACATTGAAGAGTTGTTATAATTGATAATCACTTTACTATGGCACCTTTTCACATTTTTGTTCCATCGTCTTAAAATGTACTTGTCTGATATCTCATGAACCCTTTCTTTCATTAACACCAGAATTTGATGCCTACACACTATTCCCCTAAACTCGAACAGCCGACAACTACAATTTGTGTCAAAGTTTTCCTTATCAAAATAGACAATGAAAGTTGCTAATCGAAGGTTCTCTCCAAATGGAACATCTTCACTCACTTCATATATAGAAAAATCAGGACCGTGTGTATACAAAGATAAATTGCAATAAAGCTGTCCTACAACCTCTTGTTGGAACTCTTTAAATTTTGCAATAGTGTAAGCTTTTTGAAATTGCTTCTCAAATAGATACTGAGTTATGCATGGGATGTATGAGTTGAGAGAATTAAATTCTTCACCATTTTTCATTTTCCACCTTCTTCGCCAAAGCATTCTCATATTGCTCCAAAATTGTTTCAAAGTGGTTTTTGAGTTGATGTACCCATCAAAGAATGCATGCATGCTTTCACTTCGTTGTGTGGTTGACATGCCCGCCCAAAAAATATCTTTGACAAATGCAGGTACCCATTGATGTCTATCCTCAAACAATCCAAATAACCATTCATTGCTTTCAAGTTGATAATTCTCTATCAATTTGTTCCAATTTTCTTCAAACTCCTTTTTTGTTAAGGAATCATAAGGTGCATTCTGTATACCAAATTTTATTGCCTCATATTCTTTGTATCCTCTCAATTTTTCAGGTAATTTTTTCAAGATATGCCATAAACACCACCGGTGATGCACATTAGGGAAAACAATTTGTATAGCATTTTTCATGGCTTTATCTTGATTTGTAATAATAGCATTTGGAGGACATCCAGACATGCATTCAAGCCAAGACTTAAATAACCATGTAAATGTTTCTGTATTTTCATGTGAAATGAGTACACAACCTAACAATGTCAGCTGTCCATGATGATTAACCCCAATAAATGGGGCAAAGGGCATATCATACTTATTTACCAAATATGTTGTGTCAAATGTAACCACATCACCAAACTCTTTAAATGCAGCCTTACTTCTTGCATCAGCCCAAAATACATTTAGTAATTTTCCCTCTTAATCCAAATCCAGGACATAAAAAAATTCTAAATTATTAGCTTGCATTTTCACAAAATAATTATACATTGCAGTGGCATCTCCTTTCTCGAGTTTCAAACAACGAAGTTTGTCCATATGATTCCTACAATCTTTCTCTAAATATGACAACTTCTCATGCCCTCCAGCTTCAAGCACAAGTGAAGTAAAATTTTTGTTCATCCTAATCCTTGCACTATCATTTAATTCAAGTCTCATTTTCACATGTGGTTCAAGAATCCTATTTTGCTTGAAAAAGCGAGATTTGCTTGGACTCATTTCATGGTTATGATCAAGTCTTAAGGATCGCAGTATCCACATTCCATCGCCTTGTAAATTTGCATTAAGTCTAGCTTTGCATCCCGTTTTAGTTTGTGGGCGTAGTTTAACTATATTGCTTGTTTTGATTTTTGCCTTTCCAACATGAGTACAAGCAATAGTTACATATTTTTTCTCCCCATCATCTCCCCTTTTACAATATTTCTTCAGCAGCGCAAAACCGTTTCTCTTCCCATATCTTGAATAATATTCATAAATTTCATCAATTGATTTAAATGTCATTCCCACTTTAGGATCCTCAATTTCAACTTCTACATTTTTTGTGTCTTCTATTTCAGTCTCAATATCAATTTCGTCACAGTCCTCATTTGATCCACTCGATATTTCTTTATCCATACCTCTACACTGTAAATAACAAATTAGAAAAAAAAAAGTATTCATAACAAAGGGCACAAAAATCCTAATTAAGTAGAAAATTAAATTATTTTATTAATTTTCTACTGAAAATTTATAAAAATTCAAGCAGAAAATTTAGCAATAAAAAATTCAAGAAGAAATTTTAGCAAGAAATTCAACTGGTGTTATCTCATAACAATTTTGCACACATTGAATTCATAACTTGTATAAATTCATAACTGGTGTTATCTCTTAATAAACAATAATAATTTATAGTACAACTTTTTGCTTTTTCTGCTTTCTAATTTCATTTTGGTACACAGAGACAGTTTTCTGGTCTTCGATCAAGTGGATGTGTGACATACGCCAAGAATGATAGGGAAGCATCCTTGTTTGATGTAGTGGCTGCCCAAGTTACTTCCATGGTTATCTTCTAATCTTCTTTGGTTAATTATAGTTCTGATGTTTTGTTCCCAATATTTATTCAAAACATGGATTAACTAACTAACTAACAAGATTATGATGATTTTCTGAATCATACACATTGAATTTATTGTCGTTCTTTCAAATATTTTGAAAAATTTTTGAGCTTTTCTGCAACATCCACAAAACATTTTAATAAAATAAAACACCTAAATTCACAGTAAATTAAGTGAAAGAGAGGAGTACCAGTCCACAACGACAAAGACGAGTTCTGAGAAGAAGGTAGGTGGCTCTTCTGATGACGCTTATCTTTCTCTCTCTCCTCAATTCGTTCTGAGAAGAATGACAATGGCATTCAACTTTCTCTCTCTGTAGTCTTTCCAACTTCTCTCTTTTTTTTTTTCTTTTTTTAATAATATATTGGGGGCTCCACCAAGATGAGTTGGTCAATGCCAACTCATTCATGAAACCTTTCATGATAAATCTTTCCTGACCCCTAGCATTATTGTGCATATATATATATATATATATATGTTATTTTCATATTCTAATCAAGACTTGCACAGAAAACCAAAACGAAACAAAAGCCAATTCTGGGCAAACATGTTTTTATATAAAACACTTAAAGTATCCACTCTAAAAAAATCTGTGCTATTCTAAAATGCTAGATGAATCTATTTATTCAACTTTATGAAAAACACAGAATTTGTTTTAAGTTTGTTATAAAAATTATGTGATTAGATAAACAAATGCATTTATATTTAGAAATTAAAATTTCAGAATCAGAAAATATGCTGGAAATTACAAGTAGATTGAACAGAAATACACAATAAAATAAAATAGCAAAAAAAAAAAAAAAAAAAAGAACACCGAAACGTGCATTAGACAGTGTCTTTAAAACAAATTCGTCACCTCACCGATTGGGGTGCTGAAGGTTGTTCGACATCTGTCTCATAAGATACGGCAGTTGGACAAGCTATAACCAAGCACTTACGGTGTAGTTTTGGCGAACATAACCAAACATACTAGGAAGAATATAAAACTGGAGAAACTTTGTAACACAAAGAGAAAAAGTTTCTGGGTAGAATACAGAAGGAGAGGGTTCTCCTTTTATAAACATGGAGGGAGAGAGAGGAGGAGGAGGATTCCTGCAACAAATGTAGGAATTAATCTCCACAAAACTGTCCAACAAATGCAGCAAAACTGATGGGTCTTTAGTGTGAGAGTTACACACTTCATATATACACATTGATGGGTTGTTAAACACACCAAAAATAAACATAAAACTACACCAAATTCTTTTAGAATAATGGCAAGTTCAGGTATCGATCCACAGGGACAATTGTGAAATTAAACTAATTTAAGTGTTAAATTCCTAAATTAATTTTGATGAAAAGATTGATTGATCATAACCTAATTTAATAACGAATAAATTAAACTAAATAATTAAATTATCAATTATAAATAAAATTGGATTTACTGAATTGCGGAGAAACCTAGGGCAAAGAGTCCACTGCTAGTCACGTAAATAGAGTTTCTAATTGAAAACAATTATGTTATGGTTCGAACGGAATAATGCTTCGCAACTACAAGTTCAAAGCATTTAACAAGAAAATCATCATGTTCAATGTACAAGCATGAACCATCTCAAGTAGTACGAATCGTTCACTCTAAATTAGGGTAGTGACACGACTAGTCCCTCGTAGTATGGTTCGTCTCATACCTTGAATATGAAAGAATAGAAAACTCATGTATGGAAGACATTCAATAATCACAGAAAGCCGAATACTTGAAGAGATAATGAAAATTATATATAGGAAGCTTTAAAATACCATACAATTGTTCAAACATTTACATAATTGAAAATCAACAAGCAAAACTAATTACATGGCTAGGGTTTCATCAAAACCCTATAAAAGGAGACTAGCCACTCATGGAGGAGTGGAAGGAAGTAGATGGAGAAGAAGCCACCATGGGAGACATGCTTGAAACTTCAAGTTCCTTTCTTTCCAAACCCTAGCCTCTCTCTCTTTTCAAAAACAATTTCAAAACCCTAATCCAGCCTTTTTCTTGCCTATTTATACTTCTGGTGTCGTTCCAAACAGGTTTAAAACATCTGGCACGTTTTCCCAGAAAAAGTCAATGCACGTGCGGAAAAGTCAACGCACGTGCGGACAAAGTCAACGCACGTGCGGGAAAGTCAACTCTCTCCAAATTCTGTCTTTTTGCCCATTTTATGCTCCGACTAAATACAACCTCATTGACATTCAACACATATAAAGTATACAGTTTAACAAGCAAATGAAGTTAAGAGATCCGAATTAACGGTCTCAATGATGTACAATTCGGCCTTAATCACACATGTGTGTATATCTGCAGCCACCAACTTGGCTTGGACTAAAAAGATTCGGTTGGTGGACCACCAACTCGGCCTAGTCTAAACCTAACCCATTCCAGCAAGTCTCAAACCTCACGATCCACGACCCACGGATGATGGACCCGGACCCAACCCAACAGTTAACTCGCTCGTGGTAATTTTTGCATAATCAACTTGAATCATAGTTTTGGCTCAAGCCCATCTTTGAAGTATCCATAACTCCCTTCCTTCGGAAAATTTGGATACCTCGAAAGGCTCGCACCCTTAGGGAAAAAATGGGATTTAAATACCCATAAATGCTCTCATCTATAATCAATGTGGGATAGAAGGTTACATACCTTTCTCAACACCTCTTTTATGAGACCAATTTAATGAGTCGATTTCTCATTCAAATCTTAATGGTTTTTAGTCTTTTTTTTTTTTTTTTTTGTGGTGTAAAGAACTCATTATAAAGAATCTAAACCCACTTTAATTTACCTCAAAAGAGGATTGGCACCCACTTTAATATCGTATTAAAGTCACCGAAAAACCATTATTTTCTAACGTATTCCTCTCCTGTAAGTGGTAGTTGGACTTGGTTGGATTAGGTTTGGTTGATTTTCTAATTACGATAAACTAGTAGTTTGTTTGATTGATTAATAAGGTAAATATTTTTCATATTTGATAGTGACTATTAATTGTAATTGATAAGCTCAACTTTTTCCATGGAATTAACTAGTGATGGCCACATGTTAACAAAAATGTATGTAATATAGAATGGGTCTTGTTAACGTAAAAGGCACACACTTAGAGAAGTCAATAATACAAATATATGTATACATATACAAATTCATAAATGCATGTGAAATATTATAAATTTATAGTGAGATAGATCTTTTATGTTTCTCTCCAATTCAAATCGGGTTAGAGGGTGCTGTTGAATTTTCACGAGCTTATCACAGAATCCGCATTAATAATCCGAACCGTGCAATGTGTAGAGTTCGTCGAATATTTCATTCTTGCAAAAAATCACTTTGATCGGATATTGATAGTTACTTGATTAGATCACATTTGTATAAATAATTTATTTTAAAAATCATACTTACTTGTGATCTGATTAAATAGCTATCAATATTTGATCAACGTGATTTTTTACAGGGATGAAATACACGATGTGCCTTACATATTGAATGGTTTGAATCATTGATGTGGGTTACGTGGTGGACCCACAGAAACCCAGCAACACCCTCCCAATTGAAGATGAGCCTCTCCCTAAAAAATACTACAAAAATGATGTGATAGTGTTGATGTTATAAATATAAATTATTTTTATGGATATTTTGTTTTAAAGTGAAAGGTCACTATTGAGCCATATCATTAATTATGAAAATCCTATATGAATTTTCTATTTGTATTTTATCATTCTCTCTCTAAGAATGTAATAGAAGGCCTAAATTGAATTAATTTGAGAAGTTAGGTGGTTTATTTGAGTGAAAATATTGTTTAGGGGTTTAATTGAAAAAAGTAAACAATCTAAGGGCTCCTAGTGTAATTTACTCTATAATTAACCCCACATCAACAGTTAATAGACTAAATACCTTAGGCTGTGTTTGGTTGTATTCTGTAAATGTATTTCCATCTCTCTATTTAAATTTCATGTTTGGATAGAGTTTTCAAAATGTAATTTCACCACACATTTGAAAATGTAATTCTCTTTTCCGTTTGGTAGATTTCTCTCCGTTTCATCTTCTCCACTCTTCCCAACGTACATATTCTCTCTCTTTGGTTTTTTTCATTTCTAAAAAGCTTTACGTGCAATGAAATTTAAATTAAAAAATGCTTCATAGCTAATATGTATATCCTTCAATCGATTTGGTGTGAAATAACTGAGAGGGTGTAATGAGTTCTCTAATCTGGGTAAAAGTGGTTAAGCCAGTCGTTACTAGGACATTTGGCCGGTCGTCCACCCGGACTTCCGACCGGTCGACTGCCTGTCTTTGACAAATGATCAACAAGCATGTCTTCAATCTCTGAAGCTTTCATCAAGAGAGAGAGAGAGAGAGTACAATAGTAGAAATAGTGTAAGGTCTCACTCGTTCATAACCCGACTTTGCTTTTTTTGTTCTGGTACTTGGAAAACTTCAAACCCCTCTACACTTTGCCTTGTCCAAAGAAACTCTACTCTCTCTATTTCTCTGTCTCTATATATGTATATGTATATCTCTTTCTTTCTCTCTATAGAAGTGTATGAAGAGAGAGTGAGAGATGGCAGTGTCCTGGTGGTGGGGGAAGGAGAGAGTAATAGTACATCAACACTTTGGAGACAGGTGGAGTCAGAGACAATGGGTGTGTTGTTGGGCAGAGAGCCCACATTTTTATATTAGAAATCAAATGACCAAAATATTAGAAATCGGATAAAAATATAAGGTTTAATTTTTTCTTTTTTTTAAAAATTAAATTAAAAAAATTTTGAATAAAAAAATGTAATGAAATAGTTTTGATAATACATGATTTTCTTATATGTATTTATTGTTATTTTTTGGTTATGTTGATAATTTTTTTAATATTTTCAATTAAAAAAATTGATTAATGTTATTTTCTGCTAATAATTAATTTTTTTAATTGAATTTTAAAAAGAGTTTGGCTATGAGTATTGATCAGAATTTTCAATAAAGTTTTAAGTAGTGTGTTTGGTTATAAGTTATAACAATTTAAATTAAGTTTTGAAAACTCTTTCCAAAACTCATAACCAAACAAATTTTCTTATTTCACGTGTCACTTCAAACATTAAAAACTTAATTCAAAACTCTTTTCAAAACTCTTAACCAAACAAATTTTTTATATTCAAATCATAATTTCAAAACTCACTAACTCAAAATACAACTCTATTATCAAGTTATATTTAGAAAATTCTACCAAATACTACCTTAATTTTTAAGTTAAAAAAGAAGAATATATTTGTTGTCAATAAAAAGAATGAAACTTTTAAAAGTTGAACTTTGCATTGCAATAGCAACACGTTAAAACTCAATTTTTTTAAATCATATTATCCCTCTATTTTTTTTTTTAAATTATTATTTTTTAATTTAAAAAGAAATATCAATTTTTAACAAACTTTCCGACGTAGACCAAAAATATCATCAATGTTGATGTTTAACTGAAATACAACAAAGTAAAGGTGGATATATGAATGTAAAGTATTATTATTATTATTATTATTATTATTATTATTTTATTTTATTTTATTTTATTTTTTAGGTGCGGCACGGGTTCTAATTGAAAATTATTACTCTCTTTGTTTCAAAAGAATTTTACTCTTTTTTTTTTATTTACACCTTAAAAATATTAACTTTTCAAAATTATTCTTTAGTAGTATAATTATTACACTTCAAATAATGTTAATAAATCTAAATGAAGGATAAAATAGAAAATTTATATAATTTTAATCCTTAATTTTTGAAAAAGAACTAATATTTTAAAATAATAAAAAATGAATTACTATATCCCATCGGTATACTTTCATGCTACACTATTGGTTTGAGCAACTACATTAATAATTTTACTTAATACTTCAAGAATACATAATAATTATCTGTTCTAACTGGGGAAAGACTAATTGGATGTATACTATATGTAATTTATAACTAAATAAAAAAATAGTATAATTTCATACTTTTTGAGTCATAACTAAAATAAAAAGACATATCAAATATCTCATGACTTATAACTAAAATAATGTCATAATTAAAGAAAAATATTGATCATAACTAAAGTAGAAAATAACATAATTAGGGATGCATATGGTACATCCTTTTCAAGGGCTTGTATAGTAGAATTTCGCAATTATAGTTGGGCATTAGTAACTAAGAAACTAACTAGGCTTAGTCTAATTAGCTAGCATAACTTTCTTAAGGTTTTAATTCTTAGGAAAAACTTATGGGTTCATCTCTTTTTAAAATGAGTTGAATTAAGGAGGAAATACGTAGTACTTTTTAAAGGATGGGAAAACTAACCTCATAGGTGTTAAAGTAATAATTCACTTTTGCCGATCATTTTTTTTTTTTTTTTTTTTTTGTGTGATAAGAAGATAGACAACATTTTAGGTATAAAAAATTAGATAAATTATAAATACATTCCCTAAGGTTTGATTCAAATATGAATCATTTCTTGTGATTTTGAAAATTACATTTCACCTCTTGAAATTCTGAAAATTACATTTCACCTCTTGAAATTCTGAAAATTACATTTCACCTCCTGAAATTTCTAATTTTATAACAAATCGTCCTTTTTATTAATAAATCATGAAATCAATTAACAGTTTTTAATGATGTTAGAAATATGTTTTAATTAATAATTTAGGTAATTTTATTATTGTATAAGAAAGCAATTATGAAATTTATTTTTTTAGTTAATTATGTTAAATAAGAAATTCTGACAAGGGGTATTTGTAATTTTTTAAATCACAGGAGATAATTTGTACTTTAAGTAAATCTCAAAAGGTGTATTTGTAATTTATTCATAAAAATTAGAACCGTAAATGAATTGAGTAGTAAATTTTTTAAAATCAACTTAACAATTTAATAAATTTTAAAATATGTTAAAGTCTAATGTTAGGTTTTATTTTTGGTAACCCCGTTTGACAAAACTCCTTTTAGTTGTATTTGTTTTCGCATTTTTTATTTCAGTGAGACTATGAGAGTTTAGATGCGAATCCAACCTGAATTGTGCCTTTCAGAGAAGTTTGTGATGCTAATGCTTTCAAGATTGCCACTTCGCTAATGTTTTCAAGTTGCCTGTCCGCTCGAGCGGACATTACCTCGCTTGAGTGGAGAATTCCTGGTTCCAGCAGTTTTGGTCGCCTGTAAAAGTATTGAGATGTGTAATTTCGCGCTCAAGCGGGTTCTCTAGCGCTCGAGCGGACCTCTGTTATATCACGCGAAGATTTTACTGAAGACGCTCGAGCAGGAAGTTGGGCGCTCGAGCGGACCGCGCGAACACAGTTTTCCGGATTTCAATAAGGATTGGGTTTTCTTCAAAATCTAGGATTACTTTTGGTTTTTCTATAAGTAGTTGGTTATCTCCCAAAACTAGACTACTCCTCAACTACTCCAGATCTTCTTTTTGGGTTCTAGGGTTTATATCTGAGGATACTTTGTGAGTTTTCTTTGATGTTTTGATTGAGTATTCAACTCATGTTTTAAAGAGTATACATCAAAGGTTTTGTTTGTTCTACAAAAGAGAGAGTTATTCTTCGGTGGATTCTGAAGAATTCGAGCCTGAAGCTTTGGTGGATTCCGGGGTGGCTCAACGTAAAGACAATTCCGAGGTGAAGACGGGTTGGAAAAGGCACATAGAGGTTGGTTCAATTAGGCGTGGATTCGCTAGGTAATTGAGAGTATACTTGTGTAATTCCTTTAAATCTTCTTAGTAGATTGTTTTGTGGCTGTTGCCCGCGGTTTTTTAATCACAGTTGGAGGTGTCAATTGTGCTTTTTTCCATGTTAAAATCGTTGTGTCTCTTTATCTTGATTGTTTGATTGAGATTGTTATATTCTGCTTAAAATTGATACATAATCACAAATCAATATCTAGAGGATTTCTAAATTTTTCATCTAAGAAAATGATACCATATGTTCCCTACAGCAAAATATATAACTTTATTACAATTTTTTTTAATATCAATCACAAAATGTGTAACCTTACAAATTAGCATAACAAAATGCCTATAATTTGTAATTAATGTTGCAAAATTTTGTAACTTGATCACGATATTTTTTATTATGTCAATTTGTGACGAGATTGCGTATTTTGTAATTAATAATACTAAATTTTGTACTAAAATTATATATTTTGTGACAAAAATACATATAACATGTATTCTTAAAAAGACGAACACCATAAAAGAACTGTAAAATCTGATTTATTTATATAATAAATTTATCAAATTAAGCCTCGGTTTGGTTTTTATCCCAGACTAAAAAATTATAAAAGGACAAAAAAAAAAAGTTAAAAAAATCAAAATTCACAAAAAATAAAAAAAAGCTTTTCATTCCAAAATTAAAAAGTTAAAAAAGTTAAAAAAAAATCTAAACAAATAAAAAAATTCTGCACTAAAAAAATAAAAAAAATAAAAAATTAACTAAAAAAAGTCATTACCAAACCATCCATAAATAGATTGTATTAAGAGGTGGTTTGGAATAATTTAAATAAATATACTTTTTAACTTTTTATGAAATAAGAGTTAGATATGTGTTGAATTTAAAGTGATATGATAAAGAGATAATATGATTTAAATAAAATAATGTGACTAAAATAGAATAATAATTTTTTAACTTTTTAATTTTTTTAAATTAGGACAAACAGAACTAAACATAATTGCCGCTCGCACAACCACATACTTCTCTTGTAAATCCAATCCGAGTTGTTATATGTGAACAATTATCCAATCCGAGTTGTCATATGTGAACAATTATGCAAATGATTACTCAAACCCACTCACCATAAAAAAATAAAACTACCGACACCACAGGAAACAAAAATATTTTTATTACATCGTTGGGAAAGTTAGTTTTTTTTGATAGATTATTTTAATTTTTGATTATTTTAATAAGTAAAAATTTTTATATTTAGAAAGGTGATTGATTTTTTCTTTTTATTTTATATAGTTAAATGTGATGTTAATGAAAGAAAAAATAAAATTATTATAAATTTAATATAATATTTTATGTTATTAATTATTTTAATCTATTTTATCTTTTTTGTGAATTTAAAAAAAAAATGAAAAATTCACTTACCAAACAGAGGCTATGTATTGTAAAGACTACCAAACAGAGCCTACGTATTGTAAAGACTGTCCCTTGTTCACCCCCATTCCTAAAATCCTATGTAGTTTTCCATGACCTCTTCCTCCAAATTCACCTCTTTCCAATCCCACCACCACCACCATCACCATCACCATCACCATCACCACCATGGCTAGCAATGACAACAACAACTCCTTCACCCACCACTTAACCATCCTCCTAATCGCCGCCTCAACGGTCGCTATCGTCATCATCCTCTACCACTGCATCAACGCTTGTTACTACAACCGGAGAAACCCCCAACGCCACCACCGAACACTGGTTCTCCGACAAGGAGAGATACCGGGCTGCAACAACACGTCGGTGACGGGATTCATACCGGTCTACAAGTATGAAAAGGGAACGCAATTGGTCGGAGAAGATGGGACTTGTACGATTTGTTTGAACGAGTACGAGGAAGGTCAAGAGCTACGTACGTTGCCTGAGTGCATGCACTGTTTCCACGTGGCTTGTATTGATATGTGGCTCTATTCCTGTTCCACTTGTCCGGTTTGCCGCACTAATACAACGCCGTCTCCGTTTGAGTTAAAGGTTTGTTTGGAGCCTCGTTTGGATGGATCGACCTCTCAACAAGAATTTGGCTTGGCACCGAGTTTTGGGGTGCATTCAGGGGTGTTATGATGGTGAAAAAGGTTTAATCATTTGTATAGGCTCTATTCGCTTTTTGTTTGATCTGAAAGTATCTTTTAGGGATATATTTCCTCCACCTTCTTCCTTCTTTTTTTTTTTTTTTTTTTTTTTCACTTATATATATGTATATATTATAATGAAGGTGCCATTAGGTCTTGTGGGACTCTCAGATAATAATTTAGAACAAATACTGGTAGATTGTTCATTAAAAATATCAAATTGGTTTGATAATCATAATCATATATTTTGTTGATATATATATATATATATTTTGGGTATAAAAAATTGGACATAAAAGATAATTTTAAAAATAGATATCATTTTTTTAACAAAAAAATCTAATAAAATCATGAAGTGATTATCAAAATAATCAAACTTTTTTCATAAATAATTTATATTCTTAGTCGAATAAAATAAATAGTTTAAATTATTGAAATAAGATTCATTGCAAAACTCATAAGGGCCAACATTCAAAAAACAAAAACCTACCCCCACTACAAAAAATTAAGATTTTAGAGACTAAAATTTAGGGACAAAATTATTTTTAAGGATCAAATATTTTTGTTGCGAAGAGTATTGTTATTATATTTTTAGCAATGAAAATTAAACATTAGTGATGAATTATTATCCTTTTAGGACTAAACTTTTTGTCTCAAAAAATAAACTATTTTGAGACTAAATTATTTTGTCTCTAAAAATCTATTTAGTAGTGACATTTTCAAAATTTTATCGTTAAAAACTTTATTGCGGCAGTTGGAGATGACTTTTTAGTAACTATCTTCACGACGATAGAAATTAGTCTTTAAATATTTTTTATAATAAATTTTTCACTTTTAAAAACTAAAAAATTTAATCATTAAAACTTTTATTCAAAAATAATTTTATTTGGTTGTGACTTCAGGACTAATATGCTAATAGTTGTATATTAGTGAAGGTGGGGCGGGGTGTTTGAGGGAAGGGGCTAGTCTAGAGTGGTGAAGATGGGAGGTGAGGTTTAAAATTTTAGTCAAAAAAATATTTTTACTAAAATATATATATTTTGATCATAAAAAGTGTTTTTTATTATACAAAAAATAAAAATATTTACTGCTTAAACATGTGGGGGCATCAACCTGGACCTAGCATCATTGCTATGGTGATATGAGTGCAATTATTGTTATAGGCTTGCTTTGACAAGCTAGCACAAAGTTAGTTTTTAGTATTTTTAATTAAAAAAAATTAGTTTTTTACATAAGTCATTATTTAAAAAATTATTTTTTTAATTAAAAAAGTCAAAAATTAATTTTTTACTAATTACTCAAAACATCACATAAATGATGATGATTCAACCATTGCTCTAGTTCACGTACAAGGCGTATAATGCAAACAGATGTCAACAAGGTAGACTCCTGCAGCAATTTAAAATACAGTAATGCTATATTCCCAAGGAAACGACCCAATGAATAACCAAAGACAGCATCAGGATTCCTTCATTGCATTTTCTTTTTATATTTCTTATTTGTAGGGTCATTGGGCCCACTTTTAGGCCCAATTTTGATAATCCGAACCGTTTATATTTTAAGATTTGTTCAGTATATCATACCTGTCAAAAATCAAATTGATCGGATATCAGAAAGCGTGTTCGGAAACTCGAACTAAAAACTATTTTTTTAAAGAATTTAATAAACAGTTTTTCGAACAGATTCTTTTTGATATCCGATCAACTTCATTTTTTTACAGCTATGAAATAATGAACAAATCTTAAAATATGAACGGTTCGAATTATCAAAATTGGGTTTAAAAGTGGGCCCAAATGGCCCTGCAAGTAAGAAATGTAAGAAGGAAATGCAAAGAGGGGATCTTGACTCAAGGCAAAACCCCTCAACACATTTTAGTCCATTAAAAGTGGAATAATCATTACCAAGGAAAAGAAAAAATCATCACCAAAGAAAAGTAGCAGCTGGTGGCGTCAAAGATGGGGTTTGATCAACTACGTTTTTAATTTGTGAGACCTACTTTTTGTATACTTTAATTTGTTAAAATTATAAATTTTAATTTATTTTAAAATTTTTGGAAAGTTTCTTTTTTCTTTTTAATTTTTACAAGGAATTATATATTTTTAGGTTTTGATGATGTAGTTCGATCGGCAAGGGAAGGGTCGGACTGATCCAAGCGCTCCATAGATCGGTTGACCTTTATCCTTCAAGCTGAACCTTCAACAAACCCACTAGGAAGGTTTCAAAATAGGGGGTTTCCTTCTCGTAGACCCTTTGATGATCAAATTAGATGAGAACGTAGTCTGAATAGTAACATTGAGAGGAAAAGAGAGAGAGAGAGAGAGAGAGAGAGAGAGAGAGAGAGAGAGAATCAGAGAATTAGTTGTTACCAAACGTACTTTAGAAGCTTCCTTATATCCCTCACTCATCATTTCCAAGTCCATTTGAGCTGTCTTGTTGGCCGAAAGTCTATAGTTTAGTTGTCATCGATCATGGTGGTTTTGCATGCAATAGCGTGAGAGGTCTTGTTGCATTTAATACCATGACAGTCTCATTTAATGCCTGATGTGTGGATTCAATAACTCTACAGGATCTTTTTCTGCCACGTGGCTGACTCCCTATCTGATAGATGTCTCATGCTACGGGACCTGGACCAGCATAGGTTTCTCATTACTGTTGGGCTTTAACCATGCGACTGTTTGGGGAGCTGGACCAACTCTAAGCATTTATTTTATGTCAGTTTCATTGATTTTAAGCCAATTTTGTTAGCCTTTGCCATTCTTTAGTCAATTTTTCCAAAGTGATGTTGAAGTCCACTAAATGACAAGAGATATCAAATGAGAAGTGATTCATAGCATGAAAGGGAGACTATGCCTTGACGATGAATCTCCGTAGAGATTAAGCCATTGAACATAGGTCTTTTATCATGCCTTGAACAACAATCAATCGGTTGAAACAACTCTAAAACAAAAGAGAAAAAGAAAATAGGATGGGATGTTAGAGTACAAACTTATGATATATCTTCCAAAGAGAACTTCCAAATGCATGCAACTCTAATGTGAACTATAAATGACTTTCCCGCATATGGTGATTTGTCTGGTTGGAATACCAAGGGTGCTCTTGCATGTCCTTCTTGTAATTATGAGACTCATTCTCGATGGTTAAAACATGGAGGAAAATACTGTTTTATGGGTCATAGGCGTTTCTTAGATAAAGATCATAGATTTCGTAAAGATAGAGCATCATTTGATGGCAAACAAGAAATAGAACCAGCTTCCGATATGCTATCTGGCTTTGACATCATGATGCAAACAGAAGATCTTGATTACAAATTTGGGAAGACAAAGGCAAATGAAAAAAATAAAGAAAAGAAAGAAACAAGCGGATGGTGATGATATCCAACCATGGAAGAAAAGAAGTATATTTTTTACATTGTCGTATTGGGCAAATAAAAAATTGCGTCACAATCTTGATGTGATGCATATAGAGAAAAATGTGATTGATAATGTATATGGAACATTATTGAATTTAGATGGGAAGACAAAGGATAACTTGAAGGCACGTCTTGACTTACAAGAGATGGGTATAAGACGTGAACTTCACCCACAAAAGATCAGTTCCAATAAGACATATTTGCCTCCAGCTTGCTTCTCAATGATTTTAAAAGAGAAAGATGACTTCTTGAAAGTTTTGAAAGGGGTAAAAGTCCTAGATGGTTATGCTTCAAATATTTCACGTTGTATCTAACTTAGACAGCGTAAGATTATAGGTTTGAAGAGTCATGATGGTCATATTTTGATGCAGCAACTTCTTCCTATCGCATTACGAGGAGCATTACCAAAAAAAGTCCCTTCACCTCTAATTGAGTTATCTTGTTTCTTTAGGGAAATATGTTCCGAAGTCTTGCAAGTGAAAGAGCTTGACTGACTTGCATCTTGAATTGTATTGACTTTATGCAATTTGGAGAGAATCTTCCCTCCTTCCTTTTTCACTGTTATGGTGCATTTAGTCATTCATTTGGCCACTAAGGCTAAATTTGCTGGCCTAGTTCACTATAGATGGATGTATCCCATTGAGAGGTTAGGCATGACGACTTGTATCCATTTGTGTTTTTAACCTACATCACATTGACATCCCAATTTAGTTGATCTATAATTATACTGTTTTTCATGTAGGTATCTCCAATGACTAAAATCTTATGTTCGTAACAAAGCCCATCTAGAGGGCTCTATTGCAGAATGATACATAGTTGAAGAGTGCTAAATATTTTTTTCGCGATATTTGGAATCTGTTGAAACCGTATTCAATCGACCCTTAAGAAATGTTGAAGATTCTACAGGGGCAATAATGAATATCGAACTTGATCAAAAGTCATGGATACAAGCACATCGTTATGTGCTATTTAACAATGATGAAATTCAGCCATATCGGATGTAAGCAATATTTATGAGTTATGGTATATAAATAAGTTTGAGTTTCTCATTTTAATACTTGCAATTGTAACACAAGTTAGGTTTGTATATACAGAGAACACAAGGAGCATATAAAGAGACAAAGTCGTCCGCGCCGTCTATCTGATGAAGTTCTTAATAAGATGCATATGGAAAAGTTTTGTGAGTGGTTTAGATCATATGTAAGTATGTAGCTATTAAATAATACTATTACCATATACAATTTTTAGCATAAAGATTAATTTAATCATTTCAATGGATCCTATAATATATCAGGTTATAGTTATGGATGACACAAGAAAGCAACAACTTACTGATGAAATCAAGTGGCTTGCTCAAGGCCCAAACACTCTAGCTAGACGATTCAAACGATATGTTGTTAATGGTTTTAAGTTCCGAATTAAAAATTACAATGAGGCAAAGAAAACTCAGAATAGTGGAGTTTGTGTTGCCACTGAAGGAGGCACCATGTATTATGGTGTTTTATTTGATATCATTGAGCTCAATTATTTTGACAAGTTGAAATATGTGTTATTCAAATGCAATTGGGCTGATGAACACAGCAGAGGCTACAAGATAGATAAATATGGTTTTAACCTTATAAATTTTTCGCATTTGATATATACTGGAGAATGGTTAAATGATGAACCATTTGTCTTGTCATCTCAAGCTTCACAAGTTTATTATGTGGGAGATGTAAGGCATGAAAATTGGTTGGTTGTTGTTAAAACAAAAGCGAGGGATGTGTTTGATGTTGGCACTAGTGAATTGTGTGATGGTGATGTTGACACTTACTATGATAACGAGCTGTAAAATATGATAGTTGAAGACACTCATGTGGATGCGAATGAAAACCTCAATTGGGCTAGAAATGATACAGAAGGAATGACAATCAATATGCCACTTCCACTTGATAACCAACTGATCGATGAAGATTTAGATGAGGATGCCTAGTTGTTGAGTTCACCTAATTTGATTTTAATTTATTTATTCTCATGTTAATCTTTGAAACATTATTTGGTTTTGAATATAAATTTCAAATTTCTTAGTTTCATACATGTATGGCAACCTATGTTTTGCTTTTTTTTTTTTAATCGCATACCCCTTGTGGATGTAGGCGTAAGCCAAACCAGGTAAATTATCTATTTTCTTCTTTATGATTGTGTTTGCATCAATTTACTACTTTGTATCCGATCTCAAATTTGTGTGGGTTTGTTAGGACATTTGTCTTGTTGCCATTGAAGTATATTGTATGGGTTATTAATGAGGACATCTATATTTCTTCTAATAGATAACTGATAGTTTTTTATTTTATTTTAATGTTTGTTGTTAAATATAGCTATTAAAAACTTGGACTAGAAAATCAACATCTTGACAATATTGTTTTTATGCTCTCTGTGGTTTTAACGTTTAGTATGTGAATGTAGGTATATTATATCTTGAGAAGAAAGAAGTCCACACCCGTCTAAGAGAGGTGAGTATAGTTATGTATGTCTGCACCTGTCTGAATGTAGTAGTATTATTGTGTCATGTTATGTTATTGTATTAGGAAGGGGAGCTAAGTCTAGCCCTATTTTGCTAATTTCACTGGAATCTAGCCAATTGGCTATGGGTGATCTGATGTGTTTTGTGATCTGTGGTGTGTAATCTTCTACTGATGGCTGTGCGTGATTTGTTATGGAGTTCGCTCTTCTTTTTATGTTGCTTTTGTCAATGCTGGTGTGTTTGGTGGCTGATTTTGTTCATGTTGTTTGTTGGGGCAGTGATCTGTGGAGCTTTAGGATGTACAGTTGAATCAAATTATTAAGCTTTTATTTTGTTAAGAGTGGTAATATATCACAATTCAATCATTATTTGTGAACAGTGTTGTGGTAATATAAAATAATTACTTGGAAAGGCCTCAAGTACATTAATATGTCATGTTTTCAGATTTAGGTTCATAGTGTTTATTTAATTCTGGTAATGACAAAATATTCTGGATAGATTTTCACTTTATATAATGGATGTTTCACGATTCAATTATTATCTATCTACATATATATATATATATATATATTATTTATTTATTTTGCATAGGGCTTTGATGACACACTATTAACCACTTTCCTTTTATCAAAAGTTTGCAATTTGTCATTGGCATGTGTCATTTTTTGTTGATATGCCAATGTGTTATTTATTCTTTCTAATGAATTGATGGATGTGCTGATAATTAGTAGCATAGGAATACCATCCTCTCTGCTTTTATCACCACGAGCTACCTATAAAGTTCCAAATTACTATTAACGGCTCAAAAGTGATATTATTCTGAACCAGTTAATCATGCTCTAGCATAGTGCAGGCAATATTGAGAGGATTACTTACCACAATCATCACACTTTAATGGAACAACTTCTTCGAAGCGAACACCCAAAATATGTCATAAAAGAAGGCATAACCGAGAAGAACAGTACCCACCTGATTTGCAAAATACACAGAACCATGTCAAAGAAAACATTAAGTGAGAAAGGGATTTGGTTTTGAAAACTGTTCAGACCATAGTGCACTGTTGACACGGTTTTTGTTTCAGCAATGAAACTTGGTTTTAACATTTAACTACTAAACTGTATGATAAATGCTCATTTAATTTGATTAATATCTTTGTGTTTGATTAATTACATCTATTGTTTATCTAGCAGATATGGCAAAGAAACGATTTAGAACTTGCAATATTGAGAATGAGTCCCAAAACAAGCAATCAAATGGCTCTTCACAGCCTAGCCAATCACATAACTCTTCATAGCCTAGCCAGCCAAATAACCCTTCACAGCTGAATGCACCGAGTGGAACTTCACAACCTAGTCACTCAATTGGCTCTCTACTGCTGGACAGGCCAAATAGAACTTTACAACCTAGTCGTTCAAATGCCTCTTTACAGCTTAATCGGCCAAATGGAACTTCACAGCCTAGTCGATCAAATGGCTCTTCACAACCTAGTTGGTCACATCCTTCCTCACATGCTCCATCACATGTTCTACACCCTCAACCTCAAGAATCAGAGGTTAACCCTTAGTTTGAAGATGATTTAGATGTGGACTGGTTAAGGGAAGAAGAAATGCAACGTATAGGCATTATTAGATTTTTAGTTGAGGTACAAATTACAAGTCAACCTTCACTTCCATGATATATTTCGTTGTTTTATTGTAATAGATGCTTTGACCAAGCGAAACATGCCGGGAATTACACGTATGGTGGAAGTGTGGAATTTGACTCTAGAAGAACGCATTATGCTCACCTTCAACAAGGATTTGCAGGCTATTTCTATAGAGGATGGTATGTTCAGTCGTTTCATAGGCACTATTGCTAGGAAGCCACACTTATGCCCAATTAAGTACAAGAATTGGCATGAAGTGCCAGATCAGTATAAAGAAGATTGTTGGAATATTATCGAGGTAATTTTCTAACTACAAGCATTTTGTGATAATTCTACTATAAGAGAGATCATATGCATGTGAAAAAGACAATCTTCCATGCTATTATAGTTGAAGTAAAAATAAAAATATGAGAATTAGGCAAAGAAATGCACAAATTTAGTTTATATTATTGTATTGTTAATTTTAAGAATGTTCATAACATGAAAAAACATACAATTGTAGTCCAAGTTTGCCATTCCTCAAGATGAGAGAAGGGATATGATTAGGCATCGAACATTGAAGTCAATGGGAGAGAAATGGAGAAATTGGAAATGTAGTTTAAAAGCAAAGTATTATGATGAGACAAAGACAGCAGCATAGATAGTAGCTACTGCGCCTTTAACAGTTAGCCGTGAGCACTATGTTGACCTTGTCGCGTATTGCTTTTCAAAGAAAGGACATGTATGCATAGATGTATATTTTCTATCAAATAATACAATGTCATTATATCATTTTTTTTAAACATATTGTTATGCATTTATGAGTGAAGGAACTTAGTACAACCAATAAGGAAAGCCGGCAAGAGCAAACAAGTGCACAGACAGTAGGATCTAAAACTTATGCACCACATGCATATGATATGGTATTTCAAACTTCATTCCTTGTTTTATATTTTGAATTTGGTTAGCACATTGTATTATAAATTTATTTTGAAACGATATGATTGTTACATAGGAGCAAAAAGATAAGATTGCACTAGATCGAGCAAAATTATATATCCCGCTTCACAAAAGGAATGATGGGACACCAGTCAATGAAGCAGCAGCTACAAAAATTGTATGCCCATTTAATAAGTTACATTTTCAAAATTCTAATGTGTTTGTGGCAAACAATCACTCTCACTCTTTGTCTTCCCCCCCTCCCAATTTATGCTATAGGAAAAACTAGAAGCTTTGATGAGCTCACAACCAAGTAGCTCTGAAGGAAATGTTAGTGGCCATATATCTTGGTCACCAAATGATATTTATTCTTAAGTGATGGATAAAGAGTATCATGGTCGTGTTTGAGGTTTAGGATTTGGGCCTACTCCTTCCAAGCATGGCTTCATGTGTAATAGTTTCGACCATTTAAGAATGGTTTCTGATGAAGAGAAAATAAGAGGCAGAGACACTATAATTGAGTTGAAGGAACAACTAAAAACTCAAGGTGATCAGTTGCAAACTCAAGGTATTCAGTTGCAAGCTCAAGATGTTGTAATAAACTCTTTAAAAGAGCAAGTAGCATTTTTGATGAGATAGAGACATAGTTCTAGTGGTTTGTAGGTATAACTACATATAACATATTCTTTTATATGATGTATTTATCATATGTTATCCTTTTCTAAATTTATGCATACTTATGTAAATTGTATTGTATAAATTAGGCGACAGATGGATCTAGTGGCATTCCAGACCAAGCTTCTCTACAAACACATCAAAAATCCTCTTTTGGGAGTCATGAAATGCAACCTTCTAATCGGGGTAAGTCATCATTACAATACACATACATTGACACAAATTTAGAACCACTGTTAATGACTTCTTGACCAATAAATTGCTAGTTAGTTTGGACAAAATTGGGATTTGATAAGTTGACTTCTCTACTTTGCTTCCTTTATTGGCATTCGTAAAAATACCAAACAAACCAGTGAATAGAGAATTGGGCAATCGAAAAAATTTGAATATCAGCAACGTATCAAACTATAATATACAATTAAAAATAGACCATTGGATGCTGCTAGTGGTTGCTTGATTTGGTGGCTACTACTAATGTTTGGCTTTATTGGCTGATTCAGTCCAAATGCCAAATGCCAACCTGTTAGTTGCTTGCTTACATGTTCTAAGCCCTTTAGATGTCTTCAAGCACATCTAATCTTAGAGATCAACTTGTAGTGCTTAAAGAATAGCACCAAGAACAAATGCAGAGTCTTTTTTGTTGGGCTTAAAAGAAAACATAAAATAGAGGAAGAAAACAGAGAGGCTGGGTTTCATCATAATGTAGAATTTTTTTTGCTGGTATGGAGCAGGTTTCTTTGCTACCTTCATTTGTTTGGCTTTTGTGATGCTTTATGAAAGCTTAGGTGTTGTTGGGTTTGGTGTGTTTAGAGTGAACCTGGAATATATGGACCGACATGACATATGTGGATCATCTCATAAACAATCCTTTGGTTGTTCATTTGAATCTTAGTGTCAACGAAATTTGAACACTGACATGACATATGCTTCACAATAATTCTCATGTTATCATGAGCTCAAACACTATCATCAAACAAAAGAATATAGGTTGTTTAAATAATTAAATTTCACTGGTGGCATACTTAGAGATTGTGTTTAGGAGTTAGCTTAAAATTTCTTTGACCTTGAGATCAAAATATTATTTTGTATTATATATATGATATGTACTTGAAAAAAATTATAGGGCTAAGTGAAATTTTCAAAAGTTTAGTGGGCTGAAAATGAAAATTATAGGGCTAAGTGAAATTTTAAAATTTCCATGACTTTAGGTCACAGCAGTATATGTTCTCCAACCTTCATACTAAGGTTGTGAATTTAAGTCTAATATGGAGTGTTAAGGAATGATTTTCATTTTCTTTCCCCATAAATGTAGGTTACAGTAGCTTTAAATGAATGACAAAAAAAAAAAAAAAAATTTGTATAAAATCCAAGAGAAATTTTCAGGAAGTTTGGGCCCTCTCTGGCTCAGCCATTAGTTCAATGTGTACCCTTTGCACAGATTCACTTGTACACCTATAGCCATTATTTTTTTATTTTTGGTTACACTAACTAACTAAAACATTTCTTTTGGTTACACTAACCAACTAAAGTGAACTTCAATAGTAGGTAAACAAGTAGAAATCTGAAGTCCGCCTCAACTCATAGCTACCTTAATGGTAGACAAGTAGAGATTCTCTATTTAGATCTCTCATGTCTCCTATCTAAAGGTTTTCTTTTCATTACACAAATAGACTCATCACTTAGTAAAAGCATGCCACATTAAAAAGTATGTGAAAAATTCTAAACAAATGGTCCAAACTCGATACGATACAGAATTCTCTGTTAAAGTCTTTCTTTATTTTCCAATTTCGTTGCTTCTCTCAATGATACAATCAAATCAAAGATGTTCTTTATGTAATATAAAGATATCCCAAGGTGGATCCAATAAAAAAGGGGAATTTTATGTCTAGATCTTGCTTATCCTCTTATTCTAATACTCCTCACCACTACTACTACACACAATTAAATAGAGAAATTCATCGTGTGATTGGAAAGTATTGTAAGACAAATAGATATTGAATATTCTTAGTAGAGGATTCAGATTCTCACCAAATTTAATAATTTCATGTGAGGGCTCACAAAGATACCCCGTTGACCTCCCCTAAAGGAATGGAGTTGAGAGTGTAGTGGCTGTGCAAGTGGGGAGGGTTCTCAAATGTACATATACATATAATGTGATCATTGGCTTTGGCTTTAAATTATTGACATTTGAAGGGACTTGATTTCCTCTGTACAATGTGCTTGCAAATGCAAAGAACAATTGCTTTAAGAGTTAGAAAGCACCACACACATAAAGAGAGAGAGAGAGAGAGAGAGAGAGAGAGAGAGAGAGAGCATGTGAAATATTTCTTCCTATCCCACTTTTGTTTTCCCTATCATTAGTGTTTTTGCCTTTTGGACTTTGTTGGGTCATCTCAAGCTCACCTTCTCTTGCACCTAAAAACAAAGAAAGACTAGTAACACCTTTTGTTACTTGTGAGAAAAATCAAAGGGTTGAAAAAGATTATTATGATCAGTTGCTTTATGACTATACAAACTATTGAAATGAAAACACAATATGAATCTTGAAGGCTTGTGACTAGGGATCATGTGGCATTGTACAAGTGATTTGGCATCGAAGATTTCATAATGTGTTTGACAAAATAAAAATTGTGCAGTTTATAAATTTTTGAATCTTGAATTTGTAGAGAGAAAAGATAGAAAAAGAAACTAAATTGAAAGAATTTTTTTAAAAAAAATCCTTTTTGGGTAAGGTTAGGGTAAAATGAGATTAAAATGAATGGATGTCAAAAAAAATATTGTTGTGGGAAATTTTATGTCTAGATCTTGCTTATCCTCCTATTCTTGCAAATATGATCTTCAATTTCATTGTAATATTTATTTTTTGATATGTAAACCTCATACTTACCAAAAATATATATATATATATATAGGACTTGTCGAGAATTATTTGTAGTCTAAATTTTCTTTATAGATTTTAAAATTGAAAATGATACTTATGCTCATTCAATTATTTTTATTGCAGGAAATAGGACAATATGAAAGTATCAAACAAAGGACGTCATTTCTCGATTTGAACATTTTTCATGGACGTCTTTATAAAATGGCGTCATAAGTAATACTTTTGAGTACTATTGTTATGTGACAAGTTTATCTTTTGGATTATGGTGTGGGCTATTATTTTGCTAGAAACATTAGATCTTTTTTGTATTACAAGCTTATGTAATGAACCTTTTAATTAAGTTGTTTTGGATATTTTGGGATTATCAAAATGCAAACTTTTTTACCTTTTACAATTATTGAGTATTGAGCCATTAGAATAAAATAGTGTTGTTATAGATATATAATGTGAGCAGGGATAAGTGAGAGACAACCATTAATGGTTAGCAAATCATTGAAAATTTTAAGCTATATATTATTGGTAATTGAATGGTAAACATAGCCTACAATTTCTTACTGGTCTTGTTGTTGGTGCATGCTTTGGCAGGTTGTTGGCTTTTTTGTTGGATGTTGTTGTTTGCTTTGATGCCTGGTGTCATTGCTGTTGGTGTGTGAACAGGATGGTTTTTGCTGTCTAGATTTTTTTTTTTTTGTTTTTTTTGTTTTTTGGTTTATGTGTCTTTGTATAGTTGGTTAGCTCCTAGGATATACCCATTGTATCTTGTAGTTTTTTGTCGTTTTATTTATGACCTATTCACCTCCCCCAAAAAAAAAAAAAAAAATAGCTTACAACTGCGGTTAATAACCATAGCTGTAAATAAAATTCAAAACAAATTCTATGGCTATAGTGACAGTGTAAAACTGATGGAATGGAATCAAAATATAGCGGCGGTTCACAAAATGTCACAAAAGTGAAGGATATAGCAGCAGTTGACCCGTCGCTATAAAGTTAGCAAGTAATTGGTAAATTCAAGACATAGCGACATTTATAACTGTCACTAAATCAACCGTCGCAATAAAAATAACTATACTAGCGTTTGCAGAAAACGTCACTATAAGGATATGCCGACAGGGCTATTGCGGTGGTTTGGCCGCCGCTATTGCAACTGCGGGTAAAGGTGTTCTAGTTTTTAGCGATGCTTTTTCCTGCTTTTAGCGACAGTTTTGGCCACGACTAAATCTTGATTTTTTTGTAGTGACTCTATTGAAAATTCCGTTCAAAACTTATAGCCAAACTCTTTTTAAAATTCAATTTAAAAAAAATAATTTGTCATTTTGGTTTGAAAAAATAATTTCTATATTTAAAAAATATTAAAAACAAATATAAATCCCCCCCCCAAATAACAGGTGGTGATTACCAATTGCAAAAAAAAAAAAAAAAAAGGTACTGTTCTGGTCCACCAACCAGACGACTGGATGTCCGAGCGGACGATTGGGTAGACAAAAAATTTAAAAATTGCCTGGTTTACCAAACATGTTTTCAAAATGTGTTTTCAAATTGATTTGGAATCATGATTTGAAAACTTCTACCAAACATAGCATTCAAAGATGAGGGTGGAAAATTGATTAGAGTTGCACACCAAACACAGCCTTTGTATTGTCAATGAGGCCTTGTAAGAAGAATTATGGCTTGGTTCATCTTGAATTAGCTTGATGGCCTATGTAGCATCTATTTCTATCTCCACATCCATTTTTCCTTTTTGAAAGAGAATTATGAGCCCCCTGTAGATGGCCCATGGCTTCCACACTTGAACAATGTCCCAACTTGCCGTAATATCCCCATATCCATGTGCCAGCTTCATCCCTCAAGAGTCCTCCATACCCAGCTTGTCTAGGGTCTCCTTTTGAACAGCCATCAGTGTTCAACTTGAGCTTACTTGCAGTAAGAAAACGCTATTTAATTAGTACAGGTAAAGATGGATTAGGGTGGAGAAGGGATTGGAATGCCTCATCAATCTCATATGCATAATTTCTAATGTTTTTTAGACTAGCTTGAATAGGGGTGCCAATATTTTCAAAAACAATTTGATTTTGATATTTCCAAATTTGCCAAAGGGTGGCAATGAAGAAAAGAAACTATTTTTTTTTTTCAAGAAACATATTTTTATTTTTCATGTTAGAGACCACCCATTCATGAAGAGACAGTCTATAACCATGTTCCCACCATTTGTGATTTTTAATGTCAATCTAGATATCTCTTGCTTTGGTGCATTCTTTAAGGAGATGGCTCATATCTTCACCGGATAGTCCACATCTAGGGCAAAGATCAATAGTTGCCATATTCCTTCTCAGCCTCATTTGGTTGGTTAGCAATCTATCCTTCAAAATACGCCACATAAAACATTTAAGCTTTTGGGGGGTTTTAACCTTCCAATCTCTTCTATCCAGCTCACGATTAACAATGAGTGTATAGGCAGAAGCTGTAGAAAAGTTACCCCCAGAGGATCCTATCCAAGTGGGAGCATTAGTATAAGTCACAAAGCTGGGTCTATGCACCTTCAGAATTTCTTGGAGGTCTTGTTGGCTGACAGTGTTAGCTATGACTTCAGTGTTCTAGTGCCATTTATCATCCAAGAATAAACTAACTTTATCCTTATCATTAACTTGTGATGTGCCATAGGTTTGGTCTTGAGATTCTTGGCCACACAACCAGTCATGCCATAGAGATATGGTTTCCCCATTTCCTATATTCCATTTGACACCCTTTCCTAGGATGTCCCTATTCTTGCATATATTTGTGTGAAATGCTCTCTTCTTCAAAGGCCAACTGTATAGGGTATACTTCTTTAGGTACTTGGCCTTGAGAACCTTACACCAGAGTTTATCATTATCACTCAAAATTCTCCATCCAAGCTTAGCAAGAAGAGCAGCATTATAATGCCAAGTCTACCATCTTCCTTAGTTCTGCACACATTTTCCCAACTGACTTGGTGCATTTTCCTGTTGTTGTCAGTCTCACTCCATAAAAAGTTTATGTTAATTTTGTCGATCTCAACACATAGATTCCTAGGAAGCTCTATGGTTTATATGATGTACCTGAGCATGGCAAAGGTAACAGATTGTATGAGAGTGGTTTTACCAGCTAAAGAAAGATTTCTTGCCTTCTATCCTGAGAGTCTGGTTCTAAGTTTCTCAAGGATTCTCATTGAACATGTTCTTGTTCACCCTTTTATGGAGAAGAGGAGATCTTAAATATTTACCAAGATCTTGGGTGAGGGGTATGCAACTTTGAAAGCTTAAGGCTTTAGCTTGGCTACAAGAAATGTTTTTGTATAAAAAAAAGTTCAGATTTCAGGTAGTTGATCTTCTGTCCAGATATCTCACAAAACTCATTAAGCACCTTTATGATGGTTTCACAGTTGGATTGATTAGCTTTAGCAAAAAGGATAAGATCATCAATAAAAAACAAGTGGGATAACTTTGGGCTATTGCTAGAAGCTTTTATTCCTTTCCAAGTCCCCTCTTTTACTTTAGATATGATCATATTAGATAATCTCTCTATACACAAAACAAAAAGATAGGGGGAGAGAGGGTCTCCCTGTCTAAGGCCTCTCTCATTATGAATTCCCTCTATAATTTCCTCATGCCAAAGTATAGAGGATTGGTTGTTTGTAACATAATTCATGAATAGTTCAACCCAACTATCATTAAGCTTAAATTCATGCAATGTATCTCTGATAAAATTCCAGGATATCCTATCATACACTTTCTAATGATCAATTTTGAAAACCATTCAACCTCTTTTGCCTTTTTTATATCTCAAAGAATGAAGGATTTCTTGGGTGATTATGATATTATCAGTGGTCTTTCTTCCAGCACTACAAGAAATTAGTCTTTTAGAGACTAATATTTAGGGACTAGTTGAATTTGGTTGCTAAAAATAATCTTTTAGGGATAAATTTAAACATATGATAATTTACTTATAAGATAGTAAAAATGACCATTCATATTCTCACTTAATATTTACATAACTTTTTTAGACCAATAAATTTGTTTGTTAATACATTATTAGCATCTTTAGGGACCAAAAATAATGAAAAAAATTACAAAACTCCACCAGATCAAATATACGCTTTGTTCACGCTCCATTCACTTTTACAAATCCATGATGTGAAACAACTTATCTCTTTGTCTCGAGCTCCATTACAGATCTTCGCTTTATCCATCACAGATCTTCTCTCTCTTCACTCTCTCTATCGTAGATCTTCACTCCAAGTCAAATTTGAGATCTTCAAGCTTTAATCCACAGTAAATCTATCTTCTTCAAATTTGCTACAGATTTGGTGAGTCTCTCTCTCTGCTTATACATACATATATATATATATATATATTTGTAGATCTATGAAGAACATAATAAGTAGTTCACGTATTGTTCGATTGGATAGATTAAAATTGCTATATACTACATATTGTTATCGATGGAGCTCTCATTATCATCTTGTATAAAATCTAGGGTTTCTTTTGCTTTCTACATCTTAATCTCTTGTTCTTCTTTTCTGTCTATTCAATCTGATCATCTCTCTTCATTTGAGTGATTTGAGAATCTAAAGAGCACAAAATACCTATTCGACTAATCGAACGCCATATCTGAGGCACTTATTTTGCATTTTTTTTTTATGCTTTGAGACTGGAAATTTGTGTCAGATTTAAAAAAAAAAAAAAGTATTTCAAATAATCTAGGTAAGGTGTTTTTTTCCTTGCTAAATTGTAGCAATTTGGATTTGTATTTGTTTTTAATAGTTTGTGTTTTAATTCAACTTCAGAATTGATTTGATTTGTATTTGATTGTTTTGTATTCAACTCATTCCTGAAATGATTGGATTTTGATGTTTATCAATGTACGGGTTTTTAGATTTCTTTTAGTTCATTTTGGATTTGACTGATTTGGATCTGGAGGTAAAGTTTTATTTCACTCTTCCATGGTTTCTATCAATCCATACTTTGCTATTGCTTACTACACCATATCATGTAATTAAGAGTGATTGCGTAATTAGGTACAAACTATATTTTGTTATGAAATTAATTTTGTAGAGTGTTTAAGCTTTTGGGTCTGTGGTTTTATTTTTATCAATGGAAGACACAAGTTTAAGCTCATATACACCCACACTCATCATTCCCCCTTGCTCCCTTGTTGATTTTTTGATGTTTGAGAATCAAAACAAAGGGTAAAAGCCCTCCTAAAACTGCCTCTGCTGCTGCAAAATTCCGTTTTTCCCTCCCTTCTCTTGGTTTGCTTCATTACTAGGAATAGTTAATGATGTTGCAAGTTGTGGCTGGAAAACAATGATTTGATGAGGTAATATATCTCCACTATGTTCTTGTTGTCATTATCTTTTTTTCCCCCAATTGTTGTAGTTGGCTAATGTCTGAATTTAATGTTTTAGAGTAATTTGGATTATCAATTTTACTTTGTGATTACGAAGATGATATGAAACAGGTAGGAAATAGATGGCAAGATATTGTTCACTTTTATTTTTTATTTTTTTGTTTTTTGTCTTTATATTAAACATAATTAATTTGTTGCAAACTAAATGTTTTGAAATTAATGAGCAGATGACAAACCTGACTAAAGAGGAATTTGTGCACATTCTTCATCGCCAAAGCATCGGATTCTCTCGGGGGAGCTCAAAATATAGAGGAGTGACCTTGCACAAATGTGGTCTATGGGAGGCTCAAATGAGACAGTTCCTTGGAAAGAAGTGAGTAGCCCTTGAACTCAAAACTGTTACAGATTAATTAGATGATCCTATTGTAAATATAAAAAATTACAAACCTGGTAAATGGTGTTAGGAACTCTGATTTGGCTTTTGAGAACTTGCCATTGTGCTTTTACTTATGCTGGATAAAAATCTAGGATGGTAATTTCAAAGTAGAAATGCTTAGGGATCCCTTTTGTTTATGAGATTAAGATATTTGCTTGTAGGTATATGTATCTTAGGTTATTCAACAGTGAAGTAGAAGCTACAAGGTCCTTGTGTTCTCTACTGCAATATCATCAAGATTTGTTATTTTGAATTTGGTTAGCACGGTGATAGCTTGTTAGATTTGTATTCTCTGGACTGATAATCAGATAATGCAAGTGAACCAAATAACTCCTAAAACAACTGCACTTTCTCTTTTTGTTTTCTACTTTTGGAAACACACTATTTTGCAAAAGTAAAAACAACCCTTTGATACTATGGTTCAGCTTTTCATATTTAGTACAGTCTGAATATGATAATATGTCATACACCCTCTAATACTTTGTGAGATTTTACTATTTTTTTGTGTTTTTGATTTGATGTTTCTTGTTTTAGGATGGAGATTGTTTGCTTGAAATTTATTCTATAATTGCTCTGTTTTGTTTTATTAAGATATTCCTTGTTTTGCTAAATTGTTCTATCTATAATTATGTATAATTAATAACCTAATTTGGGCTCTGTTTGTTTTGGAATTTTTTTTTTCTGTATTTTCATAATTACTTTACTCGTACATATATAGAACTGTAATAATATGAGGATGATAATAACATAAAGTATTTTTTTTTCTTTCCTAAATTCCATTGTGAGGCTCAAACAATAAAATCACTAGAACGAGACTCGTCTTTTCAAAATAAAATTTACACTCTACTAATTTAAATTCCTTTTGTATCTTGATAGAAAATAACAACTCCTTCAGAAGTTGATTGCCTCAGTTCGAATTGTTCTCTGTTACTCGGGAATAGGAAGTTGATATAGTCTTGATATTAATCCGGTTTTTGTTTTTTTATTTTGATATTTGGCCACTATTCACTCTCTATCAAGGTATTTCTCGACCCTTAAAGTTTTATTGAGTTTTTCTGTAGGTTGATTCTTCATCATCTTCTTCAATGTTTTTGCAGATTTCTGCTACTTTGTTTATCAACTTGGAAGCTTGAATATGGGTTCTTCTCATGTCATTGCCATAAAGGTCTTCAAATATTTCTGCTACATTATGGTATCCTCTCATTTTTTCATATTCTTTACATTTAATTAAGAATTTTATTTTTTTTTATATTATGGTAGTTGACTGGTAAGATCCAGTGAAGGATAAGTGCAGATGAGTGCAATCAGGTAGAAAATGAAATTAATGCCCCTTTTCTTAACATGTTTTTTTTGTTTTTAATCCCATGCATTTCTTTGTCATCTTGGTACTTTGATTTAGAAACACAATTTGTATTAATCGTAGTTGTTTCATACATAGTCATCAATCGGAGCTGTGTGAATAAAAAGTAGGAACAGGCTCCTCGATGTCATCCTTACAAAGGTATTATTTAATTGTAGTTATTTATAATATTTTTAGCTTTACATATTCTTTGGAGGTAATTTTTGGTGATAGATTGAATTATGTTTATGTGGCTATTATGTTTGAAAAGAGGTAATTAAAAAAATAAAAAAAAAATATATATATATATCATTTTGAAGTTAATTTTAACTATATGGACATCAAATACTCACTGCAATTTGTGGATTAAGTTTTTATTGTAATTGAATGGTTTATATATATCTTTTTTGATGATGGATACTTGTCCTAAAGTACATTTTTTTTATGGTTTTATAGGGTAGCTATGGTGTTTTTTATGGTTTTACAGGGTAGCTATGGTGTTGACTAATCTCCTGGACAATTCTTTTCAACGCCATCTTTGGTTTTTTTCCTTTTTTCTAATTTTTACTTTGATCACATTAGAGGCTGTTTATCTTATTTTCCATCTTTGAGTTTATTTTTATTTTTTTTTGTAAAATTTTGCTTTCTGTAATCATTATGGTTTTTGGGAATTGAGAGCTTTGATGAGTGGATGCTAATTTTTTTTTAATTTTTTTTTTCAAAATGACTTTTAGCAACGAAAATATGTAGTAGAGAAAGTAATTTGATTTTTAGCAACCAAATATAATTGTTGTTGAAAATGTCATTATTTTGTTTTTTGTGACCAAATTGGGACATTTTGTGACGAAGTATTAGCGACCAAATGTTTAGTTCTGCAAAATCAAATATTTCATGACCATACAAATTTTGTTGCTAATTGTTAATTTCAGTGACACTTTTGAAAATTTGTCGTTAAAAGTCAAATTTGGCTTTTCTGGATGCACTTTTAGCGACGTTTCTGGTGACGAATTTATTTTTGTCACCATAAGTTTTATATGTTGTAGTACAGGAATAATGCTGCTCTGATTTGGGCTAATAAGGGTGTCCAGAAGAGGTCTAGTTCTTCTCACAATAAGCTTAGTGATGATCTTGTAAGTTATATTACAAAGGCTTATGGGTCTGAACTGTTTGATATTATTAGGATTTTCAATCTTTGGAATCAAGACAATAAGGGTTTCATTGACATCATTAGGAACTCTATTGTCTTGGAAACAACTTTTAGCAAACTCACACATAAATTGGCCCACATTATTCCAGTACTTCTGATAGAATAAGGCTTGAATCCCATATTTGCCTAGAGCTTTAAAGGTACCAATTCTGTTTGATAGCTCTCAGAATTTCAGAGTCAGTTAAGGCCCTTAACATAACATCATTTTCCTCTTGAGTAAAGTAAGTTGAAGTTATATTATTCCAATGATCAAAATGCTGAGTATTATCTTTTTCTTAAAAGGTTATTAAAATAATCAACAATATCCTTCTTAATCCCATTCTTGTCAATAACCCAGTTTCCATCTTCATCTTTAATAGCATTTATCTTGAGTTTTCTCATCTTAGTGATAATAGAAATGTGGGAGTATTTGGTATTTCTATCACCAAGGGTAATGTTTCTAGATCTGAATTTTTGAAACCACAACATTTCTTCTTGAAAAAGAACATCATTATATTGTTTGATGAGCTCTTTTTCCAATGTGAGCAAACTATGAGTAAAATTATTTGTCAAAGCTCTTTGGATGCCCTCAATTCTGGCCAGTAAATGGCTTTTTCTCTTAAAAATGTTTCCAAAAACTCCTTTATTCCACTTCTTGACTCTAATAGTGAATTCAACAGTGAAATCTTGAAGGTTATTGTTTATATCAGACCAAGAAGAGGTAGTAACATCAGCAAGGCCAGGGTGAGACATCCAAGCAGCCTCAAATCTAAATGGTCTATTTATAGGGTTGAGAGAGTGCATTCCTTGGATATAAACAACAAGTGGTGAGTGGTCTGAGTAAGTTCTTAGAAGCACTCTCACAGTTTCTTCAGGGAACAGAGTTCTCCAATCCTCATTGCACATTGACTTGTCCAAGCTTTCCATATTATTAGCTAGACCTTGTCTGTTGTTTGTCCAAGTCTGGGTCCTGAGCTTTCTGAGTTTATCAGATTGGAGTTATTAATTCTTTCAAGAAACTTTTGGGACCTAGTTGAACTCTAGTTAGTTGAGAAGCTCCTTCTTTCACTGTGGTTGGCATAATCATTGAAGTCCCCTGCCACTAGCCGTGGTTTTTCCATGTTCTTCGCTACCTCTTCCAGTTCGTTCCATAAGTCCTCTCTTAAAATAGGATTTGGGTTAGCATATATCATAGCTAGCACCCACTCTTCATAGTTTTCCTTGTGAACAGTAGCACAAATAGCTTGAGGGCTAGCAAATGAGGCTCTCACATTTACATGATTAGTGTCCTAGACTATCTAGATCCCACCAACTCTGCCAACTGAGCCAACAATAGTAGATGCTGTGAAACCTAAATGATTAAAAAAATTACCCATTCTGCTAAAAGCCACTTTGGTCTCCGTAAGGATCACTATTTCAAGTTTATGGATGCGAATAATCTCTACAAGATTCCGCTTGAATGTTTTATTGTCGGCTTCGTGGCAACTCCAAAACAACAATTTGAGCAAATCCATAGAAGGAAATGTAGGTGGATCTGTCTCCAACTCTTTGATAATACTACGAATCCTATGATGATTGTCTTTCACTAATCTCATGGAGGCCATTTGAATTGAATGTAGTGGACTTAGTGGATCGCTCTCCCAACTTGGCTCTATTATCAGGCAGATTTTCTCTATCAAGCGACGCGATGAAGTGCTTCATTTCCTGGTTCCAATAACAAAGTCATTGCACTGATCTGGTTCAAGTATTCTTGTACTTCTAAGATCTAGATCTCTGGGTTCACGTGTTCTTGCCTCTCCATTTCTTAACTCACCAAGGTCTGGTAGTGTTGGGTTTGTTCTTCCGTGATCGTTTGGGTTATTAGTTGTGTGTGTAATGTTTGTTGGTATCACCGTTTGGGTTGGTATATGGGTAGTCTCAACCATGGTAAGGTCAGTTTGGCGTGGGGATATTACCAATGCACAATCCATGTCAGATGTTTGTAATTGTGGTTAGATGCCATTGGTGCACCTGGGGATTCCTGCTTGTTCATAGACTGGTGAATTTGACATATTATATCTATGCAGATGTGTTGGTCTTACTTCCATTAGATGTGAACTTGGTTGTACTTGTTGTTGGAGATCTGGTTATGTTGATTTATTCTAGGCTTGGCCAACTTTGGATTTGCCTTTAGGATCTTTGGCTTGGTTTGGGCCAACTTGTATTTTGGACTCTCCTCGGGCTTTTTCATTTCCAGCCCGTGTGAATTTTTTTCCTTTAGAGCTTTTTCTCTATTCATCTTGGTCCTCTTCTAGATATTTGAATTTGTTTTGCTTTTGGGTTGGGCCCAATGCTTCTTGGGCCTTCTTTGGATTGGTTTTTTTCCTCGCTTGGCCACTAACATCCACGGCCCAAATGTCTCTTTCTCCTTCTGCACATGTTTCAGATGACCGTTGTTCATAGAGCTACCTGTGGCTGAACACTGTTCATCGAAAACGGCTAGATTCTTTGCTTGCGGTTGGGTGTTTGGCTCCTTGAATCTACATGTTTCCTTGCGATGATCTATTATTCCACACAGGAAACAAAATTAATGGAAGGATTCATATTCAATGTTATAACACTTACCTTCCAAGATAAATTTGAGCTTCAATGGTTTTGTGAGATCAAGTTCAATGCATATATGAGCAAACTTTTCCTAGTAGCTATTGCTGTCATCTAATCAATCTTGAGAGGCTTACCAATGGATTTTGCAGTTACAAATAGCATTTTATCCTGGTAGTACTCGATCAGAAGCTTTGGAAACTGAACCTAAACGGCGGTTATGGTTTCCAATGCTTCCGATGGTTTGAAATTTGGTTCCCAGCGCCTTACAGTTAGGTAATGGTCCATGATGACCCATCATCCTCCTGTGTAGACCTTAGTATAGTCTTCCATGTTTGTGAATTTAAAGAGGAAGTAGTTACTTCCTAAATCAATTGCGTTGAACTCCCCTTGAAGTTGCCAAATGTTTTTTACCTTCATGCATAGCATTCGATAGCCTATGCTTTCCCCCAAGTAATCTTATAATTAGAGTATTTTCCCGTGGTTTCCTAATGTTTTATCAAAGTGGGCAATTGCAGTTGTAGATATGCACCTCTGCTCGTCATTCTCCTTATCTGATCATAGGTTTTCAGCTGCATCATCAAAAATATAGGTCCCATTTCTTACCTTAGTTAAAGCTTCCTTGAAGGATTGAGGAAGGACAGGTTCCACATAAGGGGTTTTCTGTGTGTTGGACTTGTTCTTTAAAACTTCAATTTCCATGATCATTGCTTGTTCCATCTCTTGGTCGTTTGTTTCGTTTGTGCTCTTAATTTTCTTGGTACTTCTTATCAAGTGATCTTCCTCTTCCGTGGATTTCTCAAGGTTTGGTGAGTTCCGGTGATCTTAGTTGCTATCGGATTGATTTCTTGACATCTCAAGGTTTGGTGTTACGTATAAGTTATATATCAAGATATTTGATTAATTTACTCCATCTTGCTAAATATTTACTTTTTTGGGAGGTAAATTACACATTTAATTTTTATAATTTGATTCACATTTTGTTTTTGGTCCTTATCGTTTTAAGTAAACAATTTAGCCTTATGCTTTGGTGCCGTTTGTTTGTCGGACTAGATTGGGTGAAATTATTAGTATGGTGGGATTGGATGAAGGGATTACTATTATGTAAAGAGATTTTGTATTTTGAATTCATTGACTTGATATAGTAGAGTTCCTAATATATATATACAACAGTCTTTTATCCTAACCATGGTTTATGCAAACTTAACAACTAACAGCTTTTTAACTATAGTAAAGTAACAACCGAACCAACTCAACTGAATCCGTTATTCTGTTCATCTGAGTGTTGAGCTATAGAAGGTGATGAGATAGACTGATCTGTATCTATACACGGTTGTGCTTTATCATGCCTCCTCAAGCTGGCAGGTAAGGGAAGAACCAACAGCTTGGATTGAAGCCAGTGAAAGCAAGCAACGGATAAAGGCTTGGTGAGAATGTCTGCTAATTGATCAAAAGAGGCCACATGTTGGACAGACAATTTTAGAAACCACTCTTTCTCGAACATAATGGTAGCCGACTTCAATGTGCTTAGAACGAGCATGGAAGACATGAGTGCCAGTCATAGCTATGGAAGAAAGATTGTCGCACCAGAGAGTAAGAGTGGGAAACGAGACATGAAGATCTGTAAGAAGCATGCCCAACCAACTAAGCTCAATAGCAGTTTGAGCTAAGACACGATATTCAGCCTCGGAGTAGGACCAAGAAATAGTGGGCAGTTTCTTGGCAGACCAAGAAAGTAAGTTCGGACCAAGAAAGACACAAAACCTAGTAGTAGAGCGGCGATCGACAACGTTGCTAGCCCAATCAAAGTCAAAGTATGCATGGAGAACAAGAGGACCAGGTGAAAACTAAAGACCAAAAGTGAGAGTGGCTTTAACATAGTGTAACATGCGTTTGACAGCAACAAGAGGAAACTACATATGTTGGCAAGCAGAATTGACAGCAAAAGCTAAGTTAGGATGAGTAATAGTCAAGTATTGAAGGGCACCCACAAGACTACGATATAGAGATGGGTTGTCAAAAGGAAGATCAACATCAGAATGGGAAGACAGAGAGGATTTGATAGCTATAGGAGAAGCATAGGCTTTGCCATTAAGCATCCCAGTTTTAGCCAAAATCTCAATGGCAGACTTAGCTTGATTAAGGAAGAAACCAGTGGGAGAGGAAGTGACCTAGATGCCAAGAAAATAGTTGATGAAACCCAACTCTTTCATTGAAAAAACAGTATGAATATGAGCCAAGAAAGAGGTAATATAAGAGGGATCACTACCAGTAAGAAGGATATCATCAACATACATAACTAAAATGGTAAGAGAAGTAGAAGTTTTGTGAACAAACAAGGATAAGTGATAGTGACTAGGAAAAAAACCTTAAGATAGAAGATATGTGGAAAAAGTGGAAAACTAAGCTCTTGGACCTTGCTTAAGGCCATACAATGCTTTGTGAAGTTTACAGACCAAATGAGGGTGAGTGGAATCAATAAACCCTTGAGATTGGGACATGTAAACCTCTTTTTCCGAAACTCCATGTAAGAAAGCATTACTAATCTCAAATTGTTTGATGGTCCAATTAAAGTGAAGAGCAAGACATAATAAAATACGAATGGTAGGTTGCTTTGCCACTGGACTAAATGTGTCCTGGAAATCCACACCTTATTCTTGAAGATAGCCTTTGGCCACTAATCGGGCTTTGTACCGAGCAATGGCGCTATCTGAGTTAGTCATTAATCTGTACACCCATTTACATCCAATGGCCTGTTTGTTGGGAGGTAAAGAAACAAGGGGCCAAGTGAATTGCTTCTGCAGAGCTTGATATTCCTCAAGCATAGCGTTGGTCCAAGATGGAGATTGAGAAGCTTCTGTGAAGGAAGTAGGTTCAATAACAGATGTGGCAACAAAGGTAGAAGAAGAAAGATGAGACTTGGACCTTGTGGCCATATAATGGGTATTATGAGAAGTTGGAGGTGGAAATGGTAAATCAATAGTCAAGGCAGAGATAAGAACAGTGACTAGAGCTTCAGCAGCTTGATGAGACAGAGAAGCAGGATTTACTGTTGTAGCTGTTGGGGTAGCTGGATGAACCAGAGGACCTGGGGTTGCTGCTGGTTGAACTGGATAAGACAGAAGAGCTACTGCTATAGTTACAGGTGCAGCTGGATCTGGATGGGATATATGGACTACATCTGGTACATTTGGCACTGCTACTGCAGGAACTAGAGGAGAGGAAGGCTTTGGACTGATGGTCTGAGGGGAAGGTGTAGACCAGAAAAAGAAATGTACCTGAGTAAGAGAGAGAGATGAAGAAGACAACAAAGAAGAAGAGGAAAAGGGAAAAAGATGTTCATTAAAAACAACATGGCGAGATGTGTAAATTTTGTTAGTGATAGGATCCAAGCATCGATATCCTTTAATAGCTGGATGGTAACTAATAAAGACACAAGGAATAGAGTGAGGTTGAAGTTTGTGAGAAGTGTAGGGTTTTAACCAAGGGTAACATCGACAACCAAATGTGCGAAGAAACAAGTAATCTGGTGGTTTATGATAGAGAACCTCAAAGGGGCTGAGAAATTGAAGTTTAGCTGTAGGAAGTCAGTTTATAAGAACAATTGCAGTAGCCAATGCATCAAACCACAAATGCAAGGGTAAGGAAGAATGATGCATAAGAGCAATGGTTATTTTAATGAGATGGCGATGCTTTTTTTCGGCAACCCCATTCTGTGCTGGAGTATGAGGACATGTGAGCTGATGTAAGATGCCTTTGGAGGACAAAAAATTCTGAAATTCTTTAGCTAGATAGTCACCACCATTATCACTCCGTAAAATTTGAAGAGAAGTAAGAAATTGTGTTTCGACCATGGCCTTGAATTCAAGAAATTTGGAAAAGACTTCACTCATAAAATGAAGAGGATATAACCAAGTGAATTTGCTAAAGTCATCAATGAAAACAACATAGTATTTAAATCCTGATATAGAAGTAGATAAAGGTCCCCATACATCTGAGTGTATTAAAGCAAAGGGCTTATTAACAGTAGAATTTGACAAAGCAAAAGGTAATCTATGTGTCTTAGAGACACAACAATGAGAACATAAACCAGTGGTAGTGTGGGAAAAGGAGGAAAGTTTAGAAGTAACAGCAATGTGTTAAAGTTTCTTGAATGATGAATGGCCTAATTTTAAATGCCAATTAGGTGCAGAAGTAGAAATGCTATGATAGCAAGTAGCTAGATGTGAGCTAGATATAGAAAGAGGAAGCTGATAAAGACCATTAGAATGGTAACCTTTATGCATAATTCTGTTGGTAGCCTTGTCCTGAATAGTAAATGAATTAGCATCAAAAGTGATAAAATAGTTGTTATTAGAAGTGAGTTGGTGAATAGAGAGAAAATTAGAAGACATGGATGGCACATGGGGAATTTTGTTAAGAAGGAGAGGAGAAGGTGTTGGAAGAATGCCTTTACCTGTATTGTGAATAGGAAGTGAGGAACCATCTCCAATAGTGACTTGATCTGACCATGATAGGACTCATGTAAAGAAAAATTAGCCAGATCATTAGTAATGTGATCAGAGGCAGCTGAGTCAATGTACTAGTTAGCTGGTGGTGCCTATTGTGATGCAGAGACATCATAAGCTTTAGGAGCAGATCGAGGCTGAGATTGAAAAGAATTATCCATAACGTACCAGCACTCTAAGGCAGAATGATTCATTTTGCCACAAATCTGACAGATAACAGCAGATGAGGAAGAATGAGAAGCATGTTGTTGAGATTACTGAGATCCAGGTAGTCTTCCTCCTCTGCGAGAACCTCTAGAAAATCTACCTCCATGTCTGTTGAAATTGCCTCTATAGCCTGAATGAGTAGGACCAGAATTGCTTCCGGAAGATCTAGAAGTTGAAGAATAAGATTTATGACCTCTAGTGGCTGCATATGCAAATGGGATTTCAGATGCATGAGTATGCTTAATAGTATGTTCAACATGAATTTCTTTAGAACAAAGTAAAGAGCATAAGGACTCCATTGAAATTAGATCTGATCTTGCTTGGATTGTGGTCTTGAATGCACTGTATTCGTCAGGAAAACCATTGAGGATTAAGAGAACTAAATCTTTATCATTCACAAGAGAAACAACTAATGCCAATTGGTCTGCAATGGTTTTGATGTGAGACAAATATTCCTCCATAGTTGATCATTTTTTAGTCAATCGACCAACCTTATTCTTTAATTGATGAATGTGTGACCGAGATAAGGAGGTGAATGTCTTTTCAAGAACAGACCATACCTCACAACTGGTTGTGCAATGGAAGACAGAGGTAAAAATTGTTGGAGATAGAGTGGTAGTGATGCAACTCAGAAGATGTGCATCAATGGTCAACCATTGTGCATGTTCTGGATTCAGAACTTCTTCATTGCTTGAATCAATTACAGTTGGAGAAGGA